>NC_051158.1:176130502-176783649 GCF_013339745.2 Dermacentor silvarum | reverse complement strand
TGCTTTGACATTTGGTTATAAGCACCCGCACCGCACCAGCTGTTCAGTTGCGTCGGAAGCGTACGGCAACCACCGCATATCTACCAACCACTGACCGCGTCGCGAGCCGCCGCGCCTGGTTGAAGCATTGCCCCACAGTACTACGCGCCTGCTTTCGCTAAATGAGGCAACCCTCACTGCGAACGTAATAGTGATCATGATCCATGACGATACGGTCACATGTCCCCACAATCAATGAAATGTACCGCTGATTTGCACGCCAGGTCTCGACGAAGCAACGCTGCTGCTGCCGCTAGCGATGACGAAATCCCACATCCACTGGCTGGGCTTGCTGTTGCCTGGCACACTACACTGAGCGCTCACGCGAGCACTTGAAACACGGACAAGTCAAGCGGCACAAGACAATCGAATCTAAGAAACAATCGAAAATGCGCGGCGAAGATCACACAACCGAAGTGCGGCCGGCCTGCTCTCGCAAGGCACAGTCCAAAATGGCGGCATAACATGTTCTGACGCTAGACGTCACCCGTCGGCCATGGCGCTGCTCAAACGTCGGTTTTGAAAGGTCTATAAAGAGCAAACGCAACTTTTTCCGTCGCGCGAAAGGCTGTGGGGGGATGGAGGGAGGGAGGAAGGGAGACGACGTTTAGCTGAGGCACCAAATACGTATTTTTAGAAAAACGCCACGCGCGTTCGGGTGCGAACGCGGGCAAAACGCTGACGGCGTCGACAACAGATCTGCGCGTTGCTGGGTGCTGCTGCATGTCCAAGTTTATACCAATGATAAACTACTATCCTTACTCCGTATAGCTCTCTACTGATTTGCTATCGCAATTGGTGCTTCGCCTTTCGGGTGAAACTGCGACAAATTTTTTGTCTTGTTTGACGCATTACATACAGTGACGTTGCTTAAATACGTAGATTTATTGGGTATTTATACGTATATTTAAATATTTTGGCGCGAGGTATTGTGTATACAAGCAGTGAATTTTGTTTCCAGGGACACCATTTTGCCCTTTATCAAGTTGTATCTTCCCATTTGTATATTCCATTTTATCTTCGCATTTCTAATGTATATTTTGCAGAGCTCCTGCTTTTTATATGTACTGACTTTTGCGACTATACTCTCGGTGTAATTACAATACACGACCGGTAACAGCTGGTCCTGCGCAATCCATTGCAACGAAGGACAGCGTCATTAAGGTTTTTCCCTGGCCGTTGCATATGTACAAAAATGTAAACAAGGTTCTTGAATGACAATATTCATCAAATAGTTGTCCTCAACTTGTTCATTTCATGGCCTTTAAGTTTTCATATCAGCTACATGCACTGCTTCGCTGGTTTCGAACTGATATAGTTCTAAAGTTCATGTGATATTTTCTTTACTTATTAAGTAGACAAAGAAAACGCGTAAGCATTTATATCAAGAATTTCTGCAACAATTTTTGGGACATACGAATATATCATTTTATGAAAAAATACATATTTACTTGACAGTGCGTAGCGTTCAATAACTCGTTTGCAGCATCAAATATACAATGGCATGGTCAATGGCAATGCAGTTATTATTCATCCTCGACAAATTCTAAGAGGAGGAGGCCGCGCTTCCAGGTGAGCCACCCCCCCCCCCCCGAACAAAATTTCTGGCTATGCCGCTGTCTGGCTCCCACGCAGCGGGCGCGGGTTCGATCCCAGAGGGCACCGGGTACTTTATTTCGCATTTCCGGCGATAGCGGTCACGATCCGGAACTGCGGCGGCGGAGGCGGTGGACACCATCGCGTACCGAAACGGCTATTGAAATGCGCCCTTAGATTACGCTGTAAAAGCTGCTCATTGCGCAGCTTGACGAGCCCTGGGGCCCTACAGACTGCGGCAACAGCGGCAAATCGGCAGTGTATGTCGTACACCAGCACCAGAAAAAGCAATACGAGAAAAAAAGAAAAAAAAGAAAGAAACCATTCGTACTAAGCTGTGCAGAACAAAAAAAGAAATTATATATACATATATATCTATATGTATATATATAAATTTACACCTACGTAAAAAATTACATATACATACATCAATACAAAACAATATTATACTGACATTTTATATTAACACGTACATGCGCAAACACCCGTAGAATTGGCGCGCATAGACAATGCCTGCAAAATCATTCCAAACTAAGTCACACAAAACAACGCACATCGCCGAATGTAAACTACATGATATAAATCTGCCACCAATTCAGCAATTCTGTTAAAAAAAGTGTTGCATTAAATCACGTTTATTTACTGCGGGGCCATCAACTAAGGTTGTATTAGCGTTCAGGCTGTAAGGTAATACATACTTTAACATTTTAACATTAACGAAAGCAAGGCTGATCAGACGATCCTAAATTCATATTTATCAGCAATAGCGACATGGTGCTTAGAGTGGCAAATGAGAATTAACCTAAGAAAAATAGTATAAATGATCATTACATGGAAAAAGAAGGCCTTACCTTTTGTATACAGCATTAATGGCCATAACTTATCCTCTGTTATACAATATATATACAGGGTGTTTCAGCGAACACTTTCAAAATTTATTTGAGGTTGCCTGTGGCAGATAGCCCAATTTTAGTTCGTGAGCTGGTCAACTCGAAGAGGCGGACATAACTTGCACAAGAAATTGAAATGCATAATCGACTAATTAACAAAAATTCACTAAATAAGTTTGTAACTAATTACCTGATGGCCCATATTGCAATTTACAAAGTGTAGCCGTGGAGTTCGTAAGGCGGATTCACTTAGAATTAATTCTCAGGATGACACCAGTTTCTAGATATTAATTCCGGAACTTTGCGGAAAAATGCATTGGCGTTCCAGTTAATTTCATGCTTCAATGCAAAGAGCGACGTTTTCTTAAGAACCTAACTGGAACGCCAATGCATTTCTCCGCAAAGTTCGGGAATTAATGTCTCGAAACTGGTGTTCTCCCGAAATTCGTTCCAAGGGGATCCGCCTTGCGAACTCCAAGGCTACAATTTGTAAATTGCAATATTGGCCATCCGGTAATTAGTTAAAAACTTATTTAGTGAATTTTTGTTAATTAGTCGATTATGCATTTCAATTCCTTGTGCAAGTTATGTCCACCTCTTCGAGTAGACCAGCTCATGAACTATAATTGTGCTATCTGCCACAGGCAACTTTTAAGAATTTTTGAAAGTTCGCTGAAACACCCTGCATATCTTGGTGTAGTAATTACGTCGGACCTTAGGTGGAATAGCCATTTAGCCTACATAAAAAAAGCCATTACGAAGCTCGGATACCTTAGGAGTACCTTGGCTAAATCTACAAGTAACATAAAATTACAAGCATACAAGACTTTCATCAGACCATTGTTAGAATACGCTACTCTTGTGTGGGGTCCTTACACCCAAGCAAGCATAAATATTATTGAAATGATACAGCGGAAATCAGTCAGCTTTATTTTTAATTACTACCGTCGTCATACATAGCGCTCTTTTACAGGAGGCGAACCTGCACACTAAACATTTTAACACCCTTAAGGGTGTAAATCAGTTTGTCGCCAGACGGACACCCTAAGGGTGCTGTTTCCTACACCCTACACTTGGGGTGCTATTATATCACCCTTGAGGAAGGGTGTCCAGCAAAAATTATGAAGGGTGTTAGGGTGTTAGTCCTCATTAACACTCATTTTTATAGGTGTTGAAAGGGTGTACACCCTTTTATTTCTACAGTATACGGAAGGCAGGCTCAGCTGTACATGCCTTGAATTACGACTATATAGATCAATCCACGCATAACTCGTGTGTGCGAGAAGGTTCAAGTTCAGCTAGCAAACACGATGTCTGATAGCCAAGCTTGAAGCTTCGATAGGCATATACACAACATTTATACGAGTGGATCACAATAAATATTAGTAATTCAAGGCCAAGCCTGTCTTCACTGCACAAATGCAACCTAGCAAACTATAACTTCTGAGCGTGTATATCTACATCAATGGTTATTATGCTTTACATATCCATATAAAATGTAACACAGACCAGCAAGACATATATGATACTGCATTTTCAAGTAAAGTAAATATATTTATTCCATGCTAGAACACATAACTACATAATACACATATAACAACCTAAAACGTGCAATCACCAAATACATTTATAAGTACATAAAAATTTAGTTTCCTACAAAAATATGTTTGTTTAAATATAACTGATCAAATCTGTCCTATATACAGGGCGTTTCAGTTAACTTGGGACAAGCTTTAAAAATATGCAAATGCTCCATAGGTGGACAGAACCAATATATAGTTGTTTGCCGTCACTTGGGGATACTCAGATTATTTTTTGTACTCCGCCTAATTAGATAATTAGACTTATTATTTATTCAACTTCTCAATTATTATAATTAGATGACAAGTGTCAATTAGAAAATTTATAGAGCAGCATTAGAAACTCCCGATACAGCTTTCTGTTGCTCAATACGTGCAACACAAAAGTGTTTTTCCGAGCGTGAAAGATGCCCGCGAATACACATAAAGTGCCTCGAGCGGCCAGTCGGACAATTTTGCGTGTATTCGAAGGCTTCTTTCACGCTCGGAAAAACAATTTTATGTTGCACGTATTGACCAACAGAAAGCTGTATTGGGAGTTTCTCATGTTGCTCTACAATTTACTCATTGACACTTTTCATCTAATTATAATAATTGAAGTTTGAAAGAAGTTGAATAGATAATTAAGTCTATCTAATTAGGTGGAATACAAAAATTGTCTGAGTATCTCCGAGCGACGGCAAACAACATTACTTTCGTTCTGTCTACCTACGTAGCATTTGCATATATGTAAAGTTTGGCTTAAGTTAACTGAAACAACCTGTATATATGGCAACACTAAAACAGCCCGAGTTTGGTGCCACTTAAAGGAATAAATTTTCAGTAATAAATTTCAGGTAGAAAAATTCTAGTTTTGGTGGCCTTGAAAAAAAGATATATATTGAAAAGGTGAATTAGGGAAGTACATGAAATGCAGAGCAAGCACACAAGAAACACATCTGTTATTTTGTACACCAATGAATGTCATGGCAAATCATTGTGAAAAGCTGATTTGGAAAGTCGATATAAAGCTTGACTGGCCCACATTTTTTATATACTGAAACAATGTATGTTTCACACATGAACTTGCTTTAAATAAGGTTTGATCCAGGAGCATCAAGATGAATTTTTGCTCGTCAACAAGGTTCCTTGAGCAGGAAAATTTTTTTCCCACCTAAATCATGTTTTTTTCAAATGTAAATGGGGTTCTTTGGGCTAAAAATGCTGTGTAGCAGATTTTCCAATTACAACTCTGGTTTCCTGAAATTTTGTAATGCGAAAGCACTGCATGGTCTGTTATAAAATGTGTTGCTTGAAAATGTTTTTTTACTGCAAGACAAAAGCCTAAATATGCCACATTTATTACTGTTTAGGTGCGATGTGCCGTATCAATGGCGGCCTTATAAAAACAAACCACTGTTCATTAAGGTACTCTACTGGCCACATGCGGATGAAGTTAATATACATTGTCAATTTCTAAATTATTTGTACTTGGTGTGATAACGGAAGATTAGCGCTTGTAGCACATGAGTACATAAATGAGCAAATAATGTTTATTAAATCAGCCATATTCTGGTTACAGAATGAAGCTTCACATGTGTGAGTTCACATTTTTTAAACACAGGCAATCATGCATCAGCCTGTCATGCATAAATGAATGTTAAACATCACGCTTAATATTCTCCAACAAGAAATGATTGTATCAAACAGTATAAGAGTATTAAACAGCATATATTAGTTGGTTCAAATTAGAATAAAGTGTATACATTTGAGCTGCAAAATTGTAATTTATGCAAGACATCACCTTTAGCTTTCATAAAAGTCAGAATACTGTTCACGGTTAACCACAAGGAACAGGGACTCCATTGTCTGAGCATCTTGACCATAAGTGCAGGAGATGGCTGTGCTGGAATCCTGCTTCCTGCATTAACAAAAGAACAACAGAATCATGAGAGTTGACTCTACATTTCATTACGATCCTATACACTGTGGGGAATTTGATAAGGCAACAAGCTTCTGAAAACAACACTCCTAATTATTGTGACCGAACACAAAGCACAGCTTAATTCGGCATGACTAATAAAAGGTAGGAAAAATTTCCAGTTTTCAAATTTAGAAACCGCGATCACTAAGTCATCGTGAATACAAAATGGCGTAGAAGCGAAAATGAATATACAGTAGCCTTTTCACTATGGAAAAATAAGAGCATAAAATGTAGACTCTACCAACGACATCTCTCAGCAATGGGCATTTTTTCAGGAGCATGGATGTGAGTGCAACATAAAACTCACAATATAAAATCTGCAATGCAGTTGTGCATTACACTTCAGAAGCACTGCACCAGAAGACTTTATGGCAGAAGACACAATAAGACTGCTATGATCAAGGCATGAGAAAATAAGTGTTTTTAACGCAACATTTATACACTACGAGACGAAGAGAACTATTGTACAGAGACAGTGCAAAACAGACAAAAATGAAGAAACCCCCAACTGCATTCTCACCAGCCCTGCAATACAGTAACAAAGCAGTACTTGCATCTAGCCCAACAATGTCCAACTCTCCACTGCAGTCTATAAGGCCTTTTCTCTATACTTATTTTTATTTATTGTATATTTCTTTACTGACTGAGTAAGAATCAGTGTTTCAGCACATTTCCCTCAAAATATAGAATAACCTGTCAACTATTTTTGCCCTTGTTCCAATGTGTTACCTTGGCAATACGCTGACAAGTACTATTCCCATATTTATGCTTACAATCCTTCCTGATGCTCCGAATTTCTACTTCGTGCTCTGAACAGTGACGTACGTCCTTCTCAGTTTATGTTGGCTGCCTACAATTTACGTGGTCCTTCATATTGTAGCTGCTCAACTAGAGCCTAAAATTTCCTGCTGTCTCCTAAAAGCACCATCTTTATTGGATAACATATCCTACATTTTCCCCTCACTGCGGGGGAGTTTATTTAAGTGCTGACCTATTTACTAGACCGCAGTGCAACAATTTCTCATCCTGTGTTGCCACTACATGCATGAGTCACAATGGCTGCAAATTGGCTCCCCGCCCCACCCTCTCTGATTCAAGGTCCTTCTCGCGTGATAAATGCAAGAGGAATGAGTTAGAATGTCGCAACTCCTTGCAGGTATCAAATCCATTATTTAAACGATGTTCACATTGCAAAGTGTTGTTCAACAAGTGACTTTACTCAAGTCCTGCCCTTTCGAGGAGTGAAGTATTACACACGCACACCTGCACCACATGACTCGCTTTCAACAATTTACACACGCATACGCTGTTTTTACACTTTGACACTCCTACTGGTAAAGCATAAAAAAATTATGGGACTTGCTGCAACCTTCTCAGTCTAAACCTCCAGATCAATCAAACACATTCTCGACGAGTGCCAGGGCATGGCTTATAAATTCCATTTTTACGAAGTATAATTGGGCTATAGGGGACAATTTTCGAAGGACATGCGAACCACCCAGAGAGACCTAAAGCTTAGCACTTCATATATTCAAATTATTAAAAGCTGCTGAAACCAATTGCCATATACGCGGAACATCGCAAGTAACCAGCTATTCCGAATTTAAGCAGTTGTCTCTTTGAATTCGGGAGTGTTACGTGTCAAAACAACGATTTGATTAAGGGGCACGCGATAGCGGGTGACTGTGGATTGATTCTCACCCCCAGGTGCTTTTCAACGTGCCCCCAATGCACGGACACGGGCGTTTTTCCATTTGTAGGCAAAACATTTTTTGTGCGGGCGAAAAGCGGCGGCAGCATTTCGCCCGCCGCCGCCTCTATAAGCAGTTGCCTACATCAAGGAAATGTGGACTAACCCAAGGTACACGGTTCATAATCGAAATTAGTGTAATCGTGAAACACACTTTGCGGATTTCTGATTCATGTATTTATGCTGTTGCTGAAACGTTTATTTCACAATAACAATCAAGGAAGTGGATTCATCAGGGTAGAGGAGGGAAAAAGGAGGAAACTTACACCTTCCACTGGTCCTCCGGCGCCTCCATATATCCTGGGTGGCTTCCAGGGTGGCTCGACACCAAACTCTGTTTTCAGGGCGGGGACAGCCGCTGCACCAATTTTGAAGAGGTTTATTGCGTATAAAACTACCGACTTTATGAAATACACACACACACACACACACACACACACACACAAGCACGCGCGCCCACGCAAAAGCTCACAAAACACGTACGCGCGCACGCACGCACGCACGCACACAGACAAAGCGTTCACAAAACACGCACGGACGCACGCACGCGCGCGCGCGCACAGAGACCCGCATACAAGCACGCGCGCACTCCAAAGCGCTCACAAAACACGCACATATATAGCACTCACCAAAACACGCACGAACGCACGCACGCGGTAGCAAATAGAGACCCGCATACAAGCACGCGCGCACACGCAAAACGCTCGCAAAACAGGAACGCGCGCGCGCGCACGCACACATACGAAACACTCAACATGCACGCACGCATATACAAAACGCTCAGAAAAAAAAAACGCACGGACGCACGCACGCACACGTAAAGCGCTTACAAAACACGTAGGCGCGCGCTCACACACATACAAACGGCGAAAGACAGCCCAAAACACGATGAAGGAAGGCGTCCGGAAAGCAGCAGCAGCAGCAGCAGCAGTACGCGAGCGCGCCAGGGAGAGCCAATATTGCGCCGGTATACTTTCGAGAGGCGAAGCCAGTCGTCACTTCTTTTTCTACGCGATACAAAACGAACGACCGTGTTATAAGCCGCGCTGAACTCGCAAGAACACCACATTTCCGATAGTTCAAGCGCTCAGAAACAAAGCGGGATTATGCAGGCGCACCACGCCCGACGTGGCCACAGAAACGTTAGTCACACGGGGGCAATCGAGGTAGCCATCTTGCAGTAGTCCTGCGTGCAACCGATTTTGCGCTTACATTAGTGAATTATGCTATGGGATCACAATGAGATACTTCTACAGCCAACAATAAGACGTAATAAAATAAAGGAACACCAAATGAAAGGACATTTGCCTGAAACTTCCTATATTGACGGTAGTATACCGACCGCCGACACCGGGCACGTTGCAACTGCTCGTACCGGCCTCCGTGGATCCATCTTCCTGCGCGTGCCAAGGCTTTGAGTTGAGGTGGGGCACGATTAATACACAACGCACGGACCACGTCTCTGATTAGACCGCACATAAAACCAATCACACGTTTAAAATTATTCCCCAGAGCGCGAGACGCGGACAAAGACAAAAAAGGGACAATGCATCTTTTGAAGCAAGAGGAGGCGCTGCAAGAGCCAATGAGGTGACGACGCTGCTTCCGCCTTCCCGCCCTGCCGCGCGCCGGGTTGTCTAGGCAACGGTACAGCGTCGTACCGTCAGTTCCGGTCGCTTTTCATTCGGGAGGGCTGCAGCCGCGTAAAGCGCGCTGCGCCGAACTCAGTCGAACTATAAAAATTATCTGCCGCTGCCCGTTTATTCTCACAGGTTTGCTTGTTGGCGTGGCAGCCTGCTTGCTGCCACTTCGTTGTGGTCTCTAGCTGTACCGGTGATCTGGGAGTTGCGAATACGTTTCGTGTCGAGCGTTACGTTTATTTTATTTTTTTTTATTTTTTTGACGATGTCTGGGCTGCGTGACTGTGAGTGCAGCGCACAAATCGTGACCGTGAGCGAGCTGATCAGCGCGCTTCTACAGGTACAATCAAAATACCGGCTGCGGCCGATCAAGAAGACCATGCCAGGTCACAGCATAGAGTTTCAGTGAGTTCGTGGCTCGATAAGAGCGCTACATTATTGGTCGTGCCACGTGTGAGGCGCAAGTATTCACATCTCTCGTGGGCGTCTGCCAAAGGAGTGACAGTTGTGCTCTTCCGCAGTACATGTTTCGGTTTCTCATATTTCCATAGTCCGGAATTCATTACACGGAAGCAATAAGCGGCATCAGTTCTTGGAATTCAAAGAACCGTTTATGAACTATATCGATTATGGGCTTCAATTAATTAAGCAGGATCGTCTGACTTCGTTGGTAGACAAGTGAATTAGCCAAATTGTTATGCCTGCGTGTCTAATTACTACCTCGAATCGTTTAAAAAGACATCTCACCGGGGTTCGCCACTTTTTGTTGGGCTGTTAAGAGCACCGCTAAATTCCTGCAAAATTTTGCAAGTTGCTTGCGCGTTTTCATTCAACTATTGCAGTTTGTATTAAAAGTGTCTATCAAATTGCACTGTAGTATCACAGTGAGCACTAAATCTAATGATTTTTCATGAAATTGCAAGTGAATGTGTGTACTTTTCAAGCTAATACGTTTTGGAGTGCCCGTCATACCAGTAACATCAGTATCTTAGAAAAAAATGCTACACATAGAGACATGGCTCATTGCGCGGACGTATACACGTTCTTATGGCCAGATTTATGCATGCAACCTTGTGTTCAACACCCTTCAGACGTCGATTTAACACCCTTCTTTGAGCAACTTCACACCTTATGTGTGATATACACCCTTATGATAGGGTGTTTTTACAAAATGGGTGCCAAAAGGGTGTGCATGGGGTGTAAATGAGGAAAACACCCATTTTAACACCCTTAAGGGTGTGAATATGTTTAGTGTGTGGAAACCCTGGAGGTAAGGCGATATCGAGAGAGACTCAAAGTGTTATATTTAGTTCATCAGGAGCATGTGAAACTAGATGAAAAATTGTATATTATACCTTATAAGCGGCGCCTAACGTGTTCGTCACATTCATTCAGGTCAGACGAGTATCCACACCAAACCACTTTATTTAAGCAGTGGTTTTTCCCCCGAACCATTCATGATTGGAATCCTCTGCCTGAAAACGTTCTTCAAAGGTCAACCTTATCATCATTTGTGCACGCTCTCGTTAATCTATGACCCGAAACGTTTCCCACGATCTCTGTCCTATTCTACATACTATGTGATATAGATCAAAACATGTTAAGGGCACGCTTATTTTTGTGTGTATAAGCCGTTGTGTAAACGTGTGCTGCATTGCACAATTCCTCTTTATCATCCTTGCTTTCTTTTTTTTTCCCCTTTTGTCAATGTTTCTTTTTTTTCTTGCACTGCAACGAGATGACGCTTTGCTTGTTTCGACCTTCTTTTTTTGACATTTTTTTGTGTTTCACATGTTATTAGCTTGTTAAACCTTTTATGTACATCCCACTCCCGCCTAGTGCCTGTAAGAACAGGCTGGCAGTACGCAATAAGTAAATAAAAATAAATTTGTTGACCGTAATTTGTTCAAGTTTTGGGAAGACACCACTTTTGTAATTGTCGAGTGTTGGCTGCCGGTACACGTTCTTTGAGCGTTGATATTGTAATAAGGAAGCTAGTACAGAGCGTGGCTTTAGCAGTGAATAAAGAAACAATAATGCGCGGTAGCATCATATTGACGGGCAGAGTTTTTAACCGAATAAAAAGCGGTTTACAGTGTGCGCAGTACTCGTCGTCTGCAACGATACAAATCGCTTTCTTTTGCAGGTTGACAGTTCTATTCATGTTAGTCGGTGATACCGTGCCGCAAACAGGATGACAATATGTAATTTGTGATTGACATAATAAAACATATATCTGTTTTTAATGTGTACGGGAAGAATGCCATGGCACCAGGAAAGTGTTCCAACAGCTTTTTATCAACTTAGGGCTACGCAATTAGTGTGATCAGTCCATCTAAGGTGCTCATCAAATATAACACCCAGTGTTTTATGGTGGCTTACGACCTCAATAATATTGTTGTCTATCTGAAGGGTTAAGTTAGTCCCTATGTGACAATTTATTGCGCGGAAAATAACAGCTTCTGACTTAGTTGTATTTATTTTGAGATTGTTTAGTTTAGACCCATTTAAAAGGCTGTTTAGGGTATTGTTGCCTTTTGAAATTATTTCTATAGCCGAAAGACCAGAGACAAATAGGGAAGCGTCGTCGCCATAAATTACAAAATCCGCTTCTGTCAAAATTGTTACCACATCGTTTCTGTAGACATTGAAAAGAAAAGGTCCTAATATGCTCCCCTGAGGGACGGCGCATTTCAGATAACGTTTCGGGGAACAAAAACCGTCTATGTTCACTATTTGTTCACAGTCTTGAAGATATGAACTGAAAATTTGAAGTGTCCTTCCCCTGACTCCGTACTTATTTAACTTATATAAGAGAATATTACGGTCTAGACAATCGAAAGCCTTACTAAAATTCAGAAAGATTCCTAGTGTTAAGAGTTTGTTTTCGATATTCTGTAATTTAATTTCTTTTTGGACGAATAAAGCTGGTTCTGTAGAAAAACCTTTACGGAAGCCGAATGGAGATTGTGATATTAACTGATTAGCAATAAAGTAGTTTTGCAAACGTTTGAGCAGAATTTTTTCTAGCACGTTCGAAAAAAAGGGGTAGAGTAGAAATGGGGCGATAATTACTCATGGCGTTTTTCGAGCTGACTTGAAAATCACTCTAACCTTCGCCAATTTCATTCTTGCAGGGAAAACACATGATTCTAGTGAAAGGGTAATGATATGACACAGAGGTAGTGCAAGAAAGTCTACAACAAACTGTACTGGTTTAATTGTGAGGCCTTCTACATCAGAGAGAGAGAAATAAACTTTTATTTTCCGAAACGATAATCCGAGACAGGACCCAGTTCATCCCTAGGTGGGAGGATTCCTTATTCCAGGAACCCTCTGGCTTGGGCTGCCTCCTTGGCCCGGGCGACAAAATTGCGTTGGTCGACTTGCTGAGTTGGTGTGCTCTTCTTGTCTTGTGTCGTCTTGTTGAGCTTGTGAGCTGGGGTCTGGGGATGTGTCACGCAGTGGGCAATCCTGGACCATGTGTTGCAGGGTGTCCGGGACGTCACAGTGAGTGCATGTGTACGAGTACTGCGTGGGATAGAGTCTGTGCTTGAGATTATTGCGCGTACATAGGTGTTTGTCTGTAGGCGGCGGAGGATGACTCATTCCTCTTTGCTCAGCTTCTTCTGTGGTGATGGGTACGTTCTTCTGCTGAGTCGGTAGTGTTGCAGAAGCTGCGAGTACTATAGGGCGATTTCATCAACGTTGGTGGTCGGCCTTGTGTGGGATGCCAGGAAAGCCCGGCTGGTATGCTCGCGGGCAGCGGCGTGTGCCGCCTCATTTCATGTCATGCCCTGATGGCCTGGAATCCTAGTTGATGTGGGTGCGGGGAGCGGGGTGTGTGCGATTCTACGTCAGAGCAGGAATTATTTCTTAAGGACACGAGAACAGTAAAACTTCTGATGGATCAGTTGGGCTAGGAAACACTGAGCAGGTTGTTTTACTTGAAATAACAGAACAAGCATCTTCGTTATATTTTTCTGTTGCTTGATCGGTAAAGAAGTTGTTAAAGCAATCGAAATATGGTACGCCTGATTTTGGTGACCCGTCAATAATCAATTCGCCAATGTCATTCGATACATTTCTATTTCTAATTACCCTATTTATTGCACGCCAAGTTAGCTTTGGAATATGCTTGCTTCCAGCGAAAATTTCCAAGTAATAGTCGCGCTTGCCTTCTAGCAAGTCATTTATTTATTCCTAAACTGCTTAAACACAACGTAATCATTAGGATTTCTGGTTACCAGAAAACTGTGGTATAGGCGACCTTTTTATTTAATCATTCTTAAAAGGCTAGGCGAAACCAATGGTTTCTTAATTTTTTTATTCTTGTCTCGTTTTTATGGAAAACTCGAGTCATAAAGCACATTAAATTTATCAATGAACGCAGTATAAGCCTCATCTACTGAACGATAGGTGAGGCATTGTGTCCATGGTGTCTCACTAATTAGTCGCCTGAATGATTGTAGCTCGGTTTCAGTAATTGCCCGAACGGTTACTGGTCTGCTTCGAACTGGTGCAGGTTGACGCTTCTCTATTCTAATAAATATGGGACAATGATCGCTTAGATCACAAGACAGTGTACCCGAAGATTTTACCATCATATCTATGTTAACAATAAACAAGTCAATAATGCTTGACGAAGAGACCGTGATTCTCGTTGGAGATGTGCTGGTGTTGGTGAACTCATTGGATCCATTCAATGGCCGTAAGAGATTGTACTGAATCAGTGTTAATAATAATTGTTGGGTTTTACGCGCCAAAACCACAGTATGATTCTCAGGCACGCCATAGTGGGGGACCCCGGAAATTTCGACCACCTGGGGTTCTGTAACGTGCACTTAAATCTAAGTACACGGGTGTTTCCGAAATGCGGCCGCCGTGGCCGGGATTCGATCCCGCGACCTCGTGCTCAGCAACCCAACACCATAGCCACTGAGCAACCACGGCGGGTTGAATCATCGTTAACTTCGTTTATATTAATATTAAAGTCGCCACCGAGCAATAGGGAATAATAATTTTGTGAACAGTAATTAGAAAAATTATTCAAAAATTTGAAAAAAAGTCCTTCCTTCCGCCTTCAACATACGGTACGTATACTCACGATCGTCGCCGTCGTCAACGTCTTGATTGCTACAAATTGTGCCAGGCACTTGCACACTTAATGGTAGCTTCTTTTGGAGAGGCAAATACTCCTCCAGGAGAAGAGTTGTGGCTTCCATCGTACCGCCCCACCCCACCACGCCGCACGCTTATGCGGTCTGTGCAGCATTTGCACTAGCCGCAACTGCGGACTAAGCGATCGCAGTCTCAGCGCGTTTAAAAGCTAAAAATTGTGTGCTATTGTATTTCATAGAAATAATATGAAATTGTAATATTTGACTAGTTTCCATGTTGTTTTTATTTAATGATGCAGGCATGGATACTTTCTGAGCAGGGAGCAACCTTGACGTCGCTGCGACGCCCAATCGCGCCATGTGAAACGGCCTATACGTGGAGGCGAGCGCCATCTGTTCTTCTGGTGCTGCAAGGAACCCAGCGACGCACGCGGCGCTAGCCTCCTGAGTTTGCCTGTGATGGCGATGGGAGGTAGAGCTACACAGCCTCGCTGGAAAAATTTAATTAAATTCTGGTGTTTTATGCGCCAACACCATGATATGAATACGAGGCATGCCGTACTGGGGTACATTGGATAGATTTTTACCCCCTAGAGCTCTCTAACGGGCACTCAATGCACGGTATAACGGGCGTTCTTGCAATGCAGACGAAACGAATTCAAACGTATACTTACACTACCTCTGAACCTTTATTGAAAGTTCTGTGGCGTCTGCCCACTCACTGCTCACCGCGGGGGCTGAAAAAGCAATTTTCTGAGCCGCGCCTGCCGACACCGTGGCCATTTTAAGCAAGCGAGCAAATGTCGGTAAGACGCCGGTCAATGATAGGCGCTGTCACTTTACCAAATATGGCGGCGCCCATCGGAACGGTTCTGTAAAATGTCAATATTGCAACTCACGACACAAACGCTGCAGTTTGCTGTCACATTGTGGTGAACATGTGTACCTATTCAAGAATACTTCTTTTCTAAATAATACTTACTCGCGAGTGAATCGCTTCCGTCCTCTGCTTTCAACTCTTATGGCGCTAGGACCTAGCGACAGTATGTTTCTCAAGGCACACACCGGAACTCGGCCGTAGGCAACCGGAAGTTGAGATGTCTCTAAAACCGTGAGAATAATAATATATCATCTAAAATGAGGTAATGGTTCAAGTGAAGAGTTTTATAGGATAGATATGATATAGGAGGTTTTAGTTAACCAATTAAAGGGCCACTTAACCATCAAATCTTTCTCATCATTATGATGATTAACTATCATCATCAGCAATGGCTCGTTGTATTCTTCCACAGCTGGCTCGTTGGCGCCCCTCGGGTTGCGCTCGTACTCTGCACTAGAGCACTGTAGGGGCTCGGGCTTACCCGAAAGCCCGGGCGTGGCCCGGCCCGTGGGCCGGGTCGGGCCGGGTAGGGCCGGGTAGGGCAGATTTTTTCACGGGCCCGGGCCGGGATCGGGTATTTTGACGCAGGCCCGGCCCGGCTGGGACTTTCATGTGGGTGCATGTAACGTGCAGCGAGTTATCCTCGCGTATCTCGACTCTGAAAAACCGGTTGTCCCGGTGCAGCTGGAAGCTAGCAGTGCTACTACTGTGTACTTCCCTTTTCTTCTTCCGTCGTATTTTGCGCTACTTGAACAGAATATAAAAGTCCAGAAAGACCGAAGTCACCTCGACCCAAATGATGCCATTGTATTCCTTACCTAAATCAATGTAATTATGCTTTCAGCGTGGTGTAAGCGCGTTCCCGACTTGCTGATTCTTCAAAAGCGAATTGGTAAAACGATGACTGGTTAGATAACATAATTCGTCACACGGCTGAAGTATGCCACTGCATCCATCCATGATTGCACGCATGTTCTCAACCGGTCGCCTAGAAGCAGCTCATTACGCTGCACTAGGAGGAACGAGAAGCTTTTTTCCTCCATTGACTCCATCCATGCGCTGCGCTCACGAGCCATCGTGGCTGCGCTTCGGCTAGAGTGTACTAGAATACGGTTGCGTGGGACGAGCGGCTGGGGCGGTGTAGGCTTTGCAGTGAGGCGCCCGACGTGGAATATACTGTGGAGGCGCTGCGATAGAAGTGGATTGGACCGTATCAAGGTCGCGCCGTTGGAAACTGCTGGCGATACTGCTCCGCACGGTTATTCGTAGTACTTTGCGCGCTGGTATTTGTGTTCAGACCACTCAAATGGTGTTCATAATTGCATATGACATGTATTTATGCCTTGAGAATACATTGCTTTTACTCTTTTCTTTATTTTTCATTTTTTAATGCCGCTCGGTGGTATTTTCGGTCTCGTGCCTGGTTCGGGCCGGGTTCGGGCCATGTGATGAGTTTGGTTCAAGTCTATTTAATCGGCCGAGGTGTTGCTTCGGGGGAGAAAGGAACAAAAGCCAGCTGAAAATTACCAAGCATAAAAACCACACTTTATAAATAAAACACATCGAACAATACAGAGAAGGGACAGGATATTAATTCACTGAATCTCAACGTGCGTTGGACTGATGCTATGGTAACCAACATAAAGTGCAACCCTGTGCACGCATCAAACAGCACGAGGTTCAACACCACGCTCTCAAGCTGAACGCGGTGGATGAGAAGGCTATACAGAGACCGGGTTCGGCTCACTGAAATCGTGAAAGAAAGTTCGCCGGTGTTGAGTTCCTGCTCGAAATGGTCTGGCCGACGAAGGCATAGGAGCGACACTCACAGACGCCCCTTACAAAAATGAGTTTAGACTGTCTGTTGAATGTCTATAGACTACTTGTAGACAACTTTGCCTTTTATAGATTTGTTCTTTGTTAATAAATAATCTATAGACTGTCTATAGACAAAGTTGATAAGATTTTTATTTATTTTTGTCTACTCACATTCTATAGACAGTCTATAGAAAAAAAGTCGTTAAGATGTTTGTTTCTTCTTGTCTACTTCCTCTCTTAGGACTATCTATAGAAAGAAGCCGATACAGTCTTTAGTTTATTCTTGTCCATTTCATTATCTATAGATAGTCTGATAGACAAAAAAATGATCAGATTTTATTTCTTTTGTCTACTCACATTCTCTGGACAGTCTATAGAAAAAAGTCGATAACGTGTTTGTTTCTTCTTGTACTTCCTCTCTATAGACTATCTATAGAAAAAGTCGATACAGTCCCTATTTATTTTTGTTTATCCATTGCCTATAGACTGTCTATAGACAAAAGTTAATAAGATTTTTATCCTTTTTGTCTACTCCCATTGTATAGTCAGTCTACAGAAAAAAAAGTCGAGAAGATGTCTGTTTATTTTTGTCTACTTCCATCTATAGACTATCCATAGAAAAAAGTCGATACAGTCTCTATTATTTCTGTCTAGTCATTGTCTATAGACTGTCCATATACAAAAGTTAATAAAATTTGTGTTTCTTTTTGTCTGCTCCCATTCTATAGCATGTCTACAGAAAAAAGTCGATAAGATGTTTCTTTATTTTTGTCCACTTCCTCTCTATAGACAAGCTATAGAAAAAAATTCGATATGGACTCTACGTAATCTTGTCCATTCATTGTCTACAGATTGTCTATAGACAAAGTTAATAAGATTTTTATTTCGTTGTGTCTACTCCCATTCTATAGTCAGTCTACAGAAAAAAGTCGATAAGATGTCTGTTTATTTTGTCTACTTCCTATCTATAGACTACGTATAGACCAAAGTCGATACCGTGTCTATTTATTCTTGTTCATTCTGTGTCTAAGGTCTGTCTATAGGCGAACAGTCGATAAGGTGTTGATTATTTTTGTCTACGCCCGGTTTACAGATTTTCTATAGGCGAAAGTTGATAAGGTGTCTACTTTTATTATTCCCCTGTCTATAATTTAGTCTTGCCAAAAGTCGTTAAATTGTGTTTTTGTCTATATTAGCGGTCTATACCCGTTTATACGCAAAAGTTTTTCTGTTTGCTATTTCTTTAGCCGATTGCCAGTTTATAGAATGTCTACAGAGAAAAGCAATAAACGTCACCATCGCCTCTCTGTCATTGAATTACGCAGTTCTAAATTATTATTTACCAGATAATTAGGGTTTAAGAGTCTGCTCGCCGAGTTTCATCCAGTATTGCACTGGTTTTTAACATGTAACCTCTGGGCCCGGCACCCTAGTAGTCGGGAATGCATCCCGACGATAATTTTTCCTTGCGAACCACGCGGAGGCGGAATATATACTTCTATGTGATTGAAATTATTTTTAATGGTTTCCTATACCCCCCCCCCCCCCTCTATGAAGGCTATAGGGTGGGACATCACCAAAGATCATGCTAACTCGAGCGAACAGACCGTATACCGATTGCGGTAAGCTTTGAGATGAACTAAAGGGCAGCCGATATTGTAAAAGTCTTATTGCTTCAGGTTTACTTGCCCTCTATAGACAAAAGTCGTTAAACTCGGCCCAACCCATGTACGCTGTAACCAAGTGGAGTACAGGCGGATAATAAGGAGCTACGTTTGATATAAGCCACTGGGATTATTGTATGTACTGCTGACATTTCTTTAAAGCCTTTTTGTAGAGTTTATTATCGCCATGGTGTATATACTTCCGCATTTGTTCACCACATTATATGACATCCGTAGTCGCTCTCGGCAATCCCTAGACAGTGTTTACAGTTGTTTTTCAGGCATTACTTTTGCGGCAGTAAAATAAAGATAACAAACTGCCGATCCAATCATGTAAATAGAGGTATGAATGCCAGTTTTAGCAAGAAGCGGATTACAAACAGGCATCATGCTAACAGCGCAGAGACTTGTAATGTGTATAGCTGACAACGCAGAATTTGCTAGTGTGCGATGAAACCGATGTCGCGCATGTGGTGTGCACCTTATGTGTCGTCTGATTCTCAGATACTCTTTAGGTTCTCCCCGTATCTAGGCTGCATCACTAATATCGGGTGGTTTTTCGCAGACTGATATCCCGCGCTATAAATTCATTAAAGCTTCTCGTCACTTACAATGTGCGCCAGATACTCTGAGCCCACCCAGTCCTTTCCAGGCGTTATATGCCTGTGCGGCCGAGCCTATGCGTACGTCATTAGTGTATTGATTGCTTTGACATATCACCGGAACAGACAAATGTGCACTAACATGTGCGCAGGTATCCCATTTGGCGGTACGTTGGAAGCTATGCTAGAAATGCACTGCATTACTCATCGTCGTTGGCCATAATGCTAGCGCCTGACGTGCGTGCTAACGGTTTTTACAAACACTGCGTTCATCCAAGTGTGCGCTCTTGCTCCATGCGATAGCCCACAGCGTTTGTGATACAGCGCGCCAAGGTATTTCCTTCTTCCATGGAAAGAACTGAAAATGGGAGGTGAAAGCAACCGGTTTTGCGCGCACGGAACGCAGAGAGAGAGAGAGAGAGGGAGAGAGAGAGAGCGCGCGACAAGGAAAAAAAGAAAAAAAAGAGCAGAAAAGGGCAAATGCGCTCGGGTTTCTCGGAGCACGGACGCCGTCGGCGGCCTCAGCGCCTGCGCCATGCGCAGCGGCAGAAACGGCGGCGCGCCATCTCTCCGCGTCGATTTGAATTCTCAGCGGCTGCGCCAGGCAAGTCAACGCTGGTTGCTGCTGGTGAGCTGCCTGCACCTTTGTGTCTGTGTATTCGTCTCGACTTTGTGGCATCACACGTCAACTACACTGAACGGTAAGCTTTAACGAAGATGTTTTCCGTCACTAGCTCATGACTAGTGAGCGTATTTCGTAGCGCGAACCGGCTGCATGTAATGTGGGCGACTCGGGCGTAGTGTCGATTTGTCGTTCGGTTTGTAAACGCGCTCGGGTTCTCGATTATACTATAGGGAATGTTTAACGGCAAGCGATCGCTCGCGCGTGTTCATTTTACCGTCATTGTCAATATCCGTGAAAAGGAAATACACCATGTTAAAGTGGATACTGAGCAGAAATAAGCGCGGATTGTGTGTGTTAAGCGGCGTACTGTGGGCAGGTCTCGTTTTGTGGCGTTCGATCGGCGGCCATAAACGCTGCGCTGCCTGTCTAATAAACTCATCTAAAGTGCTTTATGTATATATACTTCGAAATTGTGCTAGAGTGACGAATTGTCTAAAAGAGACGTACAGTTGAATAAATGCTAGCGTACTCACATGAAAGGCCGTGTTGGCGGGTCATGCATCAGCAGCGTGTGCTGCCGTTTTCGTAAGTCAAAAGTAGGAGTATTTATGGGCTCCTGGCAACCAGTATAAATATATATATAACCGCAAAAGCTTTCAGAGCACGAAACTCGCGATAAGCCCAGTCAATCGCAGCTTCGCAACTTAACCGAAAGAATTGGGGAACAATAATTAGTGGCTCGGGGAAGCACCCTTTACACGTTTGAAACTGAAGCCATTGGTTTGAAAAGAGTTTGAGGATTTTCTGTGCTGTGCTCATGTTGCCATGAATTACGAACTTGGCCAAGCCTTGTCAGCTTTATCAACCAAGTGCTTCAATTCAGCTGAATCTAATAGTGCATTTCAAGTGACTGACGTGTTATTCGTTATAATTACAATTATGTACTGGCAGTAATTTGGCAAGCCTTAAACCACAATATTTTTATTGCCCCTAAACTGCGGGTGTCATAGACTGCCAGGGAATTTTCATGAAACGGCCAGGGAAAGCTTGGAAAAACATCAGGGAAATTGAAAATGTCAACATAGGTATGCTGTCTTGTTACTTCCATACAATGTTTCCAGAGAATCGCTGTCTTAAACATATTTTTGAAGCATTTCACCTCCCAAAAAAATTACAAATTGGTACGATTTTCTGAAAAAGAAATGAAAGTGAAGCATGCTGACATGGGGGGGGGGGCACTTCTTACTCAATCTTTTTGCATTACGTAAGTGTCCTGAACCTCGAAACTCTAGAAAAAATACTTATGTTATAGAGCGCCTTCAATTATTTACTGTGATAGCATTCGTTGCAATGACAGTTTCAGTTTTGTTTCCCAGGAGGTGCATATGTGTCGTGCCACAACACAGAAAGTGCTCACGGGATATTTCTGGTGCTCATGTAGTATACCTAACTTGCAACCGTGTCAGCATTCCCTAAAGATATGATTATCTATAGGAAACTAAGTGACCATATCGACACAATCAATCCATCTGCATTCTGTTGAAGTTATGGCCAATGATGTATCAGTTAAAAGTACGAGAAAGACATTTAAATGTGTATTAAGGAAAATAAATTACAATCTTTTGCATGATACGTTCAATACTCCAGTCACTCTTCTGAGCATATCATTCCGCGCGGGTATATTTAATTCCCAGCCAAAAATGTAAGCAGTCCAACTGGGTAGCCTAGTTTCAGCAATTAATATAGAGGTCATTTGGGTTAATTAAGTACATTATGTGTCATATGGCCTTTCATAAAATGTACCATACTGTTGCTGGCACCAGCAGCAAGTCTAACAGTTTAATTGTTCATCATACGGTAGAGTGAAACATTATGTGATGGTACTGTTTTTTATTGACAAGCAGCCATTAGGCATAGCTAAACCGTATTAAGGATTGACTTAAGTGGTTTGAGCGAATATATTAGGCTGCTTAATGAACGTGAAAAAAATACACATTTGTTATTTTTGCCTCACATTGTTGTATCTACATATTGCAGCATGCACCTGCAGCACCTTCGGAATGGCTTACACGAAGGTCAAGGCCAGCCTGGCAACCATGCTTGCCAAGGGGAAGCAGCTGTAGATATGTAAATATTCTCTTTTGATGATAGCATAAGACATGCATTTTAATAAATTAATGTATTATATCGTTCAATAAAAACAGTTAATTCAATATCGGTGCACTTGTTTTCTTTGTTGCACTGCATGAGTCTGCACTAGTGGAATTGCTTGAAATATTTGTTTCTGCAACATATGAGAGTGCAGATGGTTCAGGATCATTAATAATCTATTAACATGAATGCATAAATGCAGATGGGAAGCAACAGGTGCACATCCATAATATACGTTCAAAATTTTGTTGCTGCCATATGTAAACAAAAATTTTAACTAACTTGCAGATAGTAGATTTCCTTCAAGCGAATGCATTGCATGCGACTAAACTTTCTTCAATGTGCAATTACACAAATGCTCATGCAGCTTTACATAATGATTCATGGCTGCATACATTTTAGATTTTTAAATGCTTCCATCTGCATGCATGCTTTTCTATGTGCAGTTCCCTATGTATGTTCCCATATGCATACTGGGTACAATAAATTTTGTATACATTTCCAATAAACTGCTTATTAGCAAACCCAGCAGCGAGTGTTTATAGAATAACATTGCCTGCCGAAACATAGTTCGCAAAATGTGGTGTATTATCTAGTATATATGGTGTCCCAGTATTTGTAGCCAAGCTGGTCAATGAAAATGAAAGGTTAAAAAACAACACGGTGCAAGATATATGACCATAAAAAGACCTACAGGTCAGACCTCTGAACTCACGGCCGAATGCACCCCATAGGTCTTAAAATCAGATCTTATTGCAGCGTCTTTTCTTAATATTATTTATCATTGAACAGCTTCACTAAATTTAAGTTAGCTCGGACACCCTGTAAAATTGTAAGGCTGAAGTCTATAGATTAGCTATAGACTGATCTACAGGAACTCTCTGTAGGTAGACTGTACCACCTTCTACAAAAAGTGTAAGGCCATAAGTCCATAGACAGACTATATACTGGTCTATAGGAATAGTTTATAGTCTATAGACATTTCACAGACATGTCTACAAAAGTAAAATTATATAAGCCTATAGACTTTTGGCTATAGACACTCTGCAGAGATTTGTCTACAAAAGTGAATTTTCATTGATCTATAGACTGTCTATAATCAGTCTATAGAATCAGACATTTTGTAGACTAGTCTACAAGAAGTGTACTTCCATAAATCCATAGATTGTCTATAGACTGGTCTATAGGAATAGTCTATAGATAGTGTATAGACGTTTGTAGATAATTTATAGACTTATGTATACAAAAGTAGAACTAAATAAGCCTATAGACTTTTGTCTATAGACAGTCTGCAGACATTTGTCTACAAAAGTAAATTTTCATTGATCTATAGACCGTCTATAGTCAGTCTATAGACTGAGACATTTTGTAGACTAGTCTACAATTAGTGTATGGCCATAAGTCCATAGACTGTCTATGGGCTGGTCTATAGAAAGTCCATAGATAGTCTATAGACATCTGTCTGTAGACATTTTATAGACTATTTCTACAAAATCAGAACTATATAAGCCTATAGACACTTGTCTATAGACATTCCACAGACATTTGGCTACAAAAGTGAAATTTCATTGATCTATAGACAGTCTATAGTCAATCTTTAGACTCAGACATTTTGTAGACTAGTCTACAATTAGTGTATGGCCATAAGTCCACAGACTGTCTGTAGACTAGTCTAAAGAAATGTCTACAAAAGGTCTGTTGACTTCATAGACAAATGTCTACACACTTTATATAGACTTTCTACAAAAATTATTGTAAGGGGCTTGAGGACGGCCGAGCCATGCAGCTGTCTGATCGTCGCAACGCCGCCCCGTCTCCGCAAACCAAGAGGGTCGCCACAGGTGGTCGGGGGGAAGCGCTTTGCGTCTGGGAGGAGGCCTCTGTGAGCCCGGGTCCAGGAGCCCGTCAAGCCCGTACCTCCGCACCCCAGCAGCCTTCCTCGAACGGTCCCTGCTTAAGTCGCGCCCGGCAGACACCAGACCAACCACATCGATGTGGTTGGGTGAAGGCCTTGTACGCTCGGGTCGTTCTGGCCCTACGCTGGTGCACATCCGCACCCCAGCCGCCATTCTCGAACAATCCCCCTGACGTGTCTGTCCCGGACTTCTTCTCCTCTTCCCAGATTGTTTTTTTTTCTTGCGACGCTCGGTGCGCTTGTGCCAAAGCCGCGTGGCACGTCGTCGCTGTCGTCTTCATGGCTCACAAAGCTCGTGCGGCGCCAATTCGCAACTCCTTGATACTCTGTCGATGACAACTAAGCACATATTATGGCATAAGCCCCCTTTTCGAAGATTTTTCGGCAGAAAAAACGCTGCACATGTGCGCGTGCCATGTTTAAGGGGATGACCAGTCCACAACGTTAGCAGTAAACCCTAGCTCGAATGCTGATGGTAGTTCCTAGAGTCCTATCTCATATAACGGAACACCCACTGCACACATCTTGTCTGTAGTCTGCACACAGACGAAGTCTGTAGCATTGGTTACAGAAATCCACTTGTTTCCGGTACAAGGAGCTTCGGAGCAGCGCTGCCCTGTATCGGACGTACGTGGGCACTTTGTATCCTTCAAAGAGCACAATCACTGTGGTAGCATTACTGATTCTCTTTGCTGCTATCGCCGTTGGGTTCTTGTTCGTAACCACCGCTGTTGTGATGTCTCTTGGGCCCTTGTCCAGTAGGATTCCTCTGATGACTCCTTTGGCCGTCATGTCCGGTGCCGTCTCGTAAGCATTGGTCTTGTAAAACTTGTCTTGAATCTTGATACGTGCTACTTCCTGATATTTGTTGGCATGCTCTTGATCCGATGTACTGACGATTAGGATATCTTGATAATTGTTGCGGCAGACGATATCCTCCTCCCTTTAGTCTGGAGGGATGCCTGCCGCGTCTTGTACAGCCGCTGTTAGGTGAACTACACCGTGTTCGGATTTTTTGAGTGCTCCACGTGGGCTGATCACAATCTTGTGATCCCCTCTTGGCAAATGTGGCATCCCGCTTGCCTTGCGTATCTGCTCTAGCCTTTCTTTCCTGGGGTTATCGTTGCGCTTGTCAGACCACGTCGGCGACAAGGTGCTCTCGCGATGTTGGGAGGTTTGCTGGTGTGATCTTCTGTGCCTGACATCCTTCCATCCCTTGCTTGTATCCATTTATTCCTCGGTTATGCGTTGCCCCTCTACGGTGACATCCATTGTTGAGAGCATGATCGGTAATTGTTGAGAAAGCCGGCTCTACGGCGCGCGCCCTCGCGCCTCTCCCGCCACGAGGCCCGCCAAGAAATTGTCGTAGAGGCTTGAAAAATGGGAATCCCACCTGGTTTTCGATATCCACTTTTTCCTGAGAAAGAGCCGAGTCCGTTGGTGGGCAGTTTCGGGTGGTTTCACATTTCCGGTGGCTTCACATTGAACCACGTATTTTAATCTGCATTTCCTGCTTCTTTACAGACCGCTCACAATGCAGTGTAATTGAAAGCGTTACCTCTGCATTTATTAAAAAAGATTTCGTGCATGCCACCAGGTCTGTATTCGCCCCAATGCTGTTCTTAACTATAATAAACAATCTTTCGTCCACAATTACACCGACCATATATCCCATCACAGATGAGTGCATGCATTGCGGTCGCATTTTCACTCGTAATGATCAGTTATTGTTACACTAGAACCGAAGAACTGCAGAAGGCTGGTGGGCTCAGAGGCTCATGCACCTCAACATTTCTGAGTAGCAAGTTCATTCAGGAAATATGCAAGCGCACTAACGTCACCTATCAGTGTGCTTTACTATTAGTTATTCTGCATTGTTGTTGAGATCACAAGTATACTGAACTGGTCTGATCGTTCAGTACAGCGTATAGCTGAGACTTCTTGTCACTTGGATTATGAGATGATCCCTCTATCTCTGGTCATCAACTTGCGTACACAACATGTGCACGTACTGAACTATATCAGGCCTCAGTAATATGGAAACCTCCGCCAATATATTTATGAGATGTCATACAAATCGTGCAGAATAAAGCGCGGGTCATTTGAATGTTCTCAAATATGACTTTCATTATATTACAAGAGATATAAACGCAACTATTTCTGCTTCACACATTAGCACCATGTCACTAAACTTCGCGTGTACGCCTTTTTCACAAGCTGTTCGATAATTTCCTGGCCCTACGTGAAACCATGCAAAGTGTCGGAACGAAGTGTTTTAGATGCAAAGCATCTTATGGTCGGGGCTATGTCACTCCCTCTCTCCCTCCCTCCCTCCGCCGTGCGGCGTCCACACCACTACTGCGCATGCGCATCCTAGCTCCTCTCCTTGTCTCATCTCCTCTCCTCTCGGCATTCCTCCACTCCTCTCCGACACTCCTCTCCTCTCCGGTTTGCGCAACGAATGGCAACACCTACGGCTCCGCGCGCGATAATGCGAAGCAGCTTAGGTTAGAGGCGCGACGGTAGACGCCCCAGAGGCACCGGCAACAGTCACTAACGCCGCGCGCGTTCGGTGCGAACGCGGGCAAAACGCCGACGGCGTCGACAACAGTTCTGCGCGTTGCTGGTGGTGCTGCATGTCCAAGTTTATACAGCTGATAAAACTACCTCGAGTCAACCCCATGGCTGCTTCGCATACTACTCAGGGTTCCCCTACGGGAAGATGGTGTAATTTTTTTCGTACTGGTTTTAGTTTCGTTCCACGGAAGAAAGTTCCGTTCCGGTCCTGCTGCGGAACGAAAAAAAAAAATGCTCCGTAACGGTTCACAACGGTTTCGGTTCACATCCTAAAATTTTAAAGCAAAGTAATGATAAAAACACGGCAATTTTAACAGCGGAACTGTGTAAACCGGTCGTTAGTCCGTTAGGCATCCAGAAAAAAATGTGGGCCGATCCTGGCGGTGTGCAGAAAGGTCCAAGCGCAAGGCACATACCCCTGTGAACTAGCGAAGCTGAGCCTGGCTACGTCTAGCTAACCACGGTTGGGACTACTTAAGCTTAGTCAATAATCGATAGCCAATAAATAGCTAATCGATCAATAATTGATAGATTCCGAAAAATGCTGGGGATGACCTGGTACTGCTTAGCCTAGCCCAAAAGCCAGGACTAGCTAGGTGCCCATTAGCTCCGCTATCTCTTTAGCACTGCGCCTCCAGTGCAAGTTACGCAAATTTTTTCTCTGAATAATTTGAGAATAGCTTTCTCGATATATTTCTCAAATATTTTTCACGCAATATATTTGTCTATGTGCGTGGCAACCGTTATGCACGTAGTTTGATATGGCAGCGCGAATGTGATGCGGCTGACGACGAGGGCTTCCCCTAGTCGTCTCGTCCTCGGTGAGGCCGTCCTTGCTTCGCGGTATGCAGGCTATTATGAATTATGAGATAATGCTCAGTGCCAGTGAAGGCACTGAGCATGATCTCAGAAGCAGCACGTCTTCGAGGGTACCCATCGAAATGTGAGACCGCTGTTTTGCGATAAAACGAACTTAAACGAACATAAACGAACGATTAAGCTTCGATAACAAAGCGTTGTACCTGTAGAAAACGAAACGACGAGCTCTTCAGGGCGCAAGCCCTGGGTTTTGCTATGATCCCGATCTGCTGCTGTACCGACTGGCAGATTAGTAGAGTGCTCGACCGGCTATCGCTCGCACTATCGCTGCCTGAGATGCGCACTTATGCGGACCCCTGAGATAAGCGCTAATTCTCACGTTACGTGACGTCGGTTGCTGCGGTTTGCCTAATTCCGCCATGAACAAAAAACCGATAAAAATCTTTCGGTTTCACTCCGGAACAAAATAACAAATACCGTTTCGGATGCGTTTTCGTACCGGTCAAAAATATCGTTCTTTTTCGTTTTTCGTTTTTGTTTTCATTCCGTTCCGACACATAGCGTGAAACAGTACTTCTTCGGCTTCACAGAGCTCTTCGTCATCTATTTGTTTGTTTAGGCAATCAACAGACTAATGTTTCTGAACGATTACTTCTTTCAGTTGCCATTCATGAATTGATTAAATGGCATTTATGAATAGTAAAAGTGCATAACACTGGAAGTTTCGGAGGAGCTATGTGAAAGCATCTATGCAGTCATGCCACACACTACCTGCTGGGGTTCCTTTGTGGCTTAAAGCTGGTGCATGATTGCCATAACTGTGCTCTTTCTATTACATCTGCAACATTTTGTTCTTGTATACATTGCCCTGCGTATGCCGTATTTGTTCGATTCCGAACCGATACCTTTATTAAACAACCTGCACACAAAACTAATGGGTCGGCTTGGATTCGAAGATGTGGCCCATGCGGCCATAACGTCAAGCGCGCATCGCTGGGGCAGGTGGCAAGCTGCATTGCGGCCGCGTGGGACGACATTCTGGCTGCGAGTTGTCTCTTCGTTTTCGCAAATTTTCCTCATCAGCAATTACTCGTAGAGATTTGCTAACGCTAGAGAGTTACAGGCAAAACGCGGTAGTTCCTAAGAGTGTGAAAAACATTGGGGGTGAGTGAGAAGGAGGGGGTGGGGGTGGCCGACACTTGAGGGAAATTCAGTCATGGCAACAATTAAGCCTATTTAATTCTGGATACAACACCTGAAACATATGACTGATACAGATGACAGCAAAGTGCCAGAGAAACTTTGACGTCATCTGCCTCGGGTTCGTTGGGTTATTTATCAGCGTGTTCAGCAGATAAGCATGAACATAAAAAAAGGACAACAGAAGAATTTTTTACAGTGGCGCTGTTAAACTTTTCGTAAGTCTGTTTCGTGCCTACAGAAAACTCGGCCCAGCTGTGCGTCGCCGAGCCACGCAACCTCATCGCATCACACACGTGCATAGGGCGGTGTCTCGCCGAGGCATGCGCGCTCTTCGCCTTTCCTCTCCCTAGCCGAGGAGTAGCAAGTGTTCGCTTAGCCGTGACGTCACTGATCTGCTAGAAAGCTCTGAGCAGCCGGCGCACCGACAGACGTGTCGCCTCTCTCGTCTAGTGAACACGCGTGCACAGCTAACATGGGGCGACCGAAGAAAGGGAAGACTCCCGAGGAAGGAGACGAAGCTCGGCTCGCGGCCAAGCGGGACTACCATCGACGAAGGAGAGCCGAACCTGCCCATCCCGCCGAGGCCGTTGCCGAGCAGAGGATCCCGAATTTCGGGCCAGAAATAACGAACGCTGCCGACTGAATGCTCGGCGCCGCCGGGAATCGGTTCCGGGCCTGCGCGTCACCGAGAACTTCCAACGCCAAGCCCGCAAACCCATGGGACGTGCCAAACCGGAACTAGCTCCACTGTGACCCCGCCTTGCACCATTAGGGCACACTGCCGACATTTTTTTGAGAAACAAATACATCAACTATGGCGAAATAACATCGTGTAAAATTATGCAGTTGTTGTTTGGCTGCAACCTGAAAAAGTATTTGGCACAGCCAGCGGCAACCTGGCTCAATAGACATGGCGCATGGTTACACACCTCAGCATTACTCGACCTTGTGTCAGTGCACGGTCACCGACAAATATGAACGGAAAAACGCAAAGTTGTGTCCAAGACTGGTGATCTTTGCTCGTTCCCGTTCGCTTTCTCTCCAGAGCTTGTGCGGCCGCTGCAAACAAAGCTGGTGATTGGACTGAGAGATACGAGTTGAGATATGCAGCGCGCTGGCTTCGATTACTTGTTGCTAATTCTCATGTGTTGCACAGTTTTTCTTATGTGCAAAAAAGGATCTGCAATTGTTACAGAAGCGCTGAACGTTACCGGAGTCGGTCTGGATTATTATTTGAAATGTGAAACGTTTCGTAGTAGAGAAAAAAGGCAATGGTAGAAAACCAAGAGCACATAAACTGAAAAATGTACTAGCGACGACGCCTGGATTTCATTGATGTGTATCATCTGGAATATAAAATAAAATACTTTATTTCAAGGTAGAGCATATTTTTTTCTCACTTTCATTTTCCTTTACACTAAGCTGCTTTGTGTTGGCGATTGTAACACTGTGTTTATTGTCCCTGAAGCGATCACATTCTTGTGCGTCGTCTTGTTGATTGATTTCTGAGGCTTGTGACAGTGTGCCGTGTCTGACGGACTTGGCGGTGGCAGCTGCAGAGCTCAGATAGCTATGTCGCACTCGCAGAATCCAGGGCCATTCTGAGGTTCGACTGCAAGGCCACGCCTGCAGGGAAAGTAAAAAGATAAACCCACGACGTTTTGAAATAGCTCTTTATAATGGAGAGGTGGGTTCTTGTTTAAGTGAGCGCATGAGTACTATGATCGCGGGAAAAGGTTAGGTGACATGTTTAAACACTGCTGTAGAAAGGAACAGTAAGAAAAATTGGTGACACATTAGAGGAATATGGATCGCGAGGGCTTACTAGCAATTCATTAATGAAGGACAGACTACTCAAAATAACCATCCTACAATTCCACTGCATCGATCACCTTCATAAAGTTGGGATTCCATTTTCAAACACTAAATGTTATCACAACTCATTTATTCCCAGCACACGTTTGGGCTGGAATCGCTTTCCACTCAATGTTGTCGCCATCAGCTTCCATGCTTCCATCATGATGATGATGACGTGGGCACTAAGCGAAGGAAACACCAAAGGATAATGATAGAAGTCATAGTCATGAAACAGCAAAAATGACAATGACTCAGCGAAAAGAGACTAAAACTCTCAAAAGCCGGTGAAATGGGTTCGGACATTTAAATGACAGGTCATGAAATTAATGTCATGACATGCAGGTCATGAAACAGCGGCCTACGTCTTGGTGCTCTCATGGTCGTTCCGTTAATTTAGTCGACACCCCGCATTCTGCTCGATGCCCACAGGGATTTTCCGGCGTTTATTATTACGGTTATTGTTAACAGCGAAGCTGTTTAAGCCAACCGTAATTTGTGGTGCGCAGCAAGAAATTACTAAGAAACTGTCTTGCGAGGTGGGATTCGAGCCCGCGTACCCCCGTTCCCAAGGCGAGCGTCGTCATCACTAGGCTATACAGCCACGCTTGCAGAACACGCATTTATGCGAACCATATGATTGCGTTCGAGCGTCGTCGTCTTCGTCCACAGCTGGCGCGATGGCACGCTCGTGCTCTGCGAGGTGAAGAGCTTTTGCTTGCTATGAGAGCGAGAGAGAGAGTGAGAGACGCTTTCACGGAGCGGGTCTCCTGGAACGCGGTGTCGGCATTGCAACGCGGTGTAAGTCCGAGACGCGCGAAAAGAAATTATCATCATCATGAGTAATAAGATTAAAAGTTCGCGCGCACTTCCGGAAAATGCTGGGCTACGATCGCCCAGCTTCGCTGTTTCAAGCGCTGCGCGGCCGAGTGGAAGGTTTTATAACTGTTATTACTATTATTATTGTTGGTGTGGTTGTTCTTGTTGTTTTACCTCGTCATTCTGCAGCGATGCTCTTCTAGCCTAGGGGCGGCATCCCTGGCACTCTTCACAGTGGCTGGACTCCATAGCCGCTCGGCGGCCGCCGATGCACGTGGCCTGCGCAGCAAAGCACAAAATGAAATCAAATGAATTGAAATAACTAGACAAACCTTAAGAACATGACAGAGTATAGGACTCCTGTAGGTTATTGTCCGCGTCTGCCTATTAACGTGTTTTTATTTTTATTAATTTTTTGTGAAATTCAGCCTATGCATAAGACAACAGTGTCGTCGCAAATGGTGCCTCATACTACATTCCAGCTCACGGACTTCTTGTGAAATTTAGGGTAAGTTGTGACTCACGGCAGTTTATAGGAAGCAGAAATAATTTATTAGAAAGGCAGAGGGGGTCGGCCTGAGCTAGCATGCTCGGTCCTGCTACTCTGCATAGGGGAATGGTAAATATTGTTACGTAGTAGTGACAGTTAAGAAAGCAGTCGTAAAACTATGTATGACGAAACTGGTTCGTTATTGGGCGAACCTGTGCCCACAAAAGCAAGCTGCACTCGAAGCACATTGATAGCGGCGAACACAGGCGGTGATCGTCGAAAATCTCATCAGCGGCGAAACGCGTCGGTTTTTATGCGTTTATGCATCGAAGGTTCCAGATTAATCCCTGGTGCCCGCGTGTCTTCCAGAAAGTTCTAGACGATTCGCGTCGCTCATACAATTAGATTACATGGGCGTCGGTGACCACAGACGACGGATAAAAGCATCGATAACGTTCGAGAAGCTTCCCATGAAGACGCCTCCTGCACCGAGGGATAACGTTTAACATTTGTAACCGGTGGAAAGCGATCACCGGTGAAAAATGAACATGTATACGTGTTAACATGCATCCAATACGCATAACAGCTAACGTACACACATGTAATACTGAGCAGCAGGCTATGATAAAGATATAGATAGCCAGCGCAAAACAAAAATTGGTGAATTGTAGGTTATACTTGCGAGACAGCAACGCTTCATTTCTACGGGCGACTGTGCACTGTGTAAAAGTGCATGGTGACAATTTAGCCTTTTAATCAATTTAAAACTGGTGTTTATCAAGATTCCCTTCCGCCCTGTCCATCATATGTTTTCACCTGTTATGTGCGATAGTTAGTGCTACCGACACACTTCTCGCAGCTTTGCTGCGCTAGAGAGCTGACAGTTTCTACAAATTTATTTTTTAGGATGTGGAGTCAGAGGCAAGAAAGTGCAAACCTGCTGCTTCAGAAAAAGAAGACCCCAGATTGAGACAACTGTTGCAGTCTGACAAAATGGACCCGTAGATTTTCAAAGATGTTTAGCACAAAAGGACTCCAGCACACTTTGTCTGGCTTGGTTCGTTCGGTATTGCATATCTTCCAGCCATCTTGAAGCGAACTTCCTCACTTATGCTTTTGAAGAAGTTCATATGCGTAACGAGTGTATTATTTTATTGCCGCGCCTGTACTCTGATGAAGAGGAGGAATATGCGAGCAGGCACGCGCGTTTCTATCAAGGCGCGGTGAAGAAGAAGAAGTCGCGGCAGCGCGCTGTATTAAAAAAGGCGACCTCCTGCTATTCCTCTTGATCAGGGCTGTGCGACCTCTGTTTCTGACGTTGCGACACTGGTGGAGGTGCTGGCGCCTTGAACCTCATGCGTTCAACCCCTATAAGGACTCGTACACCCAGTCCGGAAGCTCCACTTCTCGTCACGACTCCAGTCCATCGATTCAGTCGGCGCCTGCTCGGCCTGAGCCCGGAATTCCCTCCCGTTGCGCCTCCCACCAGCATGGCTGTTCCAACACCATCGGCCACTCTTCCTTCTTCTCAGACGGCGCCGAGCATTTCCCAGGTGACTCTTGAACAGCCTCACGTTCCCGCAACCTTCCATGGTGATGCTTTCGAAGATGTCGAGGACTGGCTCGATCAGTATGAGCGCGTCGCTGATGTCAATCACTGGACCGAGCGACAGAAACTCACCCATGCTTATTTCGCGCTCGAAAAGAGTGCTCGCACGTGGTACGAGAACAGGGAAGCGAGCTTCCACACGTGGGGCAATTTTCGGCGTCAGCTCCTCGATTCATTCGCAAGTTCGGACCGGCGCGATTACGCGCAACAACTTATTGAGGCTCGCGTACAGCAGCCGAACGAATCTGTCGTCATGTATGCGGAGGATATGGCCCGTCTGTTTCGCCGAGCTGATGCCGATATGACCGAGGCGAAGAAGGTGCGTCACCTTATGCGGGGAATTAAGGAACCGCTGTTTGCAGGCCTTGTCCGAAACCCGCCCACAACGGTCGACGACTTCATCAAAGAAGCGACTATCATTGAGCGGGCACTTCAGCAACGTTGCCGCCACTTTGATCGCCTACCCAACAACACACCAATAAGCGCCGCAGCTCAGGGTGTTGACCAGCCTTCTTTACGGGAAATGATTAGAGTCATTCTACGTGAAGAGCTGCGAGCCCTCGGCATTACTCCTACGGAGTCTCCAGTCGTTTCGGTTGCCGAAGTCGTGCGCCAAGAGTTGCGGCAAGCCTTCTCCTCACCACCTCCATGCCCTGAGGCACGTCCATTGAGCTATGCCGACGTGGTCCGACGTCCTCCCCCTTCACCGGAGGTACCGCCATTTCAGCCTCGGACCGTTCCCGTGCCGTGGTGGCAACGAGAGTCTGTGAGACGACCTCCTGTTCGCCGTACTGACTTGTGGCGCACGGCCGACCGTCGACCACTCTGTTTCCATTGTGGGGAACCTGGCCACATTGCCCGCTTCTGTCCCCATCGAGAGGCTGGGGTGGCAAGTTTTTCGCCCGCCGCTTCTCTGCGCTTTGACGACCGTTGTGCCCCGAATCGTGATCACCTGTCGACCAGCCAAGCAGCTTCACCGCGTCGTCGCTTGCAGTCCCCATCCCCTGTGCGTTACACTTCCCCAAACCGCCAGAGTTTCGCTGACGTCGTTGGGGTGGTCGTTCCCCTAGTCCGCGCCGGGGAAACTAACGGCAGCGACCTCCGGGGGGAAGGTTGCCCAGTGTCGCGACGCCACAAATACCCCCCACGCTACCCAAGAGGACGATACGACGACGACGAATACTACCGCCGACGACGTTGCCCGTGCCGATATTAGCATTTTCATCGATGGACATCACGTTACAGCACTTGTTGATACTGGCGCAGACTTCTCAATCATGCGGCAGGAGCTGGCCGACCGCATTCGGAAAGTGAAGACGCCGTGGACCGGGCCACACATAAGAAGTGCCGGTGGCCAGGTAATAACACCAACAGGAACATGTACCGCTCGAATTCACATCGGTGATTCCAGCTTCGTTGCCACTTTCGTCATTATCCCCGACTGCTGCAGAGACCTCATCTTAGGGATGGATTTTCTGCGAGATCACGGCGCCGTCATAAACATTCCGGGCCGTATGGTGACGTTCTCTGCAAGCCCCTATGCCGACACCACTCATGACGGGCAACATGAGCGTCTGCGACTCGCCGACGATGTGACCATTCAACCGCGCTCCTGCCGCCTTGTATCTGTCTCGTGCCGGAAGCCCTACCATGGGGATGTGATCGCGGAGCAAATTGTTGCACTATTGCTAACCCACGGCATTTCGATTGCTAGAGGCCTACTCGACATGACTCATGGGCAAGCGGAAGTCCTTCTGACGAACTTCAGCGACGAACGCCGTCACATTCAAAAGGGCACCGCAATTGCCTACTGCGACGAAGTCATTCAAGTAAACGATTGTTTGGCTTTACAACGTCAAGACACGACCGTTCCGGCCTCGACACATTTGTCTTTCGACGTCAGCTCCACCCTGTCGCCTTCTGAGAGACAGCGCCTCTTGGAGCTGATACACCAGTTCGAAGATTGCTTTTCGACTACGTCAAAAGTGAAACAAACACCGCTGACCAAGCACCGTATAATCACGGATGATACCACGAGGCCGATTCGACAAAACCCCTACCGTGTAGCTCCAAAGGAACGTGAAGAGATTCAAAAGCAAGTGACCAAGATGCTCGAGGATGACGTGATCCAGCCTTCTAACAGTCCCTGGGCTTCACCCGTGGTCTTGGTCAAAAAGAAAGACGGCAGCTTGCGCTTCTGCATCGATTACCGCAAATTAAACCAAGTCACGAAGAAAGACGTCTACCCGCTGCCACGCATTGACGATTCGCTGGACAGGCTGCGGCATGCACGTTATTTTTCATCAATGGACCTACGAAGCGGGTATTGGCAGATAGAGGTCGATGAGAGAGATCGTGAGAAAACGGCCTTCGTGACCCCCGACGGTCTTTACGAATTTAAGGTACTTCCTTTCGGTCTGTGCTCAGCGCCAGCCACTTTTCAGCGTTTAATGGACACCGTACTATCAGGCCTGAAGTGGCAAACTTGCTTGGTCTATTTAGACGACGTCATAGTGTTCTCGGCTACATTCGAGGAGCACCTAAGCCGGTTACTCACTGTTCTTCAAGCCATACGCTCAGCTGGCCTGACGTTAAAGCCCGAGAAATGTCATTTTGGCTTCAGTGAACTGTGCTTCCTCGGCCACGTCGTCAGTCACGAGGGTGTACGACCGGACCCAGAAAAAATAGACGCTGTGGCAAAGTTCCCCACACCACCCGACAAGAAGGCAGTGAGGCGCTTCCTGGGGCTGTGCGCCTATTACCGGCGGTTCATTGCGAACTTCTCTCGTATTGCTGCCCCGTTAACACGCCTTACACGAGACGATGTTCCCTTTCTGTGGGGTGAAAATGAGCAAATAGCATTTGACGAACTACGCCAGCGCCTGCAAACGCCTCCAGTTCTTGCGCACTTTGACCTGGAAGCCCCTACAGAACTTCACACCGATGCGAGCAATGTTGGTCTGGGGGCCGTACTGGTGCAGTGGCAAGACGGCTTCGAAAAAGTAATTGCTTACGCCAGTCGAACACTCTCTCGTACGGAGGAAAACTACTCGACTACCGAGAAGGAATGCCTCGCCGTGGTGTGGGCGGTTACCAAATTTCGCCCATATTTGTACGGCCGTTCATTCAAGGTTGTCAGCGATCATCATTCTCTTTGTTGGTTGACTAACTTGAAAGATCCATCTGGCCGTTTGGCGCGCTGGAGTCTTAGGCTTCAGGAGTTCGACATGACCATAATTTACAAAACAGGGAAAAGGCACACCGACGCCGACTGCCTTTCGCGGTCACCCGTAGAGCCCGCAGGTACCGATGACGCGGACGTTGACGCTGCATTTTGGGAGTCGTCGACGCCGTCACCATTTCACAGGAGCAGCGCCACGACCCAGAGCTGCTCCCACTCATTAATTTCTTGGAAGGCCGAAGTACAGACGTCCCGCGACTCTATGCCAGGGGACTGCCGTCGTTTTGTCTGCGAAATGATGTTCTCTATAAAAAGAACTTTTCTGCCAGCGGCAGCACGTACCTGCTTGTCGTACCGATATCACTTCGCAAAGAAATACTAACAGCATGCCACAATGAAGCCACCTCAGGTCATCTAGGCTACACGAGAACACTGTCCCGACTCCGACGCAAGTACTATTGGCCAAAGCTACCCGCTGCTGTGAAACATCATGTACAAACATGCGCCGACTGCCAAAGACGCAAAGCACCTCCCGGCAAGCCTGCAGGTCTCTTACATCCAGTCGAGGTACCAGGACAGCCTTTCACCCAAGTTGGAATGGATTTCCTGGGCCCATTTCCAACTTCTACAGCCGGCAACAAATGGATCATTGTCGCAACCGATTACCTGACGCGCTACGCGGAGACTAAAGCTACGCAGCGGGGCACAGCAGCCGAAGCGGCTCATTTTTTCATCGAGAACGTCGTCCTTCGGCACGGTGCCCCAAAAGTAGTCATCACAGACAGGGGAACTGCCTTCACTGCAGAACTTCTTGACTCGGTTCTCACACTAAGTGGTACAAACCACCGGAAAACAACCGCATATCATCCCCAGACCAACGGACTGACCGAGCGGCTTAATAAGACCCTCGCAGACATGCTATGCATGTACGTCGACGTGGAACACAAGAACTGGGATCAGATTTTGCCTTACGTAACTTTCGCATACAATACCGCTCGACAAGAAACTACTCGAATGACGCCCTTCAGCTTGGTCCACGGTCGCGAAGCCACGACGACGTTGGATGCCATGCTGCCTCACGAGTGTGACGACATACCTACCGACGTTGTCGAATTTACTCAGCGCGCCGAAGAAGCTAGACAGATTGCCCGCGTACGTATCTGCTATCAGCAAGGCCAAGATGCAAAACGGTACGATCTTCGACACAGGTCCGTTATCTACACTCCCGGCGATAAAGTATGGGTTTGGATACCCATACGCCGTCGTGGACTTTCTGAAAAACTGCTAAGACGGTACTTTGGGCCATACAGAGTGATTCGACGCCTGAGCGACGTGACCTACGAGGTCGTTCCTGACAGTGACAGTAACTCCAGTCGCCGCAAGCACTTACCCGAAGTGGTGCATGTGGTGCGGATGAAGCCGTATCTGTCGAACTAAGTTTCGTTTGTTCTTTTCTGTTGTTTTTTTGTGGTTTTGTTTTGCGTGTCTTACTCTGTGCCATTTGTACGCCGCCCTCATATGCTTAAGTTACGCATCGGGACGATGCTTCCTTCGGAGGGAAGCAAATGCCGCGCCTGTACTCTGATGAAGAGGAGGAATATGCGAGCAGGCACGCGCGTTTCTATCAAGGCGCGGTGAAGAAGAAGAAGTCGCGGCAGCGCGCTGTATTAAAAAAGGCGACCTCCTGCTATTCCTCTTGATCAGGGCTGTGCGACCTCTGTTTCTTACGTTGCGACAATATTAATTATTCAAAATGAAGATACTGCACCCCATACACAGGCTTAGGCAATGTGCGTTATAGCATTTTTTCGATACGACTTTAAATGTATTTACAAGATCAATATTGTGCACAAACATTAAACATTACATAGACACGAGAGCTAAACTTGCCATGTCCTGCTGATGAGGTTAGTGCCATCTACGAACTCGCCCCACACGCAGGCTTCACCGCCAAGCACCAGCGACTTTTGTTCTGGGGTACCTGCGAAAAGCAAAGAGCAGGACGTTATTTTCACAGCCTGTGGAGAAAACAGACAACTTTGATGTGCCTTGTGGCGAGTGCTGTGGCGACTCCTTAAAGAACCACTCTATGCGGAACAACAACGAGAGTTTGAAGATTCCTAAAATTATGTATATTGAGAATTATCGAGAAAGTCAGAAATATTGCGGTTTAGCCAAAATTGTTTTCTTTGCAACATTAGTCAACTTTGCAATATATATTGTTAAATAGATCACTCATGTTGCCAATGTTACCGATTGTGTTCTTTATTGATTACTAAAGAAGCTGCGCCAAAAACAAGTACAAAATTCACGCTATACCCCACCGCATTTTCGGCAGTCTCTTGACATCTTGCGAGAAGTCTGTGAAAAGAGCGTGCATTGTTTGCTATCGAACAAGCTTGATGAGTACATAGAAAGAAAGTGTATGCCGTGGCCTTTCATTAGTATTTAAAAAAGTTTCGATATAAAACTGCTGGAAAATGCGGAAGATACGATCGAAGATGATTGTCAATGTCAGCGTCAGCTTTCTTTTGTGACCTGCTGCACATCGCCTTTTGATGGACCACATGGGGACCACGTCAACAGATACACCAAGTGGCAATCTCACTGACAACCGCATTGCAAAAATGATACAACATAATAGACATTGTTGTAAGCACAGCACACCACTTGAAACTCTATAGAAACCCCAACTATTCGTAGTAAGCTGGCTGCAACTTCTTTGCAATGTCTATCAATAACTGGCCGCACTCGACGCGGAGGTGTTGTCGCGTATTGCGTAATATAGATTTAATGTATTATTGCGATAGCAATTATATGGACACTCCAGGCGGATTTCTGTCATCGGCACCACTGTGACCGTCGTCGTCGCCTTGAGGTTCTGTATAAAGTCCAAGGGCGATAAAATCATCGACGCGCACTATATGCTCTATGTGCGAGTGAAAAAGTGCAAGGTTGAGCCGGCGATGACGGCTCAATGGCGCTCACGCATGAGAGGAAGCTGACAGGAATCTCGCTGTCTTCCATCATGCGAAAGGCCGTGGGGGGATGGCAGGGGGGTTGGCGTTGTTCTCCGACAGCAATTGCGCATTTCGCTACCGCGCGCTTCGGCAACCGCCGATCGCATCTCAATCTGGCGCGCGCAGGGAGGGAGGGGGGTGGCGGCGTTTGACTTCGACACCAAATGCGTACTTTGCACGCTCACGCGCGGTCGCGCGCGCCTGATCTTGAAAGCAAGGTGGCTCATACCTTTATGCGTGCGGCGTTCTCGTCGCTCAGTTGGCGTTGAAGCGGTACACAGCACGAAGGTCGCATCGCTCACTGTTGCTGCCGCGCATCCTGGCGCCAACGTGTTTTGACATTAAGTATCCGTAATCATCGAGTGTGATGTGTTCATGCTTGCCTGTGCGCGATGACACCATGCTTGTTAATTTAGTTAGCCAACGAATATTTCCAAGTTTATGCGGCCGATAAAGCTACTATCCTTACTTCGTATAGCTGTCTACTGATTAGCTATCGAAATGTATGCTTCGCCTTTCAGGCGAAACTACGGCTTTTTTTAGGTCTGCATTATCATCATCAGCCTATATTTATGTCCACTGCAGGACGAAGGCATGTCCCTCTACATACCCCTTCTGTAACCTTGGGACAAAACTTACGGTGAATTGGCTAAGAATTAGCAACTACTAGTATCGCATAAGTACTGCTGAAGGAACCTGTTCGGGCCAGAGAGTAAGAATTTTATAAAGGGGGCGGAACAGCGCTCGCTCCGGCGTCCCAATAAAGTCACTGTCACGGCGCCGACGAGCGCTCAACTCCGCTCAAAGAGAACGGGAGGACGTGCGTGGCGTGATCGCTGCAGAGGCTCGCCGGTTCAGGGCCACCCAGGACCACCCGCCTCTAGCTGCTTCTCCACGTCAACGAATGCGCTCCTTTCTCATACCGGGGCTTACTTACCCAAGTTTCGAAGCATTCGCACAAACATTTGTTATAGTGAGGCATACATTATTAAAATAAAAGCCTCTGCCCGCACCATGAGAATTCGCACAAACAGTCCGCTGACTCGTTGCAAACGTCGAAGGCGGCAAGACATCTCGTACTTGACCCGCTGAAGTCTCCGTCTTAGCATGGTTCACGTTGGCTTCACATACTATCATGAGCAAAGAAGCGGGAACATAGGAGTGCGTGCCAGATAGCCTCGAACCCTGCTATGGCCGATACGTGGCGGCCGCCGCCGTCGGAAACAAAGTGAAAATGTGGACGCTGTTCTAGTAACTGGCACTCCCACCATGCGCCTGTTTATACAAAGTGCGGAAGTTCACATCGCCAGAGCACAGTGATAACACCGTTCAATATTGCGGTTACTGGTAACTTTGTACGCTGAAGCGTGGCCAAAAGTAGCACTCTTTTAATGCGTAAGCAATCTAGTGCTAGTTTCCTCAGAAATATGTCCGCCTGTACACTGGCCAAACTGCGCAGGGTGGGGGACCAGGTGGGCCGCATGGTCAGCCGGGTCTCCAATAAACGCGGGGGGTTACGGTGCAAAGACGCCTTGCGGCTGGCGCACGCATTCGTAACCAGTCGAGTCTTGTACTCAACTCCTTACCTCCACCTTCACAAGTTTGATGTGAACGCCCTCGAGGTGGTTCTCCGCAAAATTTACAAGCGTGCTCTCGACCTCCCGGTCAACACGTCCAACCAGCGCCTCCTGGGCCTCGGAATGGTCAACACCTTTACGGAGCTCCGAGAAGCACACTTGATGAACCACTACACAAGACTCTCAAAGACGCCGTCGGGTCGCCGCCTTCTTGCCCGATTACACATACAACATCCAACACTAACGGAAGAGCGCGTGCGCATCCTCGAAATCTGGAGATTCGCCCTGCACGTGCGCGCTCTTCTGGCCAACATGACACGAGACGACCATAGTGGCCGGCGCCTCGCGCGGGCAGAAACCTTGGCACGTCACTATGGGAACAAACATGGAGTATTCTACGTGGACGCCTCCGGCCCACACCATGGGGGTTGGTACACGGCCGCAGTCATCCATCAAAAGACCGCGGTGAACGGCCTTACGTTCAAAGCACAAGACATAACACACGCGGAAGAGGTGGCCATCGCGCTCGCCGCCGCAGATCAGGACTCGCGGGTGATCATCACCGACTCGCAAGGGGCCTGCAGGAACATCGAAAAGGGCTTTATATCCTATTTTGCATACCGCATACTTCAAAGCAGTGATTATCTCGGGGCCCCCGCGTCCCGCACGATAATATGGACTCCCGCGCACGCGGGTCTCGAGGGCAACGAAGCAGCTGACGCCGCTGCCCGCGAGCTTACTGTCCGGGCATCGCCTCGCCTCGATGCGGACTCCGAACCCGATCCGGCTTTTACCTTTAAGGAAATCACCCACCATTACCAATTCGGCCACGCAATCTTTCCTAAGCCCTGTAAGGGCCTCACGAAGGCGGAAGAGCGTTTACTCCTTCGCCTCTATACTAAAACACTGCTGTGCCCGGCAGTCCTAAAACATTTCGACCCTGCTTGCACAGGGGAGTGTCCACACTGTGGGGAAAAGTCTTCGGACATTTTCCACATGGTGTGGGCATGCCAATCCACCCCGCACCTTCCCCCTATACCCAACCCTATCCGGGAGGACTGGGAGGCGGCCCTGCTCGGCTGCTCCGACCTGGCGAGCCAGAAGGCCCTGGCCGTGCGTGCCCAAGCCGCGGCTATAGCCAATGGGCTTCTGTAATGAGGAGCCCAAATAGTATTTATAAGTAACGTCCCTTAAGGGTTGGTCCACACCCTCCCTGTCAATACTTTGGCCAATAAAGTTTTTCAGTCAGTCAGCCAGTGTGTGTAAAGCGTGACACGATGCACTCCATAAGGTATACATGGTGTCCTATGTATGCCTTATGCCTTATGCGAATGCCGTATGACTACGTGTTGCTACTGATATTCACGATTATGACTATAAATATAGTGAGTGCTGAAGAAGTACTTAAAAGTAAATATCGTTAACGAAAGATTACTTAGAATAATTACGATGAATTGAGCCCAAATAAGATAAACTCCTGAACGCTTATGTAGACAAGGAAGCATAATGAATATTATATATTAAAGATTTGTTAATTAGGTCTAATTAGATTAACTAAGGGTACCTTAGTGTAGGGTACCTTAGTCTAAGGGTACCCGAATAAGTCGATTAGGCTTAATAAGAATATTTAGGGGAACACGATTATTTTGTCTAATTAAGAATAATTATGAATAATTATAATCTGAGTATTGTTTGCCCAATCATCACCATGAATAGCTATATGGTTGATGATGAGCATATATTATTTCAAATACAAAGGACGAAGAAGTGAAAGACTAATTATCCGGCCTGTGTGCGTCATCTCTTCGTGCTCGGTATTTGTGGATGCTTCGTATGAAAAAAAAAATGAATGCTGAAACGAGTTATCTAAGTCTGCATAAGCATACCCCCAAATTTCAAGTTGGCTCATCACAAAATTTCAAGTTGACTGAACCTTAAATTTAAGTTAGGCCACCCCGCAATTTCAAGTTGGCGCACCCCCGAATTTAAGTTCGCTAATACCCGAATTTCAAGTTGGTCCAGCCCCAATTTTCAGTAGGCCCAATCCTAAATTTAAGTTGGGCCACCCCTACTTTTGGCTTCCCCATGCATTTTCCATCTGCCCCTTTGTGCCCTTTGGATATGCATATCTTTGATCATACGGGTATTCTCTAGGATCAATTTCTTCTGTTTAGCTTCATTATCGCTTATAAGCTACCAATCAGCTACATTTACACTACTATAATGATTAAACGTTATAACTTTGCAAATACAAGGCAATGCACTTTTCGCGTGACAGGCAGATTTTGGTGAGGTACTCGTCAAAGAATGCTTACGCATTAATACTTCTTTGGCTAATTAAATACCCATGGCACAATAGTATGTGGTGCTGTAAAATATTCATTTTAGGCTAACTAATGAAGCTGAGAGCGTTTTCTCACCGGGGAACTGCTGTGGGTCACAGGCGTAGTACTTCTTCCAGTCACTGCCGTACGATATGTGGTCGAGGTACCAGCAGGAAGACAGCAGTGCTTTGTAGCCCGCAGACGTTACCGAAGCCAATTCGTGCTCCGGCGGATTCTTCCACACATGCACCACGGTGTCTGGGGCGATCTGTAGATGAGACGTACGGAAAACCCATATCACAAAAAAAAATTACGGGAGAACTCATTTCACGATGAGTGTTTATGGCAATACGATGTGCATTCGGAGTATGCAGCGACACACCGTATTTCTGAAGTCACGTTTAATTAGCATCTGTAGTGGTCATTCTGGCTCTTCCATTGATTCGTCTATGTGAAACATATTCCTATATTGTCCCGCTTTGCTATGGCGCTCGGTTGCCAAGGTTGCCCGTGAGCATGGCTGGCTGATGACTGTAAAATGCGGACTCAGTGACGTGGATGGAATCCTAAACGCGGTATGACACCGACGACATACCGACAATGCGATGCCGCTTCTTAAATTATTACGGTGGTACAACAATAACAGCGTGAGGACGACCACGACATGGTGACAATGGCATGATGACAATGCTGTGACGACGACAGTATGACGACAAACGAATGGCGCATCTGGAATGAAGAAAATTGCTTAAGCATAGCGGCTTAATCAGCATTCAATGATCATGAACAATTATTAAAATAAATGGACGAAGAAGTAATGACGTCGATGGATCGACGAAGGCGGTGTGAGGAAGACGGAATGACGACAATGGAATGACGTTATTGAAGTGATGACGGCGATGAAATAATGACCGTGTGATGACGATGGCGTGACGACGACGTCATGACGAGGGGCAGATGTCGAAGTTAGAATTACAATGAAATGATCACGACGGAATCACGGCAACGGTATGACAACGAATGCATAATGGCAACTGTTTGACGGCGATGGCGCAACCACGATGGCCTGATGACAACGTCATGACGATGAATGCGACGACGACGGCGTGAGAACGACTGCGTCATGTGAGTGGGATCTCGAAGTTAGAATGGCGAAGATGGAACGGCATCACGCCGACGGTATGACAAAGAATGCACGACTGTGTGGTGACGATGGCTCACGACGACGGTTTGATCAGTGTCGGACGTTGAAGTTATAAGGGCGATGATGGAACGACAGCAACGGCATTCCGACAATGCTACAAGAAGATCATGTCGACGACTGTATGATAGCGGTGTAATGACGACGATGTCATGACAGCGGCATGAGGATAATACGACGTCGACGAGTGTATGATGTCAATGGCTTGACGATGACTGTATCATTCAACCGGTCTGACGGCGATCGCGTGATGACGACGAAATGACGAGAGTTGGATGACGATGCTGGTTACGACGATGGCAAGTTCACAACAGCATGACGACGACGGACTGACAACGGATGCCAAATAGCAACTGTCTGAGCATGACGGCATGACAAGGATGGTATCTGAACAATTGAATGACGTCAGTACGACTAGAATGTAATGAAGAAATACCCTTACCAAGGCGCACAAGCTACCAGATAACTTGGCCCACTAGGTCGATACAGAAGGTGTGTTGACGATGGCATGGCGAGAGTAAGATCCCGAAGCTGGAATCACGGCGATTAAACGATCACGACCGCAACACTATCAGGAGCACACACTTAGTGGCCAAAGCGATGAACAACCTGCGCCGATGGGTCTGTGTAACAGGCTAGATAGATGAATAGGTAAGCGCCGAAGAATGAAGTAGGCAAATAAGGCTAACCCCATTAAAGCATTTCTGATGGTTGCTTTTCAACATGGTTTCCTCAGCACACAGTCCGACACTCTACTTTGAAACCATGGGCGCTTGCCTAAAAATGTAGCATAGCATTGTTACTAGCCTCCTGTCGTTAACACGCCATTCTAATCATGCTGGCGCCAATCAGTTTTGTTCATAGCACCATTGTCATGCCATCGTCATCATACAGTAGTTGTCATGTATTCCTGTTATACCTTCTTCCCCTTTCTTGGTTAAATTCTCATTTTATTGTCATCGTCACGCCGGAATCGTCATGGAATCTTCGTCATACAGTTGTGGTGACGCCATCACGGCAATACACTCGTTGTCAATTTATTGACGACATGCTGTCGTCTACACGCTGTCGTCGTCACAAAGTGGTCATAATTTCAAAATCATCATGCCGAAGTCGTCGCGCCGCCTTCGTCTTTCGATCGATGTCTGTCTTTTGTAATCGTGGTTTCGTCATTCAATGGTGACCATGCCACTGTTATGCCATCGTCGCCATTGCGTCGTCGTTAATCAGTCGTCATCATGAATTCATTGCCATAAGGTCGTCCTTAAGCCATCGTCATACAATCGCCACTAGGCTATCATCATTATAGAGTCGTCGTAATCTAATTGTCGTCATGCCTTCGACGTCATATCCGTGTCATCATTTAAGAATCGTCACCCCGTTGTCATTCCTTGTCGTCCTACCGCGTCTTCTTTCCATCCCCGTCATTCAATCGTTATAATTCTGTTGTCATTCAATTGTTATCATACCGTCGTTGTTATGTCAACGTCGTCATTGCGCCATCTTCATACAATCGTCACCACGCCTTCATCGTCATACAGTCGTCGTCACGTTGTCATCACGCCGTCGACGCGATACCGTTGTCATCATTTCCGAACCATCATTCCGTTGTGAAGCCTTGTTGCCATACCACTTGTTCGTTGTACCCGCGTCATTCAGTCAAAATCGTTTTGGTGTCATTCGGGATAATAAGTCGACTTGGTAGCACCAATGGTGGACGGATGGTGAGAGCATGGCCCACCTTCTCGTGTTTTTCGTTCAGACTGCCCTTTGGCGCACAAAACTTGCCACAGGTTAAGATGGCCAGAGATTGCACCAAGGGAATTTGTACAAAACCACTGACCACTTCCGCATGGGCAGGGATGTGCACCAATAAATCTACTGACACAGTGCCACGTGAACTGCATCAGTATCACCTGTCAGGCCCGGTGACGTAAAGTAACAAGCATCGCAAGGTCTACATAAACCGGAGGCGGAACCTTTCAGTGGACTTGGTGGCACCGAACGTGGATGGATGGCGAACCCTATCGTGTTTGTTCTTCAGGTTGGTGACAAATCTTCCGCACGTAATAACTGTTCAACCTTCGTGGTGCTGACAAGTCCACATGCTCTTTTCGTTACGCTTGGCGAATGTGCTGAAGTAATCCGAATATTGCTATTAGCATCTGACGACGTTGAGCAGAATGCGGCGTTGAATGCAGAGACTATTCCTACCGAACAACTGTTCAAAAAAATCTTCAAGCAACAGTCTAAAACTAATGAAATGCTAAAATATTTCACTTGCAATCTTAATCAAGTTCAATCAACAGTTGGTGGTGTTAAGCAAATAACTGAGACAATGCAAAACGAATTTGAACGCGTGACAAAGTATGAAGAAACGTACGCAGAATGTGGCCAAGCCTGTAAGGACACGAACAAACCTCTTATATAAGTATATAAGTATAAGTTTATTTTCCAGGTTCAACTGGAGGGTTTTCTGGCAAAAAGCTGCATGCGCAGCTTGACTGTGTCCAGGAAACCCCTACAAGCAGTAGCACACGAGTGGTACAGGAAATCTTCAACAAACACACATACAATAGTCACATTCAATAAAGAGAACATTCACCATTTATGCATAGAGAGTCTAATAATCTTTGCACAAAATTCGAACAATCAAACTGAAAATCAAAACGCTGAAATGGTCATACATATGTTCAGAAATAATAATAATAATAATCACGCAAAACATGCAGCATCTACAAGCCGAGGACTTAAAATCACATTTCAACAAAATATTTTCACAGTTCAACTTTGGTGTATCCTATTGTATGTTTACACGTGTTTAGAACATGGGGCAGGTTATAAGACAACATTTGTCATTTATAATTAGTGCGAAAACGTGGTATATTCCATGTATTAGTAGTTCTTGTGTTTATGTTGGCACGACGCATGTCCAAAGATGCCAGAGTAGAATAAAAATCGGCAATGGAGGCCGTCGAAAAATACATTTTTTGTAACAACCTCAAGTTATACAAATGATTGACTCGGACAATGTGATGTGCTTCAAATGCCTATTTGGAAGTAGTTGTATTATCAACATTGGCGATTATGCGAACAATCTTCTTTTGCAATACGAGAACTTTATTTATGTTTGTTTTGGTCATTGTGGCCCATACTAAACTGCAGTAGTTAAGGTGAGAAAAAAAGTGCGTAATAAACTTCTAATTCGCATTTCATAGGTGAAGTTTCACGACATAGAGCCTAGAATCTAAAGGGATATACTTGAAAAATCGGAGCAGGCGAAACAATACGGTGTAAGCCAGGCACCCAATGAAGAGAGTGTCGCTAGAAGGCGAAGTAAAGAAAACTATATTTAAAGAATTATTTGATGTGGAAGTGAGAACAAGGGAAAGGATCTACAGAAGTGGCAGTACACGTAGCCAAAGCTCACGCCCACGGATAATCAGGCTTTTTGACTTCTTCGAAATTTTATCTCGAAGCTTTAAACTTAAAGGAAGACGCATTTCTTTATCAGTAGATTTTTCGCCGAGAATAAGAGATCTACGGTCTAAGCTATGGCACTCCGCTGAAAGCGAAAAGCAACCGACTCAAATGTCGCATGTGTACGATAAGTTGAAGATCAATAAAAAATATTTTGTTTGACACCGGCCAGTACTGGATCTTAGGGCTGAAATTATTCGTTTCGCGCCAAACCCGTCCATTATGTCCGATGTCCGACTACCATAACAAAGACTGACAAGGGAATGTGAAGTCATTTAAAGTGGTATCCATGAATGGCCGTAGCCTAATGAACAAACTGTACCTTCTTTTAGCATAATAACACCGCTTGGACAAGTTAGTACGAATCGTAAAACATGATTTTAAGGCACTAAAAGACACACGAAAGTGAGAAAAACACAGAATGTCAACTACCCACAGATTTATTGAAAAGAAAGATAGGGCATGGTGCAATTCCTGAGCACGCGCAGCAGAAGCGAAATGAATTGACATTGGTACATTCGCGCTTCAAACAAGTGCAACTCTGTAGCATACAACGTGATTGAGGTATCACTAACATACGTGGTACCTTTCATTTTAGGCGTGGCTCCAAGAGTTCGCGAGCAGTTTTATTACCACTCCTACCCAGTCTGCCAATGCGCGTAAAGCATGGCTCACACGCGCAGGCATTGCAATGCGCCCTAGGACGCGCACCAGCCAATTTGTTTAAGTTGCTGGAATGATCCCTCAGTCGATCATACAGGCATCTGCCCATTTGGTCTACATACGACTTTCCACAGCTGAGAGGAATCTCGTAGTGTACTCCAACTGCACATCCCACAATTCGCTTAGCGTTCTTTTTCCTGCACCCTTGTCTACCAGTGCTCGTGGTAAGACGACATATAGTTATGCAAGTTTGTTGGGGGAGGTGGGGGCGTTCATATCGTTTTAATGCGCTAGCAATTATATGGACACTCTGAGTGCATTTCTAACATCGTCGCCATAATGTTTCACAGAAAATCCAAACACGATATCATAGTTGCCGTGCGCCGTACGGTGTATGTACAAGTAAAAGCTTGCGAAGGTCAGTCGACGATTGCGGAAAAATCTCGCACGTGCAAAGAAGGAAGGCGGGGCAGAAGCGCCGTCTTCTTTCGCACTGGAGGCACGGGGGGGGTAGGGAGAGGGGGGAGGCATTCTACTCCGGCGGCTGCTGCTTACGGCGTGGCCGCATGGGCACCGTACGTTGAAAGCGATCTGCGATGAGGACAACGTGCGCGCCCGTGTGGGCCTCATCTTCAAACCGATTTGCGATGTGGAAAACGTGCATGCGCCGAGTTCCGGTAGCTTCGTATGCGCTGTACTTTCAACATTTAGTTCGCGTTGAAGCGAGACATAACACGAAGGTAAATTCGCTTGTTGTTGCCGCCGCGCTTGCTCACTCCAGCGTTTTGATAATGAGTTTCCGCGGTCATCGAGCGAGATATGTTCAAGTATACCTGTGCGTGGGTGACACAGTGCTTGTTAATGTAGTTAGCAAGCGAATGCTTGCAACTTTATACGGCTGATAAAACTACTATATTTACTTCGTATAGCTGTCTATTAATTTGCTATCGCAATCGATGCATCGCCTTTCGGGCAAAACTGCGACTTTTTTCCGCCCCATACAAAGTAGTCCAGCTATGTCGTACCACGAGTACTGATTGACAAGGGTGTAGCATGAAGCACTCTAACCGATTTGTGTGATGGGCTGTTGGGGTAGACTACGAGATTCCTCTCAACAAAGTCGTATGTAGGATATTTGGGCAGATGCCTGAATAATCGACTGAGGCAGCATTCCAAAACCTTAAACAAATTGGATGGTGCGCACCTTAGCGCACATTGCAATACCTGCGCCAGTGAGCCGTACTTAACGCGCAACGCCATAATGGGTAGGAGCGGTAATAAAACTTCTTGTGGACTCTTCGAACTATGCTACATCAAAAAGAAAGGTACCACGTATGTGAGTGATATCTCAGTCCCGTTGTCTGCTGCTGAGATGCACTTCATTGAAGCACAGATGTAACGGCAGAAATAATCCTTCAATGTTATGTCATATGTCTTGTGATCCGTGTGTGCAGGAACTTCACCATGCCCCACGTTCTTTGCTAGTAAATCAGTTGGTAGTTTGTGCTGTGTGTGTTCGTTTGTTTCTCCGTTGCGAGTGTCTTTTTAGCGCCCTAAAATAATGTTTTCTTAAAGGGACTGACAACCGGTACTTATGGACCCAGTTTCTTACGGCGCAACGAAAAGCTTACCCTCGGTAGTGTTTACACCTGCAGCGGTTACTTCCAAAAGTGCGTGGATATTTTGTAAGCAGAATTTTTCGGTCTGAGCAGCCTCTAAAAAAATAAGAGTCCCTCCTCCAGCAACGCTGAGAAGTGATAGCGATGCCAACAGCCCGCCTCGCAAATTGTGAAAGCCGCCCATCGTCCTGCGTTCACTGTAGGAAGCGCAACTGTGGTTAACCACCTAAAATAATGTTTTCTTAAAGGGACTGACAACCGATACTTATGGACCCAGTTTTTTACGGCGCAACGAAAAGCTTACCCTCGGTAGTGTTTACACCTGCAGCGGTTACTTCCAAAAGTGCGTGGATATTTTGTAAGCAGAATTTTTCGGTCTGAGCAGCCTCTAAAAAAATAAGAGTCCCTCCTCCAGCAACGCTGAGAAGTGATAGCGATGCCAACAGCCCGCCTCGCAAATTGTGAAAGCCGCCCATCGTCCTGCGTTCACTGTAGGAAGCGCAACTGTGGTTAACCACCTATATTGTCACCTTTCCAGCTACTTTTAAAGGCAAATAGACTGGTACAATAAGTTTGCGTTGCTGAACAGACCTTTCTTCTAGCTGCACCGCGTTTTTTTCTCCAAGTACACACCTACGTCATGGCTGGCTGGCTCTCGTCGCCGTTATTCAGTCGGTAGACGAGCTAAGCCAAGTGATCAAAAACGAAGGCGAAGGCAGCGCCACTTTTATACTCACTACAAACCATAGATTATCTGCACATTGTAAGTTAGGAAAAATTTATAATAGAAAAAATGATAATGCATTTCAATATTAATAAGAAGAGCAGGAACAGCATACACTGGCAGAAGGTCACGTGGTAGACCTCTTAAATAGGTTCATGTTTTTGCCGCATGGGGCGCCAAAAGTCATTTTTCACGACTTTTAGTGAAGAATTAAAAATATAAATCCACGTTTAATGAGAAAAACAGGGCCCGTTCTTGCCAAGACGATAGATGATCTTTCCATCCGCGGGGCTATCTCAATTCATGTTCTGAGCGGTTGTCTGTCCCTTTAAAGCAATTTTTTATCCTATCATCCGTACGCCATAGATAGAACTGAAACCTGATTACATGAGGGCGTTCAGGATTCTGGAATAGTTCCTCCGGCGTATAAACGTAAACACAGAGGACGTTGTTTATCCCTGAAGATTGGCGCTGTGCAAATGTCGTCCCATTCCATAAATCCGGTGCCAAGTCAGACTTGAACAATTAAAGGCCAGTGTCACTCACAAGCACGTGTTGCAAGGTTTTGGAGCACATAATTTACAAAGCCATTGTTATTCACATTGAACCGAACGATCTATTGTGCCATGAACTGCATGCGTGCAGGTCTGGCTTGTCAGCTACAATGCAATTCGCAGAATTAACATGTTACATTGCTAACGAACATAGTAGAGGAGGTCAAATACGTGCTATTTTTTATCTTTCCAAAATGTTGATCTTGTTCCCCACGCTGATTTAATTAGTAAACTTCATGCTTACGGTAATCATAAAATGATTTCATGTTACCTTACTGAAAAAATGCAAAGCGTAACTGTGAATTCTTGTTCCTCTGATAAATTGAGTGTTTTTTTTTTCTGGAGTGTCACAAGCGACAATTTTTGCGTCCATATTATTTTTAGGTTATATCAATGACAGACAATGCGGTGTTCACCCGACGGTACATAGATTGTTCGCAGACGACTGCGTCATACTTAAATCAGTGTTTAACTGTGCAGATCAACTTACGTTATATACTTTTTCCCATTCCATTCAGGAGTGGTGCAATGTACGGGTATTGAAACTAAACACTACTAGAACAAAAAAAAATACATTTGATTCATTAACGAAAAAAAAAAACAGATGACTTTACGTGCACATTATACAATACCCCAATTTGTGCATAACGTATGTAGGGATACCTATGAGAAATTTTCTAAGTTGGGAAACCAAACTTTGTCGCAAAGCCCAGGGTAAATGTCCCTGTTAAAAATAAAACTAACGGAGCAACAGCGCCTGTCAAATTGGAAGCTTACAAAGTATAGTAAGGCCTACCATGGAGTATGCCGATACAATCTGGTGTCCGTATCAGAAATGTTTATTTCACAAACTGGAACAAATACAAATATTAGCGGTTCGAGTTACCTTCCTAGATTATTCAAGATGGAGCAGTGTTAGCCAGTTAACTATCAAGGCCTATCTACAGTCACTCGCTCGTGGTAGAGTCCTATAGAGGTTGAAATATATGCATGCGTTCCATCATGGCCACTTCAAGATAACTCGCTCTGCCTACCTTCAAGACCTCGCGGGACATGCACTTCGGACGAGTCACAGTAAAATGGTCCAACAAACCACAAGTCACATAAGCTGTATTCTTTTGCTGCAGCCGCCATTACATGCTGGAATAAATTACCAGAAGTAGGTGTTTCGTCTACTTCGGTGGATTTTTTGTCAATAATACTGCAGACATCAACTTCGGCATGTAACATGCTCATAATGCAAGACCATAAGACACCTGATTTGTATTTTTTTGTCACCACTTCGGCTTCGGCTCGATTCACCCAAATAAAAAAAATAATTCAATCACGATCATGCCGCTATTGCTATGCCATCGTCGTTATTGAATCGTCATCATACATTCATGGTCCTACCTTAGTGCTTATGCTGTCGTCATACAGTTGTCATCATCGCCTTCTTCCCATTGTCATCCCGTCGACGTCACACCAGTCAATTTTTCGGAACCATCATCTAGTTGTAATGCGGCGTCGTCATACCGCTTCTTCATTCCATCCCCGTCATTCAATCGTAACCATTCAGTGGCGATCATGCCGATGTTGTTATGTCATCGTTGTCATTGGGTCCTCATCATGCATTTGTTGTCATACTTTCGTCCTTTTACCATCTTCATAGTGAAGTCACCATACCATTGTCGTTGGGGCGATCCAGCCAGCATGGGAATTATGGTAAGTACATGGATTTGCCTCAGTTTCGTCGTTTGGCTTTCAGCGTCTCTCTGACTTTGTATATTCATTTTCAACAAGTATTGTGCAATGAATACCTAAATAAACATTATCAAAGCTATCCCCCGGTAGAATTCGAACACAGGACCTCTAGCACAGAAGCCCGACATTGAATCCATTACGCCACGAGCGCATGCATCGACAAGCGGCATAGAACGTCCTCACGATTTTGTTGCGGGCAAGCCAGCGTCTTGAGACGCTTGGCGCGTTTCAATTTGGTCAGCTGGACACGTCGAGGCACTATTAGTAGCGATTTCGCGTGTTCGCAGAGTTGTGCGTTGTCAAAAAACGTTCATTTTCGCAGTTACTCGCATAGTGATATTTGTGTAGTTCTTTTACAGCTCCACTGGCAGCCCACAACCACAGAGTGGAATGGCTGTGATTTTTACATTCCATCCACGTCATTCAATGATAATCATCGTTATCATTATCAGCCTATATTTATGTCCACTGCAGGAGGAAGGCATCTCCCTGCGATCTCCAATTACCCTGTTTTGCGCTGGCTGATTCCAAATTGCGCCTGCAAGCATAAAACTAGCATGCATACTAGTACAGGTGCAACCAAATTAATAAGGACCAGTAAGCTTCAACAAAGGCACTCCCTCACCAGAACAGGAATTCGCCTCCCTGGTGCAGTATGAACGTATTCGGCTGAAAAGGAATTGTCCTCCCTGGTGCAGTATGGACGTATTCGGCCGCTACCTCCCTCATGACTCCTGCCAGGATAATCATTCTCTCGTAGTTCAATTGTGATTATGTCGCCGTTGTCATGACATCGTTGTGATTACGTCATTGTCATAGAGTCGCCGTCATGCATTATTCGTGATACCATCGTCGCCATTACAGTTCAACTGATTCTCGTGGTGCCGTCGTCATCCCGCCATCGGCTGCATACGGACTTCGTCAGCCTCACGCCGTCGTCATCAAGCTGTCGTCGTTACACCACCGTGTAACGACGACAGCTTGTTACGCCCAGCTTACACTATGCACAAAACTATAATGGGCTTATGGATGATTATTATTAACGTAGGTTGGGCTTCTAAGAAATGCGATGAATGCACAATAAAACAATTTTGGCAATGATTGATTCATCTGTTTAAATTGTGTATATTAGTGGCTTCAGAACTCAGCATTGAATTTCATTCGCATTTGCATTCAGACATATAACTCTTTCATTTATAGTATCAATACGTAATGATCATGACTGAAAAATTATTCAGTAGCAAACCAAGACGAGCGTGTATACTATTCCTGTTTTTTTTTTTTTTGTCTGAACAGTTAACAGGTTGAACAGGTTGAACAGGTTGAATAAAGAGCAAGTTCACTGCATAAATAAATATGCATTCTACTCGTTGCTGTGACAGCCCTGCTTGTTACGCCCTTCGGCACTGCGGGGTGTTCTAATAAAGAAAAAGAAAGAATTCGTCAGACTTGATGTAACCGTGCCCTTCTGATTCTCTTGTGTATTCACATAGGAAATGTAATATCTGCATTGCTGAAACTAAACACGTCCGTCCAATGAGTTCCAGACAGCCGCATGTCTAGAAGCCAGCGTTGCGCTTACCTGAACTTTGTTGTCGAACACTTCTTGCCAAACCATGTAACTCTTGCGCAGGGTCTGAACGATCTCAAGCAATCTGCGAAGAACAAAATTGAGCCCGCCATCGCATTAGCCCATAAATATATTCGCTCTTCATATAAGCAACATAAGCATTTCTGTCTTGGCATAGAAATATCATATTTGCTTTAACAAGGGATCCACTGCGCCTGCCATGTAAATATTCATATGCTCATAAGGTCTGTAGTACGTGCTTAAAGGACGGGAAATTGAGTAGCATTCTCCTGATTTCTTTCTTTCTTTATTGTGGCATTGTCATTGAATTTATTCACCAAAACACACCCATTTTTCTACTTTACCAACTGATCTTGGATGCCTGTCTTGGCTAAGCAATTCCAGACAATGGCCTTGTGAAGTAATCAACTACCCTTCGCACTCGTAAATTCAATGATTTACCTTATTGGCACTAGCAAATTTGTGACATACTTCACTTTACTGCTCTGCTGCGCAGTTTTAAAAAGCCGTGTGTAACTGCAGCGAAATGTATTGAAATTTCTTTTACATTTTGCATAACATGCGTGGGGTATGAGGAGCTATTAAGCGGCACGTGAGTGCACTTACCGGAACACTCTTGCGGCACCTGTCTCGTTGAACGCTGCCGTTGCTATCGATGGCCTAATTAAACCTAAATATTTCATTTATGGAGAACATTACTTGGCTAATTAGACATTTTATATGTAATATAGCTGACATTCCCTTTCTGATGTTTTCGGACTTAGCTGGCGGAAATCTGCCATCTGCATCACGAAAGTTTTTTTACAAATGCATGTAGCCCTAATAAACACCAGAAATGCACAGGACGAACCTACTCGCACACATAGGCACGTTTATGCATCTGTTTGTGCTTGTTGATAGAAACTTGAATAGACAAAATTAAAGAGCACTACCGTTAACGTACGAACTATAGTGCCCTGTCTAGTATCACGCAAATCAAAAGCAAACTATCATTACCAACGTTAAGTACCCGCCGTAATATTGCATTCCTGTCATTGTTCCATAAGGTCATTCACTCTGACGAATTATCACTACCCTGTTTTAATCATCAAGTCTATACATCGCGAAGATTGCACAACGCGCTCAGTTACGCCCGCCTATATGGTGCGACGCAATCATTTAATTCTTCTCCACTACCTCGCGCTATCCGTCTCTGGAACAGCTTACCAGACAACATTGCTTCACTTAGAGACCATGACGCTTTTTGTGTTCAGTTGAAAAAAAAAAACATTTTTCCACACACTGTGCTTAGTATTCTTAACGGCGCATAGTATCCTTAATTTAGCTATTGCAAGGGTACTTTTCAAACTGATGGCGTCTGTCTTTTCATACCACTGTCGCACATTTGTTGTTTTTGACTACATAATGTATAATGACGCAATTGTATGGTGACAGTGTTATATTGTGTATTGTGGCTGTAATTCGTATTATATTACTCCTGCATGAATAGTTTGCAGGTATAGTTATCTGTTAATATTCTACTGCCCTGTAATTTGTACTCTGTGGAAATCTTCATATACAATGTATTGAATTGTACTGTATGCCCCCCCCCCCTCACCCTATGCCTCTTACGGGGCCTGTGAGGTATTATCAAATAAATAAAAATAAATAATGACTTTCGTGTGTTTTTGCTGCGTTTGAAAGGAACATTATCTTCTAAAAGCAATATTTTGGAATGATGAAACATTTGCTTTAATATGAACAGCTTCTGAGACAAGGAACTGTACTGGCCGTAAATACCTTGAAACTTTAAGGTCCCACCCGCTATCATATTGCGTCGAGACAGTGAACAGACTAACAGTGTCGGTTGGATGACGAAGAGAAAGGCGAAATGGCTAAACGGACGCGAGAGCCTCGCACCTGTCGCGGCTACTTATAGTTCTTGTACCAGTTGTCACATTGTATCTAACTGTAATTTGTAAATGTATGCTAACCGCATAACGTTCTTTTTTTGTTGTTTTTTATAGGTTTTTGGTAAGCCTACCCTGCATGCCCGCTTCATCAACCACGCTTCAAAGCGGTCACCTTCTTGATTGCGCCAGCGCAGCAGCCAAAAGCCGCTGCAAAGACGGCACAACATCCACAAGCTATTGTGATTCTTTTGCACCCTCGGGGCCTGGGAACCTTTAGGACACGGATGGCACAGGTGTCGAAGACTGGATCGCCATTTACGAGCACGTCAGCGACCACAACAGGTGAGACCTCACGCTGATGTTAGCCAGCGTTATATTTAACGTCAAAGGAATGGCACGGGTGGGGTACCGCATGAAGAGGATCTTACCAGTTGGGATACTTGCAAAGCGAAGCTTCTTAAGTTGCTTGGCAGGCCATTTAGTCGTCATTAGGCCACTAAAAGGGAGCTAGCATCCGGCGTTGAGATGTCGACTGAAGCGCGCAATTTCTTTATACTAAAGGTGCTTGACCTTAGTCGAAAAGTTGACACCAAAATGACCAATCTGAAAGAGGTCTCTGACATCTGGAAGGGAATACCCGGCGATGTGCTCAATCTGCTTCTCTTCAAGGACTACCACAGTCGATGCCATTGTTGAGAAGTGTCAACGCTTCGCACAAGAGTCAGATAACAAGAACTTCATAACCGAAGAGGTCCTTCGTCTGCCAACGACGTCACCACATCATCATGCGAGCACCCGCCGACGTTTACTGAGTCTACAGCGTCAGAAGATGTCACCTGCATTGCCGACGTCAAACGAGAAGCAATCGCTCCTGCGGTCATTCTTCCAAATGTTCAGTCAGCCAACACACCCACCCTTGCGCTCATGCAAGCAGTCGTCCGCAAGTAGTTCGCGAACCTGGGATTTTCATCCCTTTGGTTTATCCCTGCAAGGAAAAGTACCCCTGCCATTGCCACCCAGAAGCCGGTCCACTCCCACGGTAACAAAGCCCGGCTGACTGCAGGACAGCAGACAATCGGCCCATGTTTCAACTGCTCTCAAGTTGTACACGTTGTCCGTCCCGGCTGTAGCCATTTGTCTTCGGCTCCAAATTGGAGCACCCGAGCTGGACCTCACCAGGAACGCCACACTCGAAGTTTGTATCCCCGCCTTGATCAACAAGTTTCTAATGCCGTAGTTACAAATTTAATATTAACCATTCAGCGTCAACAGAACGCCGTTGATCTCTTTCGCCGCAAGAACACCCGTCCTGGTCATCCTCCTCTACATGGCCTGGCACCTACTCCCCGAGAAATTAAGCCGTGCAGTTCCCGAAGGTCAGGCTGGCATGAATGACATGGCGTGAAAGTCCTGTACTCATATGCACGCGCCGAAATCTTCTGGACAGTCAAGTCAACGATGTTACCGTGAGGGCCTTCATAGACACCGGGGCCTAGATTTCAGTAATGAGCGCTGTTCTCCGTACTCATCTCATTAAAAGTATTAGTCCTCCTATTGAGCGCTCAGCATGGGTAGCTGATGGCACCACCTTGCCGTCCTTGAAATGGCACTGCCTGAGTGTGCATTTGTGGTCATTAGACCACTGTTTTGTTTTCTGTTTTCTCGCAGTGTTCTCGCGACGTGATCCCTGGCGTCGAGTTTATCTCGCCACACACAGGCCTCATCGATTACTCGACAGGTGTTTTTTTAGCGGGAACTCCCTTTCTGACCTTCACGTAGCCTCCGACGCTCCCAGCCGCCTATATTCAGAACAGTTTCTCAATTTTCCACCGCAATCCGCCGCGTACATCCAGATAAGTCGATTTCTCCTTGTATTCGATGGTGAATACGTTCATAGTGAAATATTTAGCGCGCACAATAGGCAAGGACACAGTGAAAGGGGACACACGAGCGCTTACTCACAACTGTTTATAAATACCCCAGCTATCTGCACTGAGAATTTGCAACAAGAGTCGTCAGTATAAACAGAAACCGATGAAAAACGGATTAAAAACGCCTAAAACAACATCAACGTTCTCTCGGCAAAAAAAAAAATCATTCACACTTGTCGAACCACTGTAATCTATGTCATTGTGAACTGGTATTTTTGGACACTGACATCTTGTTTTCAGATAAAAACAAACACGTGAAATAACAGAAGCGTTCTATATCAAAAAGTGTGCTAGAAATGCATAAGTCAACCATCGGTTGCAATTACTGACAAAGAATTAGCATTTTTGAATACTGGTTGAACCTTTTTAATCTGTTCTAGTCTGTTTCAATTTTTACTGCCGACTCTTGTTGCACATGCTCAGTGCAGATAGCTGGGGTATTTATGTTCTGTATTTTTCCGAAAAATAAAAAAATAAACAGTTGTGAGTAAGCATTTGTGTGTCCCCTTTAATGCGTCCTTGTCGATTGTGCGCGCTAAATATTTCACTAATAATTCGTACCAACTCGCCCAACTGTCAGTTCTGCTGCAGTGAATACGTTCTTTCTTCGGTACTCGACGTGGTCCTGACGCACTCTATCGTCCTCGTACGTGGAAGACAAATGCGTGTACAGTTTTTAAACTTTGGCCTATTTGACAAGTGCTACCAAGCGATATTACGCATACCAACATGTCGTCATTGCAGGAATGGGACATTTTTGTGTACGCAGTCGACGGCCCAGGGAGCCATTCAGACTTTCGCACCACCATCACGTTGTCATGTGCCAATGCTGAAAAAATGATATCTGCATACCTGCTCTCGCAAGCAGAAGAACTTCGCGATGTCTTTCAGTCCTGTGCCGATATCTTTGATCGAATTGCTTGTTAGATTAAAACCTAGCTATTATCCATATGATTCCGATCTGTGATGCGAATTCGATTCAGCGCCGCCTATATCGTGTTTCCGCTGCGGAGCGCGGCGTAATTCAAAACAGAAGTAGGAAAAGATGCTGTCCAAGAACGTTATCAAACCATTCTTTTGTTCATGTACATCTGCTGTCGTGCTAACGTAGAAGAAATGACAATATCTGGAAATTTTGTTTTCACTATCAACACCTCAAAAGCTTACAAAGAAGACGTTTAACTCTTACCACGTATAGACAACGCCCTTGACTGTCGTCACCGTGCCAAATATTTCTCGTCTAGTGACCTTCACTCGGGTTATCGCCAGATTAATGTTGATCCTCTGGAGCATGGCAAAAAAATCGCATTTGTAACTCTTGATGGCCCCTTTGAAGTCACGCATTTCGGTCTCTGCAATGCTCCGACCACATTGATGCGCATGACGGATTCACATCTTACTGTTTCATGTGGTCAACTTTCTTGCACTACCACGGTGATGCCATCGTTTTTGAAAAACATTTGACTCCCATCTTCAGCGCCTCTCGGCTATTCTGAGATATTCCGTAATGCCGGCCGGTAGCTGAGCTCCTCAAAATGACGTTTCGGACACCGTGAAATAACCATACTCGGCCATCTCGTCGCCACGGCCGGTGTCCATGCCAATCTTGACAAATTCCGCACCGTATATAATCTCCCATACCATTTTTAGCTAAACAGTCCAAAACTTCGTTGGGTTGTGGTCCCAGTTTCACGGTTTCATTCGGAATTTCCTTGCGCGTCCCCTCCCAGTGGTATTTCAAACAAGACGTTGTTTTACAGCGTAAGCTGTTGTGGGCTCATTCCCGCATCTGTTTCGGTTCGCGATGATGCCGCCGCCGCCGGCATTTAGCCGCCGTAACCGCTATCGCTGGAAATGCGAAAAAAAGTACGTTTTTCCCGCCGGGATCGAACCCGCATCCGCTGCGTGGGAGCCAGACACTCTACCTCTGAGCCACGCAAGCGCTTGCTATTGGCCAGTGGAAGGCAAGCGCGCATGGGCAGACGACCCGAGCCTCCTCTAGTATGGTGGTGTCATCTACGTAAGGTACCTGCAAATGCAGCGCGCGTAGGCACAGACGACGATATGCGATTTAGATGAGGCGCGCGATCAACGCGCTCCCGAGCTGCCGAGCCTGATGATGATGATGATATATTGGTATCCCCTTTGAAACGGGGCGGCGACAAATAGTCACCTAGCCTGCTTGATTTAATCAGGTATACTATACATGTGCTTTATCTACCATTTTTTTATACCTCTCATTATTCATTTTGTTTTTCAAAAATTTACCTTGTACTGCTACCTATGATTTTAAGAGATCAGGTCGTATCCATCTTTTCCCTGCTTTTTTTCCACGAGTACTCTAATCGTCTCTTGCTTATCTCTACGGCTGATCTGTTGATGTTTCCTTCCACTTTAAACCCAAGCGCTTCTGCGAGTTGCACGTTACCGACGGTTCTCGCTGGGTGGATCTCGTCGCATTCCATTAGTATGTGCTGAGTGGTCTCTGGATCTTTACTGCAACATACACATGCCTCATCTATTTCCGAATATTTGCTCCGGTATGTTTTGGTCCTTAGGCAACCTGCTCGAGCCTCAAATAGCAAGGCCCTTTGTGTTATTGTACAGATTTTCCCTTCTAATTTCTTTCTTCTCATTCTTGTAAATCTCCATTGTCCTTTTTGTTTCCATTCTTTGCATCCAATTCACGGTCTCTATTTCTCTCACTTTCCTTTTGATGACTCCTGGTTGTCTATTTACAGTTTCGATTATCCTGTACTAGGCTGCCAACTTCCTTGACCTCTTCCTCCATTCTGTGTCCACGCTTTTCACGTAGAGATACTTGTGCACTTTAGCCACCCATTTATTTTCATCCATGTTCCTGAGCCTTTCTTCAAAACTAATTTTGCTCTGTGCTTGTCTAACTTCAAAAGAGGCCCTACACATGTCACCCTGCACTGCGTCATTTGTCGTATTACCGTGTGCTCCCAAAGCCAACCGGCCTATTGATCTTTGGTTAACTTCCAAACCCGCCAATATATACGATTTTAAGCATATAATGGCATTTGCGAATGTTAGCGCTGGCACCATTACTCCTTTCCAGATTCCACGCACCACCTCATACTTATTGTGGCCCCATAGTGCTCTGTGTTTCATTATTGCTGCATTCCGCTTCCCCTTTATTTTCAGATTATCTTGGTGGTTGTTTGAGTAATTCTTTCCTTCGTTTATGTGCACGCCGAAGTACTTATATTGCTTCACTATGGGTATTACTTGCTGTTGAATTGACACCACGAAGTTACTCGTCTCTTCATTAAAGATCAGAATTCCTGATTTCTCTGTGCTAAACTTAAGGCCTATTTTTGCCGCTACATTCCCACAGATATTCGCAAGTATCTGTAAATCTTTTTTATTGTCCGCTAGTAGCACAATGTCGTCTGCGTACATCATTCCAGGGACCTTCTGTTGCACCATTTGTTCATTAGGCATGTAGGATAAATCAAAACCTAATTCGCTGTTTTCCAGTCGTCTTTCTATACCCTTGACGAAAAGCGTGAACAACAATGGTGACAGAGGGCATCCTTGCTTAAATCCTTGGTGAATTCCCACCATTTCATTTCCTTTTCTACTTCCCATACCACTTGTACTTGGTTGTCGCTATATATCTCTCTCAGCAGCTCCACGAAATCGTCATCTATGCCTTCGTATTGAAGAATATCCCACAACAATTCCCTGTCTACGTTGTCATAAGCTGCTTTAATATCTAGAAATGCTATCCATAAAGGTCTTTTCTGAGCTACTGAAGTCTCTATGCACTGAGTTAGTGCAAACATATTATCCTCTAAGCGTTTGCCTGGCCTGAACCCATTCTGTAGTTCCCCGAATACATCGTTTTTCTACACCCACTTCGACAGTTCTAATTTTATGGCTTGCATTGCCATTCTATATATCACCGACGTTACTGTAACTGGCCTGTACGAGCTCGTCTTATCCTTATCTCCTTTGCCTTTGTAGATGAGATTCATCTTGCTTTCACGCCATCCAACGGGAATTTTCTTGTTCTAATCACTTGCTGTATAGCATTATTCAGCAGTGCCTTGCTTTTTGGACCGAGGTGTTTGATTAGCTGTATTGGGATGTCATCGGGTCGTGCTGCCGTGTTGTTAGGGACATTTTCTGCTGCCTTTTTCCAATAAAAGCTTTCTATGCTAAATTTCGATCTCTCTGGCCTCTCTGCTGTTGCTGGATTAGTTGTCTGAACTACGCTTTTTGTCGTGCCGAAGTTATGCCTGATAACGTCTGTGATGTACCGCAGCGCATCGTCTCCTTCGTAGATGTTACCGTGTTCATCCCTTATAGCCGTTTGCGAGTTTTTAGTTGGAGCTCCGAGTGCTTTTATATGACTCCAGAATCTTTTTGGAGCGCCTTTGTCTCTTTTGTGAATGTTATGCACCCAACGTTCACTTGCGCATTTAATTTCTGTTGCACGAGCTCACTCGCAACCCTTTTCTCGGTATGTATTCCATCTAAGGAGCACCTCTTCTTCTTGTAATCCCAACTTTTTGGCTTCTCGATGAGCCTTAGAGGCCTCTTTACGCTCTTTAGGCTCACGCGGACGCTCTTCTTACCGAGGAACTGTCCGCGTGGGTCGACCCTGGGTTGCAGTCCTCGTGAGTTGCGGCCGGACATCGCAGTGGTGTCCTCAACGCAGTCAGGCGCCGCACACGGTAGCGCCACCGTGTGCCGGCGACGGTTCCTGCAGCAGCAACCGTGCCACCTCTGCCTCGGCTCGCCTCGGTGATCGTACCGCGGCCACGACAAGTGAGTCGTCACGACCCAAACCGTGAGATGGTTTTATTGCGATAGCAATTATATGGACACTTCAACGGGATTTCTGCCGTCGGCGTCGTCGTCGCCGTCGCCGTCGCCGTCAGGTTCCGTATAGATTTCAAGGGCGATAAAATCGTCGCCGTGTGCCGTACGAGTAAAAGCGCGCGGGGGACGCGCGCTATCACGGAGAGCCAACGCACGGCGGAAAGCAAACGCGATTGTCGCCCAAAAGGCCGTGGGGGTATGGGGGAGAGGGAGGCGGGGCGACGCTGTGCTACGGCACCAAATGCTTATCTTGCAACCCAGCGCAAGGAGAACTGGCAACGCAATCTCCCACGCGAAAGCAAAAAAGAAAAAAAGAAAAGCGGGGAGGCAGCGCGGGAGGGACGGGGGGACCAGCTTCTAATCTGCCAACAAATACGCTTGCACTGGCTGTGGTAGCCGTCGCCCGCACCGTCTCTTTATCTCCACCACGGCCGGGCTCGACTGGCGCGCGCACTCGCTTCTTAAGAAGCGAGCGAGCGCGCGCGCCAGTCGAGCCCGGCCGTGTCTCCACATGGCTCTGACCTTTATGCGCTGTCTATTCGCCGCTCAGTTTCCGTTGAAGCGATAGACCGCACGATTCTTCGCCCGCTGCAGCGGCCGCGCCAGCGTTTTTGACAGTCGTTGTCTGCGGTCATTCAGTGTGATCTATTCATGTTTGCTTGTGCGCGATGACACCACGCTTGTCAATTCAGTTAGAAAGCGAATGTGTCGAAGTTTATGCGGCCGATAAAAGTACTCTACTATCCCTACTCCGAATAGCTCTCTACCAATTTGCTATCGCAATAGATGCTTCGCCTTTCGGGCGAAACTGCGACATTTTTTGGAACTCTTGACGCGCCGAACGGTGGTGTAGGATTGACCATCGCGTACATCAGTGTGCGCGTGAAACTTCTCTGTGATATTGTTTTGTTTTCTTTTTATTTCCTTTCCTTCCCCATCGTGTGTTTTAAAGAAAAAAAACATTTTTTTTGCCTACTAGCGTTTCTTGCGCATCTTTTCTCGTCTTAAGACACACAAACAAGTGACGAACGTCCATAATCATCACAATTTCTGGCGTCCGCGAACCAGACGAAGCTCTGTCTCTATCTTAGAGCCTCAGGTTGTTTGTGTGCAGCAGACGAGAATGGACGAGAATAGAAAGCTACTGGAGCTAGGGAAGGAGATGGGGTTCAGGGGAGAAGGCGTTAGTGGCATGGGTGAGCGCTGAGCAGAAGGAAATGAGGGACCAAAGAGCGAAAGAACGAGAAGAGGCACGCATAACAGCACATGCAGAGCGGGAGCTAGCTCGCATGGAGGCTGAACGAGCCCTCTTTGAGAAGTGACGTCGGGCTGCAGAGGCGTAGCGTCCGAATATGAGTTCTGTAGGCGACGGCACAGGTGGTGGTCAGAGTTTTCGCAGCCCGCACAAGACTGATTCCGCCCTATAATGAGGGTAGGGATGAATTGGATGCGTACATAGAGATTTGACACCGTGGCCACAAGCCGAGGTTGGCCAACAGACAACTGGGCCTTGTCGCTAAGTTTGTGTCTCACGGGAGAAGTATTAATGGTGGTAGGACGCATGTCTACGGCTACGCAAAGCTGAAGCAGACGCTGCTACAGCAGTTCCGTTACACAGGAGAGGGATACCGCGTCAAGTTTCGAGATGCCCGGCCCGAAAATGCTGGGACAAGACGACAGTTCGCAGGGCACCTCTTGGGATACTCCGACCATTGGCAAGAGCTAGCGAAGACGTCGAAGACATATGAAGCACTACGAGACAAGATGGTTTCCGAACAGTTTATAAGACGGTGCGACGAGAAGTTGGCTATCTTTCTGAAGGAAAGAGGATGTCGTAATCTGGACACGCTGGCAACGACGGCACAGCAGTACTTGGAAGCCCAGGGAATCGTGAATCTCGCTAAGGGTAAAGAAGAAAACGGAAGTCTATGATCGCTGGTAAAGTGGGCACTACAAACGAAAGCAAAGAAAAACTGCTTTGCTTTCTGTGCAACAGGCAGGGCCACAGAGCTGCGGATTGCTGGACCAAATCCCGAGCACCGAAGTCGCCACAGTGCTGGATGTGCAAGAAGACAAGACACAGATCGGATAGCTGCCCCGCTGACTCTGAAAAACGAGGGGAAGCATCATGCTCTCTCTTAGGATCCGAGAAAGCGCCGCATGAAGAGTTAGTAGAACCTGGACATGAAAAGAAAAGCGTAATCCAGAGTCATGACATTTGCGACTGTACACAAAGCAATGTGACTTGTGATGGCGGGTCGAAGCAGATGCCGACAGCAAAGGGCTACCTGGAAGCAAAATAAGTTACCATAGGACGGGATACCGGATGCAATACAGTTGTGGTGAAACCATCGTTGGTTGCCGACTCCAAACTGACTGGTAGCATCCGCACTATCCGCTTATTGGAGCAGTCTACAAAGAGTTTACCGGAAGCAGAAGTATGTATTGATTCTCCACTCTTCAAGGGACAGGTTCGTGCTGTTTGCATGGAGAACCCGTTATATGAAGTTGTGCTAGGCAACGTTACAGGACTACTTTCAGGTACACCCCATATCCCGAAGCCGGCACAGCGACTTCGGTTCGCACTGGTCCGCACGGATCAGGTTACCCATCAAGCCAAAATTGAACGCATAACTTCACCGAATAGAGGACAGAAAGATAATGTGTCAGCAGCTGTAGGAAAATAAGACAAGCAACAAAGAGAACTATCAGTTCCATGGATTAACCCATTGGACATCAGGCCGAAAGAGCTGCGGAAATTACAGAGCACCGATCCCACGCTAGAAACTTGTTTCGCAGCGTTGGGGAAGAAAACCACATCCAAGAAATCAGCAGTTACAGAGTTTGTGCTGATACGTGATGTTCTCTTCCGGCGATACCACACTGTAGAACGGCGAGACTTGGAGCAACTTGTGGTCCCCAAGGATCTCCGGAGCACAGTGATGAAAATGGAACATGAAGGTCTTCTGTCTGGTCATCAGTAGCAAAGAAGTACTACAGACGATGTCCTTGAATTTTATTGGCCTGATGTACAGGCGGATGTTACACGTTTTGTAGTCTTGTGACATATGTCAAAGGACAGTACCAAAACACCTCGTTGGTCAAATCCCTTTGGGGAATATGTCCATCATTGACACACCATTTCAACGGGTCGCCGTCGACATTATTGGCCCCCTGTTCCCAACTTCAGCTAAGGGAAACTGCTTTCCTTTCCGTTCCACTGTAGAACGGCGCGACTTGGAGCAACTTGTGGTCCCCAAGGATCTCCAGAACGCAGTGATGAAAATGGCACATGGAGGTCTTCTGTCTGGTCATCAGGGGCAAAGAAGGACTGCAGACTGTGTGCTTCAAGAATTGTATTCGCCTGGTGTACAGGCGGATGTCACACGTTTTGTAAAGTCTTGTGACATATGTCAAAGAACAGTACCAAAACACCTTGCTGATCGAATCCCTTTGAGGAATATGCCCATCATTGACACACCATTTCAACGGGTCGCCGTCGACATTATTGGCCCCCTGTCCCCAACTTCAGCTAAGGGAAACAGGTACGTGCTAACGATGGTGGACTTTGCTACGCGTTATCCGGGCGCTGTAGCACTGCCAAGCATTGAGACCGAGCGGGTGGCAGAAGCGCTGTTAGCAATGTTTTCCCGGGTTGGAGTCCAACGAGAAATAGTGAGCGACCGTGGAAAGTCGTTCACATCCAACCTTATGCAAGAACTCGGGCGACTACTTTCATTTCGCCAACTTCCTACAACTCCCTATCATCCCATTGCAAACGGACTGGTGGAAAGGTTCAATGGAACTCTCAAACAAATGGTCCGCCGCATGTGCCAAGAATGCCCTAAACAATGGGATAGATACCTGGCACCCTTGCATTTCGCATACCCTGAAGTTCCCCAAGCAAGCCTTGGATTCTCACCATTCGAACTAATTTCCGGTCGATTCGTCTGGGGACCGATTTTCATTCTGAAGGAACTGTGGACAGGCGATAACGTCGATGCCGAAACGAAGACAACTTATGAATACGTTGTAAAGCTCCAGGAGCGCCTGCAAAACACCTGCAAGGTAGCCCATGAAGAACTACAGATGGCAAAAGTTACACAAAAGAAGCATTATGATAAAAAAACAAGAGTTCGACAACTATCGACAGCTGACAAAGTATTAATGCTCCTACCATCAGATAGGAACAAGCTGATTCTGACAGGGATGGAACATTTCACAGTCGTCGAAAAACGTAATGACTATGGCTATTTGATAGACCTCGGAGGTCAAATGAGCCTATTTCATATCAACCTCCTAAAGAAATATGAGGAAAGAGAGTCCACGGCTGACGTCCTGCAACACGCCGCAGTTGTTGTTCAGACGGACACCGCACAAGAGAAAGAAATACCTTTTGTTGGCCTACACAAACGGGAAACAACCAAGAAGCGAGGTCACAACAAGGTGACGTGGGAAGAATGTTAGCAACAAGTTTTTTAAACGTTGCGACGCCTGCTATCGTCTAGTCCTATTTCACGATTACCGGACTTACAAGAGGCCTTCATATTACGCACGGACGCATCTTCGTCCAGTATTGGTGCCGTCTTATTGCAGCATCACGACGGGGTGCTACAACCAGTAGCCTATGTGAGCCGTAAACTCCTCGCACAGGAAACCCGCTACTCAACTATCGAGATAGAAGCCCTGGCAGTTGTGTGGGCTATTCAAAAGTTTCATGTGTATCTCATCGGCAAACGTTTCGTGCTGCAAACTGACACCAGCCTCTCGCTTACGTAAACTCTGCCAAACATATGAATAGCCCAGTGCTCCGCTAGAGTCTCTTGCTAACAGAATACAACTTCGTGTTTGAATACATTAAGGGCGCCGAAAACATAGGTGCCGACTACCTCAGCCTCGTTTGACTTCGGGACTTCTCATCCTTTTCGTTTCATCGTTTACAAATGAACTCATGTGTGTATTTTTTCTAAAAGTTGTTTTTTAACAACTGTCTTGAGCAGGGGATATTGTGGGGAAAGGGCACAATATTCCTTTTTTATAATTTTTTACGTGTACGCCGCGACTTGTGTACTCTATAGAAGTGCATACTGAAGAAATCGCATACTGAAGTTAAGAAGGCGAGCTGAGGGCAGGTGGCACGGGAGCTGGAAGGAAAAAGGAACACAACGAAAAAAAAAAAGAAATGCTACGTGGAGAACGTGCGGAGGAGCTCGAGCGGCGAAGCCACGGTGGCAGCAGATCGGGTGCGACGCTCGGGAAGAAGAGCTCGGGGCGTTGTTCCTGCTGCGGCCGAGGGAACAAGGTGTGCCTATCCGGGCCAGATGCTGAGGACGAGGCCTGCGGAGCGGCGCCGGCCAGGGCGCAGTTGCTGAGGGCCGTTCTTGGTCTAGGCCTACCGAGGAGCTGTCCGCGTGGGTTGACCCTGGGTTGCGGTCCTTGTGAGTTGTGACCGGACATCGCAGTGGTGTCCTCAACGTAGTCAGGCGCTGCACATGGTAGCGCAGCCGTGTGCCGGCGACGGTTCCAGCAGCAGCAACCGTACCACCTCTGCCTCGGCTCGCCTCGGTGATCGTACCGCGGCCACGACAAGCGAGTCGTCAGGACCCAAACCGTGAGATGGTTTTTTAGAACTCTTGACGCGCCGAACGGTGTTGTAGGACTGAGCCTCGCGTACATCAGTGTGCGCGTGAAACTTCTCTGTGATATTGTTTTGTTTTCTTTTCATTTCCTTTCCTGGCCCATTGTGTGTTTGAAAGAAAAAAAAATTTGCCTACTAGCGTTTCTTGTGCTTCTTTTCTCGTCTTAAGACGCACAGACAAGTGACGAACGTCCATAATCATCACACTAGGCCTTGATTTTTGAAACTGAGTGGTGCCACTGTCGAGTGCGGGACTGGAGAAATTAATGTAGGTACGAGCTTTTCAGCTGCCTTTATGGAGAGCCCGCCGTACCACGAAAGTGTGCTTTGTGTATTCAGGGGTACAGTTGTGCCTCCGTTATCTGCAACCTGTGTTTCAGTCTCCTGTTTCCCTACCACCGACAGAACGTTTGACGCTACCGTCGAACCCGTTCGGCTGAGCTGCATCAAGAGGAATGTTCTGATACCGCATCAATTGTTCACGGATGCACTAGCTTATGGACTGTAAACTGGTCCAGTGAACCTGCAATACTACCACAGGGCCGGAAGCTTGCCGCCTACCATGAAGATCAAGTGCTGTCACTCGCTATTCTTACAGAGGCCCCTGATTCTTCGAATGAACGCCATTTCATTAATGCATGCCCTGCTGTGGACTCCTCCATTCTAGCTATAGTGAACAAGTCGCTCAGCACTAAACAGCGTCATGAAGTGGCGAATATTCTGCGAAAACATGCCGCACTGTTTGACTTTTCGCAGCAAGAGGGGCCACCATCGTTTCCGTCCTTCACGTATACACCATCGCATAGATACGGGATCTGCCCAGCCTTTGCGACAGAAGCCGTACAGAATTTCACCATCAGAACGCAAGGTGATCAACGACCAAGTCTGCGAAGTGCTAAAAAAGAATGTAATCTAAGGATCATGCAGTCCGTGGGCACCGCCAGTGATTCTCGTTAAAAAAAAAGATGGGGCATGGCGATTTTGTGTAGACTACCGGAATCTCAACACCATCACTAAAAAGTACGTGTGTCCTCTTCCAAATATCGATGATGCCATCGACTGCCTTTCATCAGCATCAGCATCGTCCTCCTCGCTTCCCGGTGCTGTCTCAGCAGCAGCAGGCCAGTCAAGTGTAGTCACCCTCGAAAGCATTTATACTACGATGCAACTGATGCTTTACCAGATGGGCGAATTAAACATTAAGGTCAAGGAGAACACACTAAGCAGTGAAGACGTTGAAAGAAGAATACGTAAGGTTGAGTTTGGCTCGCGCAAGCGAGTTGACGACGAAAACAACAACACACGCATCAAGGCGTACAGGCACATAAACAATACGGGTGACGTCAGCGACGCCGACAACTGCGACGGCGGCGGCATGAACGTCCGCAATGGCTAACACCACACGCAGCGCCCACGAACACCTCGAGATCTGGCAGCGGGATTGTCGCTCTTTCAACAAGAAGGCAAGTTCGCTCCAGCTCTTCATCCAAAATCACCCATACCCCCCCCCCCCCCCCCCGACGTTATCTGCCTTCAAGAGGTCGGGAACCAGCCCATTAAGCTACGGGGTTACTACGTAATGAAACACGTGGGAGCACCAAAGGTTGCGCTTTTAGTTCACAAAACGGAGACGGCCGTGGGACACCATTATCAACATCATGACATTAATTACGTGCTAGTAGAAGTCCTCCCGCAGAAGAGGGGTAGACGTAGCACTTTCATTTTGAATTTGTACAGTCCGCCGAGGGCTCAAAAGGACGACTTCCGCAACATCATTCACGACAGCGCGAGAGCCGCTGGCTGCAACCAGCTGGTAGTGTTGGGAGATATGAACGCTAGACACACGGCTTGGGGGCTACCAACAAGACACGCAGAAGGGGAGGTCGCTCATCGATGCGGTTGACCAAACGGGCCTCGAATTGATAACCAACCTCCTCCAACCAACCCGAGTAGGCAACAGTGTTAGTCGGGACACGTTTCCGGACCTGTCATTTGTCAAAACGTAAGGGAATACTCATGGACGCACCTGGGCGAAACAGTGGGCAGCGATCACTACATCCTCAGCATCTCGGTGTCCACCCCGAAACTCAAGAGAACAATTGGTGAAATTAGGCCCACGGACTGGGAGGCGTACAGGCAGCATTCCCCACCCGAAAGCGGTATAACGGACATAGGGGAATGGATGCAGCACCTCCGAGACGCCCACATCCAAACCACCAAAACCATCCAGCGCACGGTCGAGACGCCCGAAGTTGACCGCCGGCTCTTACACCTGTGGGAAGCCCAGTGAGGGCCTCAACAAACGGTGGAAGCGACAGCGGTTAAACCGGAAACTCCGTCTACGAATCGCGCATATAACAGAAGAAGCCAGAGCTTACGCGACCGAGCTGACGCAGAAAAATTGGATCCAGTTTTGCACCTCGCTCAAGGGTACTCTGAGCACGGCGAAGACGTGGGCCATCCTGCGTTGCCTGATCGAGCCCGACAAGGCTAAATCGACGACCAGTCGGACGCTTCAATAAATCGCTCACAAATTCCCCGGGAATGACCAGGATCTGATTGACACCCTAAAAGGCAGATACCTGGGTAGCGACCCCATACGACCCTGCCTCCTAAAATACGAAGGGGAACCAAGACCAGAACTGGACGCTCCGATCACGGAGGAAGAGGTGTATGCCGCGGCACGAGCCTCACAGCGCAACACTGCTCCCGGGGCCGACAAAATCACCAATTCCATGATTATAAACCTGAGCCCGAAGCACATCCTGGACTTGACCGAATACCTAAACGAGGAACTCTGGAGCAAGGGCCACGTACCGAACGAGTGGAAACACGCGGAAGTCGTGAGCATTCCCAAACCAGGCAAGAAGCCCGCGATCGATGCTCTACGTCCCATCTCGCTGACCGTGCCTCGGCAAGCTGTACGAGAGGGTCATCGGAGCCAGCCTCCAACATTACATAGAGGACGGTGACCTCTTCCCGCACACCATGCTTGGCTTCAGGCCGGGACTATCTGCGCATGATGCTTTCCTAATCCTGAGGGAAGAAGTTCTCAAGGGCATCCCGAAGGGAGGAGAACACCTCCTGCTCGCCCTCGACCTGAAACGGGCCTTCGATAACATCTCTCACGAGGCCATTCTCAAGGGACTGAACGACATCAGCTGCGGAGAGCGCATCTTTAATTACGTCAGATCGTTCCTGACGGGCCGGACGGCAACCATCGGAATAGGCCAGACTCAATCAGATACGATCGACGTGCCGAACAAAGGAACGCCTCAAGGGGCGATAGTCTCCCCGATTCTCTTCAACATCGCGATGCTAGCACTGACCAAAGAGCTGCGGAAGATCCCAGACCTAGGTTACGCCTTATACGTAGACGACATCACGCTCTGGGCCACAAAGGGCTACCTCGCGCAAAAGGAGGCAACCCTTCAGGAGGCCGCGACGGCCTCCTGAAGGGTCGGCAGCGATTTGCGGCAGCGAGAGGGATGCATTGCGCGCCCGAGAAGTCCGAGTTGATCCGGGTGCATGGAGGAGGAATCTACAAGCCACCCGGCCCTATCGAACTCTATCTAGAGGACCACAAGATCACGGAAAGCAAAAAGACTAGGATACTGGGTTTTTGGATCCAGAGCAACTTGAAAGCCACCCACACCATCCAAACCCTAAGGTCCACCACCAACCAGATCTCGCGGATTATCAAACGAATAACAAGAAGCCGCAAGGGCATGCGAGAAGAGGACACGCTCCACCTCGTACAGGCTCTGGTGATCAGCAGAGTAACGTTTAGCATGCCGTATCACTACGACTCGCTAAACAAACGCGACCATGAACAAGTCGATGCCATCATCAGAGGCGCGTACAAAACGGCCCTGGGTCTCCCTGTTACCACCTCAAACGAGAAGTTAGCGGCTCTCGGGATCCACAACACCTTCGCTGAGCTGTCGGACGCGGTTATGGCTTCGCAAAAAGCCAGACTACAGAACACGGCGGCGGGCAGAGCCATCCTCCACCGGGCCGGCACGGCAACGGAGCTTCGTGCCCTCGATGGGCAACGATCACTCCCGCCCGAGGTCAGAAGCAAGATCACGGCGAACCCCATACCAAAGCACATGAGTCATGAACTGCACGAAGGACGACGCAAGGCGCGGGTCGACAGACAGAGCCGACAATTCAAGGGTGACTCGAACGCAACGTACGTGGACGTGGCGGCGTACCCTGCAGGGGGCCTCTTCGCGGTAGCTGCCGTGAACGGGAGAGACAACTCCGTAACCCTCGCGGCCTCCGTCAGGGCAGAGACCCCAGCTGCGGCTGAGACCATAGCCGTGGCGCTAGTAATAAAGCAACATGACAGGGTGGGCAGGGAAGTTCATGTCGTTACCGACTCGCAACAGGCCTGCCGCAACTTTACTAACCGACGAACACCGGTGCTGGCGGCTAAAATTCTAGGCCCAAGGCTGCAAGAATCCCATCAAATCCCGTGGACGCCGGGTCACGCGGGACTGGAGGGGAACGAAAGGGCGAACGCCTTAGCTCGAGCGCTAATTAACCGAGCGGGGCAAAACCAATCGTCTGATCAATCCCCACCCTTTACCCTTGTGCCCCTGTCATCAAATTACTGCGACCGACTCGAGATCCAGCGACTCAACCGCAGGATTTATCCTCCCTCTCACAAAAAGCTCAGCACTGAAGAGGCAATAGGCCTCAGACTTATCCAAATAAACACATTCCCAAACCTACACAGATACAGCAAAATATACCCACAAACATATCGCGGCATCTGCCCCTGGTGCGGCGACACACGCCTTACGCTCTTTCACATCTCGTGGGGGTGCGGGGGCAAACCTGAACATTTAAAGACGCCTAACACGTCATTTGAGCAGTGGGAGGTACAGCTGACCGGCGATACCCTGGCGGGACAAGGAAGCTCTCGTCCAGCAAGTACGTCGAGCAGCCATGGCCAGTGGAGTCCTGGAATGAGGACACCACCCACTCGTCCTCAAGATCAACTCGATGGTCTAAATAAATGTTTTTCTCTGTCTCTCTTTCTCTCTGCATCTTACTTTTTGTCTCGCGACTTGAGGTCGGGGTGCTGACAAATTCCTATGCACAAGGCAGACAAGGAGAAAACAGAATTTGTAAAACCAGACGGACTTTTTGAATTTATTGTGATGCCGTTCGGGGGTTGTGTAATGCACCTGCCACTTTCGCACGCTTCATGGACAACATCCTGCATGGTTTGAAGTGGGAAGTGTGCATGTGCTACCTAGACGATGTAGTTAATGATTTTCAGGTGCACGTTCAGTGAACACAACGCACGTCTCGATCTTGTGCTAGACTGCTTGGGAAGAGCAGGTTCGGTGCTCAACTCGAAGAAATGCCATTTTGGAGAGCGCCAAACGCTGGTTTTGGGCCATCTAGTGGACAAGGATGGCATACGGCCCGATCCAGCGAAGACTGCTGCTGTCGAATCGTTCAAACAACCTGGCTCTGTAAAATAGCTACGCAGTTTCCTGGGCCTTTCTCGTATTTCCGCGGGTTTATTCGTGGATTTGCCAACATCACGTATCCGCTGACATGCCTCCTTCAGAAGGGCGTTCCTTTTGAATGGACCCCTGAATGCGAGGCCAGTTTTCGGGAGCTGAAGTTGCCTCTGACGTCCCATCCCATTCTCCGACACTTCGACCATGCGGCTCCCACAGAAGTTCATACGGACGCCAGCGGTATTGGCATCGGCGCAGTCCTTGTTCAACGCGTCGACGCCAAAGAACACGTCGTTCCCTATGCGAGTCGCTCCTTAAGCAAGTCCGAGCGCAACTACAGTGTCACAGAGCAAGAATGTCTCGCAGTGATTTTCGCTGTACAGCGCTTACGGTCATACCTGTACGGACGCCCCTTCATCGTGGTGACAGACCATCATTCTTTACTGGCTGGTTAATCTCCATGATCCGTCAGGTCGGCTTGCGCGTTGGACACTTCGTTTACAAGAGTACGATTTTACCGTTTCTTATAAAAGCGGCCGACGGGACGCCGACATTGACCGCCTCTCGCGCCTTCCGCTTCCGACGACGGACTGCGACGCGGGCAATTTCAATCGCTATATCGCATCGTTGGAGCCAGGATTTCCTGATATTATTACCTTCAAGATCGAGCAGCAAAAGGACAGAACTTAGAGCCAGTGCTCACCACTGTCAGGAAATCAGCACCATCCACTCGTTTCTGCGTTCGTGACGGGGTACTGTACAAAAAGAACTATTCTTCTACAGGCCCACGAATCTCCTGGTGGTCCCGGAGAGTCTCCGTGTTTCCGTATTGCGCGCTATGCATGACGATCCAACTTCTGGTCATTTGGGATCTGCGCGAACGCTCTACCGCGCGCAAGAAAGGTTCTACTGGCCTAAAATACATCAGACAATCGACCAGTACGTGTGCAGCTGCAACGAGTTCCAACGTCACAAGCATCCGCCAAGCGCTCCACCTGGTCGACTACATCCAGTGCCACCCCCAAGCACTCCTTTCGAGGAAGTCAGAATCGACCTTCTCGGTCCATTCCCGCGGTCGTGTGTACCGGTCACTTGACACGCTACTGTGAGACAGCTCCTATACCATCGGCAAGTGCCTCTGAAGTGTGTATTTTTCTGCAGCGTTTCGTCATTCTCCGACATGGACCTCAGCGATCATCAGCGATCATGGGCGCCAGTTCACTGCAGACGTGGTTGAAGAGATGCTCCGTCTATGTGCTTCAAGTTTTCGGCATTCCACTCCGTATCATCCATAAACAAATGGCCTTACGTTCCGGAACGCACCAACAGAACCCTCACTAACATGCTGTCCATGTATGTCGCGTCTGATCATAAGAACTCGGACAGCGTGCTACCGTTCGTTACGTACGCATTCAATACCTCACAACACGAAACTATGGGCTATAGTCCTGTCTTTCTTCTTTATGCTTGTCCACCGCGTTATAGATAGTTTGCACATACATCATCGCGGACGCCATCTTTAGGTACCAGCAAGTCGAGAAGCGGCGTAATCAAGAAACATGACAGCATTACAGCACGACAGGCGCGTCTTGCGTCGAACTTCAAAGCGATAACAGTGATAAACCTGTGCAAAACAGTCAACGTCACAGCGATAACAGCGATAAACCTGTGAAAAACAGTCGCCGTCAAAAAGTAAAACAGAGTGCGCGTGATAAGACGGTGCACTGACGTCATCGTAGCCGCCATCTTTAGGTACTAGAACGGTGGGAGCTGCCTCCGTGACGTCACATGAAAACTATCTATACGTTGCACACTATCTTCCCGTTTTCAAGCCACGATAACCTTTGTTTATCCGAGACCACCTCTCTTGCTGAAGAGGCCCGATGACTTGCTTCTTTGCGCACGCTATTTTCACAAGGCCGCTCGAAGGCACGCTACGACCGCCGACGCCGACACGTGATATATGACCCTAGTGACTTCGTGTGGCTGTGGAAACCAACAAGAAACATGGGTTATGTGAAAAGCTACTGACCCACTCTGTGCGGCCTTATGTTATCACGGATCGTATAAGCGAATTGACCTACCGTATAGCACGCCTTACATCGCCGACGGTCAGCAAGGGTGAAATTACGCATGTCGCCCGTTTAAAGCCTTTGGTCTCTCGACAGCCTGTTTGACTTACCCGTTGGGCTTCGTCTGCGCGGAGGGAAATGTGACACTCTTACGTGCGTTCGAGGTTTACGCCTTAACAGAATGTGGGGCATGCAAGACGGGTGAAGAGAAAGACGACGTGCGGCTGGCTAGCTCAATCTCGACAGGCACTCAGCTGATCAAGGCCGTCGCGAATAACTCTGCCTGGCTGGCTGTTCAATAAAAGCCTTTCGCAGGCGTAACAATATTATCGAGCAAGAGAGTGCAGGGCTGATGTGTGGCCCACTCCTTCGAATTTCCATAATGCAGTTTTCATGTCATGGTTACTGTTTTAAGTCGGTTGAGTGAGCCTGCGAAGGTCACCATTAGGGGCCGCCAGTGCGGAATATGCGAACAAGCGTATGCGTCAGCATATTCAAGTGTAGTTCGGTGGTGGGCGCTGTCACAATGCGCTGTGAAACTGTGTAGCCAGTGCGGATTCAGTGTCACGTGCAAAACGTAAAAGTAATACACAAGACTTGATCATAAATGCAGCGCCTCATTGTCTTGCTTTTTCAGACGTCTTGTCCCGTCTGAAATTAGAGTTATGTGCATGGTGCAAATTGATGATATATTAACCCGTTCAGTTAGTTTTCCTAATGATATCGAAAACCACTGTGGTTTCTCCCTTATTTATGCGACAGAACCTTGACAAGACATTGATATTGAGAATATAAATAACGAACCTCTGTATGTAGAACTCCTCGAGCTTGTCAAAACGCCCAGGAAATCCCATCTTTCGCATGAAGCTAGTCACGTTAGGATTAGACATCCTGCAGAAACAAAAATAAAGATAAACTTTTATGAAGAAATTGTGCGCTCACACAAACTGCATTCGACAACGTTGGATCATCTGTAATATATCTGTAATAAATATTGGATCATCTGTAATAGCACTCCGAACAATGGATTCGCAAAGGCGCGAATTAAGTGATCATTGTATAGGGCAGAAACCAGCGACAGTAATGGCACTCAGTGCTGGATTTTACTAGAGATCTCAATTTATTTATTGCAATATATATAGTGATCATATTGTTATGTACACTCCAGGCGAATTTCGGCCGTTTCCGTTACGTTCCGTATAAAGTTCAAGTGCGATACCATCGCGGCCTAGAGCCGTAGACTGTGTGTGCGAGTGAAAGCGTGCGAGAGCGAGCCGACGGTGGTGGCTCCATCTCGCACGGGCAAGGGACGAAGCGCGGCGTCTTATCGGATATGTTCGTGTGGGCTGTTTTCTGGCTGCTTAGCTCGCGTTGACCCGAGAGACAGCACGCAGGTCACTTCGCTTGCTGCTGCCGCGCTTTCTCGTGCCAACGTTTTGACAGCGAGTGTCCGCAGTCATCGAGTCAGATGTGTTCATGTTGGCCTGTGCAAGCGTGACACCATGCTTGGTAATTTAATTAGTAAGCGAAAGTTTACAAATTTCTACGGCCGATAAAACTGCGATCCTTACATCTTATAGCTAATAGTCTATCGCAATCAATGTTTTTCCTTTCGGGCGAAACTGCGAATGTCTTTCCTTACTGTAACAACCACCGCCTGTCATTCCAGTTTGAGTTCGGTGATTTTGGTTATTTTTCATTCACTCTTTCTGAATATGTTACCCAGTCATTCTTCTATCCGCTGGCCTTAGGCTCACAGTCTATGTATTTTACCACAACTTCATCATGCAAACAGTAATGACCTCATTGTATTTCCATGGCATGATAAATTACATCACTCAAAGCTAAAATCACTTTGGACAAATTAAGTTGGAATGGCTGATACATCTGTGCAAGAAGCAGAGCTGCGAGCGCGTGTGCCGCAAACACTTGCCAGCATAGGAAGCCGACCTCGTCCCCTCCAAGGTGCAGGTACTGGTCCGGGAACACGTGCGCCACCTCAGCGAAGAAATGGCCAAGGAAGCGGTACGTCTCGTTGCGCGTCGGGTCAACGGGCCCTAGCCGGCCATTTGGCACGCGGCCATCATAGCACGTGGTCAGCAGCTCGGGGTATGCCTCCCCCCAGGAAAGCGTGTGGCCTGCGGGAACGGCCGAAAGACAAGACAGACAATGGTTTGTCGTGATTGCAATTTTCCCTGTTTTATTTGCGCATTTGAAGATAACAAACAAAAGAAATGCGCCGAAAAGGCGGTGGTCCCGGGTTCGAGTCCCGCACCAGGACGAATTTTTCTTCAACTGCTAGGATTTTCTTTCGAGGAATCCATATGGGTTTCCTTTGTAGCAATTGCTACGATTGGGTGGATGCCTTATTTTCCCCTTAGAAACAAAATCAAGCACAAAAGCAATATAGGGAGATACAGTGCTGCAAGATATTCCCATTTTCTCACACGTAAAGCCTTGCTGGTACAAGACACTCCGTAGAAGTGAAAGACTGGCACTGATATTAATGGTCGATGCAACACAATGGTCGAAACAACACTAGTTCACATTACGAGAAATATTGGATTGTACTTAAGCAACGTACTCCAAAAGAAAACATTTATGGCGTCCTGCATTAGTAAAAATGACCGACCTATGCAAGAAAAATGCAGTATTTTATGCAATAGGATATCAGTGCCTGTCTGTGGAGAACAAATTATGAAAGTTTAGTTGTATATTGACTGCATTTACACGGAACGGAATGAAGCTGTATGTTGCATGTAACACTCAGCACGAGAGTACATATGAATGAAATGCAGCGTTGGCGAAGTCATTATCAGCCGTGTTATATTTTGTCACCGCATATGTCTTCCATAAAGCACGTGTTTACCGCCGAATAAACACTTATTCAAACATCCAGTCCAAATTTGTTGGGCGCAACTGTTTAACATGTTCAACGGCTATAGAAATCAATATTCCTAGGTTCTATAGGCACAGCCTGCCGGTGCTGGCTAACACCAATAGGACGAACACATGCACGCTGCAGGGTATACAGCTACTAACTGGTCCACCAACGTGTCTCAGCAATTCTTAGTACGCATCTAGAGCCACTACAGACACCATGGCGCGTGACCATCCGATCGCAACGTAAAATCGGGTGAGCGCTCTAAAGCATATTAGATTCTCGACTTATTTCCTATTTGTCATGTTAAATCGATAGACAACGGATAGCATGGGGGCACCTGGAGCTTCTAAATCGGTACAATCGTTTATAGTGACATATATTACGGAAATCAATCATGGTGCCATGCCGCCTCCAGTGACAAAGCTGCTGATGGACTCACAACTACAGAACCCTGTATAAGCCCCCCATTTGCAATGCTGATTTTAAACCAATATCACTATGACAAGTCCTTATCTCACCCCACGAAAAACGTGAACTGAATAATTTTCACGTTACCAAAAAATGTCGCGCACAGATTCAGGTTTTTATTCAAGAAGGCATTCACAACTTTTGCAATGTTCAGTGCAGAAACATCAAGAAACGGACAGAAAGCAAGACACACAAGCTCTACTTTCACCAATTGTTTAAATGATGCCGGATAACGAATGACCGCTCTTTATTCGATACGGATATCTAAGCAGTACTAAGATGCTCTTTGCCAAACGCTTTTATTGTTGCGGATTCAGTTATTATTCGCGTGCTTTCGTCGTTGTGCCTACGCACAACAAAGCGTTTATGAATAGAAGCAAGCAAGAACGGCCTTAGAGAGCACTCTAATAATGTCGAAAAATTACTGAATGACTCGTTAGGCGCACACTGCATCATATATACTAGCTTACCTCTTTTTCGTGACTGCATTGTTGCGCGCAGGCACAAGAACGAAATGACTAGATTATTAATTGTGTCCGCAACAACAGATAAGGTAACCAAGTGTGTGTTAGTATTTCTTCGTTACCCTAGTCGAAGAAACATATGTCATTCCTCGCTGGTTAATAATTTGCGCATGCTTGATTTTGTCTTGAGAATAGAAAGCCGTGATCCGTTTTCGCAGTTTCTGCGCTAAACACAAGGAAAGGTGTTGCACGAATAATGCAGAAAGTCAACACTTGCAAAGGACATTCGCAAGGAATCGCCAATGAGGCAGAAAAAGTTGAACTTGTTCATGAGATGTGACGTAGTGTAAAATTAATTGCTTGTCAGTGAATATTCACCCCTAGAAGTTTGCAAAATAGGCTAAATATTTGTGGGTATTAGTATTTGAGTCATTTGCGCCCTGTGCGAATGTTTCCACCATGGCCGTGCACTGACCCTGTTATGACGACCTCATGAAATAACGCACTAGCAATTTAACCACGATACCGGGTAGATGAAATGAAATATATATATATATATATATATATATATATAGGTTAACAAAGAAGCTCGAGAACAAGTTAAGGACCGCGCAAAGAGCGGTGGAACGAAGAACGAAAAATCTTAGGACTAACGTTAAGAGACAGGAAGAGAGCGGTGTGGATCAGAGAACAAACGGGGATAGCCGATATTCTAGTTGACATTAAGCGGAAGAAATGGAGCTGGGCAGGCCATGTAATGCGTAGGATGGATAACCGGTGGACCATTAGGGTTACAGAATGGATACCAAGAGAAGGGAAGCGCAGTCGAGGTCGGCAGAAAACCAGATGGGATGGTGAAGTTAGGAAATTTGCAGGCGCAAGTTGGAATACGCTAGCGCAAGACAGGGGTAATTGGAGATCGCAGGGAGAGGCCTTCGTCCTGCAGTGGACAAAAAGATAGGCTGATGATATATATATATATATATATATATATATATATGTTAACAAAGAAGCTCGAGAACAAGTTAAGGACCGCGCAAAGAGCGGTGGAACGAAGAACGAAAAATCTTAGGACTAACGTTAAGAGACAGGAAGAGAGCGGTGTGGATCAGAGAACAAACGGGGATAGCCGATATTCTAGTTGACATTAAGCGGAAGAAATGGAGCTGGGCAGGCCATGTAATGCGTAGGATGGATAACCGGTGGACCATTAGGGTTACAGAATGGATACCAAGAGAAGGGAAGCGCAGTCGAGGTCGGCAGAAAACCAGATGGGATGGTGAAGTTAGGAAATTTGCAGGCGCAAGTTGGAATACGCTAGCGCAAGACAGGGGTAATTGGAGATCGCAGGGAGAGGCCTTCGTCCTGCAGTGGACAAAAAGATAGGCTGATGATGATATATATATATATATATATATATATATATATATGCATACAAGATGGAGGGTTTCGAGCCAGACCCGAAGGTATATTCAAAAAAGGAAAAAAAGACGAACGGTTATGGCATATTTACTGACTGACGTTTGTTGTTTGATTAGTGACGAGCTACCTACCACAATACAAATAGACGAGCCACTTGTGGTGTGTCGCTCGTCTTCTTTTTAGCCGCGGTTTAACTCTACTTTCACCATAAACTTGTCCCAACTTACCTAGTCCTCTATACTCTGCAGTGAAATCAGACATTATCAGATTATGTCTTCATCTAAGCCGCGCTTTAACTGTAATTTAACCTTAAACTACTCCCATCTTCCCTAGTTCTCTAAACTCTTGAGTGAAATCGCACATGATCAAATTATGTTAACCATGTTCCAAACTGTTCTTTTCGTAGAAGGGATGAAGAAACATTTTAAGAAAATTGGAGGACGCTTAAGCTTCGCCTTTAAGAGTAGAACGCGATATCGAGACCCGTTCGCATCGCAACGCGTGGCTGCAGGTCTGGTAGAAATGCTGGAAAAGAGGTCTGTGTTTAAGTTTTCTCGTAGCAGTATTAGGTTTTCTCGCGCATTCAAATTACAATCCCACGCCGATTGGTGAACAGTCCGACAGCTAATCCGACGCCGAATGGTAAAGTCGTACTATACCATTTTCCTAACCAATTTCACTGTGAGAAATTCAGTTTTTGTTCACCAAAACCTTGCACCACGTGGAGGGCCTGCGCTGTCGGGGTGGTTGATTTTCTCCGCCGCCCGCATCACATGCCGGTTGCTGACGCCGGATTTTCTGCGACGCGGGTCCTTAACGCTATCGCGTTGAAAAGTCATAGTGTGATTCATTGTTATTGAAGCCGGCACAAACTACTACAAAACTAAAATAATTTGCGTAGCGGCTAAACTATTTATGTGTCATTACTCAACACAAAACCTATATGCGGTTCGTATTGAGCATGGCTTGAATCTTTGACGACAAGCCTTAGCCTAAATCAAAACAAGATATCAAGACAGCGCGGCCTCACCGGGCGTGTCGAATTCGGCCATAACCCGGATGCCCCTGGCAGCAGCCTCGTCAATAACGTACTGCACGTCAGTGGGCTTGTACACGTGCGTCTCGGGGTCAAAGGCACCCTGAAACATCGGTTGAAAGCACTGTTTGTGCACTGCGAATATGGCATAGCTGCCTAGAATTCTAACATGGAGCTCATCATTAGAGCCCCTGCAGGAAAAAACGCTTGCCCTCCATATTTTTTTTCACGTGTGTTCATGCTTCCACACCTCAATCGAAACGGGTCTGATAGGCTCACTCCTCTTCATTTTAGCCGTTCACAGCATCAGTCGGATAAAAACTAATGAAATCTGGTAAACTGATAAATTTTATTGCGATAGCAATTATATGGACACTCCACGCGCATTTCTGCCGTCGGCGTCGCCGTCTCCGTGAGGTTCCGTATGAAGTTCAACGGTGATAAAATTGTCGCCGCGCGCCGTACGCTGTTTGTGCGAGTGAAAGCGCATGAGGCTGAGCCGGCATTCGTGGCTCAATGTAGCGCACGCGACGGAGGAAGGCAGGCCGGAAGCGCATGGTCTTTCGCGCGCGAGGCACAGGGGCGAGGCGACGGAGGGAGGGGGGTTTCCGTTCTGCTCCGTCAGCTGCTGCTCACAGCGCGACCGCGCGTGCGCCGTATCTTGAAAGCCATCTACGATGTGGGCGAAGTGCGCGTCCACGCGGGCATCATCTTCCAAGCGATCTGCGATGGGTACAAAGTGCATGCGCCGAGTGCCGGTAGCTTTGTATGCGCTGTGCTTTCGACGTTTAGTTCGCGTTGAACCGAGACGAGAGACAGCGCGAAAGTGAATTTGCCAGCTGCTGCTGGCGCTCTTTCTTATTCCGGCGTTTTTACAGCGAGTTGCCGCGGTCATCGAGCGAGATGTGTCCATGTTTACCTGTGCGCGCGTGACAGTGTGCTATTTAGTTAGTAAGCGAACGTTTACAACTTTATACGGCCCATAAAACTTCTATCCTTGCTTCGTATAGCTCTCTACTAATTTCCTATTACAATCGATGCTTCCGCTTTCGGGCGAAACTGTGACTTTTTTCACGTGCAAGCGCAAATGGCTAGATGCACCGACGACTGTCGAGGGGTAGCGTGAATCCGTGAAGTGTAAAGCGCGGGGAAAGCACGAAGGAGAGCACTGAGCGCCGCGTCACACCGGGGCCACGTAGATGAAAGCCTATAGGTAGCATTGAGCGAAGCGGGGAAGGAGAAAAAAGGCGACGCTTCGCAGTGGAGGAGGGTAGGCGAAGTTCGCCTCCTCTGGCAATTGCTACGGGTTGTGTCCGGTTTATGTACGTACCGGGTTTGTCTCGTGATTAAACTGTCGAGCGCCATGCGAGAAGGAAGAAGCTGCAACGCAAGCGGCGGCAGGCCGACCACGAGTCGACCGACCCCGAAGTCGCCGCATCTGCAGATCGCTTTCAAGATACCGCGCGCGCCGCTGCGGTAGCTCTCTCCCGTGCTGCCTACCCGCTTTCCTCCATTGTGCACGATTTGGCTCACCGTCGCACGCTTTCACTCGCACATACATCAAACGGCGCGCGGGGACGATGGTCTCTATACGAAACATCGCGGCAACCACGATGGCAGAAATGCACCTGGAGTGGCCATACCGTTGCTCTGGCAATTATACAGAAATGGTACCCACACGCTTGCGCGTAACCCGCGTTTACGAAGTGAAACGTCACTGTAATTGTTTTGCGGAAACCGTAGTCGCATACCTTTTTTTTCTGTGTCGGCTGTAAGTGTAGGCGTTCTACATTTATAATCATAAATCTAAGTGGTCATACATAGTCATAAGGCATTGCGCATATACTTCCATAGGATCCCATGTATATACCTTTGGGGCACCTCATGTCACGCGTTACAGACAGACGGACAGTTTTCCGAAGCAAGTAACCCCAGAATGCTTACGCTTTAAAACATGAACCGTAAGATTGCGTCGAAGCCCGGAGCCGTTAACAAAAACGATCTAAACAGAGCTAGCGTCTTTATTGACAAGTGCAAGTGAGCTAACAACACGAGTAAAATAATAAAGCAGTTTGAGGTCAATCATCAAAGACTCGACTGAACGCGAAAAAAAATCGGCGTTGCTCCATAGATTTATTCTAAATTGTCTACTGGGAGCCGAGAAATCCCCCGACACATAAGTGATCTTCCTTTTCAAACTAAAGAAACGTTCAGCACGCTTATTTTTTCCTGGCGGTCAGTCACCTCAGAATCCAGCGTATCGTTAACGATTGCAGCGTCTCGTTCGGGCCTTCTGGTATGCCAAAAATGAGTAAATTATTGTCTCTGTTTTTATACACTAATTCTACAAGATTTGCTTGTAACCGTTGCACGCATTATTCAAGGTAATCAACCCTGGAAGCAAGATCCGTAGTCACAGGTGCGGTATGCTCTAGTTGTAACCTTGCTTCTATCGCGTTCATGCTTTCTTGTATCTGATTTTGACTGTCCATCAATTGGTTAAGATTGGTTAATGCCTTAAGATTGGTCATGTTCAGGGCTTCTGCACCAAAGATCTGGTCTGTGCCAAATGCGGTGGGAATCACCATGTAGATGCTTGCGAAAGTCAGACATATCAGTGCCCTAACTGTAAAGGCGAACATTTGGCAACGGATAAAGGATGTCCCTCATTGAAGGACGTACAAAAGGCACTAAAAGAGAAAGCCAAAAAGAAGGCAGCAGGAGGTGCAAGTACGCGTGTCCGTAGTGCTGGTCCAGCGATTGGAAATGCCTCGACTAAGCAAAAAACAGTGCGTTCAAGGAATGCCAAACAAACAACGCATCGAAAAGAAGGGGGGCGGACCTTCAACCTCTCGGAGTCATCGTGGCCAGCGCTGCCATCGAAATCGTCGGAACAAGTCACTACAAAGACAGCGACCACAGTGGAGAACACTGGAAACACCGTGCAAAAACCGGTCACAGCCAATGACGAGGCGCAACTTGTCAATCTTCTGAAGATGCTTGTCAGCGTCATCAGGTCTCTAATCGCCGGTCGTCAGACACCAGCAGCATCAGCAGCAGCGCAACTTTTGGAGGTCCTCGTTCCAGTCCTCGACGGCCTTCAATAGACGTGTTACTGGAAACAATCTTATCAGTCGTCAGCAGCCTCGCCCCTTTGTGCTGCAATGGAATGTCAGGTCGCTGCGACCGCGACACGCTGATCTAGTTCTTCGGTTCATCGCTATGAAGACTCCACCAGATGTTATAGCGCTTCAGGAAACTAACGTAAGGAAAGACGAATATCGACTGCCAGGCTTCATGGGTGTCCACAGTAACACACGGTGCGCGGAACCAACCTGTGGCTCTTTCCAGTGTGTGGACACGACGCATACGCGCAATGCTTCAAAAGCATCAGTGTACGTACGTGCTGACTTAGATTTCACGGTTCTTGACACTGATGACATCTGTGATGATGAGTTTGAGTGCACAGGTGTTACTGTGAGCCTCAAGGGTGTGACTACGACGGTGGCAAGCATTTACATTCGGCCTACACGTTCTTCAGATACCTCACTACTTGAGTGCTTAGTGTCTCGGTGTGGTGCGTCGTTTGTGTTATGCGGAGATTTTAATGCTCATCATCCGCGATGGTGTAGCCGCCCCCAAGACAATCGTGGCGCAGAAATGAACGAGCTTATTATCAAGAATGATCTGAAATTACTGAATGACGGTTCACCTACATTTATAGGTAGAGGAAAGGAGCATTCCACTATAGACCTTGCGATTTCAACGAGAGATGTGTGCTTAGCCTGGTCATGCGAAGCTGACCCGTGGGGCTCAGATCATCTGCCCATTTGGTTAACACCAACACATACTGCGGGCCGAGAGACTACCGTCTATACAGTGACAAACTGGGATAAGTTCCGTCAGCTTATCTCAGAGGCACCATCTCAAGACAGTCTGTTCAATCGGGTGAGTGAGTGTTTACGACAAGCTACAATACAACGACGACGAAGTATCGGCAAACCAAACCCCGATCTTAAGCTTTTGCGGCTCCGCGCATGTCGACGCCGCGCTTATAGGCGGGCACAGCGCTCTAAACGACGCACCGACTGGACTTTGTATAACCGCATTGATGCAGCCATTCGGCGGCATACAAAACAGCTTCGTCGCAAGAGCTGGGCCGCCTTATGCAGTTCGCTGCATACTGGAAGTGGTTTTGGAAATGTGTGGCGCATACTAAAGGCTCTCCGCACTCCCGAAATCTGCAAGAACCCTACGGCTGCTTTGTGTATAGCGACTGGCCATTCACCAAAAGTTCTAGCGGAGGCATTTGCAGACCTTTTCGGCTCTCCTATGTCCGGTGACACCACAAATGCCGACCTTTCTTCTTTGACAAGTCAGAGTACCATGACTGCTTTATACGGTCCAGCGTGCCAGATGGACGAGGCAGACTTCACTCTTGAGGAGCTACGACACGCACTCAGCCTCTCCAAACGCCGCACTGCCCCAGGTGAAGACGGTGTGACGTATCAAGCATTACGGAACATTGATAACAGTTTTCATGACCGTATACTGGACGAGTATAATGAGGTATGGAGAACTGGTGTAATCCCTGCTGAGTGGAAATCGTCCGTGATAATACCAATTTTAAAGCCCGGGCGCCCTGCACGACACCTCAAGTCCTACCGGCCGATATCCCTAACATCAAATGTCATCAAGTTAATGGAGCGAATGGTCCTGTTTCGTCTAGAAGACAGGCTAGAGAAGCTAAACTTTTTCCCTGATGTGATGAGCGGTTTTCGTCACCGCCGTTCAGCTCTGGACAGCATTTCAGACCTTGTCTCAACGCTTGAATGTGCTAAAGGAAACAAGCATTCCGCCTACATGCTCTTCCTAGACGTAAAGCAAGCTTTCGACTCGGTTCCGCATCAGGCGATTATTTTCGCTCTTGCAACCGCGGGAATTTCGGGTCGTCTGCTTCGCTTCGTGTGCAATTTCCTATCGGAGCGTCGGATGAAAGTGCGTGTTGGACCAATAACAAGTGAATCCCGCACTGTTAAGTGCGGTGTCCCACAGGGCAGCGTTTTATCGCCGCTTCTGTTTAACACAGTACTCGCCGCGCTTCCAAGTCGCTTGCCTCGAGACAGTGACCTCCCTGTGAGCATAGCTATCTATGCAGATGATATTGCTCTGTGGATAAGCGGCCCTTCGCACCTTGGCCCGCGGCTTCGTGCAAGCTTGCAAAGAGCTCTGAACGCGACTTCGGAGTACTTGGGTGAAGTTGGCCTGCAGATATCACCTGCTAAGTCGGCTGCAATAGCATACCACCCTAAACAGCGCGCTCGTCGAACAATGAGCCGACTGTACCTTGACGAAACGCCGATAAGCTGGGTGCGACAACACCGTTATTTGGGCTTAATTGTGGATGATCGCATCTCTTGGCGTCCTGCCATTAAATTCGTACGACACAAATCGCAGTCCATCCTTAAGTATGTGGCCGCCTTGACTGCTAGAGGTGCTGGCTGTGACCAAACAACGGCTCTGCAGGTGTACCAATCATCTGTACTCTCAGGCATGATGTATGCGTTGCCATTCCTGAACGTCCCACCTAGTTTGATGGCCCAACTGGAACGTGATCATCGCGTTGCCCTTCGAATAATGCTGGGATTACCTCGTGAGGCGCAATCAGTTCCATTACTCACTGAAGCTCACCATTTACCTCTAAGGCTACAAGCAGACCAGAGAGCTCTATTTCATATAGAGCGTCTGCACCGCGCATTGAATGGTCAAATGCTCCTTGATCGTCTGATTCACCGCCCGTTTTCTCGCATTGGAAAAATGGCAGCATTATTTATGAACATTACTGACATTTCTGAACATGATGCTTCAGTTACGCCTTCGCCGCCGCAAGACATCACCAAACACGTGCTGCCCATTTACCTTACAATCCCTGACATACACAAAAAGTCTGATATGCCTGTTTCGGCCATATTCCAATTGGCTCAGTCGCACATGTTCGAGAAATTTCCAGATTACCTTCAAGTATTTACAGATGCATCTGTGCACAGTGACGGTCAAGGCGCCTCTGCAGCTTTTTTCTGCCCTTCAACTCAAGTACGACGTATATTTCATATACCCCACCCAGCCTCGTCAACAACTGCGGAGCTAGCAGCAATTAATGTTGCACTGAAATACGTGCAAGAGGAGTTAACCACACCGCCGAAGATTGTCATATTTACGGACTCCCGCACTGCGCTTAGCAGATTACAACGCAGTCAGGTTGATTGCCCAATTGTGCGCAGCATTACTGACTCTGCCAACAAAATTTTATCACGTGGGGTATCTCTCGTTGCTCAATGGATACCTTCGCATGTAGGGATCGCCGGAAATGAAGAGGCTGATCGACTGGCTTCAACTTGCACTCGTAACGACTGTGCTTGCCCTGAAATTTTGTGCAAGCTTGATGACGCTCGCCTGCTGATTCGTCGCCACCTACTCAAGCAGCATCCAGACCAGCGCGTCGCAAATGGAACGTTCCCGCCGCGTGTTCGCGGTCGAGGCTTGCCTCGTCGCGCTAGAGCACAACTACTGAAGCTAAGGGTTGGCTGTGTTAATGTGCACGAACGTTTATACAGACAAGGACGTGTGACTAGTCCATCGTGTACGTCTTGCGGTGGCTGCGAGACACTTCAGCACCTGATATTGGAATGTCCCGCTTTCAGTGCGCAACGCAAATCACTAGTGAGGGACTACCATCTCCTTGGCCTGCGGTGCACGACTCTAGACGAATGTTTATACCCCAGTGGTTGTGCGTCTCGACGTGATCAAGCTCATCGTGCTCTCCTTACTTTTCTAGAAACAACGAACTTAGGGGCACGTTTGTAACCCAGCAAATATTTCTTTTATTTTACATTCTTTAGTAGCTTGACCTGCAGGGACGGGCCCTACTGTATGTTTTACTTTATTCGTTGAGATTTGTCATCTTGCTCTTCCTTTCCTCCTTCCTCCCCTCCTTCCTATCTTTCCTTCTATGTTTCTCTCGTCCTTTCCGAAGAGTAGGCAGGCGTTGTGCCCCTTCTGGTGGCAGTTGCCAGCCTTTGCTTCTCGCTTTCTCTTTCCTGTGTATATGTTTTCAAATCAAATAATAATAATAATCAATTGGTTAAGCAGCTTCTGTGTCGAGGACCTGGGATCAGGTTCCACGTCCCCACACATTATAAGCAAAGAAAACGCAAAATGCAGCACGTCGAGCAGTATTGCTCGAAAACTGTTTCGCTAGGCAGGGATAGAGTCGTGGAGCGTGAACTAATTCATGCAGTAGTTGCAACTCACTTCATGAGCTGAAAAATAAAAGCGATGACAAAAAAAGAAGTGACATGCCCTACCTTTTCACTCAAGGAAGGGAACGTTCTGCTGACGAACGGAAAAGACTGGTCGTCTGTGACGTGCCAGTGCAATACATTCATCTTGTTGTAGGCCATGGCGTCCTGAAATCAGAATCATCAATTACATGGCAGCTGAACTAGGCAGCTGCGAAATAGAGAGAATGATAACGTAAAAAAAGATCGAAGTTTCGTTCAAAGCGTGAAGCAGTGACTAATTCAGATCCAGGCATTGATTATAATTCGCAAGCTTGTGGCACACACGTCAGCGTGATTGGTTACCCAGTTACCCAGAAGACGCCAAATTTCAGTAAAAATTACTCAAAGCTATAAAAAGATAGATGTACACATACAGATACGTCCAAGGCAATTAAAAAGAAGAAATAATTAAAACATGAGATGAAAAAACACTCCAGCAGACACAGCTCTGCAAGCAACACAACCAAATAGATTCCTCGAACGCGAGTAGTAGAGTAAGAACGGCTCGCAATATGAAAAAGCGAGGGCATCAGGTGAAATTTTGGTGAAGTAGTGGAATAGAAGCAAGCAAGTAAAAAATAATGCGCCTTTAATACCAAATGCCTTCGGGCTCTAAAAGTATTTGTAATAAATTAAATAAATACTGATAAGGCGAAGAACACTGTGTTGCGAATCGTGGTCTTTGCTCTCCCTGAATTCGTTTTAGGCTCCAACGCTATTTAAGCTGTCTTCTTACCTATTAGACGCTTACTATTTATGGTACACGGTCATTTCACGGTCCATGTCAGATGTTCCACGATTCATTATTGACTACGAGAAGACTCACCAGTGTCTCGATGATTGACTTGAGCGGGAGGAAGTGTCTGGAAGTGTCGATGAGGAGGCCGCGGTGCTGGAATCTTGGGGCGTCGTAGATGACAGTCTCGTTGACCGCGAACTGAATGGAAACATAGAGGTGAAAGAAATGGTTGAAGCGATGTTACCGCCTCGCCGCATCATAGTGTTTGGGGTCAGAGCATGCAGCACTTACGAAAACGGCTGCCCTGTTCATGAGGCAGTTCCTAAGCTAAAACACTTATACATAAGGATATAAAGGAGGTGGAGTTAGTGCTGATATTCATGGTGGGGAAAACAGCGTTAAATATCCGAATAGAAGTCAGAATACAGGACGAACGCAGAGCGGCGTTCGCGCTGTGTTATATCTTCAGTCCGTGTTTTTAGCGCTGTTTTTTCCCCCATGGATGCATATTAACGAGCTCGCCTTCATACCCTTTGTGATATTTGTAGTTGCGCTGTCAATGCTATTAATAAAATGTCCCGGATAAACGAAATTAAGGAAGATTGTGTTGTGTTCTTGAGCATGTGCGGCGCCTCAATCAAGCCTTCGCAATAAATCAAGCGGTTTATAGGAATCAGCTGCAGCCAATAGTTGCAGCCAATCAGCTGCAGCCAATAGCCAATCAGATGGAGCTCAAATCATGAAAAAAATTCGTAAGTTATGATCATTCTACTTTTTCCACGAGATATATGGCGAAACACAACGGACAGAGATGAATATAAAAGAACAAGCAATGCTTTTGTCAGCCATTTTTTGTGGTCCGCGCAGGGCACTAAATTGCTAAGAAATGACCAAAGTTTATATATTAGGTTCCTATTGAATCACGTGGGGAAAGCAGGGCGCCTGGTCAAAGCGCCATCGAATGGCGAAGTACACTCTCTATCTGCTTTGCCATTCTTCTGGTCAACGACACGTTGGTGGTGCATGCCTCTGAAGAATGCCGTAATCTTACGCCGATCACTGTTGCGGGGAACGCACTTTGTGTTTTCGGGGCATATATGTGCTATCACACTCAATATGAGTTTCAACAAGAAAGTCCGTTCTTTTGTGCGTGTGTTAGTGACGGCGCCTTCGGAATACAATTGCTGAACACCATACCGACCACTGGCAGCACCCTGTCTACAAGAAAAATTGCACTTGGCATTTCTACTATTCAAAGAACTGACGGGTGTAAGCCGTGTTCAACTCTTATTCAGCGCGACCTCAGTGAGAGAGAGCACTCGCACGTATGTCTATCCTTGACAATGATGGCGGAAACCCAAATGCAGCCTTTTGTTTTCTCAGGACTGTTGGCGTTCCAAAAAAGCTCCACTGACTGTTCTGTACTCTGCAATAAATGCACCGAATACACCAGTTGCAGAGTTTGTGCGGTGCGCCAAACCTTGCAAAAATTACCAAGTGCCAGAGCTGAGCGATAGCGCTGTGGTTAACGCGTCTTGCTCCTAAATGTCTTTCTATACTTTTAGCATTACCCGCGTCCCAAATCGCGGTATTCTACCTGAGACCAAATACATGCTGACGGATGGACTTGAGCTCATTGTTGAGTGGCGGTGATGGGCAAAACTGGTTCTGTTTGCCATATGATGGCTGTGAAGCTTATAGGAGGAGAACGTCGGCTATCGAAGACGTCGCGGCAGCGTCACTAGTACGAAGGCCTTGCATTTCAATGGCCGCATAACCGAAAGCCCGGGCGGGTGAAGACAGGAAGTTCTGTCTCAAGATTTGCCTTTCGCTGCCGCAATATGGAGCTCTATCAAGATTTTCATTCTAGACGCACAAATACTTCCTATATTTGCAGTGTTTGCGGAGTCTTCGTTGTCATGCACATACTTGGGCGAAATACGTTGGTAGCTGTAAAGAGGAAAGCAGAAACCAGTAGCCCATGTGCTACAAGAGAGATACAAGTTTTAACTATGTGCCGGTTGATAATAGCCTGGCTGCTCGCCTGGCATGCTACTCCAGGCATATGCTACTATGCAACTGCATGAAAAAATATGCTTCGGAGATAGGTAGATGAACAACTAAAACAATATATATCAAGGAAGAATGTAACTCGTTTCTGACGGTACTGTTTACTGCCACTTTTATAGTTTTTTCTTTTGTTTTGTTTTAGGGAATACAGAGGCATTGTCCACGAGGCAGGATAAAAGGAGGGGGTTAGTCTCCTGAGTTCCAGAGATTTTTTGCGACCGTGTAATGTAGCGTTAAGGGCGTAAATTTCTAGTGAATAAGACACGGCCATTGTGTACTACGCTTTGCTCACCTGCATTGGTTTTTTTATAGATACTTAGAGGTAAAATCTACGCCTTGTGAAAAGTTTTGCTTGTTTTACCACTACTTTCACGGCTAACAATACCGGGCTGTGTTCGTTAACGTCAGCTTATACGCGTATTTCAGTATATAGCCACTCTTTCATTCCGTCCTGACCGCAATTTGTCCCACTTTCTTTGAGGAATCCACTCCCCGTACTCGCGCTTGGCGTTTAGCCGCTGAATAACAGCCATCATTGCCGCCCACCTGAGTGCCGTCGTAGGGGTACACGATCTGGCTGAACGTCTCCAGGCCCCGGAGCAGGCCCCACACGGAATTTGCGGACAGGGAAGGTTGTGACTGGGCCGTCAACTGCAGAGTGTCTGCGACACAAAAGTGGTACAACATAGGTCAAAAACTTGGTTTCACATCCACGCAAACGTAGTTATTAGTTATTACACGGCCCTTGTAAATAGAAGGTAAAAGGGTAAAAAGTTCATCGGTGTGAGTCGACGCAGTTCTTTTATTCGTTCATTTCCTTCATCAGAAAAAGAAAGAACGGGACTAAAAACCACACGAGTGACTTGAACGAGGCTCAACTTCGAATTACATAGCAAATCAGAAGTTGCGCAATATATTAACATCGCTCATACATAGCAAAATATTTTCAACGCTGGCGGCAATCAATAAGCGCATAGCACGTGGTTATCAATCACATAGACAAAAAGAAAAATTCAAAACAAAACAATGAGTGTGTGAATACGATATCCTTTTGTGTTTTTTGAGTTTTCAAGTATTTGATTTCTTGCAGTCATGTGCTACATCACATGGTTCAGGAGGTGGTGAAAAAACGCTTAAGCTTGCACTCGGCCGCGCAAGGCGTGAAACAGCGAAGCTGAGCGATCGTAACCCAGCATGTTCCTGAAGTGCGCGCGAACGTTTCATCTTATTACTCATGATGATAATTTCTTTTCGCGCATCTCGGTCTTACGGCCGTCCCAGCACGTCGCATAGCGCAGCTTGCAACACCCACACCCCGTTGCAATGTCGACAACGCGTTCCAAGAGACCCGCTCCGTGAATGCGTCTCTCTCTCGCTCTCATAGCGCGCAAAACCTCTTCACCTCGCAGAGCACGAGCGTGCGAACGTGCGGGCTGTGGACGAGGACGACGACGCTCGAACGCAATCACATGGTTCGCATATATGCAAGTTCTGCAAGTGTGGCTGCATAGCATATTTACAAACAATAAAACAGTGTTCAATGGTTTCAGGCACGTCACATAGGCGACAGTTAACAGACGAAACGAAAATATTCTTTTTATGCAGCCATGTTTTAACGGGCAATGTTTCCGTGTGTAATTTGTAAAAAAAAGTTTTTGTAGAAGGGGGAACTGGCATTTTGCGCACTCTCGCAAGCACATCATGTCCAGGTAATGTGATGTATACGGATCGATAAAACGTCGGAGGGAACAACATCGATATTAAATCTTTGTACAGATATTTTCGTGACACAGTAAACAAATAATCTTTAGAAAATCAAACAGTCAGAAAAGAAATAGAAAAATAAACCTCACGCACAAACCCCCATAAGCAAGGTCTAGAAATTAAATCTGAGGACACCACCAATTCTGGCAGGACATGAACCAGGTTAACCTGCATGAAAGCTCGTAATACCGGATGAGAGCTATACCGAAAAAAGAAAAAGCGCGAGACTAACTGTCGCACATATAAATGCACCAAGCCTAACCCTCCAGCACTCACTGGTCGAAAAATGTTGTCGCGTCTCATAGGTTCAAAACTGGAAGACCAAATAAACGTTGAAAAAATCCTATGAAAACGTTGAATGTAAAGCCTTGCGCAGTGAAGAACCTGAAAGAAATGAAACTTTGGTTGCCAAAAACATGTTGCAGGCTTCTGCTCTTCCAAATATTGATAGACGGTGCGGAAGAAAGGTATTTGTGTAGCGCTGGAGGGCTGGAACGCGCTCTTTCCAGTAGTGTGCACTGAACTTGTAGGCATGCAGTGGGACTCCTAGATATTTAGGTGGCACACAGGACCACTCAATGCCAGCATAATGTGATGGTGTAATGGCCCAATATCCAAACCATAGCCCTGAGCTCTTAGTGTTATTCATCCACGCACCGGAAACAGAATCAAACTCTTCTATGATAGAAAGAGTTTTATCGATGCTGGGCTTGTCTTTGCAGAAAAATGCAACATCATCAGCGTATGCTAAAACTTTTATCTCATTACCAAAAACATTAAAACCACGAACACTGCTACCGTTCAAAATGCTCAAACAGAGTGGTTATAAGTAAAGGGCAAAGAGGAGCGGGGGACATTGGGCATCCTTGTTTCACTGAAGAACGGATGTGGACGGGATTAGAGAGGCTACCATTGACAACAAAGCGGGTTGTACAATGACTATAACAAAGTCGAACGCCATTAAGCACTGTGGATCCTACATTGGCGTGATCTAAAAGAGAAATTAAAAACGAATGCCGGACCCGATCAAATGCCTTTGCGAGGTCAATCTGGAGCATTGCAAGTTGATCATAAGAAGTCGAACAGCATTCAAGAACTGTGCGAGCGACGTGTCTGTTAGTTTGTATGGAACGGCCTTTGATACCACATGTTTGATGAGGACCAATAAGGATTGAAATCGCTACCTGCAACCGATTTGACAAAATTGATGCCATTTTATTTTGGGATGTTATCCACAGAAATTTGTAAAAATATTTTGATCTAAATTCTCACAGTATCCGATATCTTGTTGCACCGTATGAAGATGTCCCATTCGATATGTTTTTACTGATAGGCCTTCATAGCCTATGGAAATCTCGTATGCAAGACCGAACTGCAGAAAAAAACAATTTCCTCGAGATCAGATTTCGTTCAGATGATCATACACTTAAAGGACATTTACGACCAAGAAGAATGTCAGCCGGCTTGGTATCCACTTTTGATTAGGTGTTTACCTTCCCCTTACAAGTTTTTGCTGTGAAGGACGGTGTTGCTGTGTGTGACGTTATCTTCATATGGACTGCTCGTTGACGTTTGATTAGTTATGTCCACCTGGTGCTCATATTATTGTAAATAGTTCCTGTAAATACAGCATTTCATTCATTGTAATAAATACCATGTTAAAAATAAAAGTGGCTGCATAGCATAGTGGTTACGACGCTCGCCTTAGGATCGTGGTTACGCGGGTTCGAATCCCGCCTTGGCAAGAAAGTTTCTTTTCTTCTATTTCGTGATACGAACCACACACAACAAATTACGGCTGGCTTTAAACAGCTTCACTGTTAAAAGCTACTGTATCACGGCTTCATGCAGCTCCTATCTCCCGAAAGTGCATCAGGCAGGGGTATGCAGGCAGATTATCTACTCGGCAAGTATATATAGCAAACAGTACTTTCAGCTAGTACAATAATAACGCATTGAAGTCTAAAACTAAACAGCACTCCAACATCGTTTGCTACTGCAGAAAGAAGCTTAAGATTGTTTTTAAGTTTTTTAAAGCAAATCGTTGAACTATGATTATGTAGAGTTGAAGAAAAATCATACTTGAATGCCTGCATTTCATAACAAGTGCGCGGTCTTGGACATAACGGGTATTCCATAAGTGAGAACTACTTCAAATATGGGACAGTAAAGGCGCAAAGAGGATCCACATTCTCCTTGATTAGTTTCTTTAACTGATAGTGTAACTCACAAGCTTCATCCATGTCGTGCTGCGGCGTGTGCTCACATTGCCCGCGAAGGTGGACAAGCAGCGAGCTGATGCTGGCTACCGGCACACCACCGACAGGGCGGCGTGGGGGTGCTCTTCGCAGGTTGCCAGCCGCAACTCCCGACCGCGCGCAGCCATTGAAGAGAAGCTGGTCGCGGTATCGCTTAAGCGCCCTGTCGGCTACGTCACAGCCGCCAGGGGGTCCGACAAACACGAAGGCGAAGGTGCTTGGGTCGAGAAGGATCAGGTTGGAGCCGGTCGTCTGGTTCATCGGCCGGGGCCATGCCTCACCACGGCTTGGAAACACCTGTCCCGAAAACGATGAGGGAAAACGTGGTAAATTGATGCGCCTTGATTTGGTGTACGTTAAAACGAATATGTTGATTTCTTCTGCACTAATACTAAATTGAGGGAGAAAGGTAGTGGTAACAAAAGTAAATACATGTCACTGATAGCCTAAATTTTTCAGAGAAATATGCTTAGAGCACGAAGCTAAACCTACACAGAGACAAAAAACTGGAAACTGCGTGGGCAGCACTCCCTTCCAACAAATGTTTTTCGCAAAGAACACATATATACGATTGCGCGATGAAAATACCAAAATCGGACTACAGAATCATTATTGACCATAATCCCGCCACATGGAACTACGGTTACTTCTACGTCATGCGAAAGGCACTTGTGATGCGAGATGATTAGGTAACATGGATGCTACTCGACGTTCTTTTTGGCGGCTTCCAATTTAAGGTCATGCAAAAAGTGCTTTATCTTCGTATAAAATCAATTGGTAGTCAGAGTCAGCGCCATTCATGTGTTCGTGTAATTCCTTGTTTCTTGCTTCTGTCTACGTTCAGCCTTGTTCTGTAGGCACTTAGAAAGTCACATCAGCTAAACAAATATTGAACTCCTTATAGTTTAGATAAAAACAAACTTAGACTTAGGAAAGAAAAGCATATTGTAAGGGACACAATCACGCGCCCCATCCGCCCACCTTACTCCATTAGTAGACATAATCGGTATTCACAAAATATTACCAAAAATGTATTGCTAGCATATGTCAAAGTCATGCTTGTCGTTAATTTAGTTGCAAGGGGGCATTATTCGGAAAAATATTTTACTGCGATAGCGTTAAGGGCCCCGTGTCGAAGAAAATCCATCATCGGCGTCGGTGTCGGCGTAAGCATCAGCGTCTAGCGGAAATAATCATGTCGAACCACATCATCCCGAACCACCTCGACCGGGGGGCCCTTCGTGTGGCGCAAGGCGTTAGTGATGATGATGATGAATTTGGTGTTTTGTGGCGCAAGGGCCAAGTATGGCCAAAGAGCGCCAGGCCACAGTTAATGAGTTAACAATGAAGTAATTAATTATGTAGTTGGTTGTGACATGGCTGTAGAGGGGCCTAAAAACAGTGGCAGTAAAGTCCGTAAACACATGTAATAAAATTATGGAAATGACCAATGAATGCACTTTAAAACAAGAAATACATTGACAAGGGGGGATAAAATGAACTACAATATGTCGTTTGTAGCACTACTGCATTTCCAAGGCCCTTGAAACACAAGGGCATGGAAGCATGGGCGTTACAAAGCGGTTTTATCGCAGCAGCAGCCTCTTGAAAAAGGATGCGCTACGAATGTCTCGTGCCTATCACTTTCAATAGAGCAAAATCATTTAAAAAGTTTAAAACTGATTGCTATCAAAAACGGCTCTGGTCCAAGGAACATTGCCGGATGGCGAGGAATATGCTCTCTGTAAGCTGAAGAAAAATGCTTTCTACGTAGAAGTTCTGCTTCCTGGCATTCAAGCAAAACATGAAGGACGGTGAGCCTCTCGCCACATTTGCCACAGGTTGGAGGCTCATCACCAGTCAGCAGATAATTGTGGGTACCATACGTGTGCCCTATTCTGAGTCGACAGAACAGGACATCGATGTGCCGTGTTTTCGTTGTGGATGTACACATGCCTAACTGTGGTTTTATTAGGAAGAGCTTATTATTAGTTTCAGCTTCCCACAAACGTTGCCAATGGTTTTTTAGCTTCTTGCGTACAAAAGGTTTAAGATCTCCAGCTGAGACAGTCATGGTAGAATTAACAGCATCCGATGCAACTGATGTAGCCATTTTGTCGGCAAGCATATTACCTTCTATTTCCCTATGCCCAGGAACCCAGCATACTATCACATGTTTATTGGATGAATATATAGTGCACAATAGTGAATAAAGCTCAATAAAAACAGGATTCTTGTGCTTTTTTAAAGACAGTAAAGCTTTTACAACACTTAAGGAGTCTGTGAATATTATTGTCTTTTGTAGTTCGGATTCCTTGATGTGTTTTACTGCAGTCAGTACTGCATAGGTTTCTGCTGTAAAAATACTTGTCTGAGGGTGCAGAATGCCGGACTCAGAGAAGGAAGGACCCAAAGCTGCGTAAGATACGCCGGCATGTGACTTTGCCGCATCCGTGTAAAATTCAGGGCAACAGTACTTTGACTGAAGTTCTAAAAAGTGCATGTGAATGTCTGTCTGTGGAGCATGTTTTGTAACCTCGATAAAAGATGTGTCACATTCTACCACCCGCCACTGCCACGGAGGTATCAGCTTTGCTGGTGGCATTAGGCGATGTTCAAGCAATGGGACGCCCATTTCACTACTTAGCTTTCTGACACGCAGCGAAAAGGGCTCTCTTGCTGTAAGTCGATTGCGAAACAGTGTGGCAGATGTGGTATTGTTTATGGTCGTGTAACATAGGTGTTCAGGGTTCGAATGCACTTTCAGAAAATAAGTGAAACTAGAGTATGACCTCTGTAAATTAAGAGACCATTCGTTCGATTCCACGTAGAGACTTTGTACGGGACTTGTCCTGAAGGCGCCCGTGGCCAATCGGATGCCTAAATGATGAATCGGATCCAGCATTCTTAATGCGGTTGGCGCAGCAGAGTGATACACCACGGCACCATAATCTAAGCGTGAACGTACTAGGCTCTTGTACAGGTTCAACAAGCACTTTCTGTCGCTGCCCCATGTTGTGTGTGACAGTATTTTGAGAATGTTCATTGTGTTTAGGCATTTAACTTTGAGGTACCTAATGTGGGGAAGGAAGGATAGTTTAGTGTCCAGTATCACACCTAAAAACTTGTGCTCTGCGTTTAGAGGTAGGCGTTGGCCAAGGAGTTTGATAGTGGGCTCAGGCACGAGGCCCCTCTTTCTTGTAAAGAGCACACAGGAGCTTTTCTGGGGATTTAACTTAAATCCATTCTCGTTAGCCCATTTGGACACTTTGTTTAGGCAAAGCTGAACATGTCGTTCGCAGACGGCGAGGTTACACGATTTAAATCCGATTTGCACATCATCGACATATGCAGAATAAAAAATACTTTGCGGAATAGATGATCGCAAGGAGTTCATTTTTATAATAAAAAGGGTACAACTGATTACGCCACCCTGCGGTACCCCGGTTTCCTGGATAAATGACCTGGACAAAGCATTACCAATTCGAACACGGAATGTCCGATTTGTTAGGTAACTTTCAATGATGTTTAACATGTTCCCACGGATACCCATTCCTGACAGATCCCGCAGAATTCCGTAGCGCCAAGTGGTGTCGTATGCTTTTTCCATGTCGAGGAACACCGACAAAAAGTACTGTTGGTGCGCAAATGCGTCACGAATGTTAGCCTCGACGCGTACGAGGTGGTCTGTTGTGGACCGCCCTTCCCTGAAACCACACTGATGTGGGTCGAGCAACTTTTGGATTCAAGAAAGTGCAACAGACGGCGATTGATCATCTTTTCGAACAGCTTACATAGGCAGCTGGTCAGTGCTATTGGGCGGTAACTTGATACCAAGGATGGGTCTTTCTTCTGCTTCAAAATTGGGACAACGATAGCTTCCTTCCACCTAGCTGGAAGGTATCCGGCGGCCCAAATTGTGTTGAAAAGTGCGAGGAGCGTAATTTGTGTGTCAGTGTGTAAGTACTTGAGCATGTCGTACATGATCCTGTCAGCTCCCGGCGCGGAGCTTTTGCATGCGTTCAAAGCAGCTTTCAGTTCTGCGATGTCGAAGGGACTGTTGTATGGTTCGTTTTGTTTGCATCTGCGGTCAAGTGCCTTATGTTCTTCTATTTTTTTGTAACTGATGAATGATTGGGAATAATGCACAGAGCTAGACACCCGTTCGAAGTATTCCCCAAGCGCATCAGCTTGGTCTTCTAGGCTGTTCCCTTCGTCATTTACCAGGGGTAATGGATGGCTTTGTTGCCCCTTAAGACTTCGTATCCCGTTCCATACTTTTGCCTCTTGGGTATAGGAATTAATGCCTGAAAGGAACCTTTCCCAGCTTACCCTCTTGGCTTGCCGTCGCGTTCGCCTTCCCTGTGATTTAATGTGTTTAAACTCTATGAGGTTTTCAGCTGTTGGCGATCGACGGAGCATGCCCCATGCTCTATTTTGTTTTTTGCGTGCCTGCTTGCAGTCTTCATTCCACCAAGGCACTCGTCTTTTGAACGAGCTGCCACTTGTTTGTGGAATGCATTTCTCTGCTGCGTCAATAATAAAAGCGGTAAAATACGCTACTGCGTCGTCTATGCTAAATTCATTGATAAAATCGCGTGATATAAATGTGGATTCTTTAAAAAGTTTCCAATCGGCGGACGCTAGTCTCCACCTAGGGACATGCGGAGGGGAGTCATGTTGGGTAACTGAGTTTAGTGTGACTGGAAAGTGATCACTTCCGAATGGGTTTTTAATTACACTCCATTCTAAGTGGGAAAAAAGGGAAGCAGAACCAATCGCCAAGTCTATTGATGAGTACGAATTGTGATGGAGGTTATAATAGGTTGGCTCCTTTTTATTGAAGAGGCATGCACCGGAGTTCACGAGGAAGTTTTCTATGAATCTACCTCTCGCATCGCATCGTGAGTCTCCCCACATCGTGTTATGAGCGTTAAAATCTCCCACGAGTATGTAGGGTTCGGGAAGCTGATCAATGAGGTTATGGAAGTCTTTTTTATCGAGATGATGATTCGGGGGTATATAAATGGAGCACACGGTTACCAACTTACTGAAAAGAAGTGCCCGAACTGACACTGCCTCAAGGGGCGTCTGCAGGGCGACATATTGACAAGCTACAGACTTGTTGGCAACTATTGCTACACCGCCAGACGAGGCGTTCGCCACATCACGGTCTTTACGGTAGATGGTGTAGTGACGAAGAAAGTTTGTATTAGTGGGTTTCAGATGTGTCTCTTGAACACACAGCAACTTTGGATTATGTTTATGTAGGAGTTCTCTAATATCGTCGAGGTTATGAAGAAGTCCTCTCACATTCCATTGTAGTATTTGTGTATCCATAATGAATGTGTTTTGTGCTGTGTGTTTAAGAGAGGAAAGTTATGTTAGCCCACAGGGCCCTTTCCGGGCCCCGTGATGCGGGGTTTGTCTTTCTTGGCGCGCTCCTGAGAGCTGCGCCGGTCCTTCGGCGTCTGAGACGCCGATACACTTGGTGATGTATCCATTGCCTCCGCCGAGGCGCTGGATGCCCGCTCGCGGCGTACGCTCGCGGGGGATTCGGGCTTCTCTGCACGAGCAGAGGCCCTAGAAGTCCTAGATGCCGCAGGCCCGGAGGGCTGCTGGCTGTTCTTGCTGGGTGGTGGAACAGCACTAGCTGATCCCCCAGTGGGGGCGGGTGGCACTACCGCCGGTCCACTCTGCGTGGCCCTGACGGTCGCCGAGAACCGTTGTGGCACTGCCCCCTGCCGTGCCACTTCGGAGAAAGTCGGTTCCTGTACAATAGAGAGGCGTTTGCGCGCTTCTTTGAACGAAATGTTTTCTTTTACTTTTAGAGTGATTATTTCTTTTTCCTTCTTCCATGAAGGACAGGAGCGAGAATAAGCAGGGTGCTCACCGTCGCAGTTTGCACAGTGGAGTGGGTCGTTGCAGTTGTCCGCGGGGTGGTCATGCGACGCGCACTTTGCACAGGTAGTACGGCCTCGACAGCTCTGAGAGCCGTGACCGAATCTTTGGCACTTAAAACAGCGTCGTGGGTTTGGTATGTATGGTCTGACATTGATTTTCATGTAGCCTGTTTCGATCTGTTCGGGGAGTGTGCTGGTGCAGAAAGTGAGAATGAGGTGTTTCGTAGGAATTTCTTTGTCGTCGCGTCGGATCTTAATTCGCTGTACATTCGTGACATGTTGTTCCTTCCAGCCCTCTAGGAGCTCTGTCTCAGTCAATTCTAAGAGGTCTTGTTCCGAAACTACACCTCGTGTGCTGTTGAGGGAACGATGTGGAGTTACCGAAATTTGGATGTCACCAAATGAAACGAGATTTGCCAGCTTCTCATATTGTACTTTGTCACGAATTTCAAGGAGAAGGTCGCCAGTGGCCATTTTTGTGATTTTGTATCCGGGGCCCAGAGTGTCGGTGAGGCACTTTGCGACAATAAAGGGTGATAGCGTTCTTACAGTCTTTTGGGGAATTTCAGTATGGATCACATGGAACCGTGGAAAGATTTCCTTGCTCTTGGCAAAAAAGGTGAAAGATTCATCGGTGCGCCCTCTCTTCAAAAGAGGGCGATCAGGGAGTTTTGGGAAGGAGCTTAAAGCCATAAAATTATATAAATTTCGGCAGCTGTGCCAGCCGCCCACCACGGAGCCCAACAAGGGGACGCGGCAAGATTCTGCATATACATGGCCTGCCAGCGCCAGCAGTACACAGCCACTATAACCTAATGTATATACCCAAGAGTGGATATGTTACACACGGTTAACCCTTGCCGCCTGGAAATTCGGAAGTAAGAAGAAGTGAAAAGAGGACAGGAAAGCTGAAAAGGTGAAAGATAAAGACGAAGATTGGAGAGGAGGACAGGAAAAGGCGACTGCCGATTTCCTCCAGGTGGGTCAGTCTGGAGGCGCCGTCTATGTGAAGCAGAGGCCAAAGAGGTGTGTTGCCTCCGCCGAGGGGCCGTAAAGGTCCGAACACCCGGCATCGGCTCAACCCCCAGGATCCCCCTTTCCCCAGACACGGCTAAGCCGCGCACGGCTACACGCGGGAGGGTCCAAACCTCGTGTGCTCGGGTCCGTGGTGTCGCAACACACCAAACGCCTGCTTACGCAGACGCCCCTGCGGGAAGGCGTTAGTGAACAAACATTGAATTTCTCAAAGTAAAATCCGTCAAAAAATAGTAAACAACGACTTAAACACATCCTACAGCCGTTATAGAGTCGAATTGCGATTTGAATATAAGAGAAAAAAGCCTGATAAGCAGCCAGGGTTCTTTGAATGCTATCCCGTTCCATTCTTAAGGGCGAAGCTTAAGCGTCCTCCTATTTGCTTACATAACAAACCAATAAATCGACGACCTCTTGTCCGGCAAGGAAGTCGATTTATATTTGGAACGCAGTAAACAAAATGCGGAGAAAAATGGTGTTGTCATAGGTGTCAGACCTTTCGGCTTCTTTGGTGTCATCAAAGCGTCATTTAATTTCAATTTACGCTTTCTGATTGGCACTGCATTTATCAGGCTATAATAAACAGATGGTCTTTTAATGGAGCATAAGTAGCTAGAATAGCTTCACGCACACTTTTGAGTGTGCGTGCAGCGCGAACGTTTACCGGAGACACAGAAGCAAGAACCACGGCTGCTGCATAAAAAAATTCCCGTAGGGGAACCCTGAGTAGTATGCGAAGCAGCCATGGGGTCGACTCAAGGTAGTGTTATCAGCTGTATAAACTTGGACATGCAGCAGCACCAGCAACGCGCAGAACTGTTGTCGACGCCATCGGCGTTTTGCCCGCGTTCGCACCGAACGCGCGCGGCGTTGGTGACTGTTGAAGGTGCCTCTGAGGCGCCTACCGTCGCGCATCTAACCTAAGCTGCTTCGCATTATCGCGTGCGGAGCCGCAGGTGTTACCATTCGTTGCGCAATCCGGAGAGGAGAGGAGGAATGTCGAGAGGAGAGGAGACAAGGAGAGGAGGGGGAGGAGGATGCGCATGCGCAGTGCAGGTGTGGACGCCACACGGCGCATGGAGGGAGGGAGGGAGGGAGTGACATAGCCCCGACCATAAGATGCTTCACATCTAAAAAAAAGGTGCGGCCTGCTGCGTGGCGCCGAAACGGTGTCTCGGGCCTAATTCTCCTCGCGCCCGCTCTGGCGCCACTGCTCAGGTACAGCCGTTCACGGAGAAGCGCTTCCACAGCCACGATGGTACGCGTGACAGTGACCCTAATGAGGCCGTAAATAACGCGTTTTATAGTTGCACATTACAGGTTGAGTATTGAATTCGTTATTAGAAGTGCCGATTACCCTACATATGTGAAACGTCTGCCCTAGAAGTGTCATTCTTTTGTAGAGTGGGCCTCAATGCTCCCCGTGAAGGCTGCCCGCTCCACTCACCTGAAATGAAAAGACGTGCTCTATTACGAATAATCGGGAGTGGCTTTGCGTGTTTCTTCAAGACGAAGCAGTGAGCGATGCAGGCACTGAGGAGGGTGACCAAAGGGCCCTGACTCCTTTTCTCCTGAAATGTAACTTTTCCTCTATCTCTCTGTGCTCTGCAATCTGGCAAGTGCGGCAGGTTGGGCAGGTTAGTAAAAATGAACGACTTGAAATCAGCAGTGCGTAAACAAACGGTGGCAAAACAAGATACGCCGAAATGACAAGCACTTGTTCTTTGTACGTTTCTTTCTTCTGCCCCCCCCCCCTTTTTTTTTACGCGCTGCTAATCTTACATCTTGCCCGTGTTTCTGATATTCTTTTTTGCATGTACTGCAGCTAACCTTGAAACACAGTCGGGACCGCAGTGAGAAGCATAAGCCTAATCTTCGTGTTCTTTTTGTAGTCATTCTCAGTTAAATGTAATGAACATATCAGCGACCTGTCACTTGGCTCCCACTTGCTTCCTTTACCTGACGGCGCTTGGCGAGAAATATTCTTCAGCCACGCTTCCCGACGCTGTACATCGCAGGGGAATTCGTGGTACTTCACAGTAGCGTCTCTTCTCGCGTTCTAGTTGCACCGCGGCACACAAGAGCTTCGCGACATTAAACCGCTAGAAAACTCCGTCTGCCACACACGCCCACACCAAAGAACCGTACTCAAGCACTGGAAACATGAGACAAGCTGCTCGCACGCACGATCACACAAAAAAAGCACAAGAGAATGCTCACGAAAAAACACACCAACACGCATAAATCCTAAGGCAATCGCATTGTAGCACGAACCGGCATCTGCCTTGCATACCGGAGCAGTGGCGTCCTCACCAAAACAGCAGCCGCAACCGTCAACTCAGCCGAGACGCGCTCGCCCATTGACGGCGACGCGACGCAGCAGGCCGCACCTTTTTTTATTGCGACAGCAATTATATTGACACTTCAACCGGATTTCTGCCATCGGCGTCGCCGTCGCCATCATCGTCGCCGTTGCCGTGAGGTTCCGTATAAAGTCCAAGTGCGATAAAATCGTCGCCGCGCGGCGTATGCGCGAGTGAGAGCGCGCGGGGGACGCGCGCTGTCACAGAGAGCGAACGCACGACGGAAACCAAACGCGACTGCCGTCGCGCGAAAGGCCGTGGGGATATGTGAGGGAGGGAGGTGGGTCGACGCTGCGCGGTGGCACCAAATGCGTATCTTGCAACCGGGCGCAAGGGGAACTGGCCACTCAATCTCCCACGTGAATTGAGGAAAGCGGGAAGGCAGCGCGGGAGGGAGGGGGAAGGGCAGCTTCTACCCTTCCAACAACCGCGCTTGTACTTTGTCCGGCTTCGGCGGTCGCCCGCATCCTCTCTTATCTCCACAAGGCTCTGACCTTTGAATGCGCTGTGTATTCGCCGCTCAGTTTCCGTTGAAGCGATAGACCGCACGAACCTTCGCTCACTGCCAGCGTTCTCACAGTGGTTGTCTGCGGTGATTGAGTGTTATCTATTCTTGTGCGCGCTGACACCATGCTTGTTAATTCAGTTAGTAAGCGAATGTGCCCAAGTTTATGCAGCCGATAAAACTGATATCCCTACTCCGAATAGCGCTCTACTAATCAATTGATGCTTCGCCTTTCGGGCGAAACTGCGACATTTTTTTAATGTAGCGGCCGTGCAAGAACACACGACAATGAATGCTGATGATCCTTGCTTCTGTCTTCGTAAACGTTCACCCTTCACTCAAAAATAGCAATTCCAAGTTAAGCTATTCCTAGTATAAAACCCTATTCTGTCCATGCTGACGATGTCGAAGTTGTAAACAGCGTGTTAGTACAAATGTCATCGCGTCAGTACAATAGTTGGCTGCCCGGTTTGTTTTATTGCGATAGCAATTATATAGACACTCCGAGCGGATTGCTGCTGTCGGCGTCGTTGTCACAGTCGCCATCTCCGTGAGGTTCCGTATGAACTCCAACGCCGATGAAATCGTCGTCGCGTGCCGTATGCTGTATGTGCGAGTGAAAGCGTGCGAGGGCCGCGCGCTTTCACGGGGAGCGAACTCACACCGGAGAGCAAACGCGGCTTCTTCCGTCGTGCGAAAGGCCGTGGGGGGACAGGAGAGAGAGACGAGAGGCGACGTTTAGCTGCGGAACCAAATGCGTATTTATATAAAAACGCTGCCAGGTGAGACTGTGGTAAAGACTTCCGATGCTGCTAGACGAGTGTCCCGTTCTGATCTCGTCGAAAACCCCCGAGCCGCCGCCAGAGGCACCGGCAACAGTCACCAACTAGGGAGCCTACATGCAACGTCGTTTTAGGGTGGTGACAGCCTTTGTAAGGGCACTTGCCGCCGCCAGCTAAATTGGCGGGTGAAATCTTGGGCACAAAATGGCGAAAGACCAGCCGACAGACCACATTTCCCGCAACCCTTGGTGACGTGAAATTAATTAACTTCTTTTAATAAACTTTGGCCTCAGCAGCCAGAGACAAATGGCGCGTCTGAGCGCCGTACACGGCAGGTCTACCTTTTAGTTAAACAGGCTAGTAAGGACAGTCTTTATTGCAGCACACTTCGAATAGCACCGTTTATATATTATGTACAACTGGAAGGCAACGACGATGCTTGATACAATTCACATTCTTGGCGTGAGATAATGCTACCACGAGCACGCCATCGTGCTTTATAACTTGTTGCTTTACATGTGTCGCACGACATGCAATAGAAAAGTAGGTTTGATGTGTTAAAATAAAAGTAAAATGCAACTAGTATATTAAAGATGTATGCAGGTTTCTTGTGCGCATTGGCGCAAAACTAAATTAACGAAATTTAATAGATCGCGTGCCAACATGATTACATCAGAGCGTGACAAAAAAATCACCGCATATCCACGGGGTGAATGATGATGAGTGGGCGAAGCTCCGGAGGGAATCATCGGTAAACGTGAATCTTCCGTGTAATTCGCCCAGTCTCGCCGCACTAAATCGAACGATTGACTTCCACCAATGACACGCGCCATATGTGACGTCATTCCTATTTTATAACAGCGCCCTTCATTATAACTGCACCATCTCCCGCTTAAGGGGACGCTAGCACAAACGCGTTAGAAACGTGCATTACTCTCTAGTAAGGGGGAGAGGCCACAGCGTCTTACGCAGCCGTTTACACATGCCGGAACGTGCACCGCGTTTGCCGACGCCATCACATGACTGCTGAGAGAGTATAACCCCCGTATTCATAAACGCTCCTCGACTTGAACTTGACTTGCCACCGCCTTCAACGCGTTTCGAACGCGCTGCCCAAGGCGGTGGCAAATCAAGTTCAAGTCGAGGAGCGTTTATGAATACGGGGGTAAGGCGGAGAGGCCACAGCGTCTTACACCAGCTTCTTACACGGGCCGTAACGCGCTAGCACAAACGCGTTAGAAACGCGCAGTCTTTCGTTAATGTTGGGTATTGTCATCGTGGTGCGTGTATCCATGTGCGCTTCGTGGCGTAGTGGTTAGCGTCGCGCGTTCGGAAGCGAGGGGTCCCGGGTTCGATTCTGCGCTACGTACACAACTTTCGGAATTTTTTTTCCATAAAAGTAGACGTGGCTACCTACTACTACTACATACTACAGAGGAGGGTCAGACCCACACCGTAAGGAGCTTCGCCCCTAAAAAAGGCAGAAATACTTGGGACCAAAATGGCCACCCAGGAAATTTGCCGGTAAATAGTGCTACGGTGGCTAGAAGGGGAGGTAGGAGCAACGCAGCCGTGGGATAGCGCAGTGCTTGTTCCAGTGATTCATGATGCCGAGTGGTGGCGCGCGTCGACGGTAAGATACCTCTGCTGTAGCTTGGATGCTGACGGAGCTGGCGAAGTGCGCTCGGTTGGCATGTTTCTGTTCGGTTGTTTTTGCTCCACGCTCGTTCGTGTTAGCATTCTCGCTGTGCAGTTTTGCCTCCTTGTGGTGACAATATTTTTACACGTTGCCATGCCCTAAGACGCAATGGCAAGTCGCATGAAACCACAGACGCACTGTTCTGCGCCGGGCTGCACAACAGGATATGTTTCTGCTACAAAAGCAGAAGAAAAAAACCATCGGTTTTCTCGGTGCCTGATTAATATGATGCACTTAAAGCGTGGCAGCGGGACAGAATCAATATAATGTTGCTTGCCGTCGCTTGGAGATATTGAGAGTATTTTTTTGCGTTCCGCCTAATTACACAATTAGTCATAATTAATTATTCAACTTCTCAAATATTATAATTAGATGAGAAGTTTAAATGAGAAAATTGAAGAGTAACATGAAAAACTCCCGACACAGCTTTTTATTGCTCAATATTGCTACGCGCGTACGCGCAAGTCGCCTCGAGCGGCCGGTCGCGCGGCAATGTTTCGGCAATTCGCGGGTTTCTTTCATGCTCGGAAAAACGCTTTTATGTAGCACGTGTTGAGCAGCAGAAAGCTGTATCGGGAGTGTTCCATGTCGCTCTACAAGTTCCTCATTGACGCTTTTCATCTAATTATAATATTTGAGAAGTTTATAAATACTTAAACTGATTATGTAATAAGGCGGAATGCAAAAACATAATCTCAGCATCTCCAAGCGACGGCAACCAAAATTACCTTAGGTTCTGTCCAGCTACGTGGTATTTGCATATTTTAAATCTTGCTGCATGATAGCTGGGACACCCTGTATATTGAATCATATAATCAAGTGCTGTCTGTCGTCCTCTTGAGTATTCTTCATGGTCACCACCATTCTATTTCTTCACAGTCGCGACTAAAATAAGTTAGATTACTTAATTCCTTTGTGGAATGATTTCTAAAGCATCATATATTGGTATTAATCAATCTGACCAGCAGAATGCAGTGCGTCGCAGTAATATGACCTAAGGAGCTCTTCGCTGCGAGCCTAGAAAAAGGTGCAGCTTTCTTTAGCCACACCACCAGCATAATATTCTTCGCATTAGTTGAAATCATTTTTTTCACTCCTGACGATTTCTAAAGCACGTAGCATGCGTGCGACCGAGACCAGCGAAAAATCTTTATGTCGGCCGTGACGTGCCCAAAGCAGAATGCACTTAAGCACTCATCAGAGGATAGCTGTTAGTCATTTATTGTCTCCTCTGCTAACAACGTACGATATGCATTAGCTTAACGTGAGTTATGTGAAATATGCGACCGCTAATCGCGAACAAAAACGCCCGCTTCGAAACCCGCGGCACCAACCGCCGTGCCTCCGCGCCCGGCGAGCGATCTTGCTGGCGACTGCAGCGCCGCCGCTGCTGTCATGATTGCTTGCAACACTCCGCCGCCGCCGTTTCTCTCACCTCCCCCTTCTAGCCACCGTAATAGCGCTCAAAATCTTGGCGTTGTCACCACCCTAAAACGGTGTTGCATGCAGGCTCCCTATCACCAACGCCGCACGCGTTTGGTGCGAACGCGGGCAAAACATCTACGTGTCCCGTTTTGATCTGTGGCGTTCTGATCTCGTCGAAAACCTCCGAGCCGCCCCCAGAGGCACCGGAAACAGTCATCAACGCCGCGCGCGTTCGGTGCGAACGTGGACAAAACGCCGACGTGTCCCGTTCTGATCTCGTGGTAGGTGGTAAAAAGCATTTATTGTGTGTGAAGAGAGGTGTGGGCCCCCCTGTGGGGACCTGCATACTGGGTGGGATCCTTAGTCCGGGATCCCATTAGTCGAAGCCGCCAGCCTGGCTCTCTGGACCAAGGCCTTTTGGGCCTGGAGGTCTGAGCAACCAAGCAGGGCTGCCTCCCAGTCCTCTCGGGTAGGGTTGGGGGTAAGGGCTGGATTACTTTGGCAGGCCCAGACCACGTGGAAAGTGTCTGCCACCTGCCCACAGTAGTGGCACGTGCCGGTGACCATTGGGTCAAAATGTTTGAGGATTGCTGGGCAGAGCATCGTGTTTGTGAAAAGCCGATAAAGAATGCGTTTGTTGGCCTTCCCCAGGCCCTTGGCGGGCGCTGGGTACATGCGATGTTTATCCTTATAATATTCTGAAATCTCCTTAAATCGAAGCAATAGTTCTTCCTCTAGGCCATTGGGGTTGTTAGGAGGTACCCGGGAAATGAGTGCTCGGGCAGCTGCATCAGCAGCCTCATTGCCACTTACGCCCTGGTGACCTGGTGTCCATACGATATGTTTAGGGGAGGGATCTGTGTCCCTCATACAGATTCGCAGTATTTTCTCAGCAAGGGAGGTGACCCAGCCTGCCTCATAATTTAGGCATGCGCTTCGCGAGTCGGTTATGATATGTTTAGATTGAGAGTCGGATGCTGCTAATGCAATGGCTACCTCCTCCGCCTGTGTTGTTCCCGGTGCTCTAAAAGAGAGTCCGTCTATCTGCCATTGTTCGTGGACCACCGCTGCCGTATACCACCCCCGTGGATTTGGACCGGCGATGTCCACGTAATAGACTCCGTGTTTCTGGCTATAGTATCTTTCTAAGGCTTGTGCCCTAGCTTGTCGGCGTCCGTTATGGTCCTCTTTGTCCATTTTCGTGGGAAGTGGGTGAACTATGGCGGCGCGTCGCCATAGTTCAGGTATCCTTACCCGCTCCTGTATGTGTACGTCGTGTTGGATGTGTAGTTGGGCCAAAATATTTCGCCCGGATCGTGTTTGTGCTAATCTTGTGTATTGGTTTGTAAGATGAGCCTCCTTGTGCTCCCTGTAGGTGTTTACCACTCCTAAGGCGCGGAGGCGCCCGTTGGATGTGGAAACCGGGAGGTCAAGAGCTCGTTTGATCATTTTGCGTATGATGACCTCTATGTTCTCCTCCTCGTGCTTGCGCAAATAGAGGTAGGGTACCGAGTAGAGGATTCGACTGGTGACAAAAGCATGTGCTAGCCGCACAGAATCCTTGCTTCTGAGCCCTCCTCGTTTATTGGATACCCTGCGGACCATCCGGCCCACCTTATCTCCAATCTTGCGTAATTTGTGTAATGTTGTATACACTTTCAGTTGATTTTGGATGAAAAGGCCAAGTATTCTTATCCCTCTTGCCTCGGGGATAGGTACACTCGGCAAAGAGATAGTTATGTTCGTGGTGTCTTTAGGAGATGCCCTAATATGGATAAATTCTGATTTGGTCGGTGTACATTGAAGACCACAGTGGCCCGCATAGGATTCTACCATGTGGGCCGCTGTTTGCAGGCTTTCTTCCATGTGTCCTAGGTTGCCCTGAGTAGCCCACAGAGTGATGTCGTCGGCATACAACGCGTGTTGGACGCCTTCAACCTCACTCAGGCGGGCAGGGAGGTGCATCATGGCTATATTGAAGAGAAGGGGGGACAGCACTGCGCCTTGTGGTGTCCCTCTTGTACCCATTTGGTAAGGTCCGTATTCATCATTCTGTATGCGGATCAGAGCTGTTCTGTCCGATAGGAAGTCTTTGATATAATTGAAAGTGTTGTTGCCGCAGTGCGTTTCTCTGAGTTGTTCAAGTATTGCACGGTGCTTAACGTTGTCAAAAGCCCCTTTAAGGTCCAGGGCCAGGACGACTCTGTCGTTGTGGGGCATTGCAACTGGCTGTATTACCTCTCTGTGCAATTCTCTAAAAGAATGTCTTGGGCGGACTTTTGTGGCCGGAAGCCGAACATGGTATCGGCAAACGTATTCTTGTTCTCCAAATATTCGGAGAGCCGATCTCGCACCATCGTCTCCATGAGTTTCCCCACGCAGGATGTGAGCGAGATCGGTCTCAAATTGTCTGTGTTGATGTATTTTCCAGCCTTCGGGATGAAGGTGACAAGAGCCGTTTTCCAATCTACTGGTAAGGGAGTTTCCCCTTTCCAAAAAGCATTAATGTATTCTAGGAGGTGAATATACGCCGGATCCGGGAGGTTAGCCAAGAGCTTGACTGTGATCCTATCTCTTCCCGACGCAGTACCTCGCCTCATTTTGGCAAGAGCTGCTTTGAGATCATGGAGCTGGAAATGTTGATACAGTTCTGGATTATCCCTGCCTGCAAGGAATATTCCGGTCCCCGCGGGTCTTGTTGTTGACTGAGATACTTATCTCTAAGTGCCTCTGCTAGTTGTGTTGTAGTGCCTTGGAAGTTGTGTAGGGCTCTTTGGAGGTGTCGTTGTGTCTCCCCCCTGGTCTGCGTTGGATCTATCAGACTTCTGAAGAGCCTCCACGTGTTCTTGTTGGACATTTGTTATGCTGCTGCATTGCATCTGTCTACCCAACTAGTGTCGGCTAAGTGGGAAGCGTACTCTGCTGCCTGTTGGGTGACCTCTTGTATTCTTTTGCGGAGCGTTCGGTTGTGTTTTTGTCGCTTCCATCGTTTATTGAGGCCCCTGCGAGCTTCCCATAGGTGTAATAGGTGGTTATCTACTGCAGGGTTTTCCTTAGTGATCTGAATCAATTTCTCATGTTTCCTGAGTGCGGTTGTTAGAGTGTTTGCCCAAGCCGCGAAGCCCTGAGTGAGTAGGTTGGCAGGGAAATTGGATTGGCGGAAGGCCTGCCAGTCTGGGAGTCGGGCCTTGGTAAGGGTTCATTTTAGGGGCCTGGTGTTGATTAATCTATTGATAATGCAGTGATCACTGCCAAGTGTGTCTCCCATGTTATTCCATTGCACATGTTGGGTGTTCTTGGTGAGTGTTAAGTCTGGGCATGTATCTCTGTTAACAGAGTTACCCATACGTGTGGGGTTGGTCGGGTCGGTGTGCAAAGTGATACCTAGGGTGGATATAAGCTCCGCCAGCTTACGTCCTCGTGCCTCCTCACGCTTGTAGCCCCAGAGCTTGCTGGGAGCATTGAAATCCTCCACTATTAGTAAGGGTTCCCGGCCAGCTATCCTTAGCGCCCTACTAAAGAGGTCCGCAAAATTGACATGTTTCGTCTTAGGTGGGCAATATATGTTTAGGATGTGTATGGAGGGGTCAGTCCGCCTCAACGGGAGCACTGTGACCATCGTATACGAGTAATCAATTGGCAAGTCTAGATCGATTTGCTGTGCCGTGCACGATTTGTGCACAAGCAGGCAGGTAGATGGATCTCTTTGATACGTGTTGAAACCTGTGATTCTGGCTTGAGCACCGGGTTCTTGTAGGGCTATGACTGTCGCTGGAAATTCTAATGTTTCATTGTAGAGGCGTAAATGGGCTTTTTTGTGCCGGTTCCAGAATCCCCTACAATTCCACTGTATTATTGATAAGGGTTCAAAGCGCTTTTTGTGCTTTTTTGTCTGATCCATCGCCATTGTGATTTGTTTTTTGAATTTCTGATTGGGGTATCTCTAGAACCACTCCGGCACCTTGTACAGTGTCCAGTGAGTCTGCAATTTCTTCAACCTGCGTCTCTCTTCTGATCTCGTCGAAAACCTCCGAGCCGCCGCCAGAGGCGCCGGCAACAGTCAACTACGCGCGCGTTCGGTGCGAACATGGGCAAAACGCCGACGGCGTCGACAACATTTCTGCGCGTTGATGGTGCTGCTACATGTCCAAATTTATACAGCTGATAAAACTACTATCATTACTCTGTATAGCTATCTACTCATTTGTTATCGCAATTGATGTTTTGCCTTGCGGGTGAAACTGCGACAATTTTTTTAAAATAGGGGATATGCCGAAAAAATTCGCAGTTTCGCCCGAAAGGCGAAGCATCAATTGCGATAGCAAATTGGCAGAGAGCTATTCGGAGTAGGGATAGTAGTTTTATTATTGCGATAGCAATTATATGGACACTCAAAAGCAGATTTCTGCCGTCGCCGTCGCCGTGAGGTTCCGTATGACGTCGTTTGGAGATGAAATCGTCGCCGGTAGGTAAGTGGTTCTTGAGGGAAAGGGAAAGGTTGGCGCTATCTTCTGCAGCCCTTGAGGGAGCACGGCTCAGCGCCAACGTCGCCGCGCGCCGAACGCTGTATGTGCGAGTGAAAGGGCGCGAGGGGCGCGTCTTTCACGGGGAGTGAACGCACGGCGGAGAACAAACGCGCGTTCTGCGCCGTGCTCGCTTAAGGGCTGCAGAAGTAGGCGTCTCTTTTCTCCTTTACAATCACCATATATGTACAGCAAACGCACCTTCTTCCGACGCGCGAGAGGCCGTGGGGGAGGGAGAGGGAAGGGAGGCGACGTTTAGCTGCGGCACCAAGTACCTATTTATATCAGAGGCTCCGGCAACAGTCACCAACGCCGCACGCATTTTGAGCGAACGCGGGCAAAACGCCGATGGCGTCGTCAACAGTTCTGCGTGCTGCCGATGCTGCTGCATGTCCAAGTTTATACAGCTGATAAAGCTAATATCATTACTCCGTATAGCTCTCTACAAGTTTGCTATCGCAATTGATGCTTCGCCTTTCAGGTGAAACTGCGACAACTTTTGGCTGCATAAACTTGAACACATTCGCTTGCTAACTGAATTAACAAGCGTGGTGTCAGCGCGCACAAGCAAACATGAATAGATCACACTGAATGACCGCATACAACGACTGTCAAAACGCTGGAAGCAAGCGCAGCCCCCGCAGCGGGCGAAGGTTCGCGCGGTGTCAGCTTCAACGGAAACTGCGCGGCGAATGCACAGCGCATACAAAGGTCAGAGCCGTGTGGAGATAAGAGACGGTGCGGGAGACCACCACCTACGGGCAAAGCGCAGAGGAGTTGTGCATAGGAGAAGTTGTTGGCAGAGGAGAAGCTGCGCCCCCCCTCCTTCCCGCGCTGCCTTCCCGCTTTCTTGCTTTCGCGTGGGAGATTGAGTGGCAAGTTCCCCTTACGCCCGGTTGCAATATACGCCTTTGGTTGCGGAGCACAGCGTCGCCCCGCCTCCCTCCTTCCCATACCCCCACGGTCTTCCGCGCGACGGTCGCGTTTGCTTTCCGCTGTGCGTTCGCTCTCCGTGATAGCGCGCGGGGGAGTTCGCCCTCCGGGATAGCGCGCGCCCCCTGTGCGCTTTCGCTCGCGCATACGGCGCGCGGCGACGATTTTATCGCCCTTGGAATCTATACGGAACCTCACGGCAACGGCGACGGCAGGAATCCGGTTGAAGTGTCCATATAATTGCTATCGCAATAAAATTCAGACCCCGTCCACTACTGTGAAGATGGATGCCAGCGCAGCTGTGACTATGGTGGGTCTGCTATAATTAATATTGCTATTGATAGGACGCGTTCAAGGTTAGATGCGCTTGGCGTTTTTATGAATGCCAGAAACAGGCAACGGCCAAGCAGAGCGAGTGCGAGCACCAACAAGAAGAAACGTCTTCTTCTTCGTCCTCTGCTGGCGCCGGTATTTGTCACTACAATCACTCCCCGGCGAAAAAGGAGCCATCCTGGCGACCTTGTAACAGGCAGCACTGGTGGGTCGTAGTGCGGCTTCAGTCGGTTGACATGAACAGTTTCGCGTCCGCGACGCCGTAGGTCCGTAGATGGCTGAACGGGCTCAATGACGTAGTTGACCGGGGACGTCTGTCGTAGAACCCGGTAAGGGCCGTCATACTTTGAGATGAACTTTGTGGAAAGGCCAGGAGTAGACGAGGGAACGCGGAGCCATACCAGCGATCCAGGTGAATATGATGGAAAGGACAAGCCGGCGTCTCGACTATGTTGCTGGCTGGCCTGGTTTTGCGCGGTAAGAGAACTTGCGATCTGACGACATTCTTCGGCATACGTGGCAGCTTCGGATAGAGTCATAGATGCTGAAGCGCGGGGCGATACAAAAGAATCGTGTCCATAAACGAGGAAGGTTCGCGACCGTAAAGAAGAAAGAAAGGAGAGAATCCTGTGGTCGACTGAGTGGCGCTGTTGTAGGCATACGTAACAAAGGGAAGGATGCGGTCCCAGTTAATGTGGTCAGCGGAAACGTACATAGCGAGCATGTCGCCGAGAGTGCGATTGAAGCGTTCAGTCATACCATTGGTTTGCGGATGATAGGCGCTCGTAGTTCTATGGACAACGTTGCATTCGCGGAGCAGGGCTTCTACAGCCTCGGAGAGGAATGAACGACCACGGTCACTCAGTAGCTCGCGAGGCGCACCATGTCGAAGAACAAGGTTACGAAAGATGAACGAGCCGACTTCACGTGCTGTGGCTGCCGGAAGCGCTGAAGTTTCGGCGTAGCGCGTGAGGTGGTCCACGGCGACGATAACCCAGCGGTTGCCATCTGGGGTGTACGGTAGAGGGCCGTACAAGTCAATGCATGGGTTGGGCCTCTTTTGAAGTCAGAGAAGCACAAAGCAAAATTAGTTTTGAAGAAAGGCTCAGGAACATGGATGAAAATAAATGGGCGGCTAAAGTGCACAAGTATCTCTACATGAAAAGCGTGGACACAGAATGGAGGAAGAGGTCAAGGAAGTTGGCAACCAAGTACAGGATAATCGAAACTGTAAATAGACAACCAGGGGTCATCAGAAAGAAAGTGAGAGAAATAGAGACCGTGAATTGGATGCAAAGAATGGAAACGAAAAGGACAATGGAGATTTACAAGAATGAGAAGAAAGAAATTAGAAGGGAAAATCTGTACGATAACACAAAGGGCAGTGCCTTGCTATTTGAGGCTCGAGCCGGTTGCCTAAGGACGAAAACATATCGGAACAAATATTCGGAATTAGATGAGACATGTGTATGCTGCAGTAAAGATCCAGAGACCACTCAGCACATCCTAATGGAATGCGACGGGATCCACCCAGCGAGAACCGTAGGTAACGTGCAACTCCCAGAAGCGCTTGGGTTTAAAGTGGAAGGAAACATAAACAGATCAGCCGTAGAGATCAGCAAGAGACGATTAGAGTACTGGTGGAAAAAAAGTAGGGAAAAGATGGATGCGACCTGATCTCTTAAAATCATAGGCAGCGGTACAAGGTAAATTTTTGAAAAAGAAAAATAATGATAGGTATACAAAAATGCAAGATAAAGAACATGTATAGTATACCTGATTAAATCAAGCAGGCTAGGTGACTATTTGTCGCCGCCCCGTTTCAAAGGGGATGCCAATAAATCATCATCATCATCATCGATACGGTCGAAAGGCCGGGAGGGACAAGGCAATGGTTGAAGCGGCCCTGTTATCTGGTTAGGTGGGCTCTTGCGGCGTTGACACTTGGAGCACGAGCGGACGTACTGCCGAACGAAGCGGTACATTCCGCGCCAGTAGTATCGAAGCCGTAGGCGTGCATACGTCTTTAGGACACCGGCATAGACGCATTGAGGATCCGCATGAAAAGAGGCACAGATGTCAGAACGTAGATGGCGAGGAATCACTAGCTACCATTTACGGCCCTCAGAGAGGTAGTTGCGGCGGTACAGGAGCCCTTCGCGGATGGCAAATTGGCGAGCAGTGCGCCGAAGCGAGCGGTCGGTGGTGCGGGGTGATGGCTGAGATAAATACTCTAGAAGAGATGCTATCCAAGGATCCCGGCGTTGCTCGGATGGCATGTCGGCCAATGTAAGAGATGAAGAATCTTGCTTGAGACAGACGCAGCACCAGACTCATCAGGCAGTGGTGAGCGCGAAAGAGCGTCTGCATCCGAATGCTTACGGCCTGACCGGTAGACAACACGGATGTCATAGTCCTGGAGACGAAGCGCCCAACGAGCTAGGCGACTAAATGGGTCTTTTAATGACGACAGCCAGCACAGGGCGTGGTGATCAGTCACGACATCAAATGGACGGCCATATACGTAAGGTCTAAATTTGGTGATTGCCCAAACGATAGCAAGACATTCTTTTTCCGTGACCAAATAGTTCATTTCCGCTTTGGTGAGAGTGCGGCTGGCGTAAGGGGCGACGTACTCTACGAAGCCAGACTTACGCTGGGCTAAAATAGCGCCCAGGCCGACTCCACTAGCGTCTGTGTGGATTTCTGTTGGAGCGTCTGGGTCAAAGTGGCGTAAAATAGGTGGGGATATCAAAAGATGGCGTAAGGTGGCAAACGCGTCTTCGCAAGCTGTAGACCATGCCGAGATGCCTTGGCTGTTGGCAAGCAGCTGCGTTAAGGGGGCGATTATGGACGCAAAATTACGCACGAATCGGCGAAAGTACGAACACAGGCCTATAAAGCTACGGAGCTCCTTCAGCGTAGACGGCCTGGGGAACTCGGCGACGGCGCGAAACTTTGCAGGGTCGGGAAGGACACCGTCCTTGCTGACAACATGACCTAAGATGGTAAGCCGGCGGGCGGCAAAGTGGCACTTCTTCAGGTTAAGCTGCAGTCCAGCGTCGGAAAGGCAAGTCAGGACGCTTGCGAGACGCTTTAGATGGGAGTCAAAGTCCTTGGAAAAGACTACGACGTCGTCCAGGTAGCACAGACACGTGTGCCATTTGAGGCCTCTAAGAATGTTATCCATGAGGCGTTCGAAGGTGGCAGGCGCATTACAAAGGCCGAATGGCATCACGTTAAACTCGTATAACCCGTCTGGGGTTACAAACGCTGGCTTCGGACGGTGAGTGTCATTCATAGGGACCTGCCAATACCCAGATCGAAGGTCCAAAGAGGAAAAGAACTCTGCTCCTTGCAAGCAGTCGAGAGCGTCGTCGATTCGGGGTAGCGGATAAACATCTTTTCGTGTGATCTTGTTAAGGCGCCTATAATCAACGCAAAATCGAATGCTACCGTCCTTTTTCTTTACCAGCACAACTGGGGAGGCCCAAGGGCTATGCGAGGGTTGTATTACGCCACGATGAAGCATGTAGTTGACCTGTTCATCAATGACACGACGTTCAGCGTGAGAACCTCCACCAATTGATAGGACGCGTTGAAGGTTAGATGCGCTTGGCGTTTTTATGAATGCCAGAAACAGGCAACGGCCAAGCGGAGCGAGTGCGAGCACCAACAACAAGAAACGTCTTCTTCTTCGTCCTCTGCTGGCGCCGGTATTTGTCACTACACTATAATGAATTTATATATCATCATTATTGGCTATATTGAGCGTCTTCGGTATGTTCGTCAAAGAGCAAGGATACCGTCGCCCGGCGCAATGGCCAAGTAGTGCATTTGCCGTACCAAATCCGCCCCATCGTCATAGACTAGCAAATGAGTCACAGCGTTCATAGCTGCAGCAAGCTGCACCACATCGTTAGGATCCTGGCGTGGCAGTGGCGTCAGGATCCTGGAAGATATGGTTAAACGAGTGTGCGTAGCATAGCTAGTCCAAAGAGCAACTGCAGATAACAGCGCTCGCGCACTCTCTACGTCACGAGACAAAGGGCGACAACCATTGGAGGGACGTGCCACCGTCGAGTATCGCCACACTGGTGAAAGAAGCGTCGGTGGTGGCGAGCGGTATAACAAAGGCCATCCATCATTCGTTTCGACACCTATGCTAAGGTACAGCTGGCGGGAATCCGCCACGCCCATGGAGCCATACCGCCACATGCATGAAGTCGAAAATTGTTCATCTACCTCTGGTCTATCTACTTCTGTTGCCGGACGCGATCTCCTGGAACCTAGCCTATAGCCCCGTTTACATGAATGCGACAGTGGCGCATCGCATTTGCAAGCGCATTTGGGAAAGGTCATGCGACGCCGTTTACATCTAGCGACGGTGTCGTTAGAGGCCCCCCTCGGCTCTCGCTTGTTTCTCGGTAGCATCTTTGTCGCTGTCATCGAAGGTCTTGTTGGGCGCCCCGCCTCCGCTCTGGATGATCCTGCGTTTACATGCTCCGCGAGAGTCGACTCGCGCCCGTAAATCTACCCGGCGCATCTACTCTACTAAGGCGCATTAAGGCGATGCACCTTAGTAGCGCATTACCGCTGTATACATGAATGCGATGCGCTAGAAATTCGATGCGATGCGACACTATCGCATTTATGTAAATGGGGCCTATAAGAGCTTGGCTGAAAAAACTCTGCAAATGGGCCGAGGACCGAGGACCACTCTGAAAATGTGCGGTAAAAGTCCAAAAAACTGTAAAATGTCGTCTGTAGCCACGTCATGGGTAAAGGTACGCCCATTTGCATGTTGTCGAAGCAACGCTAGAAGTTAATCCTCTAATTAAGTTAGGGGGTAATACAATAATTAGCTTTTAAAATAAATAACAAATCATCCACATATCTAAATATGCTAAGCACCTTTGCATTGTTTAGCCTCAGACCTAGCCTTACATTTTCAGAGTGGCATACCTGCTGGGCTTGTAAGAGGTATGCAAGGCCATAAATTACCTGGACAGTGGGTTTGGTGTATGAAATCTCGCTTATTTGCGGCAGGGCTCGCGTAAAGGACAGAGCTGCGGAGCATGAGCGTTCTAATAAAACGAAATGCGCCTGGAGTGTTCATATATTTGCTATCGCACCTAAAGTTTCCGCATTTATGCATTGTAATTCTTGCAAATGTGGGGTGAGGTTTTCCATCATCATATTTAGCACTAAAATGATGCAAGCCTATCACATAAGAAAGAAAATATTCATGTGTTTAAGTGATACGCCTATGGTGTTGCGCGTTGAATATGAATTATTTCGTTGTGTTGAAAATTAGCAAGTGTATCAAAATCTGCCGATGTTGCGTGACAGAATGCACAGAACTATTTTACGCGTCGGCATGACTGTGTATTACAGACTTTTTCTGGCACTAAAGTTAGTAGCGAGTGACGCCTTGTCATACCGCTGGGTTTTCTTCCTCTAATGTTGTGCGTCAAATCCGCTTTAATTAGCATGTACTAACTAGCTCAACAACAAGTTAGGTTGCACCTTTTCAGTTAAAAAAGATAGATCTAAAATGAAGTGATTGCGAATGTCCCTTTTCCCACTTGCCCTATAAGAGTGTAACAAGCTGCCCAGTGATGCTGCAACTACTTTGTTTGACGATGCGTTTACTCAACCCTTTTAGCTACAATTTTATCGATGCGAGGTGTTTGAATTTTGAGAGATGGCATTTTCTTAAGAGCTTGTTGAGTTGTATTATGAATGTTTGCATTCTATAACTTTATGGAGTAATGTTACCCTACATGCATTTTTTGTGTCTAGTTGTATATTATAATTTTCCTCCAACTGCAATATCTGCTAGCGCTATGGGTGCCGAAGTAAAATCTCAAAAAAACGGCGCAGATCTCACTCACTGTACGAGTCGATGTGATGCGAAGACTTTTGCGGATAGGTGACCATCAAGTTTCGCAAAGGGTTACCAAGTGGACAAAATCGTTTGTGTAAATCAAGTAGTTGGTTTGACGCGAGCATACGTGTGTTTGACGATTTCAACAAGAGGACAACGACGGTGACGACGATCGTATGAACCACCGTGGTGGCGTAGGGGGCTTTGGCATTGCGCTGCTGAGCCCGAAGGAGCGGGGTGAAATCAAGGCCGCGCCGGCCGCATTTTGATGTGAGCGCAATGCTAAAACGCCCGCGTACCGTGCATTAGGTGCACATATAAAAGAGCGATTAGTCTAAATCATCGGAAATCTCCAACTACGGCATTCCACATAATCATATTCTGTCCTCGACTGCATTTCCCTTTTCCTGGTTTCCATTCTGTAACCCTAATGGTCCACCGGTTATCCATCCTACGCACAACATGGCCGGCCCAGCTCCAGTTTTTCCGTGTAATGTCAACTAGATTATCAGTTATCCCCGTTTGTCCTCTGACCCACATCGCTCTCTTCCTGTCTCTTAACGGTAGGCCGAATATTTTTCGTTCCATCGCTCTTTGTGTGGTGCTTAACTTGTTCTCGAGCTTCTTTGTTAACCTCCAAGTTTCTGCCCCATACGTTAGCACCGGTTCAATGCAATGATTGTGCACTTTTCTTTCCAAAGACAGTGTTAAGCTCCCAGTCAGGATTGGCAATGCCTGCCGTATGCACTCCAACTCAATTTTATTCTTCTGTAAATTTCTTTCTCTGATCAGGGTCCCCTGTGAGTAATTTACCTAGATAAACGTACTCCTTTACAAACTGTAGAGGCTGACTGGCGATCGTGAATTCTTGTTCTCTTGCCAGGCTATTGAACATTATATTTGTCTTCTGCATAATAATCTTCAATCCCACTCTTACACTTTCTCGGTTAAGGTCCTAAATCATTTGCTGTAATTCGTCTCCATTGTTGCTGAATAGGACAATGTCATCTGCAAACCGAAGGTTGCTGAGATATTCGCAGTTGATCCTCACTCCTAAGCCTTCCCAGTTTAAGAGTTTGAATACTTCTTCTAAGCATGCCGTGAATAGCATTTGAGATATTGTGTCTCCTTGCCTGACCCCTTTCTTGATATCTTATATTCACTATATATATATATATATATATATATATATATATTCACTATATTACGTAGAGGGAAATCTGGCGCTGCTGCGCTGTGGTACGCTTGGCAATGCCGGTATATTGTGACTTCGGATTGACATCGGTCTCGGAGAGCCAGTATACCTTGAGGACGCGCCTGGGTAGCACTGTTCCGGCTATCACAATGATTTATTTCCCGCTGAAACAGCACGTAAAGAGCTCTTTTAGCTTTATTATTACACAAAAAAACGTTTTGATTATTTTGACGACTTATTCTTGGGTTTACAATTATATGAAACGTAAAAAATGTATCCGCTGGCCGCTAAAGTTGTAGGACAGACAAGATTCTCGCTCGCTTTGGAACATCTTGTCTGTACTTGCTTTTCTTCTCTCGATTCTGCATTCTAGGTGAGTAAACTTTACTGAGAGATACAATATAGGTGAATGAAATCCTTTTAATTAGATTATATCTTAAGAGCGCATAATTTCTGTAGCCATATCTTTGTTTTAGACTAAGCCTCGTACAACAGCAGCCAACACAAGCCTCGCAGACAGATATCCCGTGATTGCCATCATGGCACAGCTCCCTTTACGAAACTCGCATAGACGGTGGCGCCAGATTACCCCCTAGGTGTTATAGTGAGAAATTATATTTCCAAGGCGATCCATCGACTATTTTTTGCGTCCACTTTGATTCGTCCTTTCTTTAGCCAAGCGCAGTCCGCGTCCCTGGAGACTCACGCCCTAACGGTCTGTCTGCTTGCGGCGCATGCACCATTGACCGGGAACTCACGGAAATGGCTGAAGCGTGAATGTGCCTCCAGCGTCCGCATAATTGCTGTCGCAATGAAACATTCATTTCACAACACCACGCTAATTTCTCAATTGTCTCCTGATAGTGGGCGTTCTTATTTGTTCCAGTCCTGAGTGTACAACGCGCACATATCAGTTTGGGTTATCTAAATAAAGAAATGGCTGCCACTACCCGTGTTGCCTCTGTAACTCACCACTCCCGGACGACTGAGGCCTCCAACCTTCCTTTGGTGCTGCGCAAGGGACAGCTGCGCCGCACACAGCACAGTCACCAGTAAAAAATAGAGTGCCATCTCGACCCTCGAGCAGCTGCACTTCATGGTGACGGTTCAGGCAGCTGCAGATAGAGGATGAGAAATCATCAGTAAAATTGCGATCTTAAAGATTTAAATGATATTCACTGTTAAAATACTCAGAGGTTCGTTTGAACATTTAAGCGGAAGATTTTTTTAGGTCTAGCAATTTTTCGTGTTCAACGGTGAAACTCAATGCACAACCCCATTCGCCTTGCATGTGAGCATACCTTGAATGCAGGCGCTATACGGTCCGAAGCATGTCGAGAGCTGTGTTTCTTGAATTGGTAGAACGCTTCTAAAAAATCCCCGACCTGTGAATAGTGGCACATCGAAAACGAGGCCATGTAAAAATTTAGGTTGCTTTAGGCCGACACTTGTGTCAGAGCATTGGCAACCTCCGCGTGGGGAAGATCCAGCACCGCTGTGGGCCGTCTCCATAGAATGTCTATAGTATGTGTAAATCTCGTGCTCTTACGGAGCTAAAATCGAGCTTTAGCAGTGGTAACATCACAAATAAAACGCCAGGTAAAAAAAAAGCAACAGGGCGAGTGCTGGTCGCTTATTTAGGGGCGAAGCTCCTTAGGGTGTGGGTCGTTCCCTCCTCTGTAGTAGTAGTAGTAGTAGTAGTAGTAGTAGTAGTAGTAGTAGTATGTAGCCACCTCTAGTTTATGAATTGCTCAATAGATGGCGTTGTGTGTCCGTAGCCACCTGTAGTTTTATGAAGTGTTCACTAGATGGCGTTCCGGTTCCGCTTCCACTTCCGGTTCCACTTCCGGTTCCGGTTCCCCTTTGCGCGCGTTCGGTGCGAACGCGGGCAAAACGCCGACGGCGTCGACAACAGTTCTGCGCGTTGCTAGTGCTGCTGCATGTCCAAGTTTATATACAGCTGATAAAACTACCTTGAGTCGACCCTATGGCTGCTTCGCACACTACTCAGGGTTCCCCTACGGGAAGATGGTGTAATTTTCTCTCTCGTTCCCGACGCGCGCTCTCTTTATCTCACGTCCGTAGCTGTGGTTTACCCGAATGATCCCCCGGTGCTTCGCCCACTCATCATCATTCAGTTCGTGGATATGCTGTGTTTTTTTATTGCTGACCGTGAATCGCGCTGTAACCATGAGTTACCAACTATAGTCGGGCACAACTTTAGAAGGCAGCGCACTTCCCCCCTCTAAGGCGGATGAACACGACCCTCCACCAAAGGGCGCGCACTCTAGACCTACGTCATCAGCCGGACGGCCGTTGACCCGGCCGACGGAGAACATTGCCGCCCGCGCTTCCAACTATGCCGAGTCGTGTCAGCGGGACTATTCCTTTGGTCGCAGAGGAAATGGGCTGGCGCGCCTTGGTCTTCATGGCGGGGCCTCTCTCGCCTTCTAAAGTTGTACACGACTTTTCTTTTCTTTATTCTTTTTTTAATAGCCGAATCCAACACTTTACTTCAGCAGTCAGAAAGCGATATCATAACACTTGGATATTCGGGCCTGTCTTATGAGTTTGAAATGTCACGGCCACATTTGCCGGTGCGGAATCATCCTCCCTATACTTTTTTTTAGAATGCACGCAAAGTGCCTCGAGTGGCCCGTCGCGCGACAATTTTGCGCGCATTCGCGGGCTTGTTTCACACTCGCAAAAACTTATTTATGTAGCACGTATTGAGCAATAGAAAGCTGTATCGGGAGTTTTTCAAGTTGCTCTACAATTTTGTCATTGCCACTTTGATAATTAGGACAGTACTTCTCGGGTTAGGTAATTATTATAAATACCTAATTAAATCTCAGTAGCGAAAATGTTGCTGGCGCCTACTCCACTGCTGGTACTGGAAACAATATGCACTAGGTTTTGTTCGAGTAACGCCATTGCTATTTTTTTAAATCTTGGTTCCTGATAGGTGGGACACCCTGTATATACTGATGGAAATAACTAGCTATGTTCGAAAAGTGGGGTCAGGAGCCTCAGGCATGGCGTATGTGAAAAGAAAGTATAGCAGCTTGCCACACAATATTCCTGCCACGCAACACACACTTCCTTTACGGAACGATAAAAACGTCAATTAAAATTTAAACCACTTCCTAATATATAAAATAGCTGTGTCCGAATGCCAAACAGAGACTGATGACAGAATGACTGACTGTTCTCAGACATACATACACACGCAAGTACATACATACATACACATACATACATACGTACATACATACATACATAAATGCGGATGGAAGGGCTGCCGCACTGCCTGACTATATTGTCATACATACATACATACATACATACATACATACATACATACATACATACATACATACATACATACATACATACATACGGACCGACTGACTGCTATTGTCCGAGAGAGAGATATACAGACAGACTGAAAGACAGACAAGTCCCCTTGTCGGAACGTTGGCTCCAGCGACATTCCTTGTTCGACGGCCGCTCATATCTTGGAATGGCACGTCAGGTCGGATGTACTTGTCATACAATACAATTGGGGTCCTTCACTTTCGGGTTTTTATACTGTTTTTTCGAGTGAAAGGACTGAACATACAGGTTAAAACAATTGACAATGATTTCACGTGCATCTTTTAGTTAAAAAAACACAGCATATCCACGAAGTGAATGATGATGAGTGGGCGAAGCACCGGGGGATCATTCGGGTAAACCACAGCTACGGACGAGAGATAAAGAGAGCGCGTGTCGGGAACGAGAGAGAAAATTACACCATCTTCCCGTAGGGGAACCTTGGGTAGTATGCGAAGCAGCCATGGGGTCGACTCAGGGTAGTTTTATCAGCTGTATAAACTTGGACATGCAGCAGCACCAGCAACGCGCAGAACTGTTGTCGACGCCGTCGGCGTTTTGCCCGCGTTCGCACCGAACGCGCGCAAAGTGGAACCGGAACCGGAAGTGGAACCAGAAGTGGAACCGGAACGCCATCTAGTGAACACTTCATAAAACTACAGGTGGCTACGGACACACAACGCCATCTATTGAGCAATTCATAAACTCGAGGTGGCTACATACTACTACTACTACTACTACTACTACTACTACTACTACTACTACTACTACACAGGAGGGAACGACCCACACCCTAAGGAGCTTCGCCCCTAAAAGGGATGTATTGATGATAGTTCACATACCATATAGTTACACTCACGAGTTACACTCCCCTGGACGAAGATCTACATTGGACAAACGGGTCGTTGTTTAAACCAGCGACTCAGCGAGCATCACACCAATCACCAACAAAAACAAGGTACCAACATGACACTTCACTTCAGTGTGTGCCGGGTGCATTCCGAACTTTAAAAAGTGCCAGGTCGTAGACGCTATGAAGTGCTTATGGCCATCTGATAGCTGAGGCCTTTGCGATTCGCCGAACAGGTGAAGCTTGTATAAGCGCCCCTTCCTTAACGCTTAGTGAAAAAGAGATTAGGCACCTTCAAAGTGTATAAGAAATCAGCGCACGTGTTTCTGAGTATGTTTTCTTTAGTTTCTTTAGTTTGATTACTGTTTCACCCCGTCTGTTACCTGCCGTGGTTGCTCAGTGGCTACGGTGTTGGGTTGCTGAGCAAAGAGGTCGCGGGATCGAATTCCGGCCACGGCGGCCGCATTTCGATGGGGGCGAAATGCGATAACACCCGTGTACTTTGATTTAGGTGCACGTTAAGGAACCCCAGGTGGTCCAAATTTGCGGAGTCCTCCACTACGGCTTTTCTCATAATCAGATCATGGTTTTGGCACGTAAACCACATAATTTAGCGAAAAAAAAACGTGTGTTTTACCATGTGACAACGGCTTGCTTATCACGTCCCCTTTGTCTTCCTACCCCCTTTTCTTTATATTACCCTAAGGGAATAAACCTATAGTTGTCAATCAGCGCTTGTGGTGTGTGTTTATTCTTCTGTGGGTCATCTTTTTCGTGCTGTTGTCACCTTTTTTGATCATTATTAACCAACTAGCCCAGCGTTGCACACTTCCACGATGAAAATGAAGTTTAGAGAACAAAAAGTTATAGATTAGGAGGGACATGTGATAGATATCGCCTTGTGTATAATATCAAATAGACTTACCTTGATTTGTCTTGTACCTAACCTGCATTGTCCCAAAAATAAAGGTTTTCTGACATGCTAAACCGAAAATCTTTGTAATAGGGTACTTTGTTACCTGAAATACAGGGTACATTAGGAGCAAGTGGGTCGTGTTAGTTAAATTTGTGTGCATCTCTTAGCCTTTAATTTTATCAAACACCAATCGTGCCAGGAGGAAAGTGCTAGGGAATGGCACTGAACATATAGTGAGATCCTTAGGTTAGTACTGAGATCAGCAATGATAGTAAAGCTACCTTACCATTTTTCCAGATTTAAATAATAAAACAAGGCCAAGTTACTGCAAATAAAAAGGTAAAGTTTTGATGAGAGCCTAACAATTGTACTCTTCGTAACAACGCATCAAATTAGGTGGGGAAAGCTTGTGCAGAGCTTTTTCGAACTGTAATGGTGTGGAGTGACCTACCAAAAGCAACAATTCTTCATTACATCAGCACCTAATACTGATTTAAAACTACAATTAGGTCCTCCTTATTACGTGCCATAACAACGACCTGATTGACGCCATCATGGCGGGCTGAGAAATATTCTTGACTAGCAAGCGATCTTTAGCGTGCACCAAATCTACCGCCATAGCCGTGATCGAATGCGCAGTGGTACTTCGAGCTCACCAGACCAACGCCATAGCCACTAAGTAACCAGGGTCCGCAATGACTCAATTTTCAAATATTAGTTTTAGAAACTGCGGAAGATGAGATGACACTTCCTGTGCGGATGCTTCTTTTTTTTTCGGGTATAGTACTATGAAGACGGGATCAAAATATTACAACGCCAAACTACAGATATTCACTCATTATTAATGCACACGTAAAGAACGTTTTCTTCAAATAGCGCTGCCAGAAACGGCAACAGCTGCATACTGGTGCGCAAAGAAAGAGGCTAACTAGAGCCTGCTTGGAGACACGATTCATGAGCTGCTAAATGCACTGCGACAGGCCCCCGCACTCATGGCCCAGTGGGTCGGACGCTCGGCTCTGCGTCGGGAGGCACGTGGTTCAATACACATACGAGGCGGAGGCTTTACCATTTCACTACCACTGCGTTGATCCGCCACTGCGAATTGTTTACATTAGAAGAGTCGTACACATCAAGCGCGCCTGTTACGTGGGTCACAGGTCGGTATTCGTAATGAAGTCCAGATAATTTCGGCACTAATAGCTTAGGTTCGAATGCAAGCTCACAACTTTCCCTTAATGGCGATATCAGGAGGCAACCTTTGTGTGGCTCCCGCCAACCTAAATCCATAGCTTTATCGAACATTAGTTTGGTCCCAACTTTGGTGTGCATTTTCAATTTGAGATCTTCATTCAAGTTCCTTCATTCTCAGCATAGAAGCCATTCGAGAGCATGCAGTGCGTTTTATTTTATCCAACTACTCGCGCACGGCAAGTGTCACTTTAATGAAATCCAATCTTGATTTGCCTAACCTGTCAATTCGTCGTCAGATGTATCTGTGTCTCTTTTATAAAATCTACTCGCCTTTCTTACCCTGACTGTGCATTTCTTTCGGAACCGAACAGCAGTTTAAGGTTGATGTGCCATTTTGCCGCACTAACCTATATTCGAATTATTTCGTTCCCACAACTGGAGCGGCCGACTGTAATTACCTTTCCGCTTGCATCGTTTCCATCGTCCGTGCGAATGAATTCAAGAAAGACCTCATGAAATATGTGTTACACTGCTAAAATACACTGCCACCACCCACTCCTTTCTGTATCACCTCGGCAATGAGCGAAAAATAAATTCAACTATTTAAGCGCCGGCTTTCTAAAAGGAACGCCTGATAAATGACCACTGAACCCTTAACGATCACAAGCTTCTCCGAACGAGCCCTTAGCTGCGATAAGCGAACAATTATATTGCAATAAAATTAATTTTCTTGCTTCTCTTGATCACATGCTCTGGCTGTGCCCAGCCCTTAACGCCTCTCCACCCATCCCGAAAGAGCAATGAGAGGAATCCCTCAAGAGCAGCAGTCTTCACATTCAACTCCAGGCTGTCCAGAGGGCCCACATCGCGACGGGTCTTCGTCTCCCGGCTCTATCGTGTAGAGCACACAATCCTCCTAGGATCAAATTCACCAATTTGTGAACGGTTTCGTCATGGATAACCTGTACTTCAAAAAAGAGCATCAGGATGACTATTCAGTTGTGAAGGTTTTCAAACTGTCACATGTGGCATCATTTAAAGTAAAGGAAAACATATTAACTCAAAAGAAGAAACTGAACGGATCCTGTGGTGCCCATTCAAGAAGACTTCTTTCGGGCAACTAGAAATAACTAGGGATCAGTTAATTGCATTTGGGAAGTCCTCCGGTCAATTGTATCATCTCAGGTACAACAAATTGTTCATCAACAAAGCGTGCTACGTGTATTGCTCTCAAAGCGATACTCTTTATGAATTTCAGCAGAACATTATTGCTACTGCCAGCGGTAATGTAGGCAGCAGCGCAATAAATTTTCCTGCGAATACCCCATACCCTGCTTAGAGTTAGCATCGCGCGGCCGTACAGACTAAGCATGACAACGATTGCTCTGTGCCGTTGACTGACATCCGCTCCATTCATGAATAAGAGCGATGACCTGTCTGCCCTAATCGACACGTGTAATGCAGATATTTTTTGTTTTAGTCGAGACTTGGCTTTCAGATAAAATTGAAAATTCGGAACGTTTCGCGCGCAGTAAGGCTTACAATATTTATTGAAATCGCCGAATAGGACGATATGGCGGTGGGACCTTGATGGCTGTTTCATCTGATATCACCCCTTTTGATATACACGTACTTTCACAGATTGCATTCTTGTGCTGTTGTATTCAGATATAAAGACGCTTAAAAAATACCAAAGACGTGATATTTGCTGCTTGCTATCGACCACCCGAAAGTTCATCCACATTTTGCAATGAACTATTAGACGGTCTTAACCAAATCGTTGCTGAACATCCAGCACCAATATTCTTGCTCGGTGATTTCAATTTCCCTGACATTGACTGGGCTGTTGACTTCCCATCAGTACTCTATCATCATCCCCATGTTAAACCTTTCTTGATGTAGCAGCTCGACCTTTGGCCTCACCCAGTTTGTTAAAGAGCCTACCCGGGTCACTGCAATTTCTTCCAACATCCTTGGCCTCATCTTCACCACATCTCGTGATTCAATTTCTTCATTATCAATTATACCTGGTTTAAGCGATCATTCGATAATTCATTTTGATACGCCCTTGCGCTCGCCCCAGCGTCTAAAATACTGTGAGAAAATTCGTGACTACAGTAGAGCTGATTTTTCCTCACTCGATCAATACCGAGTTAAAAAGTTTTGTGGATTTCTTTTTTCCACAGTTCTGGGAAAAGTCTATCGCGGAAAACTGGCTCCTTTTCAAAAATGAGGTTTAAAATATATTGAAAAATATATTCCGACTCGCCTATTATCCCCATGCAATCAGGCTCCTTGGTTCACCTTGTGTTTAAAACAGCTTCTTATCAAGAAAAAAAAAACCGCATTTATGACGCTTCAAGCTGACTGGGGAAACCAAAGTAAAAGCTGCCTATTGCATCTGAATGTAAAATGGCTCCAGCCAAGAATTACTTTTTTTCAGAAACACTACCACATCTTCTGACAACTAAGCCTAAGAAGTTTTGGAATGTTATCAACGTACGCAAACCTAAAGAAATGGTTCTGAAAACTGACGCTGGATTTCCTGTCCCCCGTGAGCTTTGCTCAACGGCTTTTAACAACACATTTTCGCTATCTCTTTCTCACACTCTAATAGCTACTTCACCGTCTGCACGTGCCTTTACGTACCTTGAGATAGAGCCGATTTAGATCGAAGTTGATGGCATATACTATATGATTAAAAAAGCTAAACTTTCCTCATCGGTAGGTGTTGATAACATAAATTACAAATTTCTTAAGAGTACTGTAGCTTATTCATCTGCTTCTTGTCATATATTTTTACTCAGTCTTTGCAGAGTTCAACACTGCCGGACGACTGGAAGACGGCGAAGGTGATTCCAGTCCACAAGTCTGGTGATATTCATAACCCCCTAAACTACCGGCCGATCTCCTTAACTACCATTCCATGCAAATTATTCGAGCACATAATCTACTGCAGCCTGATTAGTTTTCTTGAGTCTAATAACGTTTTTGCGTCACAGCAGCATGGTTTTCGTAAAATTATTCTTGTGAGAGGCAATTATTAACCTTCACTAACGATCTGTCTTCCGCTTTAGATCGAGTTTCAGTTATTGACTGCATCTTCCTTGACTTCGCGAAAGCTTTCGATACCGTCTCACATCGACTACTATTACTGAAACTTTGCGCACTCCCTCTTGATTGTAGCTTGCTTAAATGGATTGAATGTTTCTTGCAGAATAGAACACAGTATGTTTCTGTTAATGATCATGACTCTAAATCATGCAATGTAACATCCGGTGTTCCTCAGGGGTCAGTCCTAGGGCCTCTTATTCTTCTAAAATATATAATGACCTGCCTGATTCTGTTAGTTCTAATATAAGGCTCTTTGCAGACGACTCCGTTCTGTACTGCGTAATTTCTAATGAGTGTGACTCCTCCTGTTCTTCAATCTGACCTAAATAAAATTTCTTCTTGGTGTTATACATGGCTTATGAAACTAAACATTCACAAATGTAAAGCAATGAGGGTGTCTCGAAAAATTAATCAGTCATTTCTCAGGGCTATGAACTTAACGGTTGCCCTCTTCAGTTCGTCGACAGCTACAACTATCTAGGCGTCCATATCACTAATAACCTGTCATGACAGAAACATATCCACCATGTTATTAACAGAGCTAACAGTACTCTTGGTTTTCTTCGGCGGAATTTCCGCCTCGCTCCCGTTCCATTGAAATTACTGCTATATAAAACACTCGTGTGTTCTACACTCGAGTACGCTTCACCGATATGGGACCCGTACACTAGCTCGTAAATACAGTCCTTAGAATCCGTTCCAAACCGCTCAGCTAGGTTTATCCTCTGTAGCTACTATCGCTTAGCCAGCGTTTCTCGCATGAAGCAACAGCTTGACCTACCTCTCCTTTCTACTAGACGTCAAATTTACCGCTTATGCCGGTTTCATAAAATATACTACACTAATAATGACCTAAAAATGACGCTTTTTTCACCTCCGAGCCATTCGTCATCCCGTATTGATGATAAAATGAAGGTCGGGGTGCCTTAGGCAATGCATACCTCGAAGCCTTCATCCCGAAAACAAGTGAAGAGTGGAATCGCCTTCCCGCCTCCATCGTCACTATCACAGATCATGATGCCTTCAAGTCGGCTATCTGTGATCATGTGCTGCCTCATTTGCTTTTTTTTCTATTGCCACTGCTCTCTGTATTGCCTGTACGACCTTGAGAGTAAATAAATGAAATGAAATGTGCAATAGTAGTGTGGCGACACATGTATTTTCATTAGCCATGGCAAACGCCCTTGGCCATTTATTGTGACAGTAGGCAATTTTAGGAACGATAGTCCTTCCGTGATCGGGAGTGAGGGCAAGTGTCAAAGCATTTTGTACTAATTCAAAACAACGGCTACGTGTTCAGAAGTGATGTAGTAGTGTACAGTGCGTTATTGCACTCTCAATTTGAGTTAATGTTTCTTTTAATGTCTAAGAATAAGTGGAACGTATCTGCTTAGCACGTGTTTCATTTTAATATTCCGGTGCAGGTACAACACTCTGGATAACCCCAAAAAACGAATAATCATAAAACAATGTCAAAATTAGTGATTGAAAGCTGAAGCTCGATTCCGGTGCCATCTTCCCAGTAAAAGTTCTATGTTCACATATTGGAAATGTTTCATAAGGGACACCAAAATTCTCCCATGTGAAGTAAAAAGTCGGTCGTCGAAATAAAAATATACATATACTAAACAACTAGAAAACTCTTTGTCATCAAATCTCTTGCTCGCCAAAGCGATATGTGTATTGTGTTTTATTCCGCAGCTACTGATGCACAATCCCTCATTGTCTTCTCGCGGGGCATCGTGATTGCCTTCGCTGCGCTCGACATTTTTCTGGCTCGATGACAGGATGTATAACGTCGATACGGCGGTAAGATAAAATTGTGCTCGGACAGCAAGGACTTGTGTGGTACGAGAGTTTGTAGAATCGAAGCTGCGCGTGATGGCGAGATGAGGGCTGAAATTCTTGTTCGTCGCGACTCTGTACTTTGAGTTGGGGAGAGGGTGTTGTCAGACATACCGCCCCTCCAATCGCATTACTCTGTGACGCTCGTGATATAGTTATAGTCATATAGTGCTACAACGTTACTCCGTATTTTTGAACGAATAAAAGAGATTGATAGGTTGACTAAGGAGCAGAAGAAAGTCGCCAAAAGCTAATGGCAAAAGCGGCTGCTCTAGAAAGCATTGTTAAAATTACTTTAGACAGCATTGTACAAGTGCACAAGCGTCTACGCTATATACTTGGAAAGACGAATGATGAACATTTTTATGCACCTGTGATGCTCAAGTGGTGCTCATTATTTCATAGTTAACTATAATTCATTTAATTTTGACAGTATGCTACACAGCCAATAAGAGGCAGAAACCTGAACAAACTCTAGTATTAATTGAGAAACTAAACCAGAGATGAACACTTTTTTCCTATTACATAATCTCAAGAACATAGCAGATGAAACAAGATAAGCTGGAGCACAAAACGAAAATATTTGCGCGACGCGTGCAAGAATCATTATCCAGCCGTGGGTTTCTTTTTTATCTTTTGCAACTCTTAACAATACAAGAACACCCCGAAATATTGAAAAACAAGCTTTAACGACACATGAAAATACGGCACCATCCTAATGTGCATATTGTACTAGAGGCTTCAAAAAAAAAAAAACGTTAGATTTTAGGAGTCATTTTTCAGAAATAAAAACAAATGTTGCCGATCAATCTACTCACGTGCTCGGCTTCGATGAATGTCGCTGTCCGCAAGTGAGGTCGCTACCAAGTGAGAAGCACAAAGTACTGCCGGCCTTGCGAGTCTCCAATCTTATCGCTGCCGGGAGCCCGCATCGGACGGAAGGCTAGAGGAGGAACGCAGTCGTGATACACTCTCTTCCGCAGACCGACTGGGCGGCCTCAGGGAGACCGGCGGCTTCTTTGCTGTTCGCCCATCTCGTCCGGTGACGACGACGAGAGGAGCTCGCGAAGAACGAGCTCAATGTTGCGTGCAGCGCAGTCCGGCACAGATAAACGAGAGCGCATAGACACACGGGGACCCAACTCGGCACCGAAATCTGTTACACTGTTTGTGTTATTGGTATCACTACCAAGCAAGTGTTTCTTAAAGACCCTGTGAGATATAACATTTATGCAGCGATAGTTAGCTTTATACGCGTATCTGGTGATACCTACCAAGAACGTAGAAACATCTCACGTATTACGCTCCGTGTATTACACGATCTGATGATGACTTCCTTCTGTTTAACGCATGCTTTACGGTCATAGTTAACTCCACTATTTATACAGCACTGAGTGTAGAACTGATAGTAATATAGAGGCTGTGGTAATTGGTAGCATAACGAACGGCGACAGAAAAGCCAAGAACAACACGTACGAATAAACCAAATCCCCCCCCCCCCCCCCCCCCACCATAGATGATCAGGAAAACAAAACCAACCAACCAGCGAAGCATTTCACCTCGGACGACGTCGTTTTTCTTCGACAGCATTTCCTCAGCAAAGGCGGATAACAGTTTGAATCACACCAGCTGTCAGTTCATTACGCACTAATACAAAGCTTACTGCTTGTTGCTTGATTCACACAGCTACCAACAAAAGCGAAAAACACGAATAAGAAGCAGTTTTCGGGCTGCATACTAATTAGAGGACTTCTTTAGGTATGACGTGACCAAAATTAAAACGACCAGACATTTAAAAGCACGCGTTCCACATTATAGCCATCAAAGCTGGACAATGATCAAATGCACATATAGCACCAGAATTGCGATGCAGTCCTGCGCTTTAAACTATGCATTTAGAGCATCCATCTGGTGAGAGAGGGCGAAAAAGAGGAAAGAAAGCCAACATCCTGCTTTCATCAGGCAGCCATATGGTGCTAAAATTCGGGTAATTTGTACCTGTGATGTTTTTTTTTTTTCATTTTAATGAAACGTAGTGTTCCTTAGTTGTCCGTTCAAGCCGACAAACTGCGATTTGGTTTCAAGCACCAGTGTTTCAATTATCAATGCAACAAAAGGTTTCAACCTGACCTTTTTCTAAAGTCAACACGGACGCAATGTGCGCGCTGCACGCAACTGGCAGAGCGGCTCGTACCTTCTCGCCCATGCAGTGACCTCTAACCCTTCACCTCTTCCCCTCAATTGACTGTGACTGCCCGCGCAGCTCAGCACGCGCCAACACCGACGCGCTTTTTTGTTCCGCTAGCCGTCCTGCCGTTATGCAAAAGAAAGTCGCTCCCTCTCCCGTCCTTCCCCTCGTGAACTGGCCGACCGACGAGAGCGATTAAGGCGCCTCGAAACAATGAGGTACAAGCACCTTTCAGTTTGCTTCTCGTGATCGCCTCGAAACGACGGTTGTTGCAGGCAAGAGCCCACCACTCGCTATTTCCTTGGTTTTCTTGGTTCGCCCTTCCTGTTGTTCGCTCTTGTCGAGCACCACGTGCGGGAAGCACAAAGCGAGAGGGAGTCGACTACTTCCCCTCTCTCGGCGCGAAACCTGGTCGGACCGTTATCGGAAGCAACCCACATTGCAGAAGAAAACGAGTTAGTGGAACGCGCCGGAAGAAGGACACTGTTGGCCTTGTCTCCCTTTTTCACTCTTCCGTGAGTGAGCGCCACCGCAAATACTACGGTGACATTGTCGAGTAGAATGGTCGATACGAAGTTAGCTGTGACCGTCTGCCATTTTCATTAAACAATCGCATACAAAAGCATTGTCGGGTCACCGTCGTTATCGTGCCGCTTATCCACAGCTTTGTCTTGTTTCCCCTATTTGTATTTTCGTTCTGCTTTGTATCATTATCTGATTTCTATTGTGATATTATTTATTACAATATGGTAATTATTCAAATATACGTTCTAGCATTTTACGTGCCAAAGCCATGGTCGGATCCCGACGCACGCAATAGTGCGGGACTCCTGATTAATTTTGACCTCCAGGAGATCCAATGTACAACACACGGGCGCTCTTGGATTTCGTAGCCATCGATTTGCAGCTACCGCGGCCGCAATTTGATCCCGCATCCTAGCCGCTAAGTCGTCACGACGGGTCTCATTATCTTATATTATTGTGTTGTATAATCATTACATTGTTCTACTACTTGACGCACGGTATTTCCTGGTGCCAACAAGGAGGAAGCCAAAAGTTTTGGCTTCCTCTCTTGACACAAAAGACGGAAAAAATTAATAAATTCAGAGTGCACGATATGAACGTCTCTGTCCCCAACCTGTATAGTAACTTTATGCAATGACTATACTTTCCGACTTCTTTTATTTTTGTACAGTACCGATAACAATACAGATTTCAGCGATGCACACAGGTATGAAACTGCCGAGCTACTAAAAATCAGGCATTTTTTCAGCATTACCTAATAAGACACTATGAAACCTTCGGGACCCCGCGAAATTCCAAATACATTTTTGTTTATATACCCGGAGTGGTGCGTTAAGTATCTCTGTATTATTTTTAGCGAAATTTTGCAAAAATGGGAACTTCCTGCTGACTGGTAAATAGGTAACATTATACCGATACATAAAACCGGCGATAAGCTCACAGTAACTAATTATCGCGCAGTGTCCTTGTACACAACAAGGACATTGCGGACACAAAGAGTGCAAATCCGTCAAAAATTATGCTAAAGCAAATGACGAGTCCGTTATTGATTACCTTGAACTAGCACTGGATGATTTCTCTGGCGATGACGTTAACTATCTATGGCTGAAGCTGAAATCTATTTGCCACTTCTACATTGACAACTTTATCCCTAGCAAAATAAGAAGGTTCACCGAAAAAATCCTTGGATCAATCGAGATAAAATCCACCTCGTTCGAAAAGTAAAAAGATTCCGAAGGCAACAAAAAATTGGCCCAGTATTCGAAGAGTTAAAACAAACACTCACTAAAAAAATTAGAGCAGGTAAGCAGTTTTATTGCTCCCACACTCTCACCCAATTTCTTAAGACTGATCCTTAAGCTCTTGACCACCTCAAGATTGATGGTCAGATAATTCAATATAAGCAACAAGAAGCATCCAAATTTAATCATTACTTCCATTCTATCTTCTCTGAGTCTAATCAGTGCTCTCCGGTCATCGCTGAAGATGTGGAAAACGTAAATTCTGATTTTATAACATACGAGAGTGTATTTTCTATGCTCTTAAATCTAAACACAAAAAAGACATGCGGTCCTGACGGTATTTCGAATGCTTTCCTTCAACGCTATGCCGAGTGGCTTTCACATTTTCTTCTTGTAATTTTCCGCTCGTCCATATCTTGTGGTATCGTTCGTTCCATCAGACTGGCGGGTCGCTCGTGTTGTGCCTGTACTTAAGAAAGGTGACCCTGCATTACTATCAAACTATCGCCCTATATCAATGACGGTTACATCTTGCAAGCTTCTAGAGCATATTATCTCAAATTACATGACACAATTCTTGAAAAACGTAGTATTCTGTCCCCGTGCCAACACGGCTTTCGCAAGGGGCTCTCTACCACTACTCAGCTTCTCTCCACCGTTAACGCTTTTGCCTCCGTTCTTGATAAAGCCGGCCAGGTTGATGTTATATTCCTCGATTTCAGCAAAGCCTTCGATAGGGTCTCTCATTTTGGTTTGATAACAAAACTAAGCAACTATGGGTTACCACCTAACATTGTAAACTGGATCTGTGCATATTTGAGCATGCGCAGACAATTCGTCGATGTTGAGGGCCATTACTCTAGATGTCTCCCCGTAAACTCCAGAGTTCCGCAGGGAAGTGTGCTCGGACCGCTACTTTTCCGGGTATACACTAATGACATAACAACATGCATAGACGATAGTGTGAGTATTAAATTGTTCGCAGATAACTGCTTACTTTACAAAGAAATCAAAGATTCCAATGACCAAGTGATCCTGACTCAATCAGGACTAGTCCTGACTGCAATTTCTGACTGGTGCGACACCTGGGAAATGAAACTTAATGAAGAAAAACCGTTTTTATGGTTGTACAGTACATGCAAAAGAAAACGTGACACCTTACACCAGCGCATCACCAACAAAAAACACCCTCTAGCATGTCAATACACTATTAATCCGCGGTCACTGAAACAGACTCCTTTAAATATTTAGGTGTAACCATTAACAATCTCCTTACCTGGTCGCAACATATTGATAATGTTTGTGCGTCTACTCGACGTAAACTCGGCGTACTAGGAAATAAGCTGAAACATTCTCCTCCATCCGTGAAACTATTAGCATTCAACACACTGGTAAGGTCGCGATTAGAACATGCTTGCGTCGTCTGGGACCCATTCACGAAAAAAATATAAACAAACTGGAAAACATAAACTACAACTTGATCATTCTCCGTGCCTCCAGCCGCTACCAGCTAGACCTACCAGAAATCATCACCCCGACAAGATAACCCCTATTTTCGCGCGCACAAATTGCTTTAAGTATTCCTTTTTTCCTAGAACAATAAATGATTGGAACTCTCTGCCGGCCTAGGTATTCCTGTCCAATAACATACCACATGCCATTGAAAAAGTGTATTTCGAATAAACGTAGGAGCGCGTGAGTACTTTCATGCGTGTTAGCCGGCGCATGAGAGAGATCACTTGTCTATCTTCGCTGCGTTAGGCCTGAAAAAATAAACAGTAGAAACTGCTACGAAAAAAAATGTCTTGCCTTTCAATTGAATCCCTTGCTTTGTATGCTTGTAGAATGTGTTTTTTAATGTATTTAATATCATCCTTCAATGTATCTCATACGCTTCATTGTATTTCATATTTCGCATGTATTCTTTTCTTTGAACGTATTTAATTTCGTTTCTGTATGAACGAATTTCCTCCGGCCTGGGCCACATGTTGGCCTGCAGTATTCTGTAAATAAAAAAAATAAATAACTATTAGCACATATTCTTTTCGAACATTTAAGCAGCTTCTTGGAAGGTTAAATTTTTTTCTTAAAGAGTCAGCATGGATTCAGGCGTGGCCTTTCAACAGTGACACAGTTACTTCACATTACTTATGGCTTGTTTACAGTTCTTGATATTAGCGGCCAGGTCGACATTATCTTTCATAGACTTTTACAAAGCTTTTGACCGCGTGTCGCATTGAAAATACTATTACAACTAAGTCATCTGATTAGAAATGAGCGTATCCTGCGGTGGCTTGACTCTTCCCTAATACAACCCCAACAGTATGTTCATATAGGTAACTATAAAGCATCAATGGCTCCAGTCTAGGGGTTCCCCAAGGGCCCGTCCTTGGACCCCTACTTTTTCTTGTTTTACCTAAATAATATCTTGTTTGACACTCCTGTACAATGTCGATTTCTCGTGGATGACTTCTCATTTATTATGCTATTAAAACTAAAGATGACCAATCACGCTTAAGAAATCTTCTAACAGCAATTTCGAACTGATGCCAGACCTGGAAGATGAGGCCAAATATCCATAATTGCTCCCAAATGACTGTAACAAAAAAGAGAGAATCCGCTATCGCATGCACACAAAATTAACAACGTTGCTTTTAAGCCTGTAGACACGTCTAAATATGTAGGGAATAAAATATATCACGATTTAAGGATAGAGTGCGTACATTAGAAACATAGTTTAGTCATCCTTTGGCAACGTCTGAAACACTGTGCGAGTAGGACAGGACTAGTGGGTTACACATCACTGGTGCGTCCTCTACTTGAATTTGGTGATGTCGTTTGGGACCCACACACGAATACTGGTACAGATAAGCAGGAAAAAGTACAAAAAAGAGCACTCAGGCTTATGTTTAATGCCTAGGGAAAACAAGTGTCACTATCTCATCTCCATTCAAGGTCTGGTCTCCCAACGCTGGAGGAACGCTGTAAGTTACCCCACTTCAAGATGCTTTATACGATAATCAATGGCCAAACTGAAATTAATTTTGACGAATACTTCTAGTATAACACGTCTAGAAGGACCCACGGAAAACACGAACTTACTCTTATTGTACACCAGGCTAGAACAAATGCTTATAAATTTTCATTCTTTCCTAGACCAATAAGAGAGTGGAACAAGATTCCACAAGAGGTGACGAACAAGCATTCTGTTGACTCTTTCCTATCCGCTCTTTGTAATTTGTGAGTGAAGCATGTGATTCTTTTCGTATCAATATTTTTATTCAACTAACGTACTTAGTTATCGGAGCTGTTGTTCTGCGCGTAGCGTATAAGTATGTTCTGTGTTCGACTGTGTATGATCTTGCTGTGTTCGAATTTTATTTCGACATTAAGTGTGCTTGTAAGATGTCACGTTTTCTTTTGCATGTACTGTACAACCCCTTACTTGACTGCCAGAACGCACCTTGCCGTATTGTCAAATAAATAAATAAATGAATAATACACAAATAATTTTCTATTTTGTCGTCGTTATCTACTTCCTTGGTTCCTACTGCGTTTCCGATTTTGGTACTCGTGGCGTTTAATTTACGCTGTAGCTACCCCAGCTATTTATTACATTGGTTCTGGTGCTTAGGCTAAAAAAAATGAAATCAAATGGAAACTTTTGCCCACCAGCGCCACTGCGGCTATGTGCAGTGGCGAGCCGAGTGCGCTAACCACACAACTAATAACCCTTTAACTGGAAAGATAAGAAAGACTTGATCTTGAATGGCTTTACTTATTTAGTTCTTCTTAACTTTGCTCAAATACATACCAAGAGGAATCTTAAACGGTTTCTCTAAAAATTAGGCGAGATACAGTAGGTACAATATTATTGTTCACCAGGTGCAGACAGGTACTTGTATGGTCCAAAACTTGTCTCCGGTACTTGCTTTGGCAAGGTTAATATGTATTCTTGAGATGTAGCTTGATGAATTTAAAAAATAAGAGCTTGTCTAAAAACTCAAAAAATCACACTGGCGAGAATATGACCCCCACGTGCGCCAAGAAGATGACGACGAAGCCTTCAGGTTTTGTGACCAATACATCTACTGCAGCTCGTGCTCAGCATTTTATTGAACAACACTGTTGAACAGTTACATAAATAAAGGTTAATTGAAAGGCGCCGGCTCATATTTGGATTCGTCTAGTTTTTGCAGATACTTTTGTTAGGTCAACAATAATGTTGAGCTGCCAGTTAAAGGGTTAAACATACTTTAAGCTTTGCAAATAATGCGGAACTTTACGGCTCTTCCGCGTCATGCGGCCTCTGAGACCTGTGCCGTCTGTGCATGCAACTCGGAGGCTACAACATGCAATACTGCAGCAAAAAAACAAACTGTCAGCCTTTCCACTGGGGTGGAGATGGCAGACCAGCGAAGCTGTACTATGGTGAGCATTATGTATTTCCAATTATGACTATTAAGATTTGATGGTGTAATTGGTTATTTTAACTATTAAAGAATGAGAAATATATATGATCTGGCAGTTTTCGTTTATTTAGTGACCACAGGGACCTTGGCCTTATGGTCGCCATGGTACACCGCCAAAGGATGTACTGCAAAGGTTGGCACGTTCTTCTTAAACACGTCACCAATGCCGCGCGCGTTCGGTGAGAGAGAGAGAATAAACTTTATTAAAATATCGTGATCAGTTGTGCCTCGAAGGTGGAGCTCTTAGTCCGGGGCCCCATAGGTAGCAGCCACCGCCTCGGCACGGTCGACCAGCCATTGCTGGCCAGTCGCCGTCGCGTCGATCAGCCGCTCCTCCCAGGAGGTGAGGGTGGGGTTTGGAACAGGAGGGACGTGGGGAATGTCTTGGCAAAGCCAGACCATATGCAGTAGGGTGGGGCGGTCACCGCAGTGCGGGCATTGAGCTGGACCACGAGAGGTAGAGGTAGGAATAGTAAAGGGGCGTCGGGAAAGTATTCGTCTGTAGTTGTCGCCAACAGACAGCCTGTCGGCGAGTAAGGGAAGGATGAGGTGGGGGGTAGTGTTGCCGAGTTAGTCGTATCTCAGCAAGTTGGGATGCGTACGAGAAAGGTTGCGGTCGGATGATGGCAGAGCGATCCCCAGCGGCTCGGTGTGAGAGTTCTCGGTCCAGCGCATGAGCGCGCTCATTACCGGGGATCGCTGCGTGCCCAGGCACCCAGACCAACCGAAAAGTATGCGAGGTGGATAATAGGAAGGACTCTAGTATGGACGTAGTAGCAGGATGTAAAGTGTTGAAAAGAAAACACCGACAAGCGGTGAGAACGCAAGCAAAACGCCGCTGCCGTAGACAACAGTTATGCGCGTTGCTGGTGCTGCTACATGTCCAAGTTTATACAGCTCCTCAGAATTTTGAGAATGACAGTCCATAAACAAATGTCATGAAAAAAAAAAACACCGGCAGCGCATGCCTTTTTTATGTTAAACCTTCTCAGACTGAAAACTTAGATTCATTCGCTTACTAACTGAATTAACAAGGATGGTGTCAACGCGCGCACCCAAACATGAATAGATCACACTCGATGACCCAACACAACCGCTGTGAAAACGTTGGCGTGAGCAAAGCGCGCAGGCAGCAGCGAGTGAAGGTTCATGCGGTCTGTCGCTTCAACGGAAACTGAGCGGCGAAAGCACTGCGCATACAAAGGTAGGAGCCGTGTTACCAATCGCTTTCAAGATACGGTGGGCGCGACCACCCGTCGCCGCGCCAAGTACAAGTACGCAGTTAATTGCTCGCAGAGCAAAATCCGCACTCCCTGTCTCGCGCGCTGCCTTCCCGCTTTCCTTCTTTGACGTGGGTGGTTGAGTCGTCAGTTCCTCTTGCACCCGGTCGCAAGATAAGCATTTGGTGCCGCAGCTAAATGTCGCCTCCCCTCCCTCCCGTCCCTCCACGGCCTTTCGCGAGGCCGAAGTCGCGCGTTTGCTCTCCGCCGTGTGTTCGGTCCCCGTGAAAGCGCGCGTCCCTCGCGTACTTTCACTCGCACATACTGCATACGGCCAATGAGAGTTTTTTATTGCGATAGCAATTATATGGACACTCAAAAGCAGATTTCTGCCGTCGGAGTCGCCGTCGCCGTCGCCGTGAGGTTCCGTATGACGTCAATGGAGATGAAATCGTCGCCGAGCGCCGAACGCTGTATGTGCGAGTGAAAGAGCGCGAGGGGCGCGCGCTTTCACCGGGAGTGAACGCACGGCGGAGAACAAACGCGCGTTCTGCGCCGTGCTCGCTTAAGGGCTGCAGAAGTAGGCGTCTCTTTCCTCCTTCACAATCACCATATATGTAGAGCAAACGTGCCTTCTTCCGACGCGCGAGAGGCCGTTGGGGGAGGGGGAGGGAAGGGAGGCGACGTTTAGCTGCGGCACCAAGTGCCTATTTATATCAGAGGCTCCGGCAACAGTCACCAACGCCGCACGCATTTTGAGCGAACGCGGGCAAAACGCCGACGGCTTCGACAACAGTTCTGCGTGTTGCCGGTGCTGCTGCATGTCCAAGTTTATACAGCTGATAAAGCTAACATCATTACTACGTATAGCTCTCTACAAATTTGCTATCGCAATTGATGCTTCGCCTTTCAGGTGAAACTGCGACAACTTTTTTCTACACGCCGACACGACCATCGGAGACTGAGCCATTCACACTTTGCTGTAAAAAAACTTTTCTTTTTTTTTCACTTGAGAGGAAACTTACCTTTTAGGTCAATTTCTCGGATGATCCTAACTAATACTTGGGAAGGAAGAAATTTTCTTTCTCGCTAATCACCCAACCAAAGATGGTGAGATTTGTGGCATATTTAAAACACCGTGAAAATGTAGTGACTGCGGAAAGATTTCTTTCCTTGCGTGAGAATTCTTGGGACACTTCACCCACTTTCCGCGGGCTATCTGTCTTTATATATATATATATATTGACACGTATACATGTTTATCTATCGCCGATTGCGGCTTCCCACCGGCTAACAAATGTTAAACGTTATCGCTCGGCGCAGGACGCGCCTGTATCGGAAGTTTCTAGAACGTTATCGATGCTTCTTTTCGTTGCCTGTTTTCACCGACGTTTATGTTATCTGATTGTATGAGCGACGCGAATTGTCTAGAACTTTCTGGAAGACACGCGCGTATCAGGGATTATTCTGGAACCTTCGATGACTCAGGTATAAAAGCCGACGCGTTTTGCCGCTGATCAGATTTTCGACGATCGCTAACTGTGTTCGCCGCTATCGTTGTGCTTTGAGTGTAGCTTGCTTTTGTGGGCACAAGTTCGCCCAATAAACAACCAGTTTCGTCATACACAGTTTTGCGACTGTTTTCTCTACCGTCACTACTACGTGACATCTGGTGGAGGTGCTAGTTCGTCCATGCACCGAACGCCCCCGCAAAGCCGCGACCCAAGCCCAAAACCGGAGGACGAGACCAACGTCGCCAAGGACCAGCGAGCTAGCCGTAGGCAGCAAGGACTTGTGCCGGAGTTCGGACTTCTCCCCGAAAAGACCACCGCAATCAAGGCCAAGTCAACGACCAGAATGGCAGCACCAGCGTCCCCCATCCTGCTGCAACAACCTCGGGAACCACCGACCTTCCGTGGATCATCGGCTGAAGACCCTGAAACCTGGCTGGAGACATACTAGCGGACCGCGACGTTCAACAAATGGAGTGACGATGACAAGCTGCGCCATGTCTATTTTTCGTTGGATGACGCTGCTCGGACCTGGTTTGAGAACAGAGAGACCACCCTGGTTACGTGGGACCTTTTTCGTGAAAACTTCGTGAGGACCTTCACGAGTGTCGTACGAAAGGAGAGGGCAGAGGTTCTCTTAGAAACCAGAGTGCAATTGCCGAACGAGAACATCGCTATCTTCACGGAGGAGATGACTCGCCTCTTCCGCCACGCCGACCCCGACATGTCTGAAGAAAAGAAAGTTCGGTTCTTGATGCGGGGTGTCAAAGACCAACTATTCGCCGGATTGATGCGCAACCCGCCCAAGACTGTCACCGAATTTCTTTCTGAGGCTACAACGATCGAGAAGACGCTTGAAATGCGCGTCAGGCAATACAACCGCCGTGCCCTGACCAACTACGCCGACGCTCAAGCGCTAGGCGCCGACGACCTGCGCGAGACCATCAGAGCGGTCGTTCGCGAGGAGCTGCATAAGCTCTTTCCAAGGTCGCAGCCTCACGTGGCATCTATCGCCGACGTCATCAAAGACGAAGTTCAGCGCTCACTTGGAGTTCCCGATGTGCAGCCACAATCGCCGCAACCCCAGCCGGAGGCGCTGACCTACGCCGCCGTCGCCCGTCGTCAAGGCCCCCCTCTGCGCTCGCGCCAGGGCCCCGTAACGCCGCAGTTCCGTCGTCCACCGCCGCCGCTGCCAGCACGCCCGCCCGTCGCCCAGCGCAGCTACCAGAGGAAGACGGACAATTGGCGCGCCCCCGACCACCGCCCGCTCTGCTATCACTGCGGGGAAGCCGGCCATGTCTACCGCCGATGCCCATACCGCGAGATGGGCCTACGAGGGTTCGCCGTCAACGCGCCGCGTCCACAGCTTGGCGAGCGACCACGTGACATCGCCGACTACCTCGACGGAGCCCAGTGGCAACCACGACGACCCTCACGCTCGCCGTCACCGGGCCGCTACATCTCGCCGCATCGCCGTCAGTATACCGGTCCCACCCGGGGCCGATCTCCGAGCCCTTACCCGGGAAACTAAAGGCAGCAACCGATGGAGGTGCGGTTGCTGTACGACGCAATGCCGAAGATCCTCCGCCGCCGCCGACGACGACGACGATTCGCGAATCATCACGACGAGATATCAGCACGCCGCCTGGCAACAGCCTTGACAGCACTTCGCCGCCGCAAGAAGACCGGCCGACGCGACGTAGCAGCAGCGGAGCAAGCCGACGCAGCCGTGATCCGACGCCACGACTTAACCGTAATGCTAGACGACGGTCTACCGACTTAGACGTGCTCATCGATGGTCATAACGTCACCGCTCTCGTCGACACTGGCGCCGACTATTCCGTCTTCAGTGGCGCATTCGCCGCCAAGTTAAAGAAGGTGAAGACTGCCTGGCAAGGACCCGATATCCGGACAGCGGGAGGCCACCTAATAACGCCGGCTGGAATCTGCACAGCCCGAGTCACGGTAAACAACCGCACTTACCCGGCGAGCTTCGTAATCCTGCAGCACTGCTCCAGGGATGTCATCCTAGGCGTGGACTTTCTAAACCAATACGGTGCAGTCATCGACTTAAGATCCAAGTCGATAACGCTTTCAACGCACAACGCGCTACCACCGGATACAAGCATAAGTTTCCATGCCTTGAATGTGCTTGAAGAACAAGTCACCGTTCCGCCTCGCTCCAGCGTAATGATTTCCGTCGGTACCGAAGTGCCTGCAGACATGGAGGGCATCATCGAGGGCGATCATCACCTACTGCTCGACCGTGAAATTTGCGTCGCAAGAGGCATAGCTAAGCTACGTTCAGGGAAAGCAAGGGTGATGCTCACGAACTTCAGCCCTGAATACAAGAACATTAACAAAGGCACCACGGTCGCCTACATCGACGAAATAGTACAAGCCAGCAGTGCTTTCGCCTTCACGGATTCCAGTGCACCTGCAACGACGACTATAATACCTGAGCCAACTTTCGACGTCAATCAGAACCTTCCCAGGCACAAGAAAGAACAACTAAAAGCTCTGCTCCTGCAATACAAGGACTGCTTCTCGTCGTCGTCAAAAGTTCGACAAACCCCTGTCTCCAAGCACCGCATCATCACCGACGAAAATGTCCGCCCACTGCGTCAGAGCCCGTACCGAGTTTCGGCGCGCGAACGCGAAGCCATAAGGCACCAAGTCGACGAAATGCTACGCGACAACATCATCCAGCCGTCCAAGAGTCCGTGGGCGTCCCCCGTGGTGTTAGTGAAGAAGAAGGATGGAACTCTACGTTTCTGCGTCGATTATCGTCGCCTCAACAAGATCACGAAGAAGGACGTATACCCCCTCCCACGGATTGACGACGCCTTGGATCGACTATACAACGCAAAGTATTTTTCGTCGATGGACCTCAAAACCGGCTACTGGCAAATCGAAGTCGACGAGAGGGACCGGGAGAAGACGGCCTTTATAACACTAGACGGACTGTTCGAGTCCAAGGTCATGCCGTTTGGTCTTTGCTCGGCACCTGCGACTTTCCAACGCGTCATGGATACAGTACTGGCAGGCTTGAAGTGGCAGACTTGCCTCGTCTATTTGGACAACGTCGTTGTGTTTGCCTCAAGCTTCGAGGAACACCTCCGACGCCTTGAAACAGTTCTTCAAGCAATCAAAACCTCCGGACTCACGTTAAAGCCAGAAAAGTGCCGCTTCGCATATGAGGAGCTCTTGTTTTTGGGCCACGTCATCAACAAGTCTGGAGTGCGCCCCGACCCTCAGAAAACTGCGGCCATCTCCAACTTTCCTCTGCCCGCTGACAAGGCAGTGCGTAGATTTCTTGGACTGTGCGCCTATTACAGGCGCTTCGTCAAGGATTTTTCACGGATCGCAGAGCCACTGACGTATCTCACGAAGGCTGACGTCGAGTTCAAGTGGGAGACGCCGCAACTCGAAGCATTTGAAGAACTGAAGCGACGCCTGCAATCGCCGCCAATACTTGCGCATTTCGACGAAAACGCCGATACCGAAGTCCACACCGACGCAAGCAGCGTAGGACTCAGCGCCGTGCTTGTGCAGAGGACTGATGGACTAGAAAGAGTTGTAAGTTACGCTAGCCGGTCGCTATCGAAGGCGGAAGCAAATTATTCCACAACAGAAAAGGAGTGCCTCGCCATCATCTGGGCTACATCAAAGTTTCGCCCCTACCTCTATGGCAGGCCCTTTAAAGTTGTGAGCGACCACCACGCCTTGTGTTGGCTAGCTAACTTGAAGGATCCTTCAGGTCGCCTCGCACGATGGAGTCTGAGACTTCAAGAATTCGACATCACCGTCGTTTACAAGTCCGGGCGAAAGCACTCCGACGCCGACTGCTTGTCTCGCGCCCCCGTCGAACCGCCGCCACAGGACGACCAGGATGACGATACTTTCTTGGGACCAATCAGTGCCGACGAATTCGCCGAACAACAGCGAGCCGACCCGGAACTAAGGAGCCTTGTAGACTACCTGGAAGGCAAGACCGTCATTGTGCCGAAGGTGTTCAGGCGAGGATTGGCGTCGTTTTTCTTGCAAAACGACATTCTCCTAAAGAAGAACTTCTCGCCTCTCCGAGCCAACTACCTCCTCGTGGTACCCTCAGCATTGCGTCCAGAGGTTCTGCAAGCTCTCCATGACGACCCAACGGCTGGACATCTCGGTTTTTCACGCACTCTCGCGAGGATACAAGAAAAATACTACTGGCCTCGCCTCTCTGCCGACGTCGCCCATTACGTAAGGACATGCCGAGACTGTCAGCGACGCAAAACACCGCCGACAAGGCCAGCCGGACTTCTACAGCCAATCGAGCCACCTCGCCGACCGTTCCAGCAGATCGGGATGGACTTACTGGGGCCTTTTCCGACGTCGACGTCCGGGAATAAATGGATCGTCGTCGCTACGGACTACCTCACCCGCTACGCCGAAACAAAAGGCTTGCCCAAAGGCAGTGCCGCCGAGGTAGCCCGATTCTTCGTTGAGAACATCCTCCTGCGTCACGGTGCCCCAGAAGTCCTCATCACCGACAGAGGCACGGCCTTTACGGCAGAACTAACTCAAGCCATCCTGCGGTACAGCCAGACAAGCCATCGCCGCACCACCGCCTACCACCCGCAGACGAATGGCCTCACCGAGCGCCTAAATAAGACCATCGCCGACATGCTGGCAATGTACGTCGACGTCGAACACAAGACGTGGGATGCCATCCTTCCGTACGTGACCTTCGCATACAACACGGCTGTGCAAGAAACGACGCACATGGCGCCGTTCAACCTGGTCTACGGAAGGAACCCGGCAACGACGCTTGACGCCATGCTACCAGACGTCGCTGACGAAGAAAATCTCGACGTTGCCACTTATTTGCAGCGTGCCGAAGAAGGTCGACAGCTCGCCCGCCTGCAAATCAAGAACCAGCAGAGGACCGACAGCCGACACTACAATCTACGACGACGCTACGTCGAGTACCAGCCCGGCGACCGTGTTTGGGTCTGGACTCCGATACGCCGACGAGGACTTAGCGAGAAACTGTTGCGTCGCTATTTCGGACCATATAAGATAATCCGACGTATTGGCGCACTGGACTATGAGGTCGTGCCAGACGGCATTTCGCAATCACAGCGGCGCCGGGCACGACCTGAAGTCATCCACGTGGTGCGTCTTAAGCCTTTCTACGCCCGCTGACGAGCTTATAGGTATTTGTTACTTTGTTATTTTCTTTCTTTAATACGCGTCGTTTTGTATTCGCTTTCGCGTTTGTTTGTAGCATCGGGACGATGCTTTTTAAGGGGAGGGTATTGACACGTATACATGTTTATCTATCGCCGATGGCGGCTTCCCACCGGCTAACAAATGTTAAACGTTATCGCTCGGCGCAGGACGCGCCTGTATCGGAAGTTTCTAGAACGTTATCGATGCTTCTTTTCGTTGCCTGTTTTCACCGACGTTTATGTTATCTGATTGTATGAGCGACGCGAACTGTCTAGAACTTTCTGGAAGACACGCGCGTACCAGGGATTATTCTGGAACCTTCGATGACTCAGGTATAAAAGCCGATGCGTTTTGCCGCTGATCAGATTTTCGACGATCGCCGACTGTGTTCGCCGCTATCGTTGTGCTTTGAGTTTAGCTTGCTTTTGTGGGCACAGGTTCGCCCAATAAACAACCAGTTTCGTCATACACAGTTTTGCGACTGTTTTCTCTACCGTCACTACTACGTGACAATATATATATATATATATATATATATATATATATATATATATTATGTATATATACCATATATCATCGTCACCATCATCATCCGCCTATATTGATGTCCACTGCAGGACGAAGGCCTCTCCCTGTGATCTCCAAACACCCGTCTTGCGCTATAGATGATTCCAACTTGCGCCTGCAAATTTCCTAACTTCATCACCCCACCTAGTTCTCTGCCGTCCTCGACTGCGCTTCCATTCTCCTGGTATCGATTTTAAAACTCTAATGATACACCGGTTATCAATCCTATGCATTACATGGCCTGCCCAGCTCTATTTTTTTCCGCTTAATGTCAACTCGAATATCGGCTATCCCCGTTTGCTATCTGCTCCACACTGCTCTCTTCCTGTCTCTTAACGTTAGGCCTAACATTTTTCGTTCCATCACTCTTTGTGCGGTCGTTAACTTGTTCTCGAACTTCTTTGTTAACCTGCAAGTTTCTGCCCCATATGTTAGAACATTATCTTTGTCTTCTGCATATTGATCTTCAGCTCCACTCTTGCACTTTCTCGGTTAAGGTCCTCAATAATTTGCTGTAATTCGTCCCCATTATTACTGAATAGGACAATGTGATCTGAAAACCGAAGGTTGCTGAGATATTCGCCGTTGATCCTCACTCCTAAGCCTTCCCAATCTAAGAGCTTAAATACTTCTTCTAAGCATGCAGTGAATAGCATTAGATAGATTGTGTCTATTTGCCTGACCCCTTTCTTGATACGAATCTTTCTACTTTTCTTGTGGAGAGCCAAGGTAGCTGTGCAATCCTTGTGGATATTTGCCAATATATTCATGTATGCTTCCTGTACTCCATGATTGCGCAATGCCTCTATGAGTTCTCGTATCTCTACTGAATCAAATGCTTTTTGATAATCTATGAAAGCCATATAGAGATGTTCATTGTACTCCGCAGATTTCTTTGTTACCTGATTGATGACATGGATATGATCCATAGTAGAAAATCCCTTTTTGAAGCCAGCCTGTCCTGTTGGTTGTCTGAACACAAGTGTTGCCCTGATTCTATTGGAAATTACCTTGGTGAATATTTTACAATAGTGAAAACAAGCTAATCGGTCTATAATTCTTAAATTCTTTAACGTCTCCCTTCTTATGGATGGGTACAACCTTGGCGTTCTTCCAGCTTTCTGGTACACTTGAAGTCGTGAGGGATTGCGTATAAAGGGCCGCAAGCTTTTCAAGCATGATATCTCCTCCATCTTTGATTAAATTTACTGTTATTTCATCTTCTCCAGCAGCTTTTCCCTTGGTCATGTCTTTCAATGCCCTTCTAACTTCATTGCTAGTTACAGAAGGAGCCTCTGTATCCGGTTCATCACTACTTCGAATGAAAGTAGCTTGGCTGCTCTGCGAACTGTACAGGTCACTATTGAATTATTCCGCTGCTTTTACTCTGTCATCGAAATTGTTGATTACCCTGTTTATTTTTCCCTGCATATATTTTGCCTTGTCCTATGCCAAGTTTTCTTCTCACTGAATTTCATGCTGCGTCCATATATTACTGCTTCCTCAATCTTTTGCACGTTAAAATTTAGGATATCTCTTACTTTTTTCTAATTCACCAAGTTTATAAGGATGTTTATTGGACGGCACTTGAAGCAGCGCAAGGGCGACTGTCCAAAAAGCGCAGCACGGACTCTCAGCACGAGCGGCGCTCGAGAGCCGAAGAAAACTACCCACTAGAAGGTACTGGAGAAGGAGACCCACTTCAAGGAGCTGGAGCGGACGACCCACTTCAGGGTTCCAACGCTTCGGTACAGTTACCCCGGGTGTGAAAAGGGAGCCGCCCGGCGACTTAACAGGTTGTGGGTCATGGTATATCTTGTTGTGGGTCATGGTAACAGTGGGTCATGGTATATCTTGAGGCGCTCCACATTGACGATGTCGCGCCCTCGGCGGCGCATGTCCGAAGATGGTTCAACGGGTTCGATGAGGTAATTTACTGGGGACGTGCGTTCGACGACACGATAGGGGCCTTCGTATTTGGGCATTAGTTTCGAAGAGAGTCCAGTTGCGGTGGTAGGGACTGAGAGCCAGACGAGCGCCCCAGGGAAAAACGTGGGCGCATTAGTGGTGGTGTCACCGCGAATGCTCTTCTGCCGCTCTTGTTCATTGGTAGTAAAGGTCCGGGCAACACTCTTCAGCATGTCTGGCGGTGGCATAGGCGTATACTCAGACGTGTCTGGCTTGTATGGAAGGATCGTGTCGATCGTGTGCGACGGGTGGCGGCCATACAATAAGAAGAACGGTGAGAAGCCAGTAGTACTCTGAGGGGCGGTATTGTAGGCGTAGGTGACGAAGGGCAGAATGGCATCCCAATTTGTGTGGTCGGCGGTGATGTACATTGAGAGCATGTCGCCGAGCGTGCGGTTAAATCGCTCTGTGAGACCGTTTGTTTGTGGGTGGTAAGCAGTAGTTTTGCGGTGAACGACGTGACACTCTTTGAGAATGGCTTCGATGACTTCCGACAAAAAGACACGGCCTCGATCGCTGAGTAGCTCCTGGGGTGGACCATGACGCAGTATGAATTGGTAGGCTGTAGCCGCTGGAAGGGCAGCGGTTTCGGCGTATCGCGTGAGATGGTCAACAGCGACGCTGGCCCAGCGGTTACCAGCCGACGTCAGAGGAAGAGGTCCGTCTAAATCGATGCCAACGCGCCAAACGGCCGGTTAGGACAAGGTAAAGGTTGTAGACCTGCTGGCGAGAGGTTCGGGGAAGATTTCCGGCGCTGACAAACGAGGCAGGAGCGAACAAATTTCTGCACGTACCGGTACATTCCCGCCAAAAGTACCATTGTCGAATTCGGTGGTAAGTTTTGTATACCCCCGAGTGTGCACACTGCAGATCAGAGTGGAACGATTCGCATATTTGAGAACGGAGACTGCGGGGTACTACCAGTAACCACTGGCGGCCGTCGGCGCTGTAATTGCGTCGGTGAAGTAGCTCGTCGCGAATGGCGAAATGCTGGGCTTGACGACGCAATGCGCGAGTGGGTGGTGTTGCCGATGGATCAGTGAGCAAGTCTCTCAGCGAGACAATCCATTGGTCCTTGCGCTGTTCTGTAGCGATGGTGGGAAGGTCGATGGAAGAAACGGCCAGCTGAGTTTCTGAGCAGCGGGCGTTGTCGTCGGGTAAGGGGGAGCGCGAGAGGGCGTCGGCCTCGGCATGTAGGCGTCCGTTGCGGTAGAGCACGCGGATGTCGTAGTCCTGCAGACGAAGTGCCCAACAGGCGAGACGGCCTGAGGGATCCGTCAATGACGACAGCCAGCATAGTGCATGGTGGTCAGTAACGACATCGAACGGGCGACCATACAAATAAGGGCGAAACTTCGTAAGGGCCCAGATGATCGCCACGCATTCTTTTTCGGAGACGGTGTAGTTGGCCTCGGCTTTAGCAATCGTACGACTTGCATACGCCACGACATATTCAGGGAACCCTGGCTTGCGCTGCGCAAGGACAGCGCCAAGGCCAGCACCGCTGGCGTCCGTGTGTACCTCTGTAGGGGCCGTAGGGTCGTAGTGGCGTAGTATGAGCGGAGACGTCAACAAACGACGGATCTTTGCGAACGCGCCCTCGCACACTGACGACCACGAGTCAAGGGGCCCCTTACTGCCAAGGAGCTTCGTCAGTGGCGATATAATAGTGGCGAAGTTTCGGGTGAAACGTCGAAAGTAGGAACACAGTCCTACGAAACGGCGCAGTTCTTTGACGGACGTAGGTCTGGGAAACTCGGCTACGGCCCGAAGCTTGGCTGGATCTGGGAGGATTCCATCCTTGGACACGACGTAGCCCGAGTATTGTCAGCTGCCGTGCTGCAAATCGGCACTTCTTTAGGTTCAACTAAAGACCGGCGTTGCTCAAACACGTCAAAACATGCCGGAGGCGTTGAAGATGCGTGAAGAAGTCCGGAGCGAAAACGACGACGTCGTCGAGGTAGCACAAGCACGTGTGCCATTTCAGGTTGCGCAAGACGGTATCCATCATGCGCTCGAAGGTCGCGGGCGCATTACGCAGTCCGAACGGCATGACGTTGAATTCGCTACAAGCCGTCGGGCGTGACGAAGGCTGTCTTCGGTCGAGCGTCCTCAGCGATAGGGACTTGCCAGTACCCTGAGCGCAAATCGAGCGATGAAAAGAATTCAGCTCCTTGGAGGCTGTCAATCGCGTCGTCTATTCATGGCAGCGGATAGACGTCCTTGCGGGTTATCTTGTTGAGCCGTCGGTAGTCCACACAGAACCGTACGGAACCGTCCTTCTTCGCAACAAGAACGACCGGAGACGCCCAGGGACTGTTTGATGGTGAATAACATCCCGTCGAAGCATGTCGTCGACTTGCTCGTTAATTACACGACGCTCGGCAGGAGACGAGCGTCGTGTAATTAACGCGATATGTCGACGCGATATGGGCGTTGCCGCAGTGACGGCTGGGAGCCAGTGTCGATGCCATGCGTGACAGTGGACGTGCGGCCCAGGGAAGTCTGCGCGACATCGAAAGATGGGCGAAATTCTTCCAACAGGCACAGAAGCTGTGAACGCTGGACCAGCGTAAGGTTTTCATCGATGGAGGAGCCAAATACATCTTCGGGCGACGAATCAGACTTCGAAACAGCATTAAGTGTAGAGGATATGGGCCAGTGCGTGTCATCGGGTGCGTCCACGACTTGTGCGTCTTCGAGAGGTTCCACTCTGCCGAGACATTCCCCCTCGCAGCAATCTGACAGTATTTGGGGATGGATTGCTGAGAAAAATAGCGCTGTCCACCGTGAGTGATTTGCACTGCCGCAAAGGGCACCAACAATCCTTTCTTAGTGCGAACGTGGTCAGATGGCGAAAGGAGTGCAATGGTGTCGCAGAGACAGTCGCAGTACACTGACACAGCCGCTGACGCATTCGGAGGCACTTGGGTAACGTCTGTGACGAATATCTTGATCGAAAGTGATGGTCTGTTTGCCGGCGTCATCTCTGAGAACGGCGAGAGTTCTATTTCGGCGGGGATGCAATGAATGACGGCGTTGTGACGGGAGAGAAAATCCCATCCTAGGATGATGTCGTGCGAGCATGCAGGAATGATGATGAATTCGGCGGCATACATGACGTCCCTAATGACGACGCGAGCTGTGCATACTGCTGTTGGGTGAATACTTTGGGCGCTAGCCGTACGAAGGGATAGCCCCGAAAGTTGCGTCGTCACTTTGCGTAGGACACGGCTAAGTTTGGCGTCCATAACGGATACGGTGGCTCCAGTGTCTATAAGGGCAGATGCGCGAACACCGTCTACAAAGACGTCTATTATGCTCGATGGTCTCTGCTGAGGGCTTTCACAGTTCAATAGCGTCGCAGCCCTTGCCTCGTGGACTGCGACGACTAGTTTTCCCGATCTCGTGCGACCTGACGTGGCCGCATCGGCGACAATGAGCGACGTCGTGGAGACGGTGAACGGCGGGTAGATGGAGCTGGGCGTAACGTCGGTGACACAGGCGGCGGTGGTTCGTAATTAGGGCGGCTGGACTGGCTCATGACGGGTGATGCGACTCGAGGCCGCTGCACGCGATTGCAGAAACGTGCAACGTGGCCGGCGTAACCGCACGCAAAGCATGTGGGACGGTTCTCGGAAGTGCGCCAACGGTTTGCCGGAGAGGTTCCCACCCATGGCTCAGGACGCGATGGACGTAGCGGCTGATGATATGCCTGGATGGGGGGGGGGGGGGGGGCTGCAAACGGACTCTAGTGACATCGGCGTACGTAGGTGGCACAACCGCTTCGACCGCCGGAGGTCCAGCGACGGCTTCGGCGTAACTAAACGGGGCAGCCGCAGAGATCGTTTGGGCCGGCCTGGCGACAACTTGAGCGTAGCTAAGTGGCGCCGGTGACGGAGGGCGCTGGTGATATTCGGGCATGACTTCGGCGATTGCCTGTTCAATCACTCGGCTGAGGGGAGGCGGGAGTGTGGTTGATGGCTGTTCCACAGGCTGCGGGTGAGCAAAGGGCAGCAGAGAGAGCTGGCGTGCTATTTGTTCGCGCACAAATGTCATTTCTTCCAGCAAGGTGGTGTGGTCAGAAACGGTGTACAAGCCAACGAGATCTGCTTCCCGTGCTGGCGGCCGACGGGTAAACGACCGCTGCTGGCGTAGCTCCTCATAACTCGGGCACAGCGATATTATCTCTGCCACCGTGCGAGGATTTTTGGCGAGGCGCATGGTGAAGGTGTCGTCGTCGATGCCTTTCAGGACATTTTTAATCTTATCCGACTCGGACATGGTCGCGTTGGTTTTCTTGCACAAGTCCAGAATGTCTTCTATGTAAGTTGTGAAAGATTCCCCGGTCTGCTGAGCTCGTTCGCGCAAACGCTGCTCTGCTTGCAGCTTACGAACAGCAGGGCGGCCAAACACGTCGATAATAGCAGTCTTGAGAGCGGACCAGGCCGGGAAATCGGATTCGTGGTTGTTGTACCACAGACTTGCTACTCCCGCCAGGTAAAAGACCAAGTTGCTCAATTTTCCTACCTCGTCCTATTTCTTGGGAACACTCACGCGCTCGTCGATAGCGAGCCAGTCCTCCACGTCGTTGCCATCCGCGCCAGTGAAGATAGGTTGGTCGCGTTGACGAGGGACACCGGGACATGCGGGTGGTGCGGGAGGAGGCGTTTGCTGGGAGGCGTCTTGCGGCATGGTAGATGGTAGTGCACGGGATCGAAGCTCCAGGGGCATCGAAGGGGTTTCGGAGCGGTTGTGAGGGTACAGCACCTTCCACCAATTTATAAGGATGTTTATTGGACGGCACTTGAAGTAGCGCAAGGGCGACTGTCCAAAAAGCGCAGCACGGACTCTCAGCACGAGCGGCGCTCGATAGCCGAAGAAAACGACCCGCTAGAAGGTACTGGAGAAGGAGAGCCCACTTCAAGGCGCTGGAGCGGACGACCCACTTCAGGGTTCCAACGCTTCGCTACAGTTTCGCCAGTTGAGCGAATTCTATCTGATCTCTTGAGCTTGACAGTTTAATTCATGTTCTGCCGTTTCTTTATTAGGTCCTTTGTTACTTGGGAGAGCTTACCTATTGGTTGCCTTAGTGCCTTACCTCCCACTTTAATTGCTGCCTCTGAGATCAGCCTAGTTACGGTTTCATTCATTACCTCTATGTTGTCTTTATCTTCCTTTTCTAAAGCTGCATATTTGTTTGCGAGCGCCAACCTGAATTGGTCTGCTGCGTCTAGTTTGTCCTGTTCCTTCTTGACTAATTTTATTATTTTTTTCTCTTCAAATTGAGAGAGATCCTAGACATCACCAACCTATGGTCACTGCACTTTACCTTACACAACACTTCTACATCCTGCACTATGCTGGGATCAGCAGAAAGTACGAAATCCATTTCATTCCTTGTTTCTCCAGTAGGGCTTTTCCAGGTCCACTTCTTTTTGCTGCGCTTCCTGAAGAAGGTATTCATCATTCGGAGCCTATTCCTTTCCGCGAATTCTACCAATATCTCTCCTCTAGTGTTCCTAGAATCGATGCCGTAGTTTCTAATTGCTTGCTCGCAAGACTGGGTTTTCCCCACTTTTGCATTGAATTCGCCCATGACTACAGTATACTGAGTTTGAACCTTTCTCATTGCTAAGTCAACAGCTTCATAAAACTGCTCTATTTCTTCGTCATCATGACTGCAGGTTGAGGCGTAGGCTTGTACTTACTTCATTCCAAACCTCGTATTCAGCTTTATTATGACGAGTGCTACCATTTCGATAACACTGAAGAATTTATCAATGTTGCCCGCTATGCCCTTATGGACTAGAATTCCTACTCCGAGTTCTCTCGTATCTGGAAGACCAGATAGTCGTGGCCGTTAATCAGCACTGTATGAGTCTCACCAGTTCTTTTAACCTCACTAAGGCCAATAATATCCCAGGCAATACCTCAGAATTCTTCAAATAGCCCTCCGAAGCTATCCTCCATCGATAGGGTGCACGTGTTGAACGTTGCCAGGTTCAGTATTAAGCGGCGGCCTGTCCGGACCCAAAGGTTCGTAGCACCCTCCGCCGCGTCGCAGGTCCGACCACCGCCTTGGTCAGGTGCTCCACAGCCGCTGGAGACTGAGGGCCATGGGTTAATTGTGGGAGTCATGAGGGAGGTAGTGGCCGAATACTGCACCAGGGAGGCCAATGTCTGTTCTAGTGAGGGAGTGACTTTGTTGAAGCTGAGTGGGCTTTCCTAATTTGGTTGCACGTGTACTAGTATAGACCCACTATCTCTCGGCGATATTTTTTTTTTTTGCCGGTGTCAGGCGCCACTCCATGTCTAAAAATGTAGTGGACTGGAGGAGGATTCGACCTTACGACATTTAGGTTAAAAGCCGGGTGTTGTACGTTTGCTATGTATGTAATATATATATATATATATATATATATATATATATATATATATATATAACGTGTTGAGGCCATGGGGCGTGATGGCCTTCTTTTCTGTTCAGAGTGGGCCTCTTGGCCCAGTTCACCTGTTAACAGCGGAGCTGTTAGAGCTGAGGTTGAGCCGTGCAAGCGGTGATCAGCGCCAACTACAGGTGGTCGGAGAGTGGCGAGAGAGGAGGTGCAGAGAGGGAAAGAAAGAGAGACAGACAGAGAGTGAGCGAAATAAATAAAACAAAACGAACTTTTTTGGCGAGGCGGAATTGGAACCCGGGTATCCGACGGCCCAAAGGCGAGCGTTATAACCACAGCGCTATACACCCTCGCTTGCAGAACGTGCATTTATGGGAAGCATATCGTTGCATTGTACCGACGATTGTAACAGAACTTGCTATGAGCGAGAGATAGAGAAAATGAGAGAAAGAAAGAGACAAAAAGGAGAGAGAGAGAGAGAAATAGAGCGATAGTGAGACAGAGAGAGAGAGAAAGGAAGAGAGAGAGAATATGCAAAGAGAAAGAGAGAGCGAAAAAAGAAAAAAAAAACAATATAAATTTTCTTGACGAGGCTGGATTTGAAACCAGGTAATCACGGTCCAAAGGCGAATGTCATACCCTCTACGTTATACCCAATGCACTATACACCCACGCTTGCAGAGCTCCGCTATTTCATCAGATTTCACAAGCGTGGAACTGGCTTAATTTTGTTTTTTTGTTAGGCAACTTGTCTCCCGGTTTCTCTTCTTTCCTGACATAAACAGCCCCTTTCTAAGCGAGACTTAGATTCACTAAGACTAACATAAAGTAATTAGAGAGGGTTCAAAAGAGGGCTGCTCGATCCATATATAATAATTACTGACATACATCAGTAACACATCTTTTAATCAAAGCTGGCCTGCCGACAATGACTGAGCGAAATCGTTCTGCAGAACATAAATTCATCTACCAATTAATTAAGGGACATTACAGAGCTCAACAGACCCATTCACTTCTATTTTCGTCTTGGTATGCGATCCGACCAAGACATCAGCTAACTTACCTGGGGGCGGCTTACCTGCACCCTTATTTATTTCGTTTACGTTTTGCCTGTTTTGTGAAACTGCTTTTCTCGTCCGTAATAACTGCATGCTTCAAATACTCATTTGTTCCTCCAACTATTACCAATTGAAATAACCTCACTAACAATGAAGCGTTGCAACTCTCACTGACGTTGTTAGCGCACCATATTACCTAGTGTGTGTTACTGCTTTTCGCCACATTACTGTTCTATTGTATATTTTTTGTTTACTGTTTGACATCGTGCTCAAATGTAGTGTTCCTGATGCTGGCGGCTTACCTGCACCCTTATTTATTTCGTTTACGTTTTGCCTGTTTTGTGAAACTGCTTAGTTCTTTTTTCCCACACTGCTAAATTCCAGATACCGGGATTGCAGTATCAATAAATAAATACGTTCGTAGTGTAGACACTACGAACGCTGCCTAAGAAACAGCGCCAGACTGGATGCCTTTATTAGATGCTTGCACATGCTTTCCTGACTTTTGAATGTGTCTTGAGTAACCATAAATTTCTGTAGCGCTTTCTTTTTCTTGCATTAATGATGTGTTTGCTCCCATGTAGGAAAGAAAAAAAAGTAGTCTGTGGTCGAATGGGTAGCGCATCGAGCTGCTGTGCTGAGGTAACAGGGTTTTAAACCAGTCATCGGACCAACTTTGGGTCACTGAGAATTGTGGCAATGCGTACACACCCGTGCTGCTCTTCAACGAACCTCTTTCTCGCGGACATGGGTCACTGTAGATGCGGGACTGGGTAGGGTACCGCTGTCCCAAGAAACTCTTTGACGCCTACCTGGGTGTGGGCCGCACGGTCTGTGCGCGTCGTCAGTGAACCTGTCTGATGCCAACTTGGGTTCACTGGGTTTGTGCCAGTAGGTTTGTTCCGCTCTTCAATGAAAGTCTTTGACGCCAACTTGAGTAACTAGGAATGTACCACTGGGAATCTGCCGCTCTAAAATGACGAAGAAAGATCGTTAATTTCTTCAATGCTGAGTGGAATCAAACCCGCGCCACAAGGCTTCATCAATGACAGCAGCCCGCTGCCTCAGCAGGCTGTGCCACAAAGTCAATGTGTGTGTCCCGCCTTCAATGAACGCCGTTCACGCCTACACTTTAGCGAGCAGCGCCATGAATGTGCCGCTGTTCAGTGAACATCTCGCCAACTTGGGTCATTGAGTAAGCGCCATTAGGTGTGCGGCAACGGAGGTAAAAAAACTGCCGCGCGACTGGCCGCTCGAGGCACTTTCAGTGTATTCGCGGGCTTCTTCCGCGCTCGGAAAAAACACCTTTATGTAGCACGTGTTGAGCAAACGAAAGCTGTATCAGGAGTATTTCCTCGCTGACAATTTTTCTTCTCATTATAATATTGGAGAATTTAGTTAATTCATAAACACTAATTACCTATTTAGACGGCATGCAAAAATAATTTAAGTACCCCGAAGCGACGACAAGCAACATTACCTTGGTTCTGTCCAGCTACGTGGCATTTGCATATAAAAAAATATCTTGGTGCATGATACTTGGGACACCCTCTGTATACCGGTGACGCCAATTCCATATGCCGGCATCCGTACCGCGTTTAACATGCTGAACGTAGCGTTATGCGGCATGAAGCGGACAAAATGCTGACTAAAGACGTCATTGAATCTAACACTCGCCCCTGGGCGTCCCCAGTTGTCATTGTTGAGAAGAAAGATGGCGGCTAGCGGTTCTGCGTCGACTACAGACATCTGAATAAGATCACGCTCAAAGACGTCCACCCACTGCCACTTATTGATGACGCCTCTGAATTATCGATTGAATTATCATCCAATATATTTAACTAGAATACCCTGCAAGAACATGGGACATGTCATTTATTCACAAATCAATAATTTCCTAGATTGGAACAATTTCTTTCATTCTTTTCAGCACGGTTTTCGCAAAATTTTTTCCTGTGAAACTGAACTAGCTAACTTTCTTTGATTTATATTTAAATTTGGACCATTTTCAACATGCCGGTGCCATCTTAGATTTTGCGAAGGTTTTCGATAAAGTGTCTCATCAGCTGCTCCTAATTAAATTTTCTGGCCTAAACATTCAACCTCTTGTTCTTAACTGGATTGAAGCTTTTCTGAGCAATCGTTCACAATCTGTTTTTGTTAATGAACACATTTCCAATCTCTCCCAGTAACGTCTGGTGCCTCCCAGGGATCGGTACTGGGGCCTCTGCTATTCCTAATATGCATAAATGACTTGCCTTTGCATGTGACCTGTCAGATTTGTATGCTTGCGGACGACTGCGTCATTTATCGCGCTATCAGTAAGCCTTCTGAGCAGCAAGCTCTTCGAAATGATCTTAGCTGTATTCAAGCATGGTCTGACCAGTGGCTCATGACACTTAACCCCACTAAATGTAATTCATTGTCTTTTTCGGGTCGTCTATACACTTTATCGTTTCCTTACGCTGTCGGTAAAGCTAATCTGATGAGATCTAACATGGCGCGCAAATATAACAAACATAGTAGCTTCTGCTAACAAAATAACTGGGCTTTCTCAAACGTCATTTACGTGACGCTCCAGTATATTTAATGTTGCTGACTTACAAATCCATTATCAGACCAAAACTTCAGCACGTCGCTGCCATTTGGAGCCCGGATCAGGTGTACATTATAAACACACCTTGTCAGAGCCGCAAGAGATCAACCCAACCCTGACAAGTTTCGCGCTGTCGAAACGTTTCCCGTACCCTCATGAAAGCAGATGTCAGAAGGTTGTTGAACTATGCTCCTATTTCGATCAGTTTAAAAAAGAACTTTGCCGACGCCGCTAGCCCACTGACCGACCTACTCAAAAAAGATGTTTCCTCCTCACGGGGCCCTGCGCAAGCCGAAGCCTTCACCGCCCTCGTCCGCTTGCTAGCTTACTACGACCCATCTGCTGGTACTGAAATTCACATAGATGGCCGCGGCCATGGAGTAGGAGCTCTTCTCGTTCAATAGAAGAACAACGCACAGCGCGTAATTGCATACGCTAGCCGCCTTCTCTCGCCAACCGAACGGAACTTGTTTTCACTGAACACGAGTGCCTGGTCTTGGTTTCCTCAGTAGCCAAGTTCCGCCCTTACTTATGCTGGCCGCAAATTTGTTTCGTTATTACTGATCACTATGCCCTGTGCAGGCTGTCGTCACTGAACGACCCGACTGGACTACTGGGTCGGCGTTGCGGAAACAAGAATACGCTTTTACTGTTTTGTACAAATATGGACATTTACATAAGGATGCCAACTGTCTCTCCCATCACGCGGTCCACAGTCCAGACCATGATGCCCATGACATCGATGCTTGCGTGCTAGCCATTTCAAACTTGCGTGACATTCTCAACGATCAATGCCGTGATGACTCTTTACGTGTCCTCATCGATCGCGTACCTTCTTCGCATTTTGAGCCCGCTTTCAGCACATTCGTACTCCTCGATGGCGTTCTGTACCTATGCAACTTTCGCTCCGAAGGCCTGGAACTATTGTTCGTTCCACCTCGACATCTTGGGGTACAAGTTCTTGAGCAGCTACATGACGCAGCCACAGCCGGCCACTTAGGTGTCTCCCATAGAGACGACCGTGTACGACGAAGCTTTTACTGGCCCAGCCTGTATCGCCCCATGTGCCGCTTTGTTGCTGCCTGTGTACTCTGTCAGCGCCGCAAACTACCTGCTGTATTACCCGCTAGACGCCTACACCTCATCGATGACCCTTCCGAACCATTCTTTCGCATCGACATCGATCTCCAAGGTCCTTTTCCTACGTTTAAACCGGGAACAAGTGGGTCGCTTTCGCGAATTACTGCACGACGCGTTACGCCATCACGCGAGCATTACCGATAATCTAGTCTACCACCATTGCGGATTTCCTTCTCTATGACGGCATACTACATCACGGCGCACCGAGGCTCACTGATGGCGGCCGCACCTTCTTGTCCGGCGTTGTCGAAGACCCTGTTCGTTCCTGCTCTGCCGTGCACAGGCTAACTAATCTCCATAGCTGACATGTTTACTTTGCTATCCATGAATCCAAGGACTTCAAGGAGGTCAGAGGAGCCGAGACTTGCAGCTGGATAGATTTCTTCACATTCCAATAAAACATGTTCCACCGTTTCTGTAGCTTTACCACAGCAAGCGCATGCGGCTCCGTCCTTGGTGTACTTCGCTTTATAACTGCGCGTTCTAAGGCATCCTGATCTCGCTTCGAAAAGTAAGCAGCTTCCCTTTGAGTTATCATAAATTGTTTCTTTCCTGATTTCTATTCTTCCTTTGAGGTAGTTAGTCATAGCAGGTTTATTTTTCATTGCCGCCACCCATAACCTTGTCTCAGCCTCTCTCACTTTGCGTTTGACGTTCTTTGTGGCCATCTTGCTGGCCATACCGGTCGCATATTTGCTGGTAAGCTTCCTAGTTCTTTTCCTCCACTGTGAGTCAATGTTTTGCCTGAACACTCTTGGACCCCATCTACTTTCTTCCATTTTCCTCAGCCGTTCTTAAAAATCAATTTTACTCTGAGCCTCGCTTGCTTCAAAATTTCTCCAGCCCATATCACCCTGCACAGCTTCATTAGTAGTCTTCCCGTGGGCGCCCAATGCGAGGCGTCCCATTGACCTTTGGTTGCGATTGAGTCCTGATTGTACTCCTGACTTCAAGCAAACAACCGCATTACCAAATGTAAGCCCTGGAACCATTACACTTTTCCACATACCCCGGAGCACCTCGTACCTACTGTATCCCCATAGTGCCCTGTGTTTCATTATGTCCCCATTTATCTTCCATTTTGCTGTTGTTGTTTTCTCCTGTGTCTCCAGATATCTATCGCCTTCGTTTATCCATATACCAAGGTATTTGTATTCTTTTACCCGAGGTATTTCCGGGCCCTGAATCAACACTGTCTGTTCACTGTTTTCATTGAATACCATACAACCTGATTTTCTAACGCTAAATTTTAATCCTAACTTCTCACATTCTTCTCCACAGATATCAGCCAGACGTTGCATATCACTTTGTGTTGCAAGCAACACAATTTCAGTTCGCATAAAATAAACCTGGAAGCTGCTGCTCAACTATTGTGCTGGCTTGTTTGTATTAGAGGTTAAACCCGATATTGATTGCCTTCTAGCGCTCTTTCCATCCTTACCACGTACATCATAAACGGCAGCGGGGATAAAGAGCAACAATGTCTCAGTCCCTTGTTGATGTCAACTTTATCCTCGCTCGTGATCCCTTCCCATTCGACGCAAACAGTATTTTCTCGGTAAATCTCCCTCAATAGCTGCATGCAGTCGTTGCCTATACCTTCCCCTTCTAGAATATTCCACAAAATGCTGCGATCTCCTTTGTCATAGGCTCCGGTAATGTGTATAAAAGTCACATATAGCGGTCTCCTTTTTTTTCTGGATATTTCAATACGCTGAGTAAGGACAAATAAGTTATCATCCAGCCACCTACCGATTTTGAAACCATTCTGAAGTTCTCCCAATATGCCATTATTCTCTGCCCATGATTGCAGCTTTAATTTAATCGAATTTAATCGCCTGCATTGCTAACCTGTATATTACTGATGTAATTGTCAGCGGTCGATAAGAGTGAATTTTATCTTTTTTCCCTTTACCTTTATAAATAAATGTCGTCCTACTTTGTCTCCAACTGTCTGGTATTCGCCTATGTTGTAAGCATTTTGCTACTGCTTTCAACAGAGCTTCCTTACTTTTTGGTCCTAGCTCATTAATCAGTCTAAAGGGAACCTCGTCTAAACCTGTGGCTGTGCGTTTAGGAATTTTCTCTTCAGCTTTCTTCCAGTTGAAATTACTCAGCACCAACTCCTTTTCCGTCTGGTTTTCGTTCATTCTCTCTTTTTCCTCAGAAACCACCTCGCCATAGCCCTGAAATGATTCAGCTGTTATTTTTCGAATGTACTTTAATGCCGCGCCCCCGTCCAGTTTGTTTCCATCTTCGTCAAGGATATGTTGCTGTACTGATCCCAACTTCCTGCCTAATACGTTAATGTGGTTCCAAAATATTCTTGGGGCGGCCTGTTTTTTCGCACGTATTTCTGACAATCAGCGTTCACTTTCACCTTTAATCTTTGCTTGAACTAATATTTGAACCATAATATTTGGGTGTGGGCTATAATATTTAAAACTATAATATTTGGGTGTGGGCTTGGCGGCTGCGCCACGACACTGTCGCCTAATCCACTGGTTTTCGCCATGCAGATGATCACCTCTGCCTTTTCGCACGTGCTGCTGCCCGCACTGGCGGCTGCTTGTTCCAGGCCTCCCTCTGAGCATGCGCAGTTTTTCCACCGATTTTCGGATCAGCTGGGGCGTCGCGCATGACTTCGCCTTTCCGGATACCTGTGTGCTGCCAGCACAGAAATGGGTGCTCGATTCATCGTGGGTTCCTGCACCGACATCGACACTCTCCAGCTCGTCTACAATAAAAGACAGCCTACCACTCCTGCCGCCCTGTGGGCTTGGTGGCTGCGCCACGACACTGTCGCCTAATCCACTGGTTTTCGCCATGCAGGTTGGTACAAGGCACAGCCTTTTTGCTAAGAGGTGTAGCGACTATTGTCTGGTGCAGCTTCTGAGCCCCCACTGCTGCCTTGCTCATATTGGTGAATGTGTAGGAGTGATTCGTCCGCTTACTAATGCTCTCCGGCGACGTTGAGACTAACCCGAAGCCCGACACGAACGATGTGTTGAAAGAATTGCAAAAGATTTCAGCCAGTCAAAACACACTAATCAGTGAGGTTAAAGGCTTAAAAAGTCAGATTTTAAATACCGATAAGATTCTAATGGACTTGACCGAAACGAATGACTGAACTGAAGCATCATTACCAGGCCATGATACCCCTTCAAAATGAATTAGAAGCTGTGAAATGTGCCGATGCTCAAACTGCCAGCATTGTATCCGGGCTCAAAAATCACCTAAACGATGTAGACAACCGGTCCCGAAGGAATAATTTAATTTTCTATGGCCTTCCTGATACTAACCCCTAAGAAACCTTCGCACAATCAGAAAAGCTGGTCATTGATGAAATCGCAGATACCATGAAGGCAAACATTGAGCCCAAAGATATCGAACGTGCTCATCGCCTTGGTCGCTATTCACCTAACCGGCACCGTCCTATCATTATCAAATTCGCGTCATAAAAAACGAAAGAATCAGTCCTGTCTAACGACCGCAAACTGAAAGGCACAAATTTTCGGAATGCCGGACACCCCGGGAGTAGAAAGCGCTTTCTGCAACTTCTGTATTAACGATATCAAATACATTCTTGGTGCCGTATACAGGCCCCCTAACTCGACTGTTGCAAACTTGGAATCCTTGAGAGAATACATGTGCACCCATTTAAGACAAGCAGATAAACTAATCTTAACCGCCGATTTTAACCTGCCGAATGTTGACTGGAGCTCATTCTCGTCCCGCTCCACCACAAATATTGATAGTGAAATGATTGATATTGCTATTAATTTTGATTTATTACAGGTATTTTAGGAATTCACTAGAAGCCACAATGACTCAAAAGCAGTTCTCCATCTATTCTTTGTACGCGGAAATATACAAGATGATGTCTCATGTGTGGTCACAGACGGCATTTCAGTTCACCAAGCAGTGGTATTATTGCGGCAATGTGCCCCTCGCAGTAACAACGATAAGATTCGGTATTACCCGAACTTTTCTCGTGCAGATGACGAGTCTGTAATAGATACACTTGCATTTCATCTGGACGACTTTAAAAATAACACTGCTAGCATGAACGATTTGTGGCTTTTATTTAAAGATATTATTTCCAACTTGGTGCAACAGTTTGTTCCAAAGATTGCGAGGAGGACTGCGCGTCGGAATCCGTGGATTTCCCGGGAGACGTTGCACCAGCAACGCAAGCTTAAACGGCTTAAAAATCGTGCAAAAAATAAAACTTGTTCAAATTCCGAAAGGCTCATTGAGGAAGCGTCAAATAATTTAAAACAAATGATCATAAATGATAAACAGAGTTACTTTAATGTACAGCTTCCTAGTTTTATGAAGACGTCTCCAGGGAGATTTTGGAGGATGATCACTCATTCTTCCTGGCTTTCCAATATGTTCATAATAGACGGCAAAAGTGTACACGATGAACAGGTTGTATGTTCTGCTTTCAACAACCATTTCAGCAGTGTATTTACAAGGATGATGGTTATCTGCCTTTTTTTACATGGATTTGCCTTCCATTCTTGATATTGTCATTTATGAGCATGGTATTTGTCACTTACTGTTAAAAATAGATGAAAACAAATCGCCCGGTCCAGATGGTATACCAAATGCCTTCTTAAAACGGTATGCCGAGTGGTGTGCAAAGTACTTGGAATTTTTGTTTAGTAAATCGCTTCAGGAAGGCATGCTTCCGAATGACTGGAAAACAGCAATAATTAAACCCTTACATAAATCGGGAAACAAGAATTGTATAAAAACTATCGACCAATTTCTCTGACTTCGACAACATGCAAAATTTTCGAACACATAATCTATAAGCATGTAATTGGTTTTCTTGATGATCACTGCGTGTTGACGAACGCTCAGCATGGATTTCGGCGGGGCTTTTCCACACTCAGTTAGCAGAAACCATTCATGATTTTGCCAATACAATAGATAAACGAAAACAAACCGACGCTATATTCATGAATTTCAGTAAAGCATTCGACAAAGTAGCTTCAGTAGGACGTTCTGGTGGGCTAGTTGGTTCATAGCTTTTAGACGTTTATAAACTGCGCAAGAAAACGAAGACACAAGAAGGAAAACACACACGACACCACGAGCGCAGAACTGCCAACTGTTTATTTCTGGGATAGCAAGCAGCATATATTTCACTCATGATCCTGAACACGTGCCCCCATTGTCATCGACACATGTGCCGATAAACACAAAAACACACACAAAAAATAATATATCTGCTGTGTAACCTTGTAAACAGGATTGCGACAGGCGATCACCAAACTAACCAAGAGCCGTTCTGCTGCGTCATCAAATGAGGGAGAGAAAACCATGAGCACGTGAACGAAATGAAAATGGCAGATGTCACTTAACAAATAACCATGGTAAAGGTGTGGGATGAGGTGATAAATACGTTAGAAAAAATAATAAAAAAGAAAATTATCAACAAATAATACATCAAACAACAAATGTAGAGGTGATGATGTGATAAAAGGCAAGAAGGATAAAGAAAAATTTAAAGAAAAATAAGACGAGATGTAAAGATGAAGTCGACGAAAACTATAAACGTGGCTATGAAAAGCATAAAAACATGGTAAAAAAGGTAGCGCTGAGGCGTTGTTTCAGTGTAAAACCAACGATCAAAAAAAATATCGCAAAATTTGAACGCCAAGAAGGATTTCTACAAGGCACATTCCAGAAAATTAACTTCTGGCAACAACGAGAGAGACGGCGTGCTGATACACTTGTCGCCTGTTTTTATTATGTAAAAAGCTTCAACAATCTCCCTTTCGGTCTGGTCCCTCGATTTGAACAAGAACGTTGTGTTTTTGAGAATCGGTTTGCAAGGATTATTTCTTCCGCCCTCATCATTTCCTCTGCATCAATTACAGTGTTGGGCCAAAGTGCCTCCTGCATTGTTCTTTACATGCCACTGGTGTTCCCGTGCCCTTTCATTAAAACACCTGCCCGTTTGACCAATATAAATGCTGTCACAAGTCAAGGGAATTGAGTACACTACCCCACAAACACACTCGGTGTAGTTCGTTTCGTGCATGGTTGAGCACTGGGGTCTAATCTTTTTCTTACCTGTCACCATTGGGCACACTCTACTAAGTTTGCATGGAGCCGAAAATACGACCTTGACCCCGTAGCGGCTTGCCACCTTTTTGATGTTGTGCGAAACTCGATGAATGTAGGGCATGACTTGCAGTTTATCTTTCTTAATATCCTCTTTCTGTTGCTTTCTACCTTTCAGTTTTTGCAAGAGACTTTCACAGGCACCTGTGATTAAACTCTGAGGGTAACCAGCCGAAAGGAAGCGCCTAACTTGCTGATTGAAACTGAGTTCTAATTTGTGCTCGCAAGATTTTTCCAGGGCGGATTTACAAGCTAGGGTTCCGTTGGCCCTTTTAACTAGTTTGGAATGAGCACTTTCAAACGGCAGTGGGGCCTTCTTTGTCCTCGGGTTGTAATACCAACAGATGTGTTTTTTAGCGTCAAAATGGAGGCTGAGGTCCAGAAATTGAAGGACATTATCCCTGGCTAGCTCGTGGGTTAAGGTGAGCCCTCCCGAAGCTGATTGAAATATATTCAAAATGCGATCTACGGCATCATTGAGGTTATCACTTGTGGACACGTGGAGTATGACTAAGTAATCGTCGACATAACGGAAAATCCGCACATGTTCCCCGGAAATTAGTTGCTGAACTCTTTGATCAAACACCGACAGATAGATATCGCAAAGAACGGGTGCGACTGCCGAGCCAATGCAAATTCCAGCCTTCTGCACAGAGTCATCATCATCATCATCAGCCTATATTTATGTCCACTGCAGGACGAAGGCCTCTCCCTGCGATCTCCAATTACCCCTGTCTTGCGCTAGCGTATTCCAACTTGCGCCTGCGAATTTCCTAACCTCATCATCCCACCTGACTTTCTGCCGTCCTTGACTGCGCTTCCCTTCTCTTGGTATCCATTCTGTAACCCTAATGGTCCACCGGTTATCCATCCTACGCATTACATGGCCTGCCCAGCTCCATTTCTTCCGCTTAATGTCAACTAGAATATCGTCTACCCCCGTTTGTTCTCTGATCCACACCGCTCTCTTCCTGTCTCTTAACGTTACTCCTAAGATTTTTCGTTCCATTGCTCTTTGTGCGGTCCTTAACTTGTTCTCGAGCTTCTTTGTTAACCTCCAAGTTTCTGCCCCGTATGTTAGCACCGGTAGAATGCAATGATTGTACACTTTTCTTTTCAACGACAGTGGTAAGCTCCCAGTCAGGATTTGGCAATGCCTGCCGTATGCACTCCAACCTAATTTTATTCTTCTGTAAATTTCTTTCTCATGATCAGGGTCCCCTGTGAGTAATTGACCTAGATAAACATATTCCTTTACAGATTCTAGAGGCTGACTGGCGATCCTGAATTCTTGTTCCCTTGCCAGGCTATTGAACATTATCTTTGTCTTCTGCATATTCATCTTCAACCCAATTCTTGCACTTTCTCGATGAAGGTCCTCAATCATTTGTTGTAATTCCTCTCCCTTGTTGCTCAATAGGACAATGTCATCTGCAAACCGAAGGTTGCTGAGATATTCGCCATCGATCCTCACTCCTAATCCTTCCCATTCTAAGAGCTTGAATACTTCTTCTAAGCATGCAGTGAATAGCATTGGAGAGATTGTGTCTCCTTGCCTGACCCCTTTCTTGATAGGTATCTTTCTACTTTTCTTGTGGAGAACCAAGGTAGCTGTGGAATCCTTGTAGATATTTGCCAAGATATTCACGTATGCCTCCTCCACTCCTTGATTACGCAATGCCTCTATGACTGCTGATATCTCTACCGAATCGAATGCCTTTTCATAATCTATGAAAGCCATATAGAGAGGTTGATTGTACTCCGCAGATTTCTCGATTACCTGATTGATGGCATGGATATGGTCCATCGTAGAATATCCCTTCCTGAAGCCAGCCTGTTCTCTTGGTTGACTGAAGTCAAGTGTTGTCCTGATTCTATTGGAAATTATCTTGGTGAATATTTTATACAATACTGAAAGCAAGCTAATGGGTCTGTAATTCTTCAATTCTTTAACGTCTCCCTTCTTATGGATAAGTATAATGTTGGCGTTCTTCCAGCTCTCTGGTACACTTGAAGTTGTGAGGCATTGCGTATAAAGGGCCGCAAGGTTTTCAAGCATGATATCTCCTCCATCTTTGATTAAATCTACTGTTATTCCATCTTCTCCAGGCGCTTTTCCCCTGGTCATGTCTTTCAAGGCCCTTTTAACTTCATCGCTAGTTATAGAAGGAGCTTCTGTATCCGGTTCATGACTATTTCGAATGGAAGAAGCTTGGCTGTTTTGGCTACTGTACAGGTCAGTATAGAATTCTTCTGCTGCTTTTACTATGTCATCGAAATTGCTGATGATATTACCATGCTTATCTTTCAGTGCGTACATCTTGCCTTGTCCTATGCCTAGTTTTCTTCTTACTGATTTCATGCTGCGTCCATATTTTACGGCTTCCTCAATTTTTCCCACGTTATAATTTCGAATATCCCTCACTTTCTTCTTGTTGATCAGTTTTGACAGTTCAGCGAATTCTATCTGATCTCTTGAGTTGGACACTTTCATGTTTTGTCGTTTCTTTATTAGGTCCTTTGTTTCTTGGGAGAGCTTCCCTCCAGGTTGCTTTGGTGCCTTACCTCCCACTTCAATTGCTGCTTCTGAGATCAGCCTAGTTACGGTTTCATTCATTAGCTCTATGTTATCTTCATCTTCCTGTTCTAAAGCTGCATATTTGTTTGCGAGCACCAGCCTGAATTGGTCTGCTTTTACCCTTACTGCCTCTAGGTTGGCCTGTTTCCTCTTGACTAATTTCACTCTCTCTCTCTTCAAATTGAGAGAAATCCTAGACCTCACTAACCTATGGTCACTGCACTTAACCTTACCTAACAGCTTCATCAAGTCACTTCATCACCAGAACAGGAATTGGCCTCCCTGGTGCAGTATTCGGCCACTACCTCCCTCATGACTCCGACAATTAACCCATGGCCCTCAGTTCCCAGTGGCTGCGGAGCACCTGACCAAGGCGGCGGTCAGACCTGCTACGCGGCAGAGGGTGCTAAGAATCTCTGGGTCAAGGCAGGCCGCCAATGGAAACTGAACCTGGCAACGTTCAACACGCGCACCCTCTCGAGTGAGGCTAGCTTAGCAGGACTATTTGAAGAATTATCAGGAATTTCCTGGGATATTATTGGCCTTAGTGAGGTTAGAAGAACTGGTGAGGCTTACACAGTACTGACTAACGGCCACGTCCTCTGCTACAGAGGTCTTCCAGATAAGAAAGAATCCGGGGTAGGATTTCTAGTGCATAACAACGTAGCGGGCAACATTGATGAATTCTACAGCATTAATGAAAGGGTAGCAGTCGTCATAATAAAGCTGAATAGGAGGTACAAAATGAAGGTAGTACAAGCCTATGCCCCAACCTCTAGTCACGATGAAGAAGAAATAGAACAGTTTTATGAAGATGTTGAACTAGCAATGAGAAAGGTGCAAACTCAGTATACTTTAGTCATGGGCGACTTCAATGCAAAAGTGGGGAAAAAGCAGGTTGGTGAGCAAGCCATTGGCAACTACGGCATCGATTCTAGGAATGCAAGAGGAGAGATGTTAGTAGAATTCGCGGAAAGGAATAGGCTCCGAATAATGAATACCTTCTTCAGGAAGCGCAGCAACAGGAAGTGGACCTGGAAAAGCCCTAATGGAGAAACAAGGAATGAAATAGATTTCATACTCTCTGCCGATCCAAGCATAGTGCAGGATGTAGAAGTGTTAGGTAAGGTTAAGTCTGCACAGAGTATTTTCCATCAAACTCGATGGCCGTGGAACTCAAATAAAAGCTTAACAGTTCAAGGAAATGTTCGGTGCTCACCCCTGCTGTGTTCTGAAAGGCTACTTCTCCAGTCTCTTGAATTTGTTGCCTAATAGCGGCGAACAAACCGTCATGCGGGATTGAGTAGAACAGGTCCTCGATGTCAATCGAAAACCCTGTGGTAGCCATCGGAAGACCTTCTTTCAGGTGTATGACGACTTCCGTCGAAGATGGGACCAAAAAGGGGTCCTTGCCAACTATCTTTTGTAGGTTTGATTGAAGAAAGTTCCCAATTGTCTTTTGCCAAGTGTCTTTCTCAGAAATAAACAGTTGGCAGTTCTGCGCTCGTGGTGTCGTGTGTGTTTTCCTTCTTGTGTCTTCGTTTTCTTGCGCAGTTTATAAACGTCTAAAAGACAAAGTAGCCCACAGCAAATTACTTCACAAATTGAGTTTTCTACTTAGAAATGATAAAATATTAAAATGGATACAAGCATACCTAACCAACCGCTCCCAATTTGTTAGGATAAACCAGACTTCCTCTGACACATTACCTGTTGTTTCTGGCTTTCCCCAGGGATCCGTGCTGGGTCCTCTTTTTTTCTTGCTTTATGCAAATGACATTGTGAATAATCTATTTGTCAAAATTGAACTTTACGCGGAGGTTTGTATACTTTATGACGAAATTGAATCCCCCAAGATCAAATCAGGCTAAATAGTGATTTTGGCAAAATAGTTGCATGGTGCCATCGATGGCAAATGTCTATTAACTATGAAAAACCCGTCTTTATGAGAATAACACTAAATAAAAAGCCATTTCTCTTCGACTATTTTGCCAACAACACTTATACCTCTGAAGTACCTCACTATAAATATCTCGGTGTACACATATCTCACAATCTTTCCTGGTCAAAACATACTGACACTGTAATGGCTGATTGTCTTCGCAAATTGTTTACCCTAAGACGGTCGTTATAATTCTCGACGCCTGCTGTCCGCCTTCTGCCATATAATGCAATAGTTCGACCTACTTTAGACAATGCAATAATCATCTGGGACATCTACACAAAAACAAATATTGAAAAATTAGAACGAATTCAAAAGAAAGCTGTTCGATTTATCTACAATTATTCATGTCCAACTTCTATAACAGATCTCCTTAAACGGAGTGGCTTCTCTTCGATTACAGAACAAAATCGTGTTTCCCGATTAAAATTCTTTTTTCAGCTAGTGAATGGCCACTACCATATTGATACCTCACACATTTTAACACCTGTAACTGGTTATGCTACCCGTCATAAACATTCTCAAGCAGTAGCCCCGTTAACAACGCATAACAACTGCTTCAAATACTCTTATTTTCCAAGAACAATAGTTGACTGGAATAAACTTCCTGACGAAGTCGTTACACTAAATTATTTATCCCTTTTTCAGGCCCGCCTGCATTCTTGACTCTGTCACACATAATTTATTTGCTTCTTTTTGCTTGCATTATGTCCTTTTATTTGCTTCTTTTTGTTTACATTCTGTCCTTTTGTCATGTTGAATTCAAGCGTCGGCAAGATTGCTTGTAATCTGTGTTTGTATGAGTGTACTTGTATGTTCCCACCCTGCTAAGATCTTGTAAAAGATCACAGTATCTATAAATAAATAAATAAATAAATAAATAAATAAATAAATAAATAAATAGCGTGAGCGAAGATTTTTCACCCGCAGTTCGGAACGCCCACAAACATCTTATCGCCTACGCTAAAAGTCAATCTATGCCTTTTTCCATGCGTTTCAAGACGCTCATTATGGGTTCCCAGCGTTATGAATAGGACGGATCGACGAAATCAGTAAAAAAGATTCAATAGCAATCATTGCGGAAAATACGTGCAGTTAATAACCGCCTTCCCGCCCCTAGGAAGAACCTTTCCTTATCTGTTGTTTACACTAATGCCCGCAGTTCATTCCCAAACGTGACGTAACATCAAATCTCGTGACGTCCTCTAACAGCAACTTGCTAGTTCTAACGGAAACATGGCTCACAAGTGAAATTAGGGACAAAGAAGTAGTCCAACAGTTGCCAAACTTCGATGTTTATCGCTGTGACCGTCAAGGGGCACGCTGGGGTGGAGTTCTTATCGCTTGCGGTAATGAATTATCCTGTACGCCAATTCTCTTCCAACTTAGAAATACTATGGCTTCTTATTCGCTCTTCCCCTCGATGTGTCATTCCAGGCGTGTGCTACAGGCCACCTACCAGTAATCCAGACTTCTCACCAGAACTTAACAGTACTTTATGCCAGATTGCAGCAAGCCATCCTAATGCTCATATACTTCTGTTCGGTGACTTGAACATCCCCATTATTGATTGGAATAACCTGACTTCCGCAATAAACAACGCAGAAGCGAAAGACTGTCGACATCTGTTTGAATTTACCTTATCGCAGCTTATCTCAGAGCCGACACGCGTAACGCGCGACTACGCAAACATTTTGGACCCTATACTTACTAACCATCCAGAAACCTTATCATCGATTACCTACCTTCGTCCTATCAGCGACCACAGTGTGATTCATGCTACATTTGACTTTGCCCCAGCACCCCGTGTTCTTTCCAGCAAAGCTATCAACCTATATAATAAAGCAAACTTCGATGCTATAAATGAAGAATATGCACTTTTTTACCAGTCTTTGAAACCTTATTCAATGAACGATCTGTTGAAGACAACTGGGAACTGTTTAAAAATAAAATGAATGAACTAGCAAACAAGTACATTCCGAAAATAACATTCCGTGCGAATCATCAGTACCCTTGGTTTAATAATAATGTAAGGAGGTTGGAAAAATGGAAAAAAGACTTTTTCGTAATGCCAAGCAGAATTCAAGCACAACTTCATGGGAAAAGTACTGCACCGCTGAGAGAGAATAGTTACGTGCTGTCCGCAATGCCAAATGGTCTTTTTTTCAATAATGGCTTACCTAAAATGTTAACAAACAACCCCAAAAAATGTTGGAAAGTTATCAACCCAGGCAACACACGCACTATAACTCTTGTTAACGATACGGGGGAAATCATGCCTGAAACTGAGTGCGCACTAATATTTAACAACGCATTTTCGTCAGTATTTACTAATGATAATAACGTTCCATTGTCTAATGACCCCTGATACATTGCTTCTAGCACGCCGAGCGTGGTGTTTTATCCGGATGGTGTTTTGCGCATTATTGAAAACCTTAAACTTTCATCCTCAGCAGGTATAGAAGATATAAACTCTAAGCTGCTAAAAAATACAAAATATACTTCTTCATCCTTTTTGTGTCTTATATTCTCGCAGTCACTTTCTACAACTTCCGTGCCTCACGACTGGAAGGTGGGGAAGGTCCTTCCCATCTGGTCTGGAACACACCGCTAAATCATCTCTCTAACTAGCCTTCCGTGCAAAATAATGGAACATGTCATCTGCTCCCTGATCATGAATCACTTGGACGCCAATCAATTTTTTTTCATTCGGCACAGCATCGGTTCCGTAAGGGCTTCTCTACCGAAACGCAACTAGCTTTGTTTCTGCACGACTTTAATATAAGCCTTGACTCTAACCAACAAACTGACGCTATTTTTCTGGACTATGAAAAGGCCTTTACCAAAGTTTCTCACCGCCACTTACTACTAAAGCTTTCTTCTTCGAACTTACACAGTGACGTACTCAAATGGCTCGAAGCATTCCTTACTGATCGCTACCAATTCGTTTCTATATATGACAAATCATCCACTCTTCTCCCTGTAACTTCTGGCGTCCCGCAGGGATCAGTTCTCGGTCCTCTTGTCTTTTTAATTTATATAATGACTTACCCCTACACGTATCTTGCAAGATACGAATCTTCGCTGATGACTGCGTGATTTACCATCCAGTTTCTAATGACGAAAACGACGAAAACACCTTAATTCTAACGACGAAAACACCTTACAACAAAGTCTTAACAACGTGCAGTCTTGGAGTGAACAATGGCTAATGACTCTTAATTCCAACAAATGTAAACATATATCTTTTACCCGCCGTCGTAATCCTTTCCTGGCCTCTTATACAATAGTAAACGCTCCCATAGAATCAGTAGAATCATTTAAGTACTTGGGCGTAACACTTTCTGATAATCTCACTTGGGGTACGCATATTTCCAACATACTTCCATTCGCTAACAGAACTTTGGCTTCATGAAGCGACACTTGCGTGACGCACCGCAGAACGTAAAACTCCTAGCTTTCAAATCCCTTATCAGACCGAAAGTTGAATACGCTTCACCCATATGGAATCCATATCAAGTCTATATCTTGTTAACGCACTCGAGTCCTTTCAAAACCGCGTCGTCAGATACATCCATTCATCCTACTCATATGACCTAAGCGTATCATCCTTAAGAGCAAAATATGATCTACATACAGCTTCTTACACGTCGCCGCGCTACAGCCAGCCTTTGCTCTTTCATAAGTTCTTTTAGAGTTCCCTAATTCACGAGCCATATATCACACCACCCGCACGCATATCACCACGACCTGGGCACCTATTACAAACCCATACACCTACTCCACGCTCCCATACAACTGCTTTTTCTTCGTCTTTTTTTTTCCCGCACAGCATCAGACTGGAACGCCTTTCCCCACCACGCCGCTGAAATCACTTGCTCGTTCACTTGCTCGTTCACTTGCTCGTTCGTTCGCTGTCATCGTTCTTCAAAAAACGTGTTGGATGAAAAATAATCAGCTTTTTTCACGCGCCATTTCCCCCTTCTTTCTGTTATTGCGATAGCAATTATATCGACACTTCAACCGGATTTCTGCCGTCGGCGTCGCCGTCGCCGTGAGGTTCCGTATAGATTCCAAGGCGCCGCGCGCCGTACGCACGAGCGAAAACGCGCGGGGGACGCGCGCTATCAAGGAGAGCGAACGCACGGCGGAAAGCTAACGCGACAGTCGCGCGAAAAGACGTTGGGGTATGGGAGGGAGGGAGGCGAGGCGGCGCTGTGCTCCGGCACAAAAGGCATATCTTGCCACTCAATCTCCCACGCGAAAGCATCAAAGCGGGAAGGCAGCGCGGGACGAGAAGGGGGGGGGGGGGGGCAGCGTCTCCTCTGCCAGCAACTTTTCCTCTGCACTTGCCGGTGCCGGTCGCCCGCACCGTCTCTTATCTCCATACGGCTCTGACCTTTGTATGCGCTGTGCATTCGCCGCTCCGTTTCCGTTGAAACGATAGACCGCACGAAACTGCGCTTGCTGCCAGCGTTTTGACAGTCGTCTGCGGTCATTCAGTGTGATCTATTCATGTTTGCTTGTGTGCGCTGACACCACGATTGTTAATTCAGTTAGTAGGCGAATGTGTCCAACTTTATGCTGCCGATAAAACCACTATCCCTACTCCGAAAAGCTCTCTACTAATTTGCTATCGCAATCGATGCTTCGCCTTTCGGGCGAAACTGCGACATTTTTTATGCACTTGATAAATGTAGCTTTCTTGTAGTTTTCTGAATGCCTGTGTTTCTGTTGCATTATCAACTGTACCCACCGCTTATATAAAACCCCTAGCAAAAGGGTCTTTCAGGAAATAAAACTGAACTGAACTTAACCATGTTTTTTTCTCGCGCTATATTTCCCATTTTCTGTCTATTTAATCCTGCGGCAACTGTGAATTTTTTGCCTGTCTGTGTTCTCGTGATGCTTTCTTTCGTTCGTCGATCGCCTCCCGTATCTCCCTGTCCCACCAGATTTCCGGCTTCCTTTTTCCTCTCCAACAAGCATGTTGCTTCTCTTTCCTCATTTCTTTCGTCATTAGACTTACAAGCTCACCATATTTCTACTCCTTGCTTGGCCAGTTCTTTCTTGACTCTTGTGGCTACATTTGCTATTTGTTCATCGTTCAAGTTTGGACTGGTCATTCTTCGTTCCTTGCTCTCTTTCCCAACTACATATCCCATTTTCAAAATGATGCGTTTATAGTCACTCTCTATGCTGCTATCCCCTTCCTCGTCAATGGCCATTTCTTTCAATTAATTTATCATACATTCCTTCTGTCATCAGACAGTAATCGATGGCCGATTGTCTATTTCCGCCTTCCCTTGTGGTCTGGCCATCACATTTTGGCCCCGTGTTAATGATAACAAGTGCATGTAGCTCACAGAGATCCAGCATTAACCTCCCGTTGTTGTCGGTATAACCATCTAGATCCTGTATGTGGGCATTCATATTACCCAACAGGATAATTTCGCCCTCCATTTCGAAACTCTTAATATCCGCACTTAATCATTTCACTAAGTCTTCAATCTTTTCTTTGCAATTTTCCCCTGTCCATAAATACGTCACTCCCAGCAAAGTTTTCTTTCCACTGACTGTGCCTGATAGCCAAAGATGCTCTTGACACTCAATTTACTCTTTCCCACTTGGCCCCCTGATGTATGAGCATTCCAACTCCCCCTCCCTTTCTTTCCAATTTGGTTTGGTTGTACCCTTCCCAAACGTAATTCTCAATCATTGGTCGCTCTTCTAAGTCTCTAAGGTGCGTTTCTGTAAATGCGTACACACCTATTTGTTCTCTATTCAACTGCTCCTCAATCTCTAACCACTTTTCTTTTCTTCTATCATCCTGCATGATTATATAACCTATTGCACAGCGAGCTCTTTTCTTTCTCGTTATACTGCAATAGCAATTATATGGACACTTCAACCGGATTTCTACCGTCGTCGTCGCCGTCGCCGTGAGGCTCCGTATAGATTCAAAGGGCGATAAAATCGTTGCCGCGCGCCGTATGCGCGAGCGAAAGCGCGCGGAGGACGCGCGCTATCACGGAGAGCGAACGTAGGGCGGAAAGCAAACGCGACCGTCGCGCGAAAGGCCGTGGGGGTATGGGAGGGAGGAAGGCGGGGCGACGCTGTGCTCCGGAACCAAAGGCGTATCTTGCAACCGGGCGTAAGGGGAACTTGCCACTCAATCTCCTACGAGAAAGCAAGAAAGCGGGAAGGCAGCGCGGGAGGGAAGGGGGGGGGTGGCACAGTTTCTACTCTGCCAACAACTGCGTTCGTACTTTGCCCGGCTGTGGCCGTCGCCCACACCGTCTCTTATCTCCACACGGCTCTGACCTTTGTATGCGCTGTGCATCCGCTGCTCAGTTTCCTTTGAAGCGATAGACTGCACGAACCTTGCCCGCTGCGGCGGCTGCGCTTGCTGCTAGCGTTTTGACAGTCATTGTCTGCGGTCATTCGGTGTGATCTATTCATGTATGCTTGTGCGCGCTGACTCCACGCTTGTTAATTCAGTTAGTAAGCGGATGTGTCCAAGTTTAGGCATCCGATAAAACTACTATCCCTACTCCGAATAGCTCTCTACTAATTTGCTATTGCAATTGATGCTTCGCCTTTCGGGTGAAACTGCGACTTTTTTCTCTTGCTACCTGTGCTGTTAATCAGAGGTTCCCCTAAGGGACCTTCTTCATTACTACTTACCCTGGCCTCCTTAGCGCCCGTGGGCCCCCCCAAAAAGCAATTGCACGGCCAGCGAGTCGCCAGCCAACTTCACGGCCAAGCCTGTGATCGAAGTGGATTCCGTCTCTTTGAAAGCCACCATACCTTCTCACTTCTCTGTTGAATTCCACAACCTCGAATCCTTTCTCTCGGCTCATTTGCCAAATCGCCTCATTAGTGGCCGCAACTGCTCTAATTGTACGTTAATGTCACGTTCACGTACCTCCGGCACAGTGCATACCACAATCTGCACCTGTGGAGACACCTCGCGTAAGTCGTCCACACCCTTTGCCAAACGCTGGGCTATTCCCGACCCTTTCCTGCTCAGCGCGTAATTTAGGACGCCCGCTACTATTACAAGGCTGCGTGCCTGCACATTCTCCGCGAGCTTTTCTCTAGCTCGCTCCATGACATCGGCCAATGTTATCCCTGGAAACGTCCCTACCACCACTCTTTTGTCGCCTTTCAACCGTTCCACAATTGCCGCTGAGCACCTTGACAGATTTGAATCACCGGTGATTATGACCTTGTCACTCTCCCCTCCTGACGAGGTCTCACCCTGCTTTCCTTGTCCTCCTTGTCCGCGTGATTCGGATTTGGCACAGGGCATTGACCCCTGCGTTTCTGCTTTCTCTTCGCTGCAGCGTCACTGTCGTTGACCCTCCTTCCAGCATGTTCCACGCATTCTATGTGCTTTATGGGCATTCCCGGTCCTGTCTCGCTGGGAACCGGTGTTTCATCGTCACTACCATTTTCGTTCGTAATGGTGGCCCTGTTCAATTTTTCCTCGGCTGCTTGCAGTCTTTCTTCCACTGCCTTCCGTGCATCACGTTCCATATTGAGTTCATTTCGCAGCTGTGCGATCCGATTGACAAGCTCAATCGGGACATCCTTCATTTTCTTTAGCCTAGCATCGACATCGCAGTGTCTATCGATTGGCTCAGTTTCCACGCTATTCTCTTCGGTCCCCTCGTCTACCTTGAAAGACCCCCCGCACCCTTCTCACCTTCCCACCGTTTTCGCCACATGTTGCACTTGGCGTTCTCAAATGCTATCAACGAACCTTCCGAAGTACGTAACTACAAAAGGCAGATACGGCCAAAGAAAAATTAAGTAACTTTTGCATATGTGGCTCTGTCTTTTCAATCTACATAGCAATAAAGTACAGTCATGCAATTATACTGTTACGTAGGAAGACCCATTCGAAAAGCGATATACAAGTACATTTACAAGCAAATACGCCGCACTTGGCCACGAGGCAACAGCCCGCGCTAGCCTCTAATCGTCGTCGTCACCTTCACACTGCTCGCCTCTTCGTCATCGCAAATACTGTACCCCCGGCGGCAAAAGCACCATCCCGGAGCGACTAAACGCCGGACTCGGAAAGAGTGTAGTATGCCTTGAGCCTACTGACGTGCACGACATCACGAGATGCCAGAGTAGACGGCGAGGTCGAATCGACAGGAGCAATTTGGTGACAGGCGTTACCTGGCGCAGCACGCGGTAGGGCCCTGTGTATCGCGAAAGGAGCTTCTCTGAAAGTCAGACGTGACGAGAGGGCGAACACAGGAGCACGAGCGCACCAGGCGCAAACTGTTACGTCATGGTGGCGGGCGTTGTACAGACGCTGCTGAGTGGTTTGCGAGGCCGTCTGTCGAGTAGGGCAAGCTGGCGTGCATGGTCGGCGAGGGCGATGGTGTCGCGCGCATACTCGCTTGTTGAGATCACCGCAGGAGGAAGTGCCGTATCAAGGGGCAAGGTCGGTTCGCGACCGTACAGTAGATAAAATGGAGAACATCCGGCGGCGTCATGCCGGGAAGATTTATACGCAAATGTGACGTAAGAAAGGGCAATGTTCCAGTCGTAGTGGTCCTTGGAAACGTACATGGGCAGCATATCGGTAAGGGTACGGTTTAACCGCACCGTCAGGCCATTGGTTTGAGGATGGCATGAGGTAGTCAGCTTGTGCTGAGTGGAGCAGCAACGCAGTCGGCGATAACTTTCGACAGGATGTTGCGACCACGGTCAGTAAGCAGGTGTCGCGGGGTACCATGAAGCAACATAATGTCACGCAGGAGAAAGTTCGCGACGTCAGTGGCGCAACTGGTAGGGAGAGCCCGCATGACAGCGTATCGGGTGGCGTAATCAGTTGCGACGGCTACCCATTTGTTCCCAGAGGATCACGTGGGAAGGGCCCGAGGAGGTCTAATCTAACGCGAAAGAATGGTTCCACAGGGACGGCGATCGGCTGGAGATGACTGACAGGTAGCACCTGAGGTGTTTTCCGACGCTGGTAGGGATCACAGGCAGCAATGTAGCCTCGGACGGAGCGAGCGAGACCAGGCCAATAGAAGTGGTGGCGGACGGGGTAGTACGTGCGGGTTACACCAAGATGTCCTGCAGTGGGTGCGTCATGCATCTCAAAGAGCACAGTCCGTCGTAGATGTTTTGGCACGACAAGAGGAAGATCAGATCCATCAGGGGGGAAGTTCCTTCGGTACAGAATGCCGCCTTGGAGGACATATCGGCGAACGGAGGCGTTGGTAGGTGTAGAGCGCAGACGCCAGATGAGTGCTCGCAGCGATAGATCTCGGTACTGCTCATCGGCGATGTTAGCGAAGGCAGACATAGGGAAAATGCCGTTGGCGGTTCTACTGTCGGCCTCGTCAGGCTCGTCTACCGGGTAGCGAGACAAGCAGTCAGCGTCCTTGTGTAGTCGGCCAGATTTGTAGGTGACAGAATACGAATATTCTTAGAGGCGTAAGACCCAGCGACCAAGTCTTCCTGTAGGATCTTTCAGTGAGCATAACCAGCAAAGCGCGTGATGGTCTGTGACAAGGGAAAAAAGGGTCGGCCATATAAGTATGGGCGAAACTTCGCAACCGCCCAACCTAGGGCCAGGCACTCACGCTCAGTGATGAAATAGTTGAGCTCCGACGGTGAGAGGAGCCTGCTGGTGTAAGCGATAACACGGTAGTTGCCGCGCTGGCGTTGTGCCAGTATAGCGCCAATTCCGTGGCCGCTTGTATCAGTACGGACTTCGGTAGGCGCAGAAGGATCGAAGTGGGCCAGAAGGCGTTGTGAGAAGGTCGATTAGATGCGAGAATGCAGAGGCCTCGTTATCAACCTGCTAAAAACGGGCGTCTTTTTTCAAAAGCTCGGTTAGTGGTTGTGCTATGGCTGCGAATTTTTTCACGAAACGGCGGAAGTACGAACAAAGGCCGATGAAGCTGCGCAAATCCTTGACATATTTCGGAACAGGGAAGTGCGTAACAGCATGGATCTTGCCTGGGTCCGGTTGCAGTCCTTTCGCGTCAACGAGATGTCCAAGGACGGTAATCTGGCTACGGCCGAATTGGCACTTCGATGCGTTCAGTTGCAGACTGGCTCGACGAAAAACGTCCAGGAGTGCTGAGAGGTGCTCGAGGTGCGTAGCGATGGTTGGGGAGAATACTCTAACGTCTTCCAAGTATATAGCACAGACACCGTGAAGGGAGTCCATTTGAAACCGTGAAGAAGGGAGTCCATCAAGCGTTCAAAGGTGGCAGGAGCGTTACATAGACCAAACAGCATCACTTTGAATTGATAAAGACCGTCGGGTGTTACAAAAGCAGTCTTCTCGTGGTCTAGAGTGTCCATGGCAATCTGCCAGTAGTCGGAGCGATGGTCAATAGAGGAGTAATAGCGAGCACCGTGGAGGCATTCAGTGGCGTCACCAATCTGAGGTAGGGGATACACGTTCTTTTTGGTAACCTTGTTAAAGTGCCGATAATCTACGCAAAAGCGCCATGAGCCACCCTTCTTTTTTTTTTTACAAGCACATACGCCGCACTTGGCCAACAGGCAACAGCCCGCGCTGTCCTCCAGTCGTCGTCGTCATGTTAACACTGCTCGCCGTTTCGTCATCGCAAATACTGTTCTGTAGCAATATGTAGAAATAAAATGTATTTTGGCTATTTCTTTTTTAGCATGTTATATCTTTGTTTAGTCGCTTCACTTATTGTGCCAACGGGCGGCGCTTTCGCTCTTATCGCTTCGGCTGCCATTCCGTTCGTCTGCTCCCGCCGCTCTATGCACCTCTGCACGCGTGCACGCCTTTGCCTTCTACTGTGCGCTGCAACATTTTGTTTCTGTATCGGCCAGTGGCTCAATCTTCTTTCTGGGGTTTTACGTGCCAAAACCCAGTTCTGAGTGCGCATGCCATAGTGGAGGGCTCCGGATTAATTTTGCCCACCTCGGGTTCTTTAACGTGCACTACAACGCAAGCACACGGGCGTTTTTCCATTTCGCCTCCATCGGAATGCGGCAGCTGGGGCCGGGATTCGATCCCGCGACCTCGTGTCTAGCAGCGCAACGCCTTAGCTGACTGAGCCACCCCGGCGGGCACGGCGGCTCCAGCGATGTTCGAAAAACACAAGAAATGCCACAAGACATTCCGCGGCTCTGTGGTTGACGAGCACGGGAAGAGACAGCAGGGCCGTGCACTTTCTTCTGCTACCAAGAGAATGAAAGGTAAGCACGCTTTTTATGCAGTTGTTATAGCGAATAGCCGCTAACCTTATCGAAACGGTTGTAAGACAAAAGTAAGGATATTCCGTACGCGGTATATTTCTCTGTGGTGTGTAAATACATTGAAGCTAAATATCGACAGCAGCTTCTGACACGAGTGAGCACTAGCTGACCCGCTGACGGAAATTGCGTTTCGTTATATCTCGTTGACTGCTGTTCGTTTTAAATATACTGATAACTTTGCTGAAGACCCTTGAATGCTTTCTGTACGGACGAAGGGGTTAAGTTAGAGACTTGCCTGTTCTTGGTTAGGGATTGCAAGTCACCCAGAGCTTCACAAGGAGCGCTGCGCTAGTGCAGAAAGCGCTGCAAGCGCCTTTATCTTCGCGTTTGTGCTACGACGCCTGCTGTATTTTACGTTGCGCAGCGAAATGTGTCGCAAAAAAAAGAAAACGCCTGCTTAATTATCTGTTCTTGTTTATCGAATATTCATCTGTGATGTGGGATGTTCGCGGTCGTTATCTGAGAACTAAGCACGTGAGCAGATTTTGTTCAGAATGAACGAATTTACCTTCGGGTCAAGCCGCGCAGGCGCCCAATGCGTACGAAGGTGCTTACGTTGGCGCTGAGCGAGCCATGCGCTCCGGTGTTCGCGCGAAGTATTCCTCTCCCTGTAAAAACAAATTCTTCTAGAGTTGGAAATGCTCATAGACCGTTTACTAGTGGCTTACAACTTTTGGAAGATCGCCTTCCAGTAATAGGCATTCTGCAGAACCCGAAAACAAACATCTTCATGGCTAAGTCTTTCGCTTTCAGGTCTGCTGCAAAACATATCAAGCAAATAAAGCTACAAAAGACACTTATATTCGCAGACTCATTTAGCATAGATCAAGCTTTAATATAATTCTCTACAAAAGAACAAGAATCCTTTTTTACTGATCTCTATTCTATTTTGTCCTGTTTATATGTACCTCATCAACACATAATATACTGGGTGCCTGGCCATAGAGCCGTCGACGGCAATACGCTTGCTGGCCATGTTGCAATACGCTTGCTGGCAAAGCTTGTCGTGTGTGTATCTGACCTTCGTCAAGGTAACGTTGGTAACGTTCGCAAGCCGTCCCCTCAGGATCATCGGCTCTTCGCTGACGGCGAGTGTCGGCTACGGAAGCCCTCATGATAGAATCGGGCACGTCGATGACGAGCCCTTTCCCGAGTGAGTTCACGCCGGCGTTCATCAAACTCTGTTTGCTCCTTTGCAGAATGCACCACGGGTGGCCTTCCCATCTGTTCGCCGAAACTGATCTGAGGCGAGGGACGCACGGAGGAGCACGCGCCAACCCGCTTTTCTTCCATGTTCCCCCTCCCGACATACCAAACGAACCTGATTGGTCGCGCGCGTGTCACGTGATCCGTGATCACGCGTGTAGCATATCCAATGCGGGTGTGCACCGCACGTGATTTCTTAGTTATTTTCTCTATTTCTTTCTTTTCATTTCTTCCTGCCTTCTTTCTTTCTTTGTTTCTTTCTTGTACCTGGCATGTGCCATTGAGCTTTGACCCTTTCTGCATTATCGCCAGGATCGACCCACTTTTCAGCGTGACACCACCACCACCGCCGGCACTTGTGAGCCTATAAAGCTCCGCTTAAAACCGCTCAGTGTAGGCATTGTTATTTGTTTTGAAAGAGAACAAAGGTGACCTACTATAAACGAGGAGAGCGTTTGATTGGACTGTTGAGACAACGCTGCGGGTCACGGCCCGTTGCTTGCGACGGCGGTTACGTAAATTTGACGTCAGCAGATTAGAATAAAGATAGATTGGCATAGTTTTTCATTATAGGGTCCCTATTTGCGGCGCTAACTTGTAAGTACTGCTATGTTAGAGCAGTGTTTTGGTCCTAGCCAACAATATGAAATATTATTGTTTGAAAATGCTGCGCATTCAGGTGCTCTGGTGAAATGAGGTGACGCTCCAAGGATGGCCGAAGCTATAATGGCCGAAAATTCCAGGGCATGTATGCTGTCCCTGCCGTGCGCACTGGACTTTTTCATTTTACATCAACTTTGTCTCCTCTATTTGTCCGTTTTTAATGTGTGAGCAGTTCAGACCACGGTTAACACTGATAGCCGTGTGGTGAACCTTCCCAAAAAAGAGCTCCATCCCAGTAAATTTATGCCATTATATCTTATTGCGATAGCAATTATATGGACACTTCAACCGGATTTCTGCCGTCGGCGTCGCCGTCGCCGTGAGGTTCCCTATAGATAAAATCGTCGCGCGCCGCATGCCTGAGCGGAAGCGTGCGGGGACGCGCGCTATCACGGAGAGCGAACGCACTCCCACGCGCAAGCAAGTAAGCCGGAAGCCAGCGCCGGAGGGAGCGGGGGGAGGGGGGGGGGCACTTCTACTCTGCCGCTCGCTCGCACCGTCGCTTATCTCCACACGGCTCTGACCTTTATGTGCTGTGCATTCGCCGCTCAGTTTCCGTTGAAGCGATAGACCGCACGTACCTTCGCCCGCTGCTGCGGCGTATGCGCTTGCTGCCAGCGTTTTGACAGTCGTTGTCTGCAGTCATTCAGCGTGATCTATTCATGTTTGTTTGTGCGCGCTCACACCACGCTTGTTCAATCAGTTAGTAATAGTCGGACCACATTTTCCAACGCACGCTACACATGCAATGCTGCCCGGGTCGGCAGTGCAGCGCTACAGGTGTGTCCCTTCGCACGCGCTGCCCACGGGAAGCGCTTCTCATCAACACCACCGTTTCACACGCGACTTCTCGTGGTCATCGAGTCTCTCTTCATGTCGGTCTACTTACGCCGCAGCACACCTGCTTACTTAATCAGCTCATGTTTACTACAAATCATATTGCTACCAAAGCCGCTCACCTTACTTCGTATGACATTGCTGTGTTGCTATCGCATTCATTGCTTTGCCCTTAGGGCGAAACTGTGACATTTTTTAATTGCAATACAAAGTAATATTGCAAGTAGCAACACATTTTGTTTTATTGGAAAGTGTGGCCTGGAGCATAAAGTGGCTATGTATACGGTCACGCTCTCGTATTCAAACATATCGCCTGCAGTGACAACTGGGAAGCCGTCTTTTGCTATTGAAACTTGTCATTGCGACCGTGTTATATATGGGGCATGTATATGAACACAACGAATGTCTTGGAGAAAGGGAATTCGTTCTATGCCATTCAGATCCTATAATTCAAGCGCTGGGCTTTGAAATCCCTACCTATTCAGTTGTGATGAAACAGCCTCCGTACAATGTGCCGCAATAAACGCCATCAATGTCAGGCTTTATTTTGGTGTAATAAGAAATGCGTACTATTCATCCATCGAAACTACTTACGACATTTCTCGGTTTCTAGCCTCCCCTGAAAATATTACACCTCATTACTTTGTGAACCTTCAGAACGTTTCAGCGAGATAACTGCTTCAAAAAGGAAAACGAAAAGGATATTGCCATTTAATAAATATTACAAACATATGTGTTGCATACCTCGAGCCTTAAAAGAGGTGATATCACCTTGAACCGCAGCAGAGCAGATCGATGGTAAACATAATTGGTTTAATCGTGTCTGCTCAATCGCATCGTGCGTCTAAGTGTCGTATTTATTTACATACAGAATGCTGCTTCGAAGTGTCAACACGTAATCAAATACACAATTTTCGGGTGGCGGCCGTCTGTGTTTACGGGTGGCAGCCGTATGTGTGTTACGCAATTGTTATACACCGAATGCTAGATACACCAATCAAGCGAGAAGAGCCTTGTCATGTCGAAGCCGCTGGTAAGTGCTTTGAGGAGCACCTCATAGAGGATGTCTGCGACATACATCGTTTGCAAGTGATTGCTTCTACAGGAAACGTTAACGCTTCTCCTCGTTGGTGCCTAAAAATGCATGCATGTTTTTATTTTCTACCACAAGACGTGATCGGGAGTATGCATCTAGCGCGTACACACAGCGAGCCATTGTGACAACGCGTCTCGGCGCTATTTGTACAGAGACGCTCAGACATGTGCTTCGTCAGTTTCCTTCAGCCTACGCTTTTCTAATAGTAAAAATCGGTGATGCAACGCTAAATTAATGGTCCGCGCGCCGGCGAGTTTTGATTGAGGTGACATGTAAACGTCGGGGCACTATGGCTCGGAGTGAGTCTGTAGTAAACTTCTGAAACTTACGTCCCTGTCGTGAGCACTAGCTGTAGGCATCTCGGTGTACTATAAGTTGAATGCTGTTTCGAGTTTCTTTTAGTTTCTTAAGCGAATCCTCCGATTGAAGAGAAGCGCCTGCGGACAGCATGAACAAGGAACCTTTCTCATCTTTGCAAAGGTGTAGTTCACAACGCCATAATAAACAAGACGAATGAACGCAATTGGTGGTTTCGGTGAAGTTTTTGTTGGCAAAACTAAATAAATAACTGCATGTACCTTGACGTGCTGAACATCTCTCACTTTAACCTTTCCGGCGCTAGAATGCGTCATTCAACTTCGATGAACAAATACGGACAGGCTGGTTTACATGCGTTGCTGATTTACGACAAATATTTGTGCACTATTTCGTTTGTGCTAATGCAGGGCTCTTCGCTTGTTGTGGCTCCCTCTTCTCTTTTTTTTTCCGCGCCATATTTCGAGAGCAGCTACTGCATCTCTGTCATTGAGGGAAAGGCGGTGACTGTAACAGCTGCGCCTTTCGTCAAGGCCACAAAAATTCGATCCGACGTCGGGCGAATGCAGACGGTGGTTGCATTCGCGGGAGCAACGCAATGCATGAGAAGCACGGGGCGTTAACGCAGTCTTTGGTTCACCAGATAAACGCGCGCAGCTGATTGTAAGACCCTGAGAAGAAGACAAAGCCTGTGCGGAGCTTGCAAACATTGATATCGCGTTCAAGGGACGCTTGTCCTCTAGCATTGTAGTGTAGTACAAAGGGATTCTGATCTCTAATTTTATTGACAAGTCAGAGTTCCCGATGAAACACGCCTTCTGTCGTCTGTCTGCACTCTTTGTGTTGGTGCTTACATGCTCCCCTTCTATGAGTGCGGGAAACGACCACCAGGGAAAAGCGAAGCCTGACCTTTCCTGGAGGCCTGATGTAGTGAGTATTTCAATATTCAAAAAAGAATGCGTCTAGTGCCGGTAATACTGAATTAGGCCTTCCCAAGGCCGCTCGAGATAAATTGCTTGCACGTTGCAAACGGAAACATTCACTTTGAAATCTCATGCAGAAGAGAGCATGTGAAGGTTTGATGTGATTTGCTTATTAATTATGAATAATGTAACGAACGAAATCTGTATTCTGTACCCAACAATTTTGTTGGTGTTTGATTAGACCCATCTATAACAGCCGTGCACAATTCACGTGTAGTTTCAATATTTGCAATATTTATAGGCTCGGAAGAAATTTGTTCTCGTGCTATTTTTTACTTCCGCACGTTACTTCCCGCATTTGAAATGTGCGTTTTCGTTTATAGTTCATTCATAAATTTGCGTACATAGTGACCTGAAGTCATTCAGCCATGTATTCATTTTCGCCATTACGTATCAGTTATTCATGTTTAACAAATATAATAAAAGAATGGTGGTATTTCTTTTTCATCGTTAATTTATTTTGGTACATTTTTATTAGCGTAGACTTTATACGGCAGTGCAATTCGGTAGTAAACACATCGCTGGTAAACATCATCATCATTAGCCTATATTTGTGTCCACTGCCGGGCGAACGCCTCTCCCTGTGATCTCCAATTACCCCTATCTTGTGCTAGCTGATTCCAACTTGCGCATGCAAATTTCCTAACTTCATCACCCCACCTAGTGTTCTGCCATCCTCGACAGCACTTCCATTCTCTTGGTATCCATTCTGTAACTCTAATGGTCCACCAATTATCCATCCTACGCATTACATGGCCCTGCCGAGCTCCATTTTTTCTCTTAATGTAAATTAAAATATCGGCTAACATATTGCTACAGCCATGTTGTATTTGGTTGTTTGAACGATGCGCGCGGGTGCCATCACCCGAGAAAAGAGGAGGAAGAACGAACTGGGCTCGCGCTGTGAATCCAACTGGTAAGTGCTGCAAATGTAGTTGTAAATATGATCTGTGAATAGTTGCTCGTCTAATTGACTCATCCTTCGCTTAACAATATGCTAACATATGGGGCAGGAACTTGGAGGTCAACAAAGAAGCTCGAGAACAAGTTCAGGACCGCACAAAGAGCGATGGAACGAAAAATTTGAGGACTAACGTTAAGAGACAGGAAGAGAGCGGGATGGGTCAGAGAGCAAACGGGAATAGCCGATATTCTAGTTGACATTAAGATGAAAAAATGGGGCTGGGCAGGTCATGTAATGCGCAGGATGGACAACCAGTGGAGCATTAGAGTTACAGAATGGGTACCAAGAGAAGGAAGCGCAGTCGAGGACGACAGAAAACTAGGTGGGGTGATCAAGTTAGGAAATTTGCAGGCGCAAGTTGAAATCGACTAGCGCATGACAGGGGTAATTAAAGATCACAGGGAGAACCTTCGTACTGCAGTGGACATAAATATAAGTTGATAATGACGATGATGATGATGTTACCACCAATAGAATGCAATGATTGTACACTTTTCTTTTCAACGACAGTGGTAAGCTCCCATTCAGGATTTGGCGATGCCTGCCGTATGCATTCCGATCCGATTTTATTCTTCTGTAAATTTCCTTCTCATGATCAGCATCCCCTGTGAGTAATTGACCTAGATAAATATACTCCTACACAGACTCTAGAGGCTGACTGCCGATCCTGAATTCCGGTTCCCTTACCAGGCTATCTTTTATTGCGATAGCAATTATATGGACACTTCAGCCGGATTTCTGCCGTCGCCGTCGACGTTGCCGTGAGGTTCCCTATAGATAAAATCTTCGCCGCGCGCCGTAGGCCCGAGCGGAAGCGTGCGGAGACGCGCGCTATCACGGAGAGCGAACGCACTCATCTCCCACGCGCAAGCAAGGAAGCAGGAAGCCAGCGCCGGAGGGAGCGGGGGGGGGGGGGCACTTCTACTCTGCCAACAACCGCGCTCGTCGCTCGTCCGCGCCGTCTCTTATCTCCACACGGCTCTGACCTTTATGCGCCGTGCATTCGCCGCTCAGTTTCCGTTTAAGCGATAGACCGCACGTACCTTCGCCCGCTGCGGCGTATGCTTGCTGCCAGCGTTTTGAGAGTCGTTGTCTGCAGTCATTCAGTGTGATCTATTCGTGTTTGTTTGTGCGCGGTCACACCATGCTTGTTCATTCAGTTAGTAATAGTCGGGCCACATTTTCCAACGCACGCTACACATGCAATGCTGCCCGGATCGGCAGTGCAGCGCTACAGGTGTGTCCCTTCGCACGCGCTGCCCACGGGAAGCGCTTCTCATCAACACCACCGTTTCACACGCGACTTCTCGTGGTCATCGAGTCTCTCTTCATGTCGGTCTACTTACGCCGCAGCACACCTGCTTATTAATCAGCTCATGTTTACTACAATTCATACTGCTACCAAAGCCGCTCACCTTACTTCGTATGACATTGCTGTGTTGCTATCGCATTCATTGCTTCGCCCTTATGCGTAACTGTGCCATTTTTTCTTGTGCATATTAATCTTCAGCACCACACTTACACTTTCCCCGTTACGGTCCTGAATCATTTGTTGTAATTCGTCCCCATTGTTGCTGAATAGGACAATGTCAACCGCAAACCGAAGGTTGCTGAGATATTCGCCGTTGATCCTCACTCCTAAGCCTGCCCAGTCAAAGAGCTTGAATACTTATTCTAAGAATGCAGTGAATAGCATCGGAGAGATTGTGTCTCCTTGCCTGACCCCTTTCTTGATAGTTAACTTTCTACTTTTCTTGTGAAGAACAAAGGTAGCTGGTGGAATCCTTGTAGATATTTGCTAAGATATTCACGTATGCCTCCTGTACTCCTTGATTACGCAATGCCTCGATGACTGCTGATGTCTCCACTGAATCATACGTATTTTCATAATCTTTGAAAGCGATATAGAGAGGTTGATTGTACTCCACAGATTTCTCGATTACCTGATTGATAACATGAATATGATCCATCGTATAATATCCTTTCCTGAAGCGAGCCTGTTCTCTTGGTTGGCTGAAGTCATGTGTTGCCCTGTTTCTACTGGAAATTATCTTGGTGAATATTTTATACAATACTGAAAGGAAGCTAATGTGTCTATTATTCTTCAATTCTTTAACGTATCCCTTCTTATGAATTAGTATAATTTTGGCGTTCTTCCAGCTCGCTGGTACACTTGAAGTCGTGAGGCATTGCTTATAAAGGGCCGCAAGCTATTCAAGCATGACATCTCCTACGTATTTTAATTATTCGACTGTTATGCCATCTTCTCCAGCAGCTTTTCAAAGTGTGATATGTCTTGCAAGGCCGTTCTAACTTCATCACTAGTTATAGAAGGAGCCTCTGTGTCCTGGTCATCACTACTTCGAATGAGAGTAGCTGCTCTGGGGACTGCACCGGTCAGTATAGAATTCTTCCGCTGCTTTTACAATGTCATCAAAATTGCTTATGATATTGCCCAGCTTATCTTTCAGTGCATACATCTTGCCTTCTCGTCTGCGAAGTTTTTTTTTTCTCACTGATTCCATGCTGCGTCCATATTTTACTGCTTTCTCAATCTTTTCCACGTGTTAATTTTGGATATCCCTTACTTTCTTCTTATTCATCAGTTTCGACAGTTCAGCGAATTCAATCTGATTTCTCGACTTTGACACTTTCATGTTTTGCCATTTCTTTATTCTGTCTTTTGTTACTTGGGAGAGCTTACCCACTGGTTGCATTGGTGCCATACCTCCCAATTCAATTACTGCTTCTGAGATCAGCCTAGTTACGGTTTCATTCATTACCTCTCTGTTGTCTTAATGTTACTGTTCGAAAGCTGCATATTTGTTGGCGAGCACCAGCCTGAATTGGTCTGCTTCTACCCTTACTGCGTCTAGGTTAGCCTGTTTCTTCTTGACTAATTTTACTCTTTCTCTCTTCAACTTTAGTGAAATTCTAGACCTCCCAAACGTATCTTCACTGCCACTTTACCCTACGTAACACTTCTGCATCCTGCACTATGATGGGATCGGCAGAGAGTATGAAATCTGTTTCATTATTTGTCTCTACATTAGGGCTTTCGCAGGTCCACTTCCTGTTGCTAAGCTCCCTGAAGAACGTATTGATTATTCGGAGCCTATTCCTTTCCGCGAACTCTACCAACATCTCTCTTTTAGTCTTCCTAGAATAGATGCCGTAGTTGACAATTGCTTACTGACCAGCCTGCTTTTCCCCCACTTTTCCATTGAAGTCGCCCGTGAGTACAGTATAATGAGTTTGCACCTTTCTCATCGCTAATTCAACATCTTCATAGAACTGTTCTGTTTTTTCATCCTTAAGAATGGAGGTTGGGTCCTTAAGAATGGAGGCTTGTACTACTTTTCTTCTATACCTCCTATTCAGATTGCTACCTTCTCATCAATGCTGTAGAATTCATCGATCTTGCCCGCTATGTCCTTATGGAACATAAATCCTACCCCGTATTCTCTCTAATCTGGAAGGCCACTGTAGCACAGGACGTGGCCGTTAGTCAGCACTGTGTAATCCTCACCAGTTCTTTTAACCTCCCTAAGGCCAATAATATCCCAGGCAAGGCCTAATAATTCCTTAAAGGGAGCATGAAAAGGTCACCCAACAATTTGCAGTTTTCCGCGAGAAATTGTGATATTTCATCATATGAAGGCTCTACACGTGTAAAAAATCCACGCATCTCCACGAAGTTAATCTTGAGGAGTGGGCGAAGGCCTGGGGATTGTTCTTACCGTAAATCACCCGTGACATTGCCCACTCGCGCATGTAAATGAGTGACAACGCGTGTGTACAGTATATACAATGTTTTATTTGTCATAACTCGTACCTTTATTAGTTTTACACCGCAGCTTAGTAGCTTTAGTACATTCCGGCAAAATTGAGCAAAAATAAAACCAGAATTCTAAATATTGCTTAATTTCGGCCGCAATATTAGGAGAACTAATTAAGTTACATGAATGAAATTTTGCGTCCTAAATGAAACTTCCTTGAACTCTACTTTTTCCAAAATTTAGCGTCCTTGAGCATGTAGTTGCCGGGCTGTTTAGAACAGAAGATCGCGATATTTGGCAATTTTCAAAAGCAAATTATCCAAAAAGTAAAAATTCAAAATTATTTTGCTACGTCTAGGAACTAGATAAATATGTCTTAAAGCTACAGAGCAAGCCGCAATGCAGTAGGTGCGGTATTTCTTCTAAATATGGTCACAACTGAGACACAGTTAGCAAAAACCATGTATCTCATGCTTGTTCTTGAACATTTATTTCTAAATCACATCAATCAATTTCCTTATATTATATATAGTTGGAATCTACAAGAATTAGGCTTTTTATGGTTTATACGACAACTTCATATCCTAAGTAGAAGAGCCACCACGGTTGCTCCAAAAATACGGAAAACGGGGGGCTCGTGCCGCCAGAGTGGGACCGCCACTTTAGAGGTGGATACACACGCGAGGGCAAAATCCCGCCTGCTCCGCGGGCCCAACAGTCACATGATCACTTGAATCCGGCGCAGCCGAGTCAGGTCGCATTCCCACAGCCGGAGTGCGTTTACAGAATCCGCGTGCCTACTCTCGACTCCAACGCTTATTAGCAGCTGCACGTCTGCGTTCTAGGCGTCCTCTATATTCGTTTGCTCCAAAAATACGGAAAACCGGGGGCTCGTGCCACCGGAGTGGGACCGCCTCCTTAAGCGAGCCGTAATTTGTGGTTCGTTTCAAGAAACTATCATCATAAGCAATGAAAAAGAAATAAAAGAAAATAAACTTTCTTGCCGATGCGGGATTCGAACCCGCGTAACTACTAGGCTATACAGCTAGGCTTGCAGAACAAGCATATATGCGAACCATATGATTGCATATGATACGACAGGCATTACCAAATCCTAACTGGGAGCTTACCACTGTCGTTGAAAAGAAAAGTGTACAATCATTGCATTCTACCGGTGCTGACATATGGGGCAGAAACCTGGAGGTTAACAAAGAAGCTCGAGAACAAGTTAGGGACCGCAAAAATAGAGATGGAGCGAAAAATGTTAGGCCTAACGTTGAGAGACACGAAGAGAGCGAATTGAATCAGAGAGCAAACGGGGATAGCCGACATTCTAGCTGACATTAGGAGGAAGAAATGGAGCTGGGCCGGCTATGTAATGCGTAGGTTGAATACCCGGTGGACCATTAGAGTTACTATATGGATACCAAGAGAAGGGAAGCGCCGTCGTGGACGGCAGAAAATTAGGTGGGGGGATGAAGTTAGGAAATTTGCAGGCGCAAATTGGAATCAGCTAGCGCAAACAGGGGCAATCGGAGATCGCAGGGAGAGGCATTCGTCCTGCAGTGGACATATATATAGGCTGATGATGGTGATGATTGCGTGCGAGCGTCGTCCTATTCGTCCACAGCTGGCGAGTTCGCACGCGCTTGTGTCAGTGCCCTGCGAGGTGAAGAACAGGTTTTGCGCGCTATACTCGGGAGAGAGATAAAGAAAATGATAGCGAGAGGGAAACGCAATCACGGAGCGGGTCTGCTGGAACGCGTTGTGGGCATTGCACTGCAGTGGAACGCGGTGTCGGTGTTGCAAGCTGCGCTATGCAACGCCCAGTGACGTCCGTAAGTCCGAGAGAGAGAGAGAGAGAGAGACGCAGGCATTCACGGTCATGGTGGTAGAAACATTTATTGCCATTGATGGTGGGGGCGAAGACCCCTACATGGCCCTTGGGTTCTCCCTAACTGTGAGGACGCACCCTTACAAAGCGAAGGAGAGCCCTTGGAACGCAATCCTTCTCATAGCACTGGAAATGATCCAGCACTGGTCTTGAGAAGAAGTTCGGGTCAAAAGAGTCTCCCAGTAAGACTCCGCCATGGTCTGTGATGGGGGATGAGGGAAAGTAGGGCATGTGAGGAGGGTGTGTAGGAAGTCTCCTGGTTTGCCGCAAAGTTTGCATGAGGAGGGGAATTGGTCTGGGTATCGTGCATGTAGCAGTAAGGGGTATGGGGCAGTCCGAGTTTGTAGTCGTCGCCAGTCCGGGGCTGCGCTATGGTGAGGGATGGGGCTGGGGGTGTGTATTCCCTTCGTTCGTCTCGGTAGTACGAAAGGATATCACTGAAAGAAAGCAGGCGCTCCCCGGCCCGTAGAGGGGGCTCGACTCCTCCTGCCCGGAATGTGACACCTCGGGCTAGGGAATGAGCCTCCTCATTGCCAGGGAGGCCGGCATGTGCTGGCGTCCAGATGACGGTTATGGGGCGCCGGGGCTGCCAGAAGCGAGCAGCGGTGCGGGATATGTAGCCGTTGGCATAGTTGACAACGGCAGATCTGGAGTCAGTGATAATTTTAGTGGCAGATGTAGAGATGAGAGCAAGCCCGATGGCGGCCTCTTCTGCCTCTGTGGTGCAATTGGTGATGATTGAGCTGGAGGTTAGAAGCTTTGCCTTATTGTCGGCTACCGCCAGGGCCATACGGGAGCCTGACGTATATTCTGCTGCGTCCACGTAGACCACATCATGGTCCTCGTACAGTATGTGGAGGGCCCGAGCCCTTGCTATTCTGTGGTTCCCATCTCGCTCAGGGTGCATGTTCTTGGGGATGGGAGGTGTGTTGAGGTTAGAGCGGAGGATAGAAGAAAGGGGGACCCCCTCGGTAGGGTGTGTAATTGCGGTTAGGCCTAATTGGGATAATAGAGCGCAGCCAGCGGCTGAGTTAGATAGACGGGATGTTTGTGCCGTAAAGGTGGCTTCTGTGAGTTCCTCAAAGGTGTTGTGGACACCCAGTTTGAGGAGTCAGTCGTTGGATGTGCTAGGGGGAAGGCGTAGAGCCATTTTCGTGCAACTCCGTAGGAGCGCGTTTACCCGGTCTCTCTCCTTCTGTCGGAGGGGTAGGTATGGAAGGGCATATGTGGTGCGGCTTATGATGTAAGCCTGGGTAAGGCGAAGTGAGTTTCGCTCATGTAGGCCAGCCCGGCGGTTCGCTATGTGGCGAATAAGTCGTGTGATCTGTTGAGCGTGTGTTTGGAGAGTCTTTACGACTTCTCCATGCGCGCCGTGGGAGTGTAGAACTAGTCCTAGCACGCGGATTTTGGATACTAGTGGGATAGGATGGGTACCCAGCGTAAGGGAGATGGAAGGAATGACTGAGTCGTGTTGCTTTGGGCGGTAGAGAAAGAGCTCTGATTTGGAAGGGGAGCAGGTCAGGCCACGCTCCTGTACATATGTGTCGATGGTGTTTAGTGCCAATTGTAGATGTTGTTCTATTTCGGCGTCACTGCCGCGGTTTACCCAGGCAGTGATGTCGTCGGCGTAAAGGCTGAAATGGATGTCGGGGATTTGAGCTAGTTGTTGGGGTAAGTGAAGTGCTATGTTGAATAGAATAGGGGAGAGGGTGGCTCCCTGGGGCGTACCTCGTGCTTCCAGTGTTATGCCTGGGAGGTGGTGGTCGCCGAAGGTAAATGTAGCTGTGCGGTGGCTGAGGAAGTCCCGGATGTAGTTGTACATCCTGGCGCCTACTGCCAGGGTTTTAAGGTTCTGTAGGATAGCTGAGTGTGTAACATTATCGAATGCCTTCGTGAGATGCACACCTAGGATAGTTTTGGTGTGGTAGGTTCGGGATTCTAGAATGTGTTGTTTAACTGTAGGAAGACGTCCTGTGTGGAAAGCCCAGGACGAAATCCAAACATACAGGTGGGCATGAGATTGTTGCCTTCTAGGTACTTGCAGAGCCTGGTCTGGAGTACATGCTCCTTGAGTTTGCTGACAGAAGAAGTGAGGGAGATCGGTCTGAGGTTAGAGGGAGCAGAGGTTTCCCAGGTTTGGGTAAGAACACGACTTTGGCCTCTTTCCATTGTGGTGCGAGGGTGCCCTTTTGCTAGCACCCGTTAAAGTATTCGGTAAGGGTGGCAATGGATTGAGCGTCGAGATTCCGGAGTGCCCCCACTCCACTGTCCCTTTGTGGGACCGATTCCTGCTGCTGTGTTTCTGGGTGGCTTGGCTGTTTCCGTGGCTGGTGAAGGTTTCGGCCCTTGCACCATCCCGTGCCGGTAAGGTGAGGGCCCTCACACAGAATGCACTTGGGAGTACAAGGGGGGTCTTGTTGCGAATGCACGTCCTCAGCCCCCGGCCCAGACCCCGTCTGGGCCGGGGGCTGAGGACGTGTTAAGTCTCTGGAGTTCAGCCTGAACTTCTGCTTCTGTAATGGGTTGGTCAAGGAGGTCGTTAGCGGGGCCTGCATAGTCGGGGTGTGTTACAGGAAGGTATGTGGGGAAGTACTGATTTCGAAGTTCTTGGAGGAATTCCGGTGGAGGTGTATCGGAGGTATGTATGAGTTTGGCGAGGTTGTGTCTTTGTGTGGTCTTAGATTGAGTGGAGTCTATCAAGTGCCTAAAGAGGTTCCAGGTCGGAGGTAGACTCATATTGCCATCTAGCTTGTTGCATAGTGATTCCCAGTTTTGTCGTGAAAGAGTCGCCGCGTGCGTCTCTCTCTTTGTTGAGACGGGCGAGGCGGCGTCTAAGCGTTCGGTTCCAGCGCTGCCTTTTCCAGCGTCATTCTAGGCCTGCTTTAGCTTCCCATAAATGCAGGAGGCGGGAGTAAACTGTGTCGCTTGGGCAGTCCTCTCGTAGGGGACGAGTTACGGATCGGACATCACTTTATAATTGTTTGGACCAGTCGGTGATGTCCGTGATGGGGACGACGGTGCGGGTTGCTCTACATAATCGGAAAGAGTCCCACTTCGTGAAAGTGGAGCCGCTGGGAGGTCTGCGGGGTAGTTGATCATTTAAGAGAATTTCGATGATGCTAAGATCACTAGCTAGATTTTCTTGTGTGTTGCACCATGTGGTGTGAGGGAGGCGATGTTCGAATGTAAGGTCTGGTGTAGTGTCTTTACAGACACTGTTTCCCGAGCGTGTAGGAGAGGTAGGGTCGGTAAGAAGGGAGAGACTGGTCTGTTGCGCTGCTAGCCACACCCGACGTTCTTTTGGTGTGTCGTGCTGGTAACCCCAGGCCGTATGCGGGGCGTTAAAGTCTCCTACTACGAGTAAAGGGCACTTGTTAGCTATGCGCTTCGCAATAGTAAAAAGGCGTTCGAAGTTGCTTTGTAGGCATTTAGGGTGGCTATATACATTTAGGACGAAGAGACTATTCGCTCGAGCGTGTTGTGGCACAAGCTGAATTAGAAGGTGATCAATGTCTTCAATCGCTAGGGAATGGGAGATGGTGGTGTTTGATCGGTGAACTAGAAACGCTACCCGAGTGGGCGAGGGGGATGGGGGCAGAATAGGAGTATAGCCGGGGAGGGTGAGTGGGTTGCAGGGCTCCTGCAGGGCAAGGATGTCGGGTCCCGTAGCACAGGACAGCAGTTGGTGGACCACATGACGCTTCTAGCCAAAGCCCCGGCAGTTCCACTGCCAGAGTGTAAGATTACGGTGTGGAGCTGCCATCATGAGAGTCGATTGGGGAGTTGGGAGTCGTGATAACGGGGGGGGGGGAGTCGTGAGATGTGGTAGGGATAGGGTTGTCCTGTCCTTCAGCTGCTTTAGGCTTCTTACGTCTACTTGGGGTGGAGTCCAGCTTTGTAAGGCGGGTTGCGCAAGAATTGAGCCGGCACTCAAGATCGCTATAGCGGTCAGAAAACCCTTGGGTTAGCACGTCGAATCGGTGATTACGAGCAGCATTGTCTTGTGTTATGTGAATAACCGCGTCTTTGAGGGTTGCACATTCCTAGTTGATGCGAGTGATAGCGTCCTGCAATTTTGCCTCAAAGCGAGCAGCAAAGGACTCAGGCAGGGTTGGAATGTCGTCTAGTGAGATGGGGGTGGAGCGAGGTGGCGTTGTGCATGGAGTTGAATTTATATAGGGTTCCCTGTCCGCCTCAATTGCTAGCGAATCAGCAGAGGAAGTAGGGTAGGAGTGGCTGGGCAAGGCATGGTCGTTGGGTGGGTTAAGAGGAGGAGGTTGAGGTGCGGTTGGAGCCGGGGTAGGTGAAATGGCAGATCCAGTGGCAAGAGCACTTATCTGGGCTTCCAGTTTGGCGATGCATTACCGAAGAGCGGCGGCTTCTGCTCGCGCTGCTATAGCTTCTGCTTTGGCCGCCGCTGCCTCCTCCTGGGATTTCGCCAGGGCGTGTTGTAAACTGGGATTCACTGCCATGGTTGTCGTGTGCTTGTGAGAAGAAAGGGGCGTGTTCCAGGCTTGTTTCAATGGCTCTGTCCAGGCTTGCTTGTGCTGATTGGGCTGGGTGGGTCCGGATGACAATTGGGGAAAACTGTCCCTTTGTGGGACCGATTCCTGCTGCTGTGTTTCTGGGTGGCTTGGCTGTTTCCGTGGCTGGTGAAGGTTTCGGCCCTTGCACCATCCCGTGCCGGTAAGGTGAGGGCCCTCACACAGAATGCACTTGGGAGTACAAGGGGGGTCTTGTTGCGAATGCTTTGTTCCACAGCGGGGGCAAAGATTGGTCTTGGGGCTTGGGTATACATCGTGACGGTGACCCGGCTGTCTGCAATTGGTACAGGCATCCGGACTGCCGCGGTATAGGGTGCAGCGGTGGATGGCTCCCATGTACTTGATGGAGTGCAGGACTGCGTTTGCGTCGAAGATGATTAGGATGGAATGCGTCTTTCCCATGCGTCGGGCTGCTAGTATGGTGTACTCCGGATTTCTTCTGACCAAGTCTTGGTAGATTTGCATAGGGGTTTCGTCGTCATAGGCCTTTGTGATGACTCCTCTGGTAGCCCCCGGTTGGGGTGCCACGTAAGCCGTGCAAGGGTAGGTTTGGTCTCCAATTGCGAGGGAGGTTAGCGTGTTGACAGTCTCGGCTGTTGGGAAGTGTGTTGTTGCCATGGTGAAAGTATTGTTGGTCGGGTGGGTGCGCAGGCAGAAGTCGTCCGGTAGAGTGATTCGGAGCTGGGTCTGCACTGCCTTCGTAAGTCGAGGTGTTGGGGCGTCTAGAAGTCGTAGTTCACCTCGCGGGCGAACGACAACTCGAATAGCGTTGGGTGGGAGTGGTGGCAGCTGCTTGCTACGCCGCACTGTGAGGCGCGTCTCCTTGGTCGCAGGCGGTAGGCGGGCCGGCGCCTTGCCGCTGCGGGTGGCGGCTGCTGCGTCGTGCGCCGTGTTCCTGGCGTTCGGGTTAGCTGCCTCGGAGGTAGCGTTGCCGGAGTGGTGAGGTGGTTTCGGCGAAGTGGCTGGTCGGAAGGCGTAGGCTTTATACAGCACTGGTGTCCAATCGTCTGACTGGAGCTCTTGTGCGGTTATAGTGTGGCCTTCAACCGTTACTTCCATCATAATGGCTGGCGTCGCCGGCGGTGTCGGCGGAGAGGTAGAGTCCGGTTGAGGCTTAACTGGGCAGCTGAGCGTCTCGGTCCGATAATCGTTCTCAGCACAAAGAAGGTTGGATTTCGCCAGGAATGGGTGGTTTCCCTGTCTTCCTTAGGCAACTAAGTCGCTTCTCGAGCAGATTAGTGGCCGTAGGAGAGATTGGGTAGGAGCAGCGCGTACAGTTTGCCAGAGCCGACGTGGCAGGCATCCGCTCGCGTTGGCCCCTACGCGGCGTCCACGGATTCACGGAGCGGGTCTGCTCAAAGCCACCTAGGAAAAAAAAACTCGCTTTGGTCTGCTGGAACGCGTTGTCGGCATTGAAACGCGGTGGAACGCGGCGTCGGCGCTTCGGCCAACTTCACTGTGTCTTGAGCTTTGCGCGGCCTAGTGCAAGCTATCATCTTTTTTTCAGCAGATTTCATGCGTGCAGTGCTGTTCAGCCAGCCGCTCACGGAAGACGCCGTCTGGCGCTTCTTCGCACAATGCAAATTGTTATGATCGTAGATTGTTTGCTGGCATACAATCTACGGGGGGTCCGTAGATGGTATGCCAGATTGTATGCCGTAGATCCTCTCAGATCCGTACTCAACAAAACCTGTTGTTGCATGCGGCATATGTTAAGAAATGCCCGCGCACAAGTGCCTGCGGCGCCAGGATTTTGCGCGATGTGCGCTTTGGCTGAACCTTTACTTGAACTTGCTTCTTGCACCCGATATTGGTAAAAAAAAAAAATAGCAAGGCTGACGTTTGGCCGGGGCACTGCCTGCCGGATGGCTCGGTGCGCGAACACGGTCGGCATCCAGTCTGGCCGCCACCTCAGCTTCACGGGTATCCCAAACTCGGCGACCTGGCGCATATCGCCTTTGGAGCTGCCTGGCTTGAAGTGTTCGGAGCGAAAAACAAAAGCGTCATATGAGCGCCAGTCCTCCCTGCCAGCATTAATCTCCCAAGGCTTACGTTACGCTTGACCGACACCTTGGGGAAACTGAAGAACGATACGGAGCTCGCCTTGCTCCGTTCGCTATGGCATCCCACAGCGCTTCATAAGCGCCGCGGTGGCATTGTTTCAGCCGCAGCAAGTTGTTCCCGCATGCGCGCACAGCTAACTACTCGGACATTCTAAACCACTATAGAGGCAACAGAAGAACCTATTCCCCACCACACCGAACACTAAATAAAGAGGAATCGGTCAGTTGGAGACTAATGCAAACCGGCACGTATCCCAATTTGCACATCCTCAGTAAAATACACCCTACGGCGTACCCTCCTCGCTGCCCATGGTGCTCAGATAAAGCAACGTTATATCATATCACGTGGGCATGTCAGGCTATCACTGCCGTACCCCCCATACAATACCCCACAGCGGAGCGATGGGAATGAATGAATGAATGAATGAATGAATGAATGAATGAATGAATGAATGAAAAACTTTATTTTTACAAAGGAGATTTCCCGGCGTAGGTGGAGCCCTCAGTCCAGGGCCCCTGTGGCTTTTGCCATCTTGCGAGCTCTGTCGATCAGCTTGAGCTGTTCTTCAGGCTTCGAGCAGGATAGCGCAGCCTCCCACTGCTCCGGTGTTGGTGTTTTGTGTACTGGTACTACATTTGGTTTTTGGCAAGCCCATGTAACGTGGTAAAGCGTCGCGCGTTCCCCGCATAGCGGGCATTTATTGTCATATGTTGCCGGATAGATTTTGCTGAGTAAACTCAGATTGGGGTATGTATTAGTCTGCAGTTGTCTCCAGGCGACCGACTGCTCTCTACTAAGGTCTTTGTGGGGAGGGGGGTAGATCCTCCTTAGGGCTCTTTGATTTTCTAAAGTTGCTCCATAGCGTCTGGTGACTGTGTCCAGTTCCCCGTCGTGGTCCCCCCGGTTGGCGTATGCTCGGGTGTTGGCGTCGGCACGCTGGTTCCCTGTCACAGTCTCATGGCCTGGTGTCCACGTAATGAAGCATCTCGCGAAGGTGATTTTTCTCCTCTTGAGTATGCGGATGGCCACAGTGGATATGCGTCCACTGCTGTACCTTCTGCACGCTTCTTGCGAGTCCGTAAGTATTTCTGTAGTGGCCTCTTCGCCCTGGTGGGTGATGGCGAGTGCGATTGCCGCTTCCTCAGCCTCGAGGATGTTGTTGCCTTTGATCGAAGCGCAATTGATTTCCCTAAGCTGGTGATCAACAACGCTGACTACCGCCCCGGAGTGCTCCTTGTATGTGGTCGCGTCGACGTATAACACGTCTTTTCTCCCCACGAAATATCTTTCGTGTGCTTCCGATCTTGCCTTTCTTCTGGCCTTGTGTATTTTAGGATGCATGTTTCTCGGTATCGGGCTGATCTCAATGATCTCTCGAATATCTTTAGGTATGCTTTCCGTGCTGCTAATTTCTCTGCAAGCATCCCTCATGCCCAGTATCTTCAGCGTGTTCCTGCCCGTGGGGGTCTGCATGAGTCTCATTTTCTGCGCGAGAAGGTGAGCTTCGATGTGTTCTTGCACTGTGTTGTTTATGCCCAATTTAAAGAATTTCTCCGTCGAGGTGTTGACCGGCAGTCCGAGAGCGCATTTATAAGCTTTCCTAAGGATTGCCTCCAATTGTTCCTTTTCCTGCTCGAGTGGGGTTTGATAGGGGACACTGTATACAATCCTACTGACCACGAGGGCCTGTACTAGCCTACATGTGTCCTCTTCCTTCATACCTCGTCGTCTGTTTGAAATTCGTGCGATCATCCTCGTGATCTGCGCTGTGGTGTTTGCGAGCTGTCTGATTGTGTGATCTAAACGACAGTTGCTTTGTATCCACATGCCAAGGATCTTAACTTGGGATACCTCCGGAATCTTCTTCCCCCCTATGTAGATGTCTATGGAGTTTTGCAGATTGTATCCTCTTCTGTAGACTCTGAGCACTTCGGATTTCTCCGGGGAGCATGCAAGTCCGCAGTGTGCGGTGTATGCGTGGACTGTATCTGCTGCACTCTGCAGAAGGTCTTGTTTTTCTCCTAAGGATCCCCTGGTGACCCAGATTGTGACGTCGTCTGCGTAGATGGCATGCCTGAGTCCTTCAATTTTTTCGAGGTTCCGTGCTAAGCCGATCATAACAATGTTAAAAAGCATAGGGGATATCACAGAACCTTGCGGTGTTCCCTTTGGGGGCGCGTTGAAGGTGTCAGTCCTGATGCCTCCTATACCAATGGTGGCGGTTCTGTTACTGAGGAAAGCTTTGACGTAGTTGTGTATTCTCTGCCCGCAACCAATGTTGCTGAGCTCCTCCAGCACAGCTCTATGACTTACGTTGTCGAAGGTCGCTTTAAGATCGAGCGCAAGCAAGATATGTTCTCCGTATTTCGGGATGTTAGCAAGCACCTCCTCCTTAATCTGCAGGAGGATGTCTTGTGTTGAGAGGCATTTTCTGAATCCAAACATAGTGTGCGGCATGAGCTCGTTATCCTCCAGGTAGGTCTCCAACCTCTGAAACACAATTCTCTCGTATACTTTTCCCAAGCAGGACGTTAGTGAAATGGGTGGCATATTTTCCAGGCAGGGAGTCTTTCCGGACTTCGGAATCATTACTATTTCCGCATGTCTCCAGTCGTCCGGGATGGTCCCCCGTTCCCAGTGTTTATTGACGAATTCTGTAAATCGTTTGATCGAGTTTTCGTCTAGGTTCCTTATCATGGCGTTGATGATGCCATCCTTTCCTGGCGTGGTGTTCTTTGTGGCAGACATCACAGCGTGTCTGACTTCTTCTGTGGTAATGGGTTCATCTAGAGCGGGATTTGCTTCACCCTTGTATGCCAAAGTGCAGTTGACGTCCGTTGTATCCCCAACATAGCGCTGCTTGATGTTCTCTAGCATTTCCCGATCTGTGCCTTGGAATCCGTGCGTGATTCGTTGGGTCGTCTTACGATTTTCGGACTTGGTCATGGTTGGGTCTATAAGAGCCCTTAGCAAGGCCCATGTCTTTTTCCAGCCTAGGGTCCCCTGTAGCTCGTTGCATTTTTGGTCCCAGTGGCGTCCTGACAGTTCTGTCGCATACTCTTCGGCTTGTCTGGTGACCTCGACGATCTTAAGCCTGAGTTTCCTGTTGTGCTTCTGCCGTTTCCATCTTTTTAGTAGCCCACGTCGGGCGTCCCATAGGTGTAACAGATGCTTATCCACCTCGGGTGTGTTGGTGGTGAGGGCTACCTCGCAGGTTAGCCTTTTGCAGTCTGCCTTGATTCCAGCGACCCAGCTCGTAATGTCTGTGATCTCAGCATCTTCGGACTCCGCCCTAGTTTTTCTATAGGCTACCCAGTCGGTGAGCATAGCCTTGCCAAGTCTTTTCCTGATCGGGATGGTTTCTATCTTGATGCGCAAAATGCAATGGTCACTGCCGAGTGTTTCCCCGTCATTTTCCCATCGAGCATCCCTTACCCCTCTGACGAATGCCAAGTCTGGGCATGAATCTCGGTTGATACTGTTCCCCACTCGCGTGGGTTGGGTGTGGTCTGTGATGAGACTGAGCCTTCTGCGATCCGCTTCTCTGGCGAGATCCCTGCCTTTTTGAGTTTCCTTAACGTAGCCCCAGCTTTTGTGCCAGGCATTAAAATCTCCCAGGATGACGAGACCCTTCTTGCCTGCTGCTTGTTCTGCCTTGCGTAGCAGGTAGCCGAAGTTTGCTTTCCTCTGGCTGGGTGGGCTGTAAATGTTGAGGAGAAAGATGCTTTCTTGGCTTCTTTTTTGGGTAATGATTTCAATAAAGACGTGGTCAATGTCCGTTGCGTTGATGTCATGTCTGATTGCGGTGACCGCTTTGGCAACCAGCGTCGCGACCTTACTTTGCCCGAGCCCCTCATAGACTGAGTAGCCCGCAAGAGTGGGTGAGCAGCCGGTTTCCTGCAGGGCGATTATATCTGGCGGAGCTCTGCAGTTAGTGATGTGTTGTTTAAGAAGACCCTGCTTTCTGCGAATCCCACGGCAGTTCCACTGCCATATATCGAGGGTTTCCAACTTGATCGAGCATTTACGGCAGCTCGCCATGGTCAGCTGATGGCCTAGTATAGGGTTTAGTTCTGGATTTCATGCCCGTAAATTGTACTAGGCGTTCTCTATCCTTGCGCGCCTCCTCTTGGAGGTTAGAAACGAGGTTGCTAAGATTCGCTAGCGCATTGTTCATGGCTACCATGGAAGTTGTGAATTCCTGCCGCCCTATGGTGGCCGACTGAGTTTCGTCTGTTTGCGGGTTTGAGTTTGGCTGCCCTGTTCTCAGTGCCTTAAGTTCATCTATGAGCTCGTTGAGCTTCTGTCTAAGCTCAGCATTTTCTGCCCTGAGAATCTGAATAGTTTGCCTAAGCTCATTTACTTCGTCGTTCTGCGTGTTTGTGTTCTTTGGAGCAGTGGGAGAGGCTGGGAAAAGATGCGCTTTCCAGCTCACCTTACTGTCTTCTTCCTTCTTGGCTATGGTCTTCTTCTGTTGTTTCTTTTTCGTTTCCGGAGCCTTCCGGGTCTTGGACGCGGATCTCGACCTTGATCTGGACCTGGATGTCGAGCTGGAGTCGCTACTGAACCAGCGTTTCCTGGTCCGGCCACGTCCGCCGGCGTTCCTGGCTTCGGCGTCTGGTTCCTCTTGTTTTCTCGCCCGTGGGCTTCTCGGTTTCCTGAGGCGTTTCTTGCACTCCTTTGCTCGTGTGGGGTGCGCTTCCTTGCATAGCGCACACCTGGGCTCGCAGGTGTGTCCGTCCTCGATGACTGGTTCGGCGCAGTTCGAGCAGACAACGGCGTCAGGTGTCGGGCAAACATCCGCCCTATGCCCAGGCTTGAAGCATATATAGCAGACTTGCCGCGATGACCGATAGAGGTAGCAACGTGGAGCGATGGGAAGAACTCCTGGCCAGCGAGAGAATGGACGATCAACTAAGTCTGATTGACCGGGCCCGCAGAGCGGCAGCCGCAAACGGAGCCCTTGACTGAGGGCCCCCCGCCGCAAGCCAAGAACCTCCGACCAGCCGGAGTCCCTTCGCAGCAATTTTAAGGCCAATAAATGAGTTTTTACCACCACCACCGCACAGCTGAATCGCGGATTCTTCGCCGGAATATTCATACTCACTCGGCAGGCATGCTGCTGATTACGTCATGGCTCGCGAGCGTGCCAGTGTTGCTCGACTGTTACGCCCTTCGGGTGTAATATAAACAATTCAATTGCAAATTAAGTACTGGCTTAAATGCGCTAAAATTTTGCCACCTTATTCTTGAACGCACAAGGATTACCTCACACAATACAGATTATGATCGAAAATTGGGTGTCATGTACCCTTTAAAAAGCACTGCTAAGCTAGCCTCACTCGAGAGGGTGCGCATGTTGAACGTTGCCAGGTTCAGTTCCCATTGGCGGCCTGTCCGGACACAGAGATTCTTAGCACCCTCTGCCGCACCGCAGGACTGACCACCGCCTTGGTCAGGTGCTGCACAACTACCGGGGACTGAGGGCCATGGGTTAATTGCAGATGTCCTGAGGGAAGTAGTGGCCGAATATTGCACCAGGGAGACCAATTCTTATTCTGGTGAGTGAGTGACTTCGTTGAAGCTTAGCGGGCCTTCCTAATTTGGTTGCACCTACTATAGCCCTACTGGCTCTCGGAATTTTTTTTTTTGCCGGTGTCAGGCGCCACTTAAAGCGTGAAAATGTAGTGGACTGGAGGATGATTCGAACCTACGAAGCCCGGTGTTCTTCCTCTGCTCCACGCAAACATTCATTTGCAACTCGCAAGTTTTCTGCAACCTCAGAACTTGTTTCTCATAACTAGGTTTTATTTACGACGCTATACGTTAAAATACGAATTTTCCAAGTGTTAAAGAAAGCTCGCAACACACAAAATAGTGCCGCATGGCTAATACGCTGCACTTTTCGCGTGCTTTTGCGGGCTTCTATGAGGTATGGAAAAATATTATGTAGCACGTATAGAGAAAGACGGATCACGAATTTTTCATGATGACCCACAATTTTCTAATTGACAATTTTGCTCTGAGTATAACAGGTAGCAAGGTACGTAATACTTATATAACTAAATAATTGCTCACGCAAAATACAAAAAAATAGTCTGATTTGCCCCAGCAATGGAAAACATTACGTTTGTTCTGTCCAGGAACGTGGCACTCGCATATTGTTAAATTTTGGCACTATTAAGTTAGATGGCACACCCTGTATATGCACCAAATAAATATCTATAGGAATCTTAGGTGACCTGGCAAGCGTCACCATTCTTCCGAAAGGGAGATTTGTTTTGCTGGTTTGTCGTTACCACAGCTCCGGTATTTCTGCGAACCCACATTGACTTTTGTGCATGGCGCTTACGCTTCAGTAGTGCAAAAACATAATCTAGCTGGTGTAGCATAGTCAAAAATAAAATAGCACACACATTTAATAGGCAGGAGAAAGAGAGCTCGGTGTTGTTTCGTCTTGCTCTCTGTCCTCTGTATTGCGCTATTTTTCTTTAAAATGTTTTCGTTTTATTGTTTGGCAGAAAATGGATGGGCATAGCATGGTGTAGAGGCTTATTTTAACAAAACGAGACTTACAAATGTGACTCCACTACCCATTTTAAAACCTGCCCTGTTTTAAAATTTTTTTGTCCGTAATTGCAGCCTTGCGGCATTATTTTTGTATATATTGCGGTGTGCGATTTATCAGCAATTATCATTGTCGTAATGGATACCTTAATCCTTAGCCAACACGTGAAAGCAAGAGTGAGTGGCGACAACACGGTGCATAACCAAACAAAGCAGGTGGAATCAATCTTGCGCTTTGCAAATTATGGAGCGCAGTACACGGTGGTAGTAACGATTAGCCGGAGATATTCCCAAATGATTGCTGAAGCGCACGTGATTAACAAACTGGAGCTCTTTGTATAAGCACACCAACCTTATCGCCAACACGAGAGAAGGTCACACACCTTGACAGCCATCTTCAGGTGCACACAATCATTTCCGAATGGTGCACTAAGGTAATTTTGTTGCGCGGTCGGATGAAATAACCAGTTTGAAAATTTTTCCATGATGGAGCCACTAATAAATTACTCGATTTTGATCGTCAAGCCCTAAATAGTAACCCACTTAATACAGGTTTTCAAGTGCGGTTGAAAAGTAAAATGAAGCAGGTGGTTATAAATTAGTAACGTGATTACTTCTTGTTCGCATAATAAACACATTAATAAATAAATCACGGGTTCTTTGTGCCAAAACCATGATTTGCTTATGAGGCACGCCGTACTGAGGCACTCCGGAATAATTTTGACCCCCTGATATTCTTGAACGTGCACCTAAATCTAATTAGACGGGTGTTTTCGCATTTCGCCCCCATCGAAATGCGGCCGCCATGGCCGGGATTGTATAGCTGAAAATAAACACATAGAACAAAAGGATCTTCCAGAGCCAAGTACTAACTTTGCATTTTTAGAAAGCAGGAGATGAATCGAAGTGGCACCTAAAGCAATGACAACTTGCGACAACCCTAAAATGAGGCACGAAGTTCGATAACCTTGAGGTCGGAATTAATATTTAACATTATTATGAAGGCTTTGCATATTTTTCAAGAATGATGGTCGCCGCAATATGGGACTACAATGTCCCATATATATGAAACCTGCTATCAGAATGGCAGCAAATTGCAATATATTAATTGTAAATTGTAATTGTAAACAGGTGATTAACGCAAAAAAGGGATGTGTCAACCAAGTGTCGATTCTAAAGAAGATAAGGTCGACGTGCATAGTTGTTCAGATGATTCAAAATTATGTGTCATCTCTGAGTCGGGTGCTAAAAAGCTTCGCTGGTCATCTAGCTTCACAGAGTGGAATGGCTCATGATAATGTTTTAACGAGAAGGCTGTTCCATGTATTCAAGAAAAAAACGCTTAACTCGGCCTCGCAACGCATGAAACAAGGTTTGCTCCTTCGTCCTAGCAGCTTCGTCGTCGAGGTTGACCCGGCAGCCACTGAAACACGACATCGTGTCCTTTTGCGATCGTGTGATGATGCCTTTCTCGTATCTCCGAGACGATGTTCACAGGACCCGCGATGAAGAGCTGACAAAAGACATTGTAGGACCGCCTTTGAATCACAGAATATTGCCCACCGATTAGCCGGTTGGTTGTTAATATAATCAATGGCACCTCGGAGGGCAACAAGCTATGAACCGGTTGATGATGCCACGTGAGAAATCTTGTTTTGCCTTTATTGAGGACTGACGCCGCCCAACACCTAAGCAGGCTAGCGCGCAGTATGACATTGGAGAAGTGGCACACATGTGAATTCATCCAGCATCGATTGCATTCTCTCGACCTATCTATGCAACTGCGGATGTTACCTGGATTTGCGCTAAGTGAGGAAACAATGCTGTGCCGCTTACGCTTGGGGGTTGCATTCACCAACGCTGACACGTGTTTGTTGGCTGGCTGATAGCGCCAAGTGTAATGCGTGCGGTGTCGATGAGACTATGGAACACCTACTGTGCTACTGCCCATCTTTTCAAAATGAAAGACATGACCTCTGCACCGCTCTCAATAAGCAGGATAGAAGACCGTTCACCTTGAGCAGATCTTGGGACCATGGCCTCGAATATCGCAGCTACAAAAGGCCACTAAAAGCGCCGCTGCGTATTTTGAAAACTACAGGACTGAGTGACCGTCTATGATCCGGACTGCGTGATCGACAGTGATAGAGCAGAGATCTGTTGCTACGTCTACAATATCCACTCCGGACTTTCTATTCTTCTCCCAATCTCTCTCTCCCCTTTTCCCTTCCACCAGTGTAGGGTAGCCAACCGGGCTAGGTTCTGGTTAACCTCCCTGCCTTTCATTAAATAACGTTCTCTCTCTCTTGAAACCGCGAAGCTGGGCAATCGTAGCCCAGCATTTTCCGGAAGTGTGCGCGAACTTATCTTATTATTCACGATGATGAATTACGGCCGTCATGCACGACGCCGCTTGCGACACCAACACCGCGTTGCAATGCCGACAACGCGTTCCAAACAGACCCACTCCGAGAATGTGTCTCTCTCTCTCTCGCTCTCATAGCGCGCAAAACCTCTTCACCTCGCAGAGCACGAGCGTGCGAACGCGCCAGCTGCGGACGAAGACGACGACTCTCGAACGCAGTCATATGGTTCGCATAAATGCATGTTCCGGCAGCCTGGCTGCAGTAGAGTATAACGACGCTCGCCTTGGGACCGGGGTTCGCGGGTTTAAATTCCGCCTCGGTAAGAAAGTAGATATATCTTTTTTTATTACAGCGAAGCTGTTATGGTACACTCTAGTTAATGGCTCACCTTTCGATCGTCGCGTCCGGCAGTAGGAAAATAAAAAAATGCACCATCTCCCCGTAGGGGAACCCTGAGTTGTATGCGAAGCAGCCATGGAGTCGACTCAAGGTAGTTTTATCAGCTGTATAAACTTGGACATGCAGCAGCACCAGCAACGCGCAGAACTGTTGTCGATGCCGTCGGCGTTGTGCCCGCGTTCGCAACGAACGCGCGCGGCGTTGGTCACTGTTGCCGGTGCCTCTGGGGCGTCTACCGTCGCGTCTCTAACCTAAGCTGATTCCTATTATCGCGCGGAGCCGCAGGTGTTGCCATTCGTTGCGCATTCCGGAGAGGAGCGTCCGAGAGGAGAGGAGGAATGCCGAGAGGAGAGGAGATGAGACAAGGAGAAGAGGGGGAGGAGAGGCGATGAGACAAGGAGAGGAGGGGGAGGAGTTTACGCATGCGCAGTAGGGGTGTGGGCGCCGCACGGCGGATGAGGGAGTGAGGGAGTGAGTGACATAGCCCCGACCATAAGCTGCTTCGCATCTGAAACACTCATTGCACGTATGCTGTATGTGCGAGTGAGAGCGCGCGAGGGCGAGGAACGCGCGCTTTCACGGGAGAAACGCACGGCGGAAAACAAACGCCACTTATGTGCGAGTGAAAGCGCTCGAGGGCGAGGGACGCGCGTTTTCGCGGAGAGCGAACGCACGGCGGAGAGCAAACGCGACTTCCCAGTTGAATGAGAGTTGTGGGCGAGGAGGGCATCGATGCACCCTAGACTGTGCGTGTGCGTGCCCGCTCTCCCATTGCGGCGCATGCGCGCAGCCCTGCCGGCCTCTGCCGCCTGTGCCGCGGACTCTCTCTGGGCTCTCGCCCGCCTCTCCCCTAACAGTGTCGACAAAGGCGTTTAGCCGTTCGTCAGGTAGCCAGCGTTTTGACAGCGGTTGTGTGCGGTCACACAAACAACGCGCACAACTGTTGTCGACGGCAGCGGCGGTTTGCTCACGCTCGCACCGAACGCGCGTGGCGTTGGTGACGTGTTTATGAAGAACGTGCCAGCGTTTGCCGTACACCCTATGGCGGTGTACCGTAGCAGCCATAAGGCCATGGTCCCTGTGGTCACTAAATAAGTGAAAACCACCGGATCACCTATATTTCTCATTCTTTGATACTTCAAATAACCAGTTACACCATCACACCTCAATAGTCATAATTGGAAAATACATAATTCACATCATAGTGCAGCTTCGCTGATCTTCCATCTCCACCCCAGTGGAAGGGCTGACAGTTTTTTTAGGAGCGAAGCTCCTTATAGCGGCACCCGTTCCATCCCCGTCGTAGTAGTAGTAGTGTGTAACCAGTCTGATAAAAATGAGAAAAAAATTCCGAAGTTGTGTCCGTAGCGCGGAATCGAACCAGGGACCCCTCGCTTCTGAGCGCGCGGCGTTAGCCCACTACGCCACGAAGCGCACATAGACACGCGCACCACGATGGCAATAAATACCCAACATTAACGAAAAGCCGCGTTTCTAGCGAGTTTCTAACGCGTTTGTGCTAGCGCGTTACGGCCCGTGTAAGAAGATGTGGCCTCTCCGCCTTACCTTCAACGCGTTTCGAACGCGCTGCCCAAGGCGGTGGCAAGTCAAGTTCAAGTCGAGGAGCGTTTATGAATACGGGGGTATACTCTCTCAGCAGTCATGTGATGGCGTCGGCAAACGCGGTGCACGTTCCGGCATGTGTGAATGGCTGCGTAAGACGCTGTGGCCGCTCCCCCTTACTAGAGAGTACTGCACGTTTCTAACGCGTTTGTGCTAGCGTCCCCTTAAGCGGGAGATCCGATGATTCCCTCCGGAGCTTCGCCCACTCATCATCATTCACCCCGTGGATATGCTGTGACTTTTTTTATTCATAGTTTCTTGATACAAACCACGAATTATTTTTGATATTTGATATTTGCCACCTTTATGGCACATCAATACAGACAAAAATGTACATAAATGGTGAGGATAGCGGGAAAAAAAGTTGCAGTGGCTTAGCTCGGCTATGCCAGGATATACGTAGCGTTAGCAAAGGTTCACCTGATTATTCTTAGCTTTATTGGTTGTCTACTACGGTCAACCGCTAATTGCCAGGCAACTACTTCGGGATCCGATGAGTCAAGCTACTCCGTTCTTCTGCGCTGTTGAGCAGCATTTGCGCTCTCCTTCTCCATATCTATACCACACTGGCAAACGCCAGTCTGAAGCGCAGCGGCTCCAGCGCAGTGTCAGACGGCGACTCCACAGCGAGCGCGCGCCGGCGCCAGTGCGTCTACCACGGCTAGACGTCACTCCTCTGGAATGCGCAGACCGGCGGCGGTGAGTCGCGCGCGGCGGCGGCGGAGTGCGCGAGAGGTGCCGGCTCCGGTGGCTCCGGTGCGCAAGCCGTGTGACATCACTGATCCTTGCGCATGCGCAGTACGGCTCTTGATGTGCCGCGCGAAACGGGCTTGGCTAGGCCAGTGTAGCTAACGCTACAAAAAGCTGCTTTTTAGCAGCTTGACTAGCTGTTTAGCAGCTTGACCCCCTGTTTACAACTGACAGCAACGGAATAAAGCTAACAGAGAACAATTTCAAGCAACGGTTTTTCTTTTTCTTAAAGCTCATACAGACTAATTCAAAACAATTTTCATGTTTAAAGCACCAAGAATTCAGAATATCATAATTAAAATAGCGTTTTTTGATAACGTGAGTAAACCTTCATCTGTTAGTTTAAACTCATTTAGTGTGCTCGGAAGACAATACTGTAATAGTTGTAGTCCATAATTTGTTCGCGGCCGGGGTATATACCAATGGTTGGTGTGTCTGGTTAAACGTGAGGAGGGATTAAGAGTTAAATTTGCTAAAGTGCGAATGTGGCTGCCTTTCTGAATTAATTCGTACCTAAAAGCTGTCAAGAGGTAATATTCGTATAGGGTTTTAACTTTTAAAACATTGAATTTAGCAAATAATTCGGACGTGTGCACAGTGTACGACAAACCTGCAATGCAACGCAAGGCATTTTTTTTTTTTTGCAATGTGATTAAGTTGTGCAACGAGTTCTTGGTACCACTAGCCCAAACTAGATGCCAGTAACGCAGATGAGGAGAGAAGAGAGCGTTGTATAAGATAAGCTTTTGTGGCTCTAGCAGTATGCGCTGACATTTTCGCAGGATACCTACGGTTTACTGAGTTTATTTCTTATGTAGTCTGTGTGGTGTTCCCAAGACATATAGTCGTTAACGCAACACCCAGTGTCCTTGCAGACAACGAAATTTCCATTCTAACATGTTTTATACTTAGGGAATTAAGCATTGTGCATAACGGGAAATGAACCCTACGGATTTCCAAAATCGAAAAAATTTGCCGCGTATCTGCGTGCTTCGCTGCAAATGTCGTCGAAAGTCTTCTGCCGGCCGTACTACATGAGTGCTGGTCTGATCCGCGGCCACCCGTGATGCTGTTCTCGTACCATTTCCGTCCTGGCATGAAGGTTTGTTTGAACAGATTTCATTTTACCGCATTATTTCATCAAGCGGCCATTTATGTTTTGCCCTGCCTCAGACGGCGCTTCCTTTATGTTGAATCGGCCGCATCTGGCTGGCATTGATAAAATTGAGGAGTCGCTGCGTGAGACATGGACGCCATCTGGCAATACATCGGGAAACATGAGCTTGTGCAGAGGGTTTCCTTCCTCCATGGCAGAGGGCGCTCGTCGGCGCGCAGTCGGGGAACATCGTTCGTCGGCGCGCATAGCATGGCATTTTCAGCGCAGCTTAAGAAACTAGGGTCTTTAGAGTTACGTATCTATGTATTTTCTATTAAAGGAACACACCTCCTAATACTTACCTAGTGATGTTGCGCCTCATATATGCGTAATATTTACTTTGTGATCGATAACGTTCACAAGTATGAACAGCCGTACCAGTTTAAGTAGTGTGGGCGGTAAGCAAGTGGTCCAACTTTGGCCGGGTGGCTGAATCGGGTGACAGACAGACAAACAGACAGACAGACAGACAGACCAAATTTTCAGCGTTTAAGTTCCCCAAGAAAGACTATCATCTTTAAAAAGATGGCTGACTCATGGAGTAGCACACGAGGAATAAGGATTATAAACAGGGATAAGGCGCCTCAGAAAGGCTGGCCAACGTTTCGATAGGAGGACCTATCTTCGTCAAAGGCGGCCTCGTCATACTCGGCGGGTTAGTTTTAAAGGGTTAGTGGAGTGACGTCACGTCGATGTCGGCTGTGGCTGGCTGTAAAGGGAGAAACTGAAAAGAAAATGAGCGCTGGCACTTGACTGGCTAGGCGCGGTTTCCACGTCGATGTCGGCTGTGGCTGGCTGTAAAGGGAGAGACTGAAAAGAAAATGAGCGCTGGCGCTTGACTGGCTAGGCGCGGTTAGGCGCGGAAACCGCGCCTAGCCAGTCAAGCGCCAGCGCTCATTTTCTTTTCAGTCTCTCCCTTTACAACCAGCCACAGCCGACATCGACGTGACGTCACTCCACTAACCCTTTAAAACTAACCCGCCGAGAATGACGAGGCCGCCTTTGACGAAGATAGGTCCTCCTATCGAAACGTTGGCCAGCCTTTCTGAGGCACCTTATCCCTGTTTATAATCCTTATTCCTACGGATTTAAATGTTTTGAAGGCTATATGGTTTATGTGGTTGGTCTCTTGCATATTTGATCATGATATTACGACGAGGGATATAAACTATTTAACGGATTCAATTTTATTTCATTTTAAAAAGTCACCGAGTTCACTGCACTTATTTTTTTGTTTGGAAAGGGGGGGGGGGGTTTGCTATACATCTATAGATAATAAATGCGAATGCATTTTCATGCGAGCAAACTTCTACCTATGCTAGCAAATTTTTGCTTTAATTCTTAGATCATAGCCAGAGTCCTCATAAAGGAGCAAGGTTGTATGGTGAGCGTAAATTAAAAAAAACGCGAATTGGAGTTCGTGTTAACATTGTCTTTAATGTATAGTGTAAACAATAGCGGGTCAAGAATGCTCCCTTAAGGCACGCCACACAAAACATTTCACATTGTTCAATAGTATTTATTTGATTGTAGATTTTGCTGCTAGCATGGCAAGTAGGACTTAAATGAAAGTAACAATTTGCATCTTATGCCTTAATACTCAAGGTCATTCAACATTCAGACAAGTGTTTCTGGAGGCCAACATATCGAGTGTGTATTGAAAAGCATCATATGCAATAAAATAGAATTTAATTTTATTTCCATCAGAAAGATCAAGGACGCGGTGCGCAATAGCGGCCGCTAGCTGCCCCTACTTATTCCTGATTATGAGATAACTGACATTACTGTTCTCGATAGTTAACAGTAGGTCCACTGTAGAAGTTGATTAAAATATTTTTTGGCTTGATGTTACTCGATTGGTCTCAGATATATTTTTGACGGCGTTTTAGGACGCGGCATGAAGAGATCGAAAGGCTTTGGACAGTCACTCTGTCGGTGAAAGCACCTCGATTTGTTTGAAGAGCACACAAGGAAATGATGGTGGTACCCGAGACTTGGCAGGACGCCTTACGCTAAGAAATCCCGCCTCCGCAGGTGGTCCCAACCCGTGGTGAGGTGTGGCCGCTACCGCTCAGCCAAATCAAGAGCTCCCGTTTTCTCAGGATAGACAGGAGCCGGTTCTCCTTCAACTACGATGGTTCCTGTGGAGTGGTGCGTAGGGCAATCAAAAGGTACCGTGATCAAGTGTTGTTTGCTAATTGTAACAGCGGCAGCATTGTTGGAGCTAGAAGCCCAAGTCAGCGCATCAGGGCTAAGAAACCACAGCCACATCATCGCAACCAGACACCCCTTCTCGACGTCATGGCAGTCACGGTATTCGACGAATGCGAGGACGTGCCGCAGAGTGAAATGACCGAAGATTGTGAGTCGACACCTTTTTCATCACCCAAGTTACTTGATTACCTCAAGTTACAAGTGACTGCACTGTCTATACCATCAAGAATTGTACATATATAGAGAAGTTCACAAATTGCCTTACTTGTTTAGGGAGCAAGAGCGATGCGTTCCCCTCACGCGGACTAATTACAGAAAATAGTGGATAATATATCAGGTTAAGTTTAATTTTGAAGAGTACTCTAAATATATTGAATAAACAGCCAAGATATGTAATAATATACTAAGATGCTGACTATCAGTTTACCCATTTAATCAGTTTTCTACGTTAAAATCCATATGAATAAACTTATTCTTATAGTGAACACTTGCCTTGTATTTCATGATTCACAGAATTTGCATTTGCAGTGTGCTTAAAGCATACATATGTAAATATTGTTTAGTTTCCGAAAGTAATATGAACTTGGAAATTATTAAGTTTTTATCTTCTTTCGCTTACATAAATTTGCTTCCATCATAATTACTTGCTCCAAAGGGATCACTGTAAATTTGGACTCTTGCATTTTTGGATATAGTTTCTGAAATAAAAGATAAAGCATCTTGGGCATTCTCTTCTGCCACTTAGCACAGACACTCACGGTAAGTTTTCGCCATCGTCGTCCTCGTCGGCGCCGATGTGCGCGGCAATGACCGCCATTTTCTCGACAGGGGAAGGGCTGGTGAATTTTTTCTTTGGTAGCTTTGGTAGCAGGGCACTTCGGATACATGATGAACCAGTGGAAGCCGGTAATTTGTCACCGGCGGGAGCCGAACCCGGGTTCGGCTCCCGCCGGCGACAAGTTATTTTTTCGTCCACTTTCATTTCCCTTTTCTTCATTATTTTCTACATTCCAATTTCAACTACACTTAATTTCCCCGATGCTTTCCTCGGCTTCGTTGTCTGTGGGCTTTCTGTGGTGATGACTATATATATATATATATATATATATATATATGAACAAGAAGAAGCGGTACCTAGGGACCAGATTTTTATGAATAATACCATAAGAAGCCAACAGAAACAGAGACCAAGGAATACATAGGGGAAACTACTTGTACTTGCTAATTGAATTATATAAATGATAAATTAATGGAAACGAAAGTAGATGCACCAAGAATGAACTACAAGATTAGCTTCGCTGACTATTGCCTGCACAAATGGCACTGTAGGCGAGTTGTTCGGGTCGCTGGAGCAGGAAAAAGGGGCTGCAAGAGCCATGGTTTCAAGTTCTCGCCGCACTATACGTGTCAGGTCGTTCGATGATGACGGTCGCGGCATTCCTATTCTGTCATCACAAGAAGTTGTCGCAGCTGCGTTCGGCAGACGTGCGACCAGCGTTGCAATGCGGCCGTTCTTGGCCTGCTCAAAGCGCTGATACTCTTTTATGACATGTGCTTTCTCACAATTTTTGCACTGGGCTCAACAAAAGGATCATTATTTAAATTATCTTTTTTTTCAGACAGGCTTGTCGTTTCAGCCGGATCCAACTCGTTTATCGCGGCTTCAACTGTGTGGGGAGCACTGAGGGCACTGGAAACCTTCAGTCAGCTTCTTTACTCGCCGAATGGGAATGCGGCAAGTTTCCTTAAAGTAGCGCTTTAGATTTCAATAGTTTGGTTTGCTGTGACATCACGAAAAATTATCCAATTACTAGAGCCACCTGTAAGTGCAACAAAGCACAAATTAAGCACTCCCTGAAATTGCATATGAATACATATTTGATAACCAACGGCATATTTAATACTGTTTTCCAAGATACTGCATGCCTTAAGCTTCGAAGATAATGGCTATGCCACGCACACAGAATAATAAATATCAGACATAAGTCTCATAAAAATATTATTGGTAAGAGAACAGCGAGAACTCTAAAAAGAGTAAGCCATGTAAACGAGAACTTTGTACCTCCCCTCTATATTGAGGACAAAAAACTCGTCCATTTTCACGGTGATTTAGTTTGCAACCATTTTGCCTTGCTAAGTTTGTCATATCGCATTTATTGCAGTGGCTAGTGAACGAGACAGAGATACACGACGAGCCCAGATTTTCTCATCGAGGTCTGCTGATTGACACGTCGCGTCATTTTCTACCGCTGCGATCCATCATGGACACCTTGGTCAGTTGGCTTGCGGCGTTGCCCGATAGCACACCTTTTATTCACAAGTAGACAACATGGACGTTGCAGCTGTATTTGACAAAGAAATAATCAATGGTCAACATGATAGTGTACGATTGCCTTGGAAGCTCTATGGTATTGTAACACATCACAAGCTGGAGACAAAACAAAAAAGCAGTCCAATAGCGCAATGTCTAATTGAAAAAAAAATGTCCCGAGAAAACAGATTCCGCAAATCTAGACTCAACCCATCAACGCCTTACATTATTTGACGCCTTACTTTATTATGTAAGGGAAGGCGGAGCGCCTCAAAAAGTGTGACTGAAGGCTTTGAGATTCTTTTAGGTAAGTAAGAGGACACAAAATTCGAGTCAATTAGCAGGCAATATTTCACTAAACAATAATGCTATGCTACGAAACAGCATTAATTTGAATCCACCTGGAGCCTCACACATACGTATATAAGTTTCAGCTTGTTGTAACAAAGAGTCTCAAAACCAACACAAAGATCCAGGTTTAAAAAATCAAGCTCAACAAGTGCTTTTATAGGCAAGCTGTAGTAAGCGAAAATAAATATTCCGGCAGTTGAAAAGTAGTTTTCACATCCGGACGTTGGCCTCTTTGACAGTGAGATCGTGTACTCATTCAGCTTACTCCAACGTGTATTGGCGTTTTTCGACATGACAAACTTATAACACATGGTGTTATGATCAGCGTCAACACTGAGTTTAGCAAACATGGTTTATCAAACAGTTCACTCATTGCGGCATTGCAGTACGTTCAATGTTAAAGCTTTCGGGCCACGTGGAGGCATATAGTGGGCTAAATCCTTTCTGAAGTCCTTCAATACTTAGAGGTTGTCGTCTTCTAGAGAGGGGGTGCCCTCGTGGCACGCACTTAGGTTCATGCCTTTTAAGGTAATTTTTGTACTTTTACATCATTCGGTTATCACTATGTCTGCTGTGTGTGCGTAAACATTCGCTGCCTCTTTTTCCTCACATCCTCTATCGTTGTTTTTTTTCTTTATGAGAAACGTTATTGCACGAACCATTTATTCGTTGTGCGTGTTTCGACGCGCTTTTTTATGGTACTTTACTCAGTACACTGCCATAGAAAAAAAATATACCAGCCCAGAAACCAGCCCAGAAAATGGGGGTAAGCGAAGTTTGTCGTGTGTATCTGACCTTCGTCAGAGTAACGCAGAGTTCATGACATGTACGGTAATAAAACATAAACGTTCATCAAATATATGCATCCCTGGAAGGAAACGTGCAACACAACGGAAGGAAAAGTTGCACGAAAGAGAAACAAAAGTAGAAGCAAAGCGAACGAAAACTAGTAGGAAAGGGAAGGGAAAGTAGTAGGTCAAGTACACACATGACAACGTTTGCTTACCCCCTTTTTCTTGACAGGGTAAGGGCTGGCTGTTTTCTTTCTTTCTCTATCTCTTTCTCTCTTTTTCTCTCTCCATTTCTTTCTTCTTTCTTTCTCTCTTTCTATCTCTTTTGTCCCTAGTATATTCCACTGGACTTAGACCCTTTCTGCACAACCACCAGGATCAGCCCACTTCCAGCGTGACACCACCACCACCACGACATTTGTGAGCCTTCGCTTAAAAAAAGATGTGGTGACCCAAAAACCACAGTTGCCGTGAGATAAATATTGCAATCATCTCCCTATGAAGAACCTACATTGTCTATATTTCCTTATATACCCACTGTATTCGTGGCGTTGTGCCCTAATCTTGTAGCTAGTTGGGCTGTGTTACTTGTTCATTTACACTGCTTATATCGGGCATGCTGTCCTATATGCTGCCGCATTTGAGCGCATTCATGCGTCTTGCTATATTTCTTGTATTTTCTGTTCTCCCTCTGAAATGCAGTATGAATACAGAAATTATACTATTTGCGCTCCATTGCTTCGCTTTTCCGCACCTGCTGCGAACTTGAACTGCGCTGCCGTTTACTTCGGATCAAATTGGTAAAGTGTAAAATTCTATAACGTGGGCGTCAAAGAGGGCGTTCCTTGTACGCTGGTACTAACAAGTACAGCAATCTGGGACATCGACTACTGCGGCGAAGCCGACCCTAGGACGATGCGGTCGGCGTAACTCTAAGGGCATCATTTTTTTAAAATCCATTGCTTTTCGCGATTTGCCCTTTAGGCATTCAATTCCGACAACGTTCTCACGCTATATGTCGAGTGTAGTTTAATTCCGCTCGCTGGATTTCCTTCCTGGCGACTTTTGTAGACCCATTTACAATGCATGGTGTGAGTTTTAAAATGTCATTTGCAGCACAGCAAAAACTCATCCGCCAATTCCACTATAGTGGCACTTACTGTAGGTCTCTTTGTATATGTAGGTTCAGTTTGGTTACATTCCGCTGGCTGATTTTTTTTTTCCTGGGGCGCTTTCGTTTGACTACTATGCGGCGAAGCATCTCTACAGGGGCAAAAGATTCGTCCGCCGTTGAATTGATGAGAAAGAGCTTGTGGACCATGTTTAAATAGCCACGAATGTGCATTTGTGATGATATTTGCGCCCTGACGTATCAGGAAAGATGATGGTGTTAGATTCTGCAAGAAGGAGCGGGCCAAATCGCTTTATTGAGTGGCATCGAAGCGCGAAGCCTGGTTGCGCGCGCCCATTTTTCTCAATTTTCGGTGCATGGTAAAGTGTTTCATTTGGTATTCAGGAAGATAAGGTATTTAGGGAGATTTACTATTAGGCAAATTTTTGACACAAAGGACATCGCCAAATAGAGCACTTGTTACGTGTGTTTACTTGACAGTGCTATGTGCCGACAATACAAAGCTTTGAATATTATCAGTGTAAAAAAATTTCAAGGGAAAGCTCATGATCTATATAACGCGTGACGGAACGAAAGAAAGAGGAAAAGCTAGTCCCCGTGTTACAGCTAAAATCAGCAGCTTCGTCTCGTTTAATAAAGGATGCCGTTTTAGTTTTAAATGCATAAGCACTTCAATGCCTACCAAAGGCGAAATTGGTCCGTCCGTCCCGTAAGACGAATGCAATGGCTCATAACCACGTAAGGCAGAGGCTACAAGCACTCAGCGAAGTGAAGCGAACAGCGCATATATTCATTGAGGTCACCCATACAATACACAGAACATCACATGTTTCAATAAAGAACAAGTTCAAAACAAGCATCCGAACCATGAATAAAACATTGCATGCCCCCCTCAGCAATTGTAGTGGTGGTTTTGCAACAGCTTCGCTGGACAACCAGGTTGATAAGGACCGATAATCGTTGACAAGGGTCGGATTGTGTTCGATAAGGTTGATAACGACCGATGAGGGTTGATAAAGGTTTATGCTGGTCGAATCAAATTTCATAACATTGATAATGACACCGGGCTGCGTGGCGATTAACAAGCGGCACAATGCTTGTGCATACTTAGGGAACTCCCAGATGAGTTTCTGCGTGATTTTTTTTCAGTTCGGAAGTATAACGAAAATCGTGCGTGCCTGTTAAGTGTACGCAAATCTCGCACGTTGTACACCAAAGTCAGGTTGTAAAGGTTTGAGAAAGTGAAGCCGCAACCGGTTAACTACACCGGGTCAATTGGTATAGGGCCTGCTGTGAGCCACACGATTGCCTAGCTGCGCAATTAGGTCATCGCTTGACAATACTTCTCGGGCCCCCGCCTTGGGAATATTTCCTCTCGTAAGGTAACCGTTGCAATGTCCTCGTAGCGCGACAAAACGCTGGTCGGACAGTCGTTCGGACACGAACAACCTGATTCCGAGCTTTTATGTTCTGTCGCACCAAAACGCTTGGAAAACATACAACGGGTTTGTTTCTCCACAAACTCAGTCGTACTGTGGGGAAAAAGTTTCGAGTTTCTGGCGGCGTTGTTTCCGGTACGCAACTTTTTTTATTATTGTGATAGAAATTATGTGTACACTCCAGGCGCATTTATGCCGACGTCATCAGCGTCGCCTTCGCGGTCTCCGCGATGTTCTGTCTAAAGTCCAAGTACGATAACATCGCGGCCGGATGCCGTATGTTGCCGGTGCGAGTGAAAGCGTGCGAGATTTAGCTGAGAAGCCTGGTGGCTCAATCTCAAAGGTTATGAAAAATGGCACACAACAATGCCTCAAGCAAGCATGTATCGCTGTGTATTGTGTGTATTACATGGACAAACAGCAGTGGTGCCCGCAGGGTAACGTTTAACATCAACTCGCCACTCTCGCATTGCACTAAATGGTGAAGAAATTAAACATTCACCGTTAACATCACCGAGAATTATCTTCAGTCAAAGCAAACAGCACAGAAAGCTTCGATTACATTTATTCCTACATTGAGTTGGATCCACATATTTTTATTGCGATTGCAAATATATGGACACTTCAGGGACATTTCCGCCGTCGTCGACGACGTGATTTTCCGCATGAAGTCCAAGCGCGATAACATCGTGGCCGCGCGCCGTATGGTGTGGGTGAAAGTGAAATTGTGAGAGGGTGAGCAGAGAATGGTTGCTCAGTCTCATGTGCGCAAGGGAGGAAGGCGGGGAGAAAGCATGCACTCCATCTTCCATCGTGCACTAGGCCGCAGGGGAAATGGGGGACGTTTTACTCCAGTGGCGGCTTCGTATGACGCGGCGAAGCACGGCCGCGCGGCCCCGATCTTGAAAGCGATCTGCGCTGGGTACAAAGTCTAGGCGGGCCGACGGCTGGGGCCCTTTAACGTAAAACGATTCCAATCTGGTTTCTTTCCAATCGCCTGATGACAAATTTACGTAACCGCCAACGCAAGCATCAGGCGGTTACTCGCAGCATTGTTTGAGAAGCCTAATCAAACGCTCTCCTATTTTATAGGAGGTCACTGTTGTTTGCTTTCAAAAGCAATAGCATTGCCTAACTTGACATATATTTCTTATCTGATTGGCGAACCAAGGGCGAGGAGCACGCAGAAGTGGAGGCGGGGCCGGGTTAGCACAGTGAAAGTAGATAACCTGATGAGGAGAGTGTTGCCGGCGTCTGAATTTGCCATGCTTCTTCTTGATAGCTTTCGGTGTCTGCTAGAAAATCGCGCCGGCGTGCAACGGAAAGGTAACAATGCAGCTAAAACGAATCCTCACTGAAGAAAATTTAACATAGTGATGTCGTTTACATGCCGAAAGGGCTCGACAACCATATAATTCCACACAAAATTTTTAACATAGGCAAATAAATGGATTCTTCACGGCAGCTCCGCCTAGCCAGTGCCAGAGGGATCGGCGGTACCCACCTTCTATTCATGTCTTAACGGGGTAGTGTCCAGCTATTAAAAAGAAAATTCAGTTTGATCGGCGTAATAATGCATCTTTAATGCGTACACGCCACTTTGACGCAGTGATTTTTCAGGGGTTTTGGACGTCAGGTGACAGACAGGCGAAGTGGGCGCAGCCCGAAAACTTTTGACCAATCGCGGTGGGCTGATGGTAAAAAGGCATAGAATCGAAAAATAATTTTTCTGATGTTCGGTCTCACATGCATAATTTGTGTGCACATGTCATATCAGATGAGTAGCTTTCGTGTTTTTTTAACAGCGGAGCTGTTTAAGCCGAGCGTTAGTCCGTAACGTGCGAACTGAAATTGTGGACCGATCCTGGCGGTAGTGCAGAAAGGGTCCAAGCTCAATGGCACATAGACCTGCGAACTAGCGAAGCTGAGCCTGGCTAAGTCTAGCTAAGCATGGTTGGGACTACTTAAGCTTAGTCAGTCATCGATAGACAATCGATAGCCAACCAGTAGCTAATCGATAATCGATCAATGATCAATAAATTCCGGAAATGCTGTGGATGACTTAGTAGTGCTTAGCCTAGCCCAAACGCCAGGCCAAGCTAGGTGCCCATCAGTTCCGCTGTCTGTATAGCATTGCGCCTCCTGTGCAAGCTACGCTTATAGAGAGTTTTTAGAACAGGGGCCCCAAATGTTTTGGGGCCCCAAAGAAATAGCGTCGACACCACTGCGCAAAACCCAAACTGCGTTTGGGTTTTTTTGTTGGGCACGCTATTTTACCGATTTAGCGGCGGCCCCAAAAGCTTTGCGTCAACAAACATGGCGGCACCCATCGAAGCGACGGCTCTCCGAGTACCAAACTGGGCTTGATTCTAGGTAACGCGTGAAGTTCGTAAGCTAGGAGAAGTGACTGCGGTTATCACTTTCTCTGAACTCACGTGTGTGATGAAGATTGATTCATTAGACGCCGCTGATTCCAAATTCATTGTCGATTTCATGGCTCGTAGGCCTAACGTGGTCTAGCTTGGCTGGTGAAGGCACGTAAAGTTGGTTACTCAAAATTAAGCGCAACAAATTGCTTGCTGCTAATAGATTAACCTTTCAATTGTAATTAAACGCAAAACCTCGAAAGTCAAAATTACCTTCTTATCATAAAATGGTATAGGTTATTTTAATATTTATTGTAAGGGGGTTTATTTACAAGCAGAGGCTACGTAACAACAGCCTTGGCCCAAGAGCATCGGTCGCTGTCTCGCGCTCTCCAGGCTGCTGGACCTTGTCGTCCTCTCTCGATAGTTCTTGACCCTCTTCCCCACTACATTGGCCCCGGTGGCGAAGAGGAGCCATCCTGGCGACTTAAGGCGCTGCAAGCACAAGAGGGTCGTAGAAGGGCTTTAAGCGGCTCACATGGACTGTTTCACGACCGCGGCAGCATCTGTCGAAGGGAGGTGTCACAGGCTCCACGACGTAGTTCACCGGCGACTCGCATTGTACGATCCGGTAGGGACCATGATGTTTCGCTGCAAATTTGCGGGAGAGGCCGGGGGTCTGGCACAGAATTGACAGCCACACGAACGAGCCAACAGGGAAGGTAGGGGCAGGTTTAGCCGTGTCACAGCGTTCTTTTTGAAGACCTTGTGCTACGGATGTAAATGAGCGTGCTAGTTAGCGGCACTCTTCGGCACATTGAGCGAGGTCTGAGGCTGGGCGGTATCCGGACGCATCCGGGCGGTACGGAAGTATGGTATCCAGTTTGGAAGAGGGCTCACGTCCGTATAGGAGAAAGAAAGGGGAAAATCAAGAGGTGGCTTGTGTGGCTGTATTGTAAGCATATGTCACAAAAGGAAAGCACCAAGGGTGCTATGCAGGATGCGCCGAGTTTCTCGTTCGCACGAGTTTCACCCGAGTTTGCTCGATGGCAGTCAGTGAACGGAGATAGCAAGGAACGCGCAAGAACAGCAGGCAAAAAGAAATGTCGAGATAAAGCCGCGTATGACAACATGAGCGCACCCTGATCGCCACAGTGATTCCGTGCTTTAAGCACAGAAGACTGCGCAGCAAAACGCGTCAGCGCCGCGTATTGTTATCAACGTATTATCACCATTTAGCAATACCGTGACTGTACCGCTGTCTATCTGCACACTTGCCGTGAGCCACTTGCCACGCCTTTCTAGGGCGCGTAAAGGGCGTGCCTCCTCTTTCGAGCATTATCTTTCTATACTCCGTCGAATGCGAACAGGGCACATGCGGTGCATTGTTGCGCCTACACTTTCCCTCAATCGATTACGTTCAAATACAACAAATAAAATACCAGACACTTTATTTCTTGAAGTATCTGTTTTTCCTTTGGAATGCCATAAATGTTTCATGACAAACAGAGATCAAGCAAATTATAAAATTTTGCACTTTTTTGCCGCGAGTGGCTACAGTGAGGCGAAAGCTTACAAGCGGATACATTTTAGAGGGTCGCACGCACGAGGGAGTTCATACGGTGTGCAGTCGCCAGGGGCACTGCAGTGCTATCCTTGATAGGGTGCCTTGATGCCCGCGCGCATCGAGGCACTCTAATCATTGATAAAGTCAGTCATGACAATGATCTTTCCATTTCCTGACTATTATAGGGGAATGGCAACGCAGCGCTACGGCATGGTTGTTCACCGCAGGTGCTTCACTTAGGCGGCTATCAAGGCCGCCGCTTTACCAATTGAAACGACGGGAGCAACGGCTGTCACTGCAAAATGGCTGTGCGGTATTCTAGGGTCCGTAGTGACGCAGCACAGTGAAAATGCGCCCGTTTATCTGCGAGCGGGAAGCCTCCGCGATGCATTGCAAAGAAGAGCGCGCTGCCCAGTGACGCAATTCATCGCTTGTCATCGCTTGCCCAGTGATGGTGCCTCCATTGGCATGTATACGCAAAGTTTGAGTGTGTTGTTCCCTCCAATGTGCTTGCCGATTGCCTCTGCTGCTGAGCTAACAGCGATCGCAGATAGATATAGTAACGACAGCGCAGCAATCGCATTTTGGCGGGTGATTGCTCCTGTGTGCAGTTAGGAAATTAAACTTCGAACGCAGGAAGGGGTTGCAACTATTTAGTGTGCCGTGCTTGTGATGAAGAAATGCCGTCGCACTGGGTTTAAAAAAGCGAGCGTTTCTCGGCGCTGACCGTGTTTGCGACACTGCGGATCCGATACATCACCGATGACAGAGCAGCCATCTCAAACAACAGCTGCGATACCTTTACGTTGGAAAACACTACGCACTGCTCAGCATCATCATCCACCACGGCGCATCGACGCCTTGCAAGCAGCTACAGTGTCGTACCGATATTATTTGCTGTGCGCTACGTCGCTACAATGCAGACAATGAACCATGTTGTGGGGCCATCACAGCCTAAGAAGATAGATGCATGAGCCAGCGAAAGTCGCCGCTTTGTTTTTGATAGTGGTTCTCAGTTACAGTGCATCACCGATGACAGTGTGCTGTGCGTATTTTCTGTCGGCGGTCAAGATTGTTGATGCCTCTCAGTTCCGCACCACGTCGCTGTTGCCGGAAAATAAGTTGGGCGTGGCCCAACCGTGGCGGGTGCGCGCACAAGAGTTACATGCCTCGCGCGGGGCGTGACGTATGGTTTTGATTGACACGCGAACTCGGGCCTAACTCGTACATCGCGAAACCCCCCTCGAGTTGAACTCGGGAACATGGTGGCGGCAGCAGCAGCCTGTGTAATCGCATCCAGCGGCAGCAAGCGCAATAGAGTGTTTTAGCTGAACGCTTGCTGTCCGCTCCGCTCAGACTGGCATATGCTAGCAAATGCCCCACAACCGCTTAGCGGGAACGCTATTGCGCTTGCGCACAACGCTCATACCGTCAGCGGAACGAAAACCGCATCCCTCGCTCCGCTACAAAGCCGACTGAGCGGCGCGTGACAGCGTGTCTACTTGGCCTCTTCGTCGTTTTGCAGCCGAGTTCATAGCGCGTCGCTCGCGTCTCGGCAAGACGCGCTCATCAAATGCGAAATCTACCCAGTTCCCTGCAGTATCTCAGAGCGTGAAATCTGAGCGGAGCGGACTGTAAGCGGCGCTCTGCTAAAACTGTCTAATATGACCGTCTGGACCCGTTCACCTACATGTCTGACGTAGAGATTCAGCGTCATTTTTGCCTTTCCAAAACGAGAGTGCGCTGGCTGTGTGACGAGTTAGGCGAAGGCCGTCGTCTGCGGTGGCGAGCAAATTATGCTTTCCCAGCGTAGACTGGTATGACTAGGCTGCGGAGGAATAGTTCAAGCGATCGCTTCGGCTCTCTCCTGTTTCAAGCAAGCTCGTCCACCGCGCCCCAGCCCCAGGCCAGGTCCGGCGTCGTCATCGGAGTACTGGAGCACCTGCGAGCACCTGGGGTTCAACCCGGACCAACCAACCTGCGCAGGCGAAGTAGTCACATTATATTGGAAGACTCAGAATGGACGCCGGGCTGCCTTCCGGTGCAACAGGTGCCGAAATCAGTTTTGGCAGGTACACGGTACCGCTGCACGGCACGGGCAGAGAGGCGAAGGAAGTTACTGCGCCAACACGGACCGCCTCGGCCGTCCGAACGACCACCTCTCCAGGCGGCAACTGATTTGGCTCACGTACTGCGTGAGCAAAAGCGGAGACATATGGATGTTGAAAGAGACCGCAGACTTGTTTCCTCTATCGGAGCACGCCATCGCCGACTGGAGGAGCTACCCCCGTAAGGTCGCGAGGGACGAGCTGCTGGCGCGAGCTCCACTCGATGGCCCCGGGAAGACAGCGCAAATTGAGGAGTGCCTTCTTCGCGGCGAGCAACATGCAATCGTGGCCGCCTAATGACGGGCGACAACGTTTCTTCGAGCCGCCAAAACTACGGTGGTGTTAAAGATGGTGGCCCATGGGTCTTCGGCATGGTCTGCGCGACCTGAGGGGTGCTGCTACTTTTCAAGGTCGACCGACGAAAGGCGGCGACGCTAGGCGCCATTATTGCAGCCAATGTTCAACCGGGGACCATTATTCATAGTACCGAATTGGCCGCATACAACTGTATCCCAAATTCAGTGGATGCTAACAGGGCTATGCCTCAATCTGCATTGGGAGACAGTTAACCACAGCGTGCACTTTGTGGAAACCAACACGGGCGTTCACACGCGAAAAATAGAAAGTTATTGTCAAAAAGTGAAGCGCCACCTCGACAGCAGTGGGTACAGAGTAACTGCACTGATGCTGGAGTCCCACCTGGGATGAATTAGGTGGCACTCAATGGCCACGTGCGCTGCAAAGACCCTTTCTTGCGTTTGTTAGAAGCCACGGATCGCTGGGGCTACCCAGTATAAAGACTCTTTCCTGCGGTTGTTAGAAGCCATCGCTCGGAGCTAGCCAGTATGAAGGTGCGTCACAATGTAAAAGAAAATAAAGCGTAGTTTTTTTATCCTTGCATGAGTGTTTTCCGACATTCCTGAGTGCTTACACGGTAAGCGCGCGGCAAACCACTTCTGCGCTAGCCGACGCTCCCTTCGTCTCGAAGCCTTACTTTAGCGCGAGCAACGAGCGATCTGTTGAAAGCCCAGTGTAAAAATCAGGCGCACACTAATCTGTGCTCGGAAATGGGAGCGCAAGCACGTAGCGAGCCGCACCAATTAAATCTAGAGGAAAGAGAAAGAGCAACGAGCGATCTGTTCAAAGCCCAGTGCGAAAACCAAGCGCACACCAATTTGTGCTCGGAAATGCTAGCGCAAGCACGTAGCGAGCCGCACCAATCCAATCCAGAGGAAGAAAGAGGAGGGCGAGCGTGCCCTCGTGGTATAACGCGATACGATTAAACTACAAATTAGTCTAATACACATTCAGTGTACAATTTGTAAACTTTAAAACACCTATACCCTACGGTAATGTGACTAATATCATTGTACTAAATGCGTTTATTTGATAACTTGCTTGTGCCTCTAATGCACTCGGTGGAACGACAAACAAGTGAAAGAATGCACGACCATGCACCGACCGTACACTCTAAAAACTAGGGAGAGTATCGCAGGAGTGAAGGGGCCGATTTACTCTTCAAGGCATTGTTTTACTCTCGCAAAATGTCGGGGAGAGTGAAATGCATTTTTCACTCTATCCGCATCGAGAGAGTGAAATGTTATTTCTACTCCGCCCATCTGAGAGAGAGTAGAATGCCCGTTCCACTCTCGCGGCAACAGAGAGCAAAACGTAGCATATACTGCTGCTTAAATTGCATGAGGCTGGTCGAGAACATGGCGATGTATCGCTCACGCAGGCAGAGCAAAGAGCGCATCGTTTTTCTTGTAAGAGAAGAGGAATCCAGCGCGCAAACTGGTGCGGAAATCAGCGCACTACTTTTTCTTTCGGAGTCGCCCCACCGCGCGCCCGCACAACAACGCGGAAAAGCACAGCGCCGGAGAAAGGCGACCCGTTCGGCGGGCAGGCCCGGGCAGGCGGCGCGCGCCAAGGCCATCCAAGAAAACTCTTGTGTCAGCCACGTTTTACCGCCGCGAAAAGAGGACAGTCGTTCATCGCTCGTTGGATTGAACAACAAATACTCCACGGTAAGTGATTTCTAACTTATGTGGCACATTCTGCGTATATGACATGCTATCGCCAGGCAGTGATCGCGAAGTTAAGCCTGTTAGGCCGCCGCGATTGCCAACGGACTAGGTATGCGTGCTGCGTCATTCGATGTCAATAGAAAAAGGCAGTCGTCACGATGACTGCATGTGATTTTATCACTTGCCGCAATCCGTAAGAGCTTTCAAACTAGCAAACGCTCAGTGAAGAATGATGTGTTGAATAGTAAGTGAGGCGCGGCGTCGCATAAAAAGGCTTCTTCACCAGCCCATGATTCCGTGCCAATGCCGAGCGTGCTTAGCGTGTGTTTTATGTGTTTGAATTTACTCAGTTTTGCAGTCTACGGTGTGCGGATCGCTGTTTAACTAAGGAGTTACATAACAAAACGCGTAAGATTGTTGGCGGCATGCTTTCGTTATATTAAGGCGCGCGCTTGACAGTGTGTTTCGCCCATGGGTAATCTGCGGCCAGTGAAGTTACGTGCAGCGCTAGCGCCTGTTAGAAAGTTGCCGCAGGCGTACAGCTGCACGCTGCGTGAGGTCAGTTTGGCGCGTAATGTTAAACTGCCTGAATACGCATTGGGAATTGTTGCTTTGGGCTGAATAAGACACGTTTTTTTGCCGATGTAATTAATTGGTGTGAATTTATGTCTGATTTTGTGTCTCGTGTTGCGGTTTTGGAGCACGGTGCGAATGTGAACAGGCGCGTTGTGTATGGACTCGGTGACTGGTCAAGCGGCGAGTTATGCACTGGAATTGAAAACAATGGCTACTGTTGTAGGATTACAGTGGCAGGGACATTTTACATTATTGCTATTGGCTCGGTCTCCACGTTTATTGTTTTCGATATGCCTGTGCATTTGCTAGTATGAGTTGGCACTTAAATATTATGTCGTATGAACGGCTAAATCAACCTTCCTCAGTGGGATCCAAGCGTCAGCTGTGCAGTTTGTTATTGCAGGGCAGATTGAAATCTATTTACCATCTTGTTATTTTTCGTGCAGAAATGAAGTATCAAAGTAAAATGTTACCTTACAGTTTACCAGTCGTTTGTCATGCACAAACTATAAGTTGGTCTAGTAAACTAATAACGTTGGTCTAATTGAAGCTTTTACATGCCTTCAAGAATGGAAAATGCTAGATTTCAAACTGCAGCAAGAGTCGAGTCCGTCAAAAATTAACTCCACTGCGTACCTCATAAATGAAAATAAGCTCATGCTTAGAAAGCTTAGATCATGTTCAGAAAGCTTAGATACTAGCCGCAGTGAACTGTTTCTTGTCATTCTTGAAATGTGGGTAACCTTGCCATAACGCCTTGCTACCCCTTCTTATAATCACACCCAGTGATATCCATTGAACTAGATGACCGTATTGGCATGCCTACTGCATATATGATCCTCAAATTATGGCTTGAGCAGTGTCATAACCAGAGGGGGGGGGCACAGTGGGCACGTGCCTAGGATGTGTCACAAGCGGTGTTTGTGGCATATCTGAATTCGTCATACAACTTTGCACTCTTTGCTTTTCGGTAGGTTACATAAAAACTACATGCTTCACTGTTGAGTTAAATGACTGCAGATTTGAGCACTTCATATCGTAATCAACTTCAAGTGCAGGATAAGCAGAGCGTACAGAATTCGGTCTCATAAGTTTAACGGGTTTCTTTAAAGGTGGTTTACCTCATTTTCATGTCTTGTCCCGTCATTCTTCTAGCACCACATTTGCGTTATTGTTTGCCACTTGTGTAGGCCGAGTGTAGTCTTTATACTTTTCTTAACTCCACTAGCTATATTCCCTTTACTTTGGCGGCTGATTTCTTTTGTTTTAGATAAGCCGAAGAGCCCAAATTCTCTTCAGGAATTATATTTGTTCATAACGTCAGAAATGAGATGCAGACATTACCACCACTGCTCTCTCCCCTAAAGGAGGGGATGCGTTTTCGAGGTGTGCCAACAATGACCAATATTTCATTTTTCAGAATCTTTGTAACACTGGTGCTGGACTGAGGCCTAACGGCCAGTTTTAATTTTTATTTCCTTTAGTCAAAAAATTTAAATTGGTTTGGAAGTTGACTATTACAGTCATTTACATGTTTCACTTGCATTACAGTACAAATACTTAGTGCTAAGGCTTCTTAGTGCCATGACCTTTCTCCTTGACTGTTTTAGATGGTTTCACAATATTTCCTCGTGTTCATTTGCGCGCACAATGTTTTTCAGGCACCCGTTTTATAAAACTCAAGAAGGCAGCTGCAAGGAGAAAATGGTGTCAAGGAGCCAGATCAGCACGACTCCACATGGTGCAGAGGAGCGCACTCCAAAGCATCAAAATGTGTTGCCATGCAATTTGGACGAGAAAACTAAAATGTGGGTATACTGGGTGTACCATGTAACTAAATGGCATGAAAACTTTCAAAAGACAGTATGTCACACAAAGATGACAGTTTCGAATGTTTTTTTACATGCGCATGTGACTTAGTCAAATTCCTTTCGCATCTGCGTTGGGCAAACCATAACGTATTTTAACAAGTGCCGCAACGAACACCAATGAGTTATTAGGGCAGCAATGTACTCGCATTTGACGGTGCACTGATGCAGCAGGAGATGGTGCATGCGCTTTAGCCTGCATCACGACCAAGTAGCACCCGAAATTATGGAAGCATTCAGCAGAAAAAAATTGCATAGCAAGATGTACTACCGCGATGGAAAGAAACGCGAACAGCGGAGCGCGTGGCCGAAGCATAACTGAAGGTATAGTGCGCGCCGTCCAGTCATCACCACTGACAGGCGCGCATTTCCGGTTTGATTGCGTTGTGCGATGATGTACCCCCTGTACTGCGATATTTTTGTTTCTATTCTACTTCTCTTTTATTTGAAAACGAGAAAAGGTGACGGCGCAGTAACGATGAGAGCGCAAACTGTACAAACAAAAACAAAAATATCCCAATATAGGGGGAGCATCATCGCGCAGCGCGGTCAAACCGGACGTCAATGGTGATGACTGGACGGCACGCACTATACCTTCAGTTATGCTTCGGCCACGCGCTCCGCTGTTCGCGTTTCTTTCCATCGCGATATTACCAGCCAGGCTCCATTGTCATCATTGATACCAAAATGGCACTGCTAGAATGAAGATAAATGTGTGAAGTGGTGTTCTTTGCTGGTGTGGCCTTTTCCTTTTCTTTGCTTCCTTGCATTGCTTCTTTGTGTTTCACTACGAACATGTGCCATGTATTAGTAATGAAACGGAAAGGATTGTTTTACAAGCAAAAATCAGCACTTCCCTGATCAGATCATTAGAATATGCATCTGTACGAAATGAACAAACTATCACGTGATGACTTATGAGAAAGAAAATTATACAATAAACAAGAATACCACAACAGTTGTGAAATGCGTCAGTGCACTGTGGCAATAGCTGTCTATGAAATACAGTGCGTCAGAATGCGCGATGGCACGATCCGGACAGCACCAGGGAATTACTTGCATGAGGACGCCAAGAGTGAAGTCGAGCTTTCTGCCAAAAGACTACCAGCTTTGGATCCAACCGAATGGGAGCTATGACACGCCACTGTACTGCCTTGACACCGAGCGGAGATAGTGTTGGACAACCACGGCAAGATGCGCGTTTAGAAAAAAGGGAGTGCAGCCCATGCATGAATAACTATGTGAAATATTATAACCAAAACTAGACGGTGCGGCTTTACACGAAAATATACAACACATTTCTAAATATACTGTATACTCTCAGTCAGGAGCATCCGTACGCTACATAGGATGTTATCAAATGAGCTGCTGTCTTAAAAGTAATTTGCGCATGAAAAAACTTTTCCTGCGCAAATTACTTTACCAGCCTCATGCTTAGCAGCTCATCTGATAATCTACGGTAGTACACGAGTTTAGTGCTTGAAATGCGTTTTCTGACCAGTAATGTGGTACATCTTTCTCTTCAATCGTTGTGCCAATACCACGAGTTTGCGCATGTTTGTTGTTTGTTTGCTTTTACATTGTATACTTTCATTTTTTAAATGTTGCCAATTGAAAATAAAAATATTTCTCACTGCATTAGCGATGAGATGCTAAAGAAAATGTTTATGTATTATTGCAAGATGTGTTGTAAAGTTCATGAAAGTCCGTGTAATCGGATTTTGTGTATCTGTATGTTTTTCGAAATTTTACTCAGTTTGCCTTGTGACTGTTTGATGAATAAAAATGCTGACCTTTTAAGAAAAATATGTTTCATTCAAGTGACCCGGCGACTAAACATCAAATCCAATTCACCAAGCATGAGTGCAAGAGCTCCTTATGTAGCAATCAACTATCCCCGACATGTAAGTTTTGTGAATCGCCTCTGATGTGACCATGACACTGCATAGCAAGTGCTTTCACACAACTGGGAGGATTACCAGCACTCTGTCTGAAGGAGTAGAAGTACCCGCCGTGGTTGCTCAGTGGCTATGGTGTTGGGCTGCTGAGCACGAGGTCGCGGGATCGAATCCCGGCCACGGCGGCCGCATTTCGATGGGGGCGAAATGCGAAAACACCCGTGTACTTAGATTTAGGTGCACGTTAAAGAACCCCAGGTGGTCCAAATTTACGGAGTCCCCCACTACGGCGTGCCTCATAATCAGAACTGGTTTTGGCACGTAAAACCCCATAATTTAATTTTAATTTAAGGAGTAGAAGCACTCTGTTTGGGGGAGTAGAAGCACTCTGGGGGAGTAGAAGCACTCGGTTCGAGGGAGTAGAAGCACTCGGTTCGAGGGAGTAGAAGCACTCGGTTCGAGGGAGTACTAATACTCTTGTGGGGTGGAGTATTTGTACTCTGGAAGGAGTTCTCGCACTCTGTTGAGGAGTGCCAATACTCTGTCCGGGGGAGTTGCTGTACTCTCTCTGAGATGGAGGCGTTTTACTCCTGAAAAGGGAGTGAAATATGGGACAAGCAGATACTCCATCAAAGAGAGTTCCCGGAACTCTCTTTGTTTTTAGAGTGTATGATCACGTGAGCCCCAGTTTGTCGACCGCCCATATGGCAAAGACCAAGGCTTGATAGCCACCCAGAGTGAATCTAGATAAACCAATGAAACTGGAGGTGTGCCGACGGACAAACTTTGTCTTGTTACCATTAGTTCTTTCATCTTGGGGCGTCACCAGAGCTCGTGAAGATCACGAGTTTCGCCAAATTCGGGGCATCCTTAATAGCACCCCAAGTCCCAATTAGAATGGCCGGAGGCTATGTATATGGAGAGCATATCACCAAGTGTTCGGTTAAAGCGCTCCGTCAAGCCATTAGTCTGTGGATGATAACTTGTAGTGATGCGATGAGTGCGTATTGCACGCACTCAAAAGCTCTTGGACGACTTGCGAATGAAATACACGTCCTCGGTGGCTCAGAAGCTCACGTGGCACGCCGTGGCGAAGAACGAAGCTGCACAAGATGAACAAGGCAACATCACGAGCTGAAGCTGTTGGAAGAGCCACGGGTTCGGCATAACGAGTGAGATGGTCGACGGCCGCAATAATCCACCGATTGCCCGCTGTTCGGAAGGCATGTCAGTGATATTGATGCTGGCGAAGGAAGTTGCGGAAACGGAAACAGGCGCAACGTCAGAAGACACCGGCGAGCGGGAAAGTGCCTCGGCGTCGGCATGCTTGCGTCCGGAGCGGTAAAGAACGCCAATATCAAATTCTTGTAAACGTAGCGCCCAGCGTCCAAGTCGACCCGACGGATCCTTCAATGAAGCCAACCAGCAGAGCTAATGGTGATCGGTGACATCAAACAAATGGCCGTACAAGTGAGGGCGAAATTTCTGCAACGCCAAAGAATGTCCAAACATTCCTTATCGGTAACCGAGTACTTGCACTCTGCCTTCGTGAGGGCACGACTAGCATATGCAACTACGTACTCAGAGAAGCCCGGCTTTCGTTGGGCAAGTACAGCCCCAAGTCCGATCCCACTAGCATCCGTGTCTACCGCGGTTGGAGCGGTAGGGTCGAAGTGACGTAAAATGAGCGGTGAAGTCAAGAGATGACGTATTTTGCGAAAGCCTCATCACATGCCGTCGACCACCCAGACAGAGAGCAAATTTCGGTGAGCAGCTTCGTTAGTGGTGCTATAATAGAAGCGAAGTTCTTCACAAAGCGGCGAAGGTATGAACAGAGACCAAGGAAGCTGCGAAGCGCTTTCACGGTGGTGGGCTTCGGGAGTTCAGCAACAACACGAAGTTTCTGCGGATCGGGAAGGACGCCGTCCTTCGAGACTATGTGTCCCAGGATGGTGAGATTGCGAGCTCCGAATCGGCACTTCTTGATGTTAAGTTGAAGTCCTGCGCGCGTCAAGCAGCTCAATACTTCGCAAAGACGATGCAGGTGGCTGTCGAAATCATGGGAGAAAACAATGACGTCATCCAGATAGCACAGGCATGTCTTCCATTTTAACCCACGCAAAACACTGTCCATCATCCGTTCGAATGTGGTTGGGGCATTACATAGACCGAAGGGCATGACATTGAATTCGTACAGCCCATCGGGAGTTACGAAGGCAGTTTTCGGGCGATCGGATGGCGCCATAGGGACCTGCCAACAGCCGGATCTTATGTCTAGTGATGAAAATAATTCGGCTCCTTGCAAACAGTGCAGTGCATCATCGATTCGTGGCAGAGGATACACATCTTTGCGCGTAACTTTGTTTAATCGGCGGTAATCGACGCAGAAGCGTATCGAGCCGTCCTTTTTCTTGACGAGAACAACAGACGATGACCAGGGACTGCAGGACGGCTGAATGATGCCGCGCTGAAGCATGTCGTCGACTTGTTCGGAGATCACACGACGCTCAGCAGGGGATACGCGGTATGGACGCTGTCGGAGAGGCGCTTGTGAGCTGGTGTCGATCGGGTGGAGAACACTGCGCGTGCGACCTAGTGACTTCTGCTGGCAATCAAACGAGCCACGAAACTGGTGTAGAAGTGCAAGAAGTTTCTTGCGGTGCCCCTCTGGAAGTTCGTCGTCGATGGCGGAGCCAAACATGCTTAACGGTGGACAATCAGGCGTACCAGCAGAAGGTGTCAGGGCACTAAGTTGAAAGTTGTCCACGTCGTCAAGGCAGATGATGGAGGAAATGTCGAATGTTGAATTATGCCTATACACTCTCCAGGGAGTAAGGTTGAGGGGGCTGGCAACGGATTCATAACAAACAACGATGAAGCGGAGTTGGGCATGTCGAGAACGGCAAATGGCAATGTGAGATTCCTGCGGCGTTGAACGGTCTCGGAGGGGGTAAATAGAACTGTGGATTCACCAATGGCGGCACAGGACACGGGGACAAGGGCTGCACTATTGGTGGGATGTTCGCATCATCGGCGACAAACAACTTCTCCAACGTAGGGGCAGACGACGCGGAACACAACGCACAGAACGCCACCTCGGCACGAGCACAGTCAATAACGGCATGATGGTGAGAGAGCAAATCCCATCCGAGGATGACATCACGCGAACAGGCCGGTAACACAAGAAACTCAATGGGATACACAACATCTTGAATGACGACGCGGGCTTTGCAGGCGGCTGATGGCTGAATATGGTCTGCGCTGGCGGTACGGAGGGACAATCCCTTTGATGTCGTCGTAACCTTCCTAAGCAAGCAGAAAAGTTTCATCTCTATCACTGAAACTGGAGCACCAGTGTCCACAAGCGCAAGGGTATGAAAGCCATCCACAAAAACGTCGATGAGGTTGGCCGCAGAAATGCGAGGACTTGAATTGATCGACGACGACGCAGTTCGTGCCTCGGGAACTGCGGCATCTAGTTTTCCGCGTCAGAACGGCAGGGCCGACGGCGCATAGGTGACAGAGAGTGACGTCGAGGGGATGGAGATCGGTGGGTAGCGGACGGCAGGCGCTCGGGCAGGCGCTCGGGCAGGCGCTCGGGCGAAGGAGATTGTTGGAGCCGTGCTGTGCCATCAAAGCATCTAGGATCGTACGTAGACGGTAGCATGGCGTCCATTTTAACAGGAGGGCGACGGCGGCAGAAGCGTGCCACATGTCCTGCATAACCGCAAGAATAGCATATAGGGCGATTGTCTGCAGTGCGCCATGGATTTGAAAACGTGGGTACTGCTCGGCTGAACAGAACAGGTGGTGGTCGAACGGCTGCCGGCGCGGAAGAATAGGTTGGCTGATGATGCGACCCGGCAGCGACGACTTGAGCGTTCGTCAAGGGCGTAGACTCCGGAGGCGGCGGACGAGCGAAAGGCAAAGCGTCAGTGACCTCTTCCTGGATAACCTGGCGTATGACTGGGGCCAGATGTTGTGCCTGTGCTGGCTCGGACGTGCTTGATAAAATAGAGAGTTGTCTGGCACCTCATCACGCACGAACCGCTTGATCTGAATCAACAGTGCATTCTGGTCACCTAGAGTCAAGGACGCGATCGAGTCGTCTGTTCCAGTGGGCGTCGAGTTTGGGCGCGTTGCTTGCGCAATTCGTCGAAACTCTGGCACAAGCTGACAACATCTGCGACGGTTTGTCGGTCTTTGGCCAATAACATTTGAAAAGCCTCATCGGCGATTCGTTTCAGGATTTGATTGATCTTATCTGACTCGTGCATCGACGGGTTGATACGCTTACACAAGTCGACGACGTCTTCAATATAACTGGTGAAGTTCTCACCAGGTTGTTGAGCGCATTCACGAAGTCGCTGTTCTGCGCGGAGCTTGCGTACTACGGGGCGGCCGAAGATTTCTGAAAAAATGTTCTTGAACGAGGCCCAGTTATGAATCTCCGCTTTGTGATTGCGGAACCAGAGACTGGCGACGCCGGTCAAGTAAAATATGACATTGATCAGCCTAGTCGCAACGTCGCATTTGTTGACTGTGCTCACCCTCTGATACGTTGCCAACCAGTCCTCGACGTCTTGGTCATCAGTCCCGCTGAATATCGGCGGGTGATGCTGAGGCAGCACGCCGGGACAGGCGGTGGGTTGAGTCTGAGAGGGGCCTTGGGTGGTGGTTTCTTCAGCCATCGCTGGCGCTGGAGGCAGAGTACGGCTTCGTAGTTCCAGGTTGGGAGACTAGGAGACTACCCAGCACCTTTCCACCAAACTGTAAGGGGGTTTGTTTACAAGCACGGGCTACGTAACAACAGCCTTGGCCCAAGAGCGTTGGTCGCTGTCTCGCGCTCTCCGGGCTGCCGCACCTCGTCGTCCTCTCTCGATAGTTTTGACCCTCTTCCCCACTACATTTATAATAGTTTTTCTTTGACACCGTAGTGGCACTGCAAGCGCAAGACGCTATTCGCAAACGCAAAGCCCTATTCTAAAACTCTTCACTCCTGCATGCCCCAACACTAACACCCGCAAAGCTCTTTGGGGCCTCAAACTTTTGGGGCTTGAAACTTTTGGGGTCCCTAGTCTAAAACTCTGTAATATTTTTTTTTTCTTTACGTTGCGTGACAGACAAGTGAAGTTGGGCAATCATGGAGGCCTGATAGCAGAAATAGAATAGAAGCAGTTTGGAATAGCTTTTCGTTAAATCGCCCCTGATGCCTTCGTGTGCGGTGTGTTCGCGGCGCAATTAGTTCACGTTGAAGCTAGAAGCAGCAGGAAAGACCATTCGCTCGCTATTGCTGCCGCTCTCCCCCACGCCATCGTTTTGACAGCGAATGTCCGCGCTTATCGAGAGAGATGTGTTCGTGTGTGTTTGTGCGCGCGTGACAACGTGCAGGTTAAGTTAATTAGTAAGTGAATGTTTACACCAGTGTATGCAGCTGATAAAACGACTAACCTTATTTGCACAGCTGCGTAATAAATTTCTGTCGCAATCAGTGACTGGCCTGTCGTGCTAAATTGACTTTATTGGTATTATTATTAAAGGTATTATTATTAATACTCATTCCGCTCAAGCCAGGCGCAATACACATACAATTCTTGAATACAGGCGCATTTCTCTCTTATTGCGAGTGAGTGCCGATAAGTTTTTTTCGAGCAAATGGGGCAGAGCGTGTCGTTTCCAAAAAGCAGCTTGGTGTCTGCCACTGCGGATACGGTGGCACAGAGATGTTGTAAATCCGGTTTTCTATTGGATGTCACCGATCAGCACGCAGAAAGAGAATTTCGGGTGGTGGCCCCATTGATTGTTGGGAAAATGGATATCTGCTTTTGGTGCAAGCCGTAACTTTAGAAGCGAATGCAAAGTACTAGTGCCCAAAAAATGGTGGTGTTAGGTAGTGTGCGCTCTTTCCCGCCTCTTGTTGTTTTCTTCCTGTTTGTTTTGGCAAGTCCAGGAATGCGGGACATCAACTACTGCGGCGAAGCCGACTCTGGGGCGATTCGGTCAGCGTAACTCTATCGGAAGCATTTTTTAAAAATCGATAACTGAGCAATGCCTCACTTTCGCGAATTGCACTTTAGGAACTTAATCCTGACAATAGTCTCACGCTATATATGGCGTCTTGTTTAATTTCAATAGCTGGATTTTTTTCCTGAGACGCTTTTGTATACCAGTTTAAAATGCAAAGGGTCATTTTTTTTAATGCTGATTGGAGCGCAGCGAGACCTGATCCGCTAATTGCATTCTGGTAGGATATACTCTAGGCCTCCCTCCATATTAAGGTCAACTTTGGTTTTATTCCGCTAGCTGAATTTTTTTTATTGGGACGTTTTTGTTCAGGTCCTATGCGGCGAAGCAGCACTACAGGGGCAAAATATTCGTCCGTAGTGAAGGGAAAGGAGCTCGTAGATCACGTTATAATTCATAGACTCGAATGTGCAGCTATGATGCACATTGATGCCCAGATGTACAAGCAATGCGCAATTCTCCAACAAGCAGCGAACCGATTGTCTTTATGGAATAACATCAAAGCATTAACCCGGCTATGCGCGCTATAATTGTAATTTTTCAGCGCATGTTAACATGTTTTATTGGGTACTTATAAAGATAAACATTACGTTAACCTTAACCTATGAATACCCATCAGTAATTACACTGAATTATTGACGAATTAAATAAGTCATTACACAATAAGCTAATTATTAGAACTATAGTAACTAGTGAGCACTAGTTACTGACATACTGTGTTTAGTACTCTCGGTTTTACACACCTGCAATATAATGAATATCAAATGAAATATCATAAAACAAGTAATTCAACAATGAGGCCAGCTGGTAACAGGTATGATGAAGTCAGTAGTAATAATGAATCAGTTGTCACGTTTACTGCTACAGCAGTTGTTTTGATTCATGCACGTCGTCATTGGGGCCATACGCACTTTAAGATAGTGAACATCTTGCTTAACATTAATAACTGATAACGCCAAGTCTACCTTTTATAAAGCATTGCGTCTTGGATATCAAATGAAAAGTCATTCAAACAGTGACTCAATTATGATAACTAGGAGCGGCAGGACTGAGTTACTAGTGATCACGAATAACTTTACTTAATGTGAAAGCGGTAGCCTTTATTCATTTACGATGCCGTTGATATCAATCCAAAAGTAATTAAATTAGTATTTATTTGGTTACCACTGCTGACCGATTATGAGCAGTTATTAGTGTTCACTAGTGATACGCTCAGTTCAATGTTCTCGTATTTTATACACAGTAGTTTAATGGATATCGAATGAAAAGTCATATAAACACTGATTCAATTATAAAATCAAGGAGATGGTAGAACCAAGTCACTTGCGATCACAAATCACTTTGTTTACGATGACAGTGGCAGCCTTGATTAGGGCACGTCGTCATTGGCATCAATAAAAAGTGATTACATGAATATCTTTGGTTACCATTATTAAATGATGATGCCGAGTCATTAGTGATCACTAGTTACACGTCCCGTTCGATCTGTTCGTGCTTTTAAGCAGCATAGCTTATTCGAAGAGTTGAGCAATGGTCTGCCATTTTCTTTCAGGTGTTGCCGTGATGGCACTCCTAGTTCGAATAACGCCACCTAGATGTTACCCGCTGTGATTGCTCAGTGGTAATGGTGCTGGGCTGCTGAGCACGAGGTCGCGGAATCGAATCCAGGTCATGGCGGCCGCATGCGATGGGGTGGAAATGCGAAAACACCCGTGTACTTAGATTTAGGTGCATATTAAAGAACCCCAGGTGGTCCAAATTATTCCGGAGTCCGCCACTACGACGTGCCTCATAATCAGATAGTGGTTTTGGCACGTAAAACCCAATAATTTAGCGTATTTTTTTACCTAGATGTTGCTAATCGTATTGGTTAAAGGGAAAGAAAAAGACACTCTTAGCGCGCGAAGAAACTACGGTGGTTTCTGGCGAGGGGGAGAAAACTTGCGTCGCGCTGTGACGCAGTAGGCGCTTCAAGCAATGACAGTGCAATCTGCCGGCTGAAGTATACGGGCGGTGGAGTGAACTCGGATGCGGCGGGGGCTGCCGTTGCAACGCGAGGATAATTGAATGTGAAGGACGTTGGCGCCGAAGATTAGAAGGATGGTTGATTTTAAAGCGATAGCTGTGCCCTCTGACGTAGCCAAACACGGTGGGTTTTAATGTTGGAGCATGAACGCTATTACAGAGAATGTTTACTTCAAAGATTGATATGGTGGGTTGAGGCGCGGTGGGGTTTAAAGCGATAGCCCCGTGGCGGTCCATACGCAAAAAAAATTGACTGTCACTTAAATATCCTTACGTGATTTGAATGCGAAAGCATTATGACTTCTCCTAGTTATCACCAATAAAGACTTAATTAAATTAATATGGGGTTTTCACGTGCCAAAACCACGATCTGATTATGAGGCACGCCATAGTGGGGGACTCCGGAAATTTGGACCACCTGGGATCTTTAACGTGCACCTAAATCTAAGTAAATGGGTGTTTTCGCATTTCGCCCCCATCGAAATGCCGCCGCCGTGGCCGGGATTCGATCCCGCGACCTTGTGCTCAGCAGCCCAACACCATAAGCCACGAATAAATACTTCTTAAGTATTACGAACTGTTCGCGATCCTTTATTCGCGTTCTTTTCTCTGCGTTCAGTAATCACCAGACCGCAACCACTCAGAACTCATCGCCAAGTGGCTACGAGTTAATATTGTGATCCACTTTAATCCACCTTAATCCAATTTAATCCATTCAAATCTACTTCACCTTAATTCACTTTACTCCACATTAAGTCACCTTACTCTAACTTGTTCCAGCTTTAATTCACTTCACTGCAATTCACCTTAATCCACCTTAATTCACAATAAATATCCATAATTACTACTAATTAACGTTGTCATACCATTGACAGTAGTAGTAATACCATTGAGTATTACTACTGATTTCATTCCATACGCTGATGACGTCACATTGATTTTTTGGTAGCACTCGTTGCTGACGGCCGGCACCGGCTTTTCTTAAAGTCCCTATATAAGAAAAGTACCGCCATCTACTCTTTCCTCCGCAGCCTCCTCTCCTAAAGCGCTTGCTTTTTTGTTACTTTTTGCTTGCGAAAGCCAAGTCGACGGCGGCGCACCTAGAAAGTCTACGTTGAAGCTTTCAGGCCGGGCGCGCGCCGCTGCCGGCGACTGCGGCTGCGCAGAGGACTTTCAACATGGCTCTGAGGCGGAAAAAAACAAAATATAAAGAAGTGAAAAGCGGGCGCTATCATCGTCCAATCGGAGATACAGGAGAGAGAAAAGCGGCGTTTATCAAAGCATGGCGGTACTTTTATTATATAGGGACTTTAGCTTTTCTGCCTCACGCCACATGTGACGCTTTCGCATTAATAACTACTGTAGACGACAACGGTCCGTCTGCACGGCACAGAGTAAACAGCTTTCCCGCTTTCATTGCGATTTGCGCAGCCTCGGCGCGCGGCATCCCGTCATGCTCAGAGATGCTGCAGATAGTTCTTGCGCGGCGACGAGGGTGAGCGTGTATACTGCTTTAGTGCACGCGATCGAGAGAGACCGCTGCTCCGGCCAGAAGTGCTTACTGACGCCGTGGTGGGAATGCGCCTTTGCCGATAAGGATGGCACAAGAGCTGAAGAAAGTGGTATACCGGCGTTGTTTCCGCCAGGTTGGCTTCTCTGTATCGAGTAGAACGACTTATATCACTTGTCACGGCTTGACGACGCTCGATCAACGGCGGTGCGGGTGGCGTGAGGAAAAGAGAGGCCCTGCGTATACGGGGGCACTATCCCTCACCAGTACACGGAAGACCAAGCCCAGAGTCCACTCAAGTTCGCCTAAGAGATTTGATATTGGAGATGTGGTTTATGGTAAATAATCAAAATAATAATAATCACGATAAGTAAGCCACAGAATGTCGATTCCACTGTCGATCTGCATCAAATCGACAGATTTAGCACATGAAAACTTTTTATGATCGCAAAGGAACATTCGCATCACTTATGCTAAAACACTGCGTTGGATCTCATTTAAAGCTTTCATTGTTGTTGTACTTCCTGTATAATAGTTAATTAATATTAATGTAATGGTAGTAGTAGTAGTAGGGGTAGTAGTAGCAGTAGTGGTAGTAGTAATTATTATCGTTGACATTTTCGTTTTTACATGCTCGTGAAAATGGTCAGTGGTTGTTGCTCAGCAAAAACGATAGACAAGAGTTGACATGGATGACGTAGAAGAAATGAAACGGATGTAACTTTGAAATGAAGATACTGGAGCACCTAAATCAATAAATAGTCATGATTACTTCGCTCTTTGTTGATCGGCTCGTATGGCGCCGCGGTTCAGAAACGCAATGCAGTTGTGGGAGTGCAACGCTTTGGCGTTACAAATGTTTATGCTACCTCAATTTTCAGCAGATGGAACGCGAAATTAGAGGGCGGCAGCACAGATTGTAGAAGTTGCATAGATATGGCGCTAAACGAGCGCGCCAACGACCTCTCATTCCTTCCGTTAAGAGTATAAAACGGGTTTTATATATTCGAAAAGTGAATTTGCCGTCACATTTGGCTGGCAGATCAGGGAATTTATTCCTTTGCATCAGGTTTCCGCAAACGCAAGGAGCTCTTGTCTCGGTCGTAGGACTTGCACATATATTTTAGCAAAGGTGAAAAATGCCTCAAATACGTAGATCTACTGCAAATCGCCGCGAAATGCTTGCGGATGTGTGGCGCTGTTTCGTGCCTTCGGAAATGATTTACTATTACGGATAGGTAGCTCGTAGCAAACGAAACGAATGTGTCGGATAACTTTACATAAACAAAACAAAGCAAAATGGCGATGAGAAAGAAAATCATCTTAGTTGTATATCAGAAATTTTAGCTGAGCTGTGCTTGGCAGTTTTGCATCCTTACTGTTTCTGGCGTTAACGTAGGTGTCTCTTCTACTCCTGGAAGCAGGGCTAAGTACAGAGTGAGGAACAGTCTGTGGTAGCTGAATACCCATTTATTTGGATTTCACATAGCCTAGACTCTAAGGCCATAAGGTAAGGTAAAACTAGCCATCATTTCAACAGTTTATGCTGTAATTTCCAGTGCATACTGCTTGTATTGTAATGGTTTAGTATGCATTTTGTTGAAAAAGAAATAAACTTGGAAAGCGCCGGTGCGACATGGTCAGCATCATCAGCCACACACGTATTAAGTACCTAATCATGCTCTGGATTCCCCAGGCTGTGAGACGGCTAAAAAAAACAGACACCACGAGAAACAATTGCTTCACTTCTTTGCTCAGCTTAAAATATCGGCAGTTTTCGCTGACTGATTTTAACGATAGTCTGGATCTAGGGTTTCCTAATGTTCATTAGAACGTAAATATACACGTGCGTGTAGTTTGTTGTAAAAAAAACGACCGTAATAGCTGGGTTTCAACCCACGACCTCATGTAAAGCAGCGGACCATTATAGCGACTGAGCCAACGCGATAAGTTTCACGAGTTTTAACTCGGTCGTGTACATCGGTCTATATTCGGTTTCATGACGGTTTCACCAATCCTTAGCTAAGAGGCAAGGGCGCCGTATAACGTGCCGCGTGCATAATGGAGTAAATGACTTTGTGCGTCTTCCTTTAATGCGAGCTTGCGAAAAGAACGGAACTATTCCAAGTTGTTCAAACGAATGCGCCTTAATTGACGCCCTGCACTGAAGCAGGTTTTTGAACATTGACCAGTTACAGATGACTTTCTGCCTTTACTCCTGTGGCTTAGCAAGCCCTCAGAAAAGGTATTCGTCTGAAATGTACGAAATTTTCTTTTCAAAACCACTAACTTACTTCGTTCACAAGAAGCTCCCTGAGAACACTGACGTCAATCCGAGCATTTGTTGACGTGATTTTACTCTTTGCGGCATTGGTCATTTTCGTCACGGCGTGGTATCGCCAAGGGCACCGCTAATATAGCCACCTAAGGCTTTCGCTTTAGCAAAACAAATTTCTGTGGCGGTGAACATAACGTGACCAGGCCACTGAGCCACGCAAATGCGCAAATGGACTCGTAAACTGAAGCCAACCGTGACTAAGGACGTCAATCATGCGACCGAACATCTTGAAACATGCGCCCATCACCACCATTCAGCAAGCTTACAGTATTCTTTCAGAATCAGCTTTCGAGAACTGAAGCGACAAAAGGGCATTTTTGCTTTTATAGGACGCCCGGTGACGCCGCACGACCATTCGATCGGACAAAAAGTTAGACGAGGATATAAGATAGACGGAAGGGGGCGGAGGCTGCTCTTTTGAGATTCTGCACCCGCTTTCTCGAAGAGAGAATGAGCTCTAAACGCCTATCAATAGCAGCAAATCTGCTGCTTCACAGTCGACTAGCTGGCTGCTCGTCTTATACGCGCGGCGGTTATCAGAGCTGCCATTGCAGATTCGCGCTCGGCCATGCTCAACGGTGCAAGCTGTTGGTGTGGTCCTGTTTTTTTTTCTTTTATTGTTATTACGTGTACTCTGTTTTCGTCCATTAAACTTCGTGCGTCATCGCGCGAATTTCGAATCTTAAAGGTCATTACGCCACGTGGTGTAAAAGCTGTGAACTAAAGGCGATGTCCGGAATTGCTGGGGTTGTGCCACGTTTTGTATTTTTTTTAAAGCGAAGCTTTGTACCTCTACCAGCCAAGGGTTTTGTCGTGTCCGTCGTTGTAAGCAAAAAACGATCCCGACGAACCGCTAACAATTGCAGGTATAGCAGCATAGCTTACTTGAATTCAGGCATTCAGCGTACAACTAAGCACTCGTTTTCGCAAGAAAAACCACAAAAACAAGCTTCAAAGTGATGAGCCAACATGATGGATGATAAGGGCTGGGGGAAAACAACGGAAAACAGGCTCGGCGCGGTCCGTAAGATAAGATTGCAGCTGTTGCAAAGCTTATGCAGCTGCTTGAAAGAGGGTTGACGTCATTCGAAACCCTTCCAGCCTAGTAACTGCTTCGGTTCATTTTCTAGACTACCCCACTATGGGGTAGTCTAGTAGTGTATATCACACCGATCATAAAGCAGTAGTGAACATTGTTGTGAAGTAAATAATAATAAAGGCCGTGGTTAAAGTTACGTTGTAGTGTGTGAAATATCAAGTGCGCCGCAGTCACCGTGAGGGTGGCGTCAAAAGCTTCGCTTTCCAACCACCTTCACAGGGTGGATTGGCGGGCAATTTTTTTTTTCATGAGGCATGATATGCATCACTACATTTATGTCGTTGAGCTACAGGAGCTCATGATATGAGTACACCCCTCTATAGCTTTCCGCACGCAGGATTTCGTGCACAATATCACATAACTCATAGGGGAGACATCATTTTGTTCATTTTTAGTCTACAGGGATGTAAAATTTTGTTTCTGCTAAAGAGTTCAAATCATGTATGCTTTTCTCAGGACGCTATGACCTACAACAAGATGAACGTTCTTCACTGGCACATCGTGGATGACCAATCATTTCCCTTCGTAAGCAAGACGTTCCCCAATATGAGCGAGAAGGTGAGATTTGGTTATGAGCAGTGGATCTTCGTTTTGAAAACGTTACTTTTAACTTTGGAACAAATGATGCCACACGTTAGGCAAGCTTTACCACTGTTCTGTTCAAGCGGCAATGGTGATTAAAACAAGCATACAAAACTACACCGCTGTGATGGCGTGTCACAGATACAAAGTTGTCTCGTAAGACGCACAAAAAAAGTCACAGTCCTGCGCGGCACACGCAGCACAGTCGCAGCGTAAGCTGGTGGAGCGGCTCAAGAGTAGCTCCAATTTCGGCACCACGCACAACAGTCTTCGCGGCAGTCTCTTCGCCTCGTTTTGACGAGAACGATCTGAACTGTCCGTCTGGCGTCGACACCGAGCTGCAGCTTGTAATGCTCTCTGCACAGCAGTCTGCTGAGCCCGATGATGCCTGGTTGAAGCCGCGCACGTAGCTCTACGATTCGTTTCTTCAGCAGCGCTTCGTACCTTGCGAGGAAACGCCATAGCGTGTACCGAAGAGGTATCCAGAATACGTGGCGCTCATCGGAATCGAGTTGATTGCGCGCCCGTCTGAATCGCAACTCGTCTTCTGCGCCTGCGCACGCTGCGTTTACAGGCAACTTAACTAGATTGCGTCACCTTACTGGCGAAGGCAGGGGATCGCGTTTTTTTTTATTTCGCGCCTCGTCTGAATCGCACCTCGTCGTCTGCGCCTGCGCACACTGCGTTTGCAGGTTCCTTATCTAGATGGCACCACCTTACTGACGGAGGCTCGGGTCGTCTGCGCCTGCGCGCCTGCCTAGGGAGCGTTTATAAGGCATTTTTTCAGCTGCCCGATAGGAAGCGCTTGCGTGGATCAGTGGTGGAGTATATGGTTCCCAGGCAACGGGCGTGAGTTCAATCCAGGCGGGAACTGCGTACTTTTCCCGCATTTCTGGCGATGACGGTTATGGTCACCAATGGCGGCTGCGGACAGCATCGCGAACCGAATCGGCTATTCGAATGAGCCCATAACAGCTTACGCTGTATAAAGTCAGAGCTATTCCACCCTGTGAAAGGGAAGTCCAGCGAAGCTGGCGCTCAGGTACGATTGTTGCTACGTTGGGGTATAGCTATATCGGCGATTTGCTATGTTGAATTTGGCTACAAAATGGTAAACCGATCCCTTGGCTACGTACTCGGGAATAAGGCTTTGGTACCGACTCCGAGTAGCACAATGGGGTATTTTTTAACGCTTAGACGATGGCTATACAATGCCCGGCTCTGAAATAACTGGCTCGACGTCCACCGGCCACGGCGTTCTTAGCGCGTTGCGGGGAATGGGACGCGTCGGCTTTCGCGGGCGACGGCGTTCCTAGCGCGTTCCTCACGCTTTTCTACGACGTTCCCAAACAAGAGTCCTTGACCAAAGTTCCATATAGACAGCCGACGCTAATGCGAATTCCTCTCACACACCACTCCTCCGTTGACCTACTTTTTTCATACACCGCCAATGGTTCGCGCGCATCACGCTCATTCCCTCCAACTCAAGTATTGGACGGTGCGACCTACGTCAACCCCTCTCCCGTTCTTCTTTTCGTCTGCACCTTCTCACAACATAAAGTGCTCGAGCCAATGATAGTTCTTTTTAGATGCGAAGCATCTTATGCTCGGGGCTATGTCACTCCCTGGCTCCCTCCATCCCTCCATCCGCCGTGCGGCGTCCACACCCCTACTGCGCATGCGCATCCTCCTCCCCCTCCTCTCCTTGTCTCATCTCCCCTCCTCTCGGCATTCGTCCTCTCCTCTCCGACGTTCCTCTCCTCTCCGGATTGCTTAACGAATGGCAACACCTGCGGCTCCGCGCGCGATAAAGCGGGGCAGCTTAGGTTAGAGGCGCGGCGGTAGGCGCCCCAGAGGGCAACAGTCACCAACGCCGCGCGCGTTCGGTGTGAACGCGGGCAAACACCGATGGCGTCGACAACAGTTCTGCGCGTTGCTGGTGCTGCTGCATGTCCAAGTTTATACAGCTGATAAAACTACCTTGAGTCGACCCCATGGCTGCTTCGCATACTACTCAGGGTTCCCCTACGGGAACATGGTGTAATTTTTTTCTACACGCGGACACGACCATCGGAGACTGAGCCCTTGACAGCTTCGCTGCAACAGTGACGTGGGTGATTGAAATGCAGAAGAAGCATATCTCTAGAGGTTGGAATGCGCAACATTTTAGACGAGAGACACAGATGAGGAACACACAAGACAGAGCGCTCGTCATGATCTGTGTCTGTCGTATAAAATGTTGCGCATTCCAACCTCTAGAGATATGCTATACCAACACGCCCAGTCTTCAGCATCAGAAGAAGCAACTGGACTTTCGGTGCCAATTTTCTGTGCAACAAAGTCATTTACGAACACAGCAAACGATGAAAGACTGCTAGACGACTAATCTGTTACCCAGAATGGCCTAATATTTTCCTATTGTGTCCCTTTAAGAGAGCATCCACCATAGATTTGTCAGTTAGCTTATTATATATCGTAGAGAGAGAGAGTGAAATTAGTCAAGAGGAAACAGGCCAACCTAGAGGCAGTAAGGGTAAAAGCAGACCAATTCATGCTGGTGCTCGCAAACAAATATGCAGCTTTAGAACAGGAAGATGAAGATAACATAGAGCTAATGAATGAAACCATAACTAGGCTGATCTCAGAAGCAGCAATTGAAGTGGGAGGTAAGGCACCAAAGCAACCTGTAGGGAAGCTCTCCCAAGAAACAAAGGACCTAATAAAGAAACGACAAAACATGAAAGTGTCCAACTCAAGAGATCAGATAGAATTCGCTGAACTGTCAAAAATGATCAACAAGAAGAAAGTAAGGGATATTCGAAATTATAACGTGGGAAAAATTGAGGAAGCCGTAAAATATGGACGCAGCATGAAATCAGTAAGAAGAAAACTAGGCATAGGACAAGGCAAGATGTATGCACTGAAAGATAAGCATGGTAATATCATCAGCAATTTCGATGACATAGTAAAAGCAGCAGAAGAATTCTATACTGACCTGTACAGTAGCCAAAACAGCCAAGCTTCTTCCATTCGAAATAGTGATGAACCGGATACAGAAGCTCCTTCTATAACTAGCGATGAAGTTAGAAGGGCCTTGAAAGACATGACCAGGGGAAAAGCGCCTGGAGAAGATGGAATAACAGTAGATTTGATCAAAGATGGAGGAGATATCATGCTTGAAAAGCTTGCGGCCCTTTATACGCAATGCCTCACAACTTCAAGTGTACCAGAGAGCTGGAAGAACGCCAACATTATACTTATCCATAAGAAGGGAGACGTTAAAGAATTGAAGAATTACAGACCCATTAGCTTGCTTTCAGTATTGTATAAAATATTCACCAAGATAATTTCCAATAGAATCAGGACAACACTTGACTTCAGTCAACCAAGAGAACAGGCTGGCTTCAGGAAGGGATATTCTACGATGGACCATATCCATGCCATCAATCAGGTAATCTAGAAATCTGCGGAGTACAATCAACCTCTCTATATGGCTTTCATAGATTATGAAAAGGCATTCGATTCAGTAGAGATATCAGCAGTCATAGAGGCATTGCGTAATCAAGGAGTGGAGGAGGCATACGTGAATATCTTGGCAAATATCTACAAGGATTCCACAGCTACCTTGGTTCTCCACAAGAAAAGTAGAAAGATACCTATCAAGAAAGGGGTCAGGCAAGGAGACACAATCTCTCCAATGCTATTCGCTGCATGCTTAGAAGAAGTATTCAAGCTCTTAGAATGGGAAGGATTAGGAGTGAGGATCGATGGCGAATATCTCAGCAACCTTCGGTTTGCAGATGACATTGTCCTATTGAGCAACAATGGAGAGGAATTACAACAAATGATTGAGGACCTTCATCGAGAAAGTGCAAGAATTGGGTTGAAGATGAATATGCAGAAGACAAAGATAATGTTCAATAGCCTGGCAAGGGTACAAGAATTCAGGATCGCCAGTCAGCCTCTAGAATCTGTAAATGAATATGTTTATCTAGTTCAATTACTCACAGGGGACCCTGATCATGAGAAAGAAATTTACAGAAGAATAAAATTAGGTTGGAGTGCATACGGCAGGCATTGCCAAATCCTGACTGGGAGCTTACCACTGTCGTTGAAAAGAAAAGTGTACAATCATTGCATTCTACCGGTGCTAACATACGGGGCAGAAACTTGGAGGTTAACAAAGAAGCTCGAGAACAAGTTAAGGACCGCACAAAGAGCAATGGAACGAAAAATCTTAGGAGTAACGTTAAGAGACAGGAAGAGAGCGGTGTGGATCAGAGAACAAACGGGGGTAGACGATATTCTAGTTGACATTAAGCGGAAGAAATGGAGCTGGGCAGGCCATGTAATGCGTAGGATGGATAACCGGTGGACCATTAGGGTTACAGAATGGATACCAAGAGAAGGGAAGTGCAGTCGAGGACGGCAGAAAGTCAGGTGGGATGATGAGGTTAGGAAAATCGCAGGCGCAAGTTGGAATACGCTAGCGCAAGACAGGGGTAATTGGAGATCGCAGGGAGAGGCCTTCGTCCTGCAGTGGACATAAATATAGGCTGATAATGATGATGATGATGATGATGATATCGTAGAGCAACAAAGGTTGAGTGCGCCAAAACTACTAAGTCTTGTCTGTCGTGTTCAAGGCGCGGCCCGGATTGTGAAGTCGAAATGTGCATTTTTGAAAGAATACATGGGTTAGGCGGGAAAATGCGTTTTATTTATAAATGTGACATCAATGATTCATGAATATAATTAGGAGAAGTGTATTCTGTATTTTATAGGTTTTGCTGTTAGGCTTTAAGTATGGTTACTGTTTGTAGGCGTCATTAAAGTCCTTACGGTAAGCGTTGCCGTTCAATATGTTGAACCGGTTTTCTGTACTCCCATATGTGCTGGTACTTTTTGATAGCGTGACCTTGAACTTTGGATTAGTTTAAAGTTACCTAATGAAAAATTAGGAGCTTCCAAGTTTTGAGAAAGGCTGTTAAGCACACAAATAGTAACGTATCAGTTGCGTGTGCAGTTATTAAAGTTTTGTGAGAAGTGGCAGGCGAACCAAGTAGCTTCTTTCTTACTTTCTTTCTTTCTTTGTTGAAGGCAACTATATGAAGCCAACAGACAATCAAGAAAAGCGCAGGAGATAATAAGTGTTTTAATTATAAGGTATACCTCTCTGACTTCTCAACAGTGAGAACAATGTTTTTCTCGACTGACACAATTACAGGGTGCGTTCGACCCAGACACCCACGTGTACATGCCAGAACATGTGCAGTACGTCATCAGCGAGGCCGCTGCCAGGGGCATCCGCGTCATGGTGGAGTTTGACACACCGGGTGAGAGTGATTAGAGTGCTTATTGTTCGTTTTGTGCACTGTTCCATGTAAATAACGCTACTAATGAATATTGGGAAGATTTCATGACATTGAAGCAGTCTGTATGCAAAAATTTATCTTGATGTGTTATAAAAATTATAGAAAACGCAAATTCTTGAATGAAAATCAGAAACTACGCAAGACAAAAAAAAACAAAAAAAATCTTAAATGACAGCTATGCATATAAAGACTGAATCTCAACACAGAAAGGAAAGACTCTATTCAGCATAGAAGTAAGGATTTGAGGAAGAGTGTGAAACCTTGTCAAGATAAGTGTTGTCACCTAACACTGAAGCAGTTTGATCCCACGGCTACATGTTTGGCGTGCTGGAATTTGAACTTAGATAACATTTTAGCGCTGGCGAACAAGAACACAGGGGAGACGTAGGCAACACAATGCGTTGGCTTGAATATTCTATTCCCTGGATCATTCGTACTCTTATAATATAAACCGTGCACAAAAGTACCACGCCTGGTAAAAAACATCCAACTGCTCTTTCCCAATTGGCCGTACATTTATCAAAAATATCTCTAGATGCAATGCAGTGGGTGTACGAAGCGGCATTTGCCTATGGTAAAAAATGCCAAGAAAAAAAGGGCATTGTCTTCATGACCGTCTAAGAGAACACGGCTTAAATACAAAGATTTAGCGTGATGGTCATCTGTCGGTTAACTTTCAGGAGTGCGGCTGCGCTGGTTTGTTTACTCATTCTGTGATTCTTGCTAAGCACAAAGATAAGGATGCGCCTGGAATTATAGAGGCACAGACTATAAAGCGGAGTGGTGGAAACTGTGTAAGCACTGCGTCTATCTACCGTTTTGGTAAAGATACGGCCATTTTGGAAAGATCGAATGTTTGCACGATAAGCTTATGATTAGGCAAACCGATTTGACGCTTGGCAGATCAATGTAGAAATGTTTAAAAATGTTGCTCTGCAAATGGTACCGAGGTACCGAAAATGCCCAAAAGTACTGAAAATGAAAGCGTTCATTTTCCTGTGTATTTTTTCTATACCTGATTTCCAGACGTTTATCTATACTAATAATATGAGCAGACGTGACGAACATCGCACTTCGTTTCATGATGGAGCTGGGTTTTGCAACGAAAGACACATTTTTGTATATCTGCTCTAAATAGGTCATATTTATTGCCGAATTGACTTTCTGTGATACCCCATGCGAACAGGCTGGCTTCAGGAAGGGATATTCTACGATGGATCATATCCATGTCATAAATCAGGTAATCGAGAAATCTGCGGAGTATAATCAACCTCTCTACATGGCTTTCATAGATTATGAAAAGGCATTTGATTCAGTAGAGATACCAGCAGTCATAAAGGCATTGCGTAATCAAGGAGTACAGGAGGCATACGTGAATATCTTAGCAAACATCTATAAGGATTCCACAGCTACCTTGGTTGTCCACAAGAAAAGTAGAAAGTTACCTATCAAGAAAGGGGTCAGGCAAGGAGACACAATCTCTCCAATGCTATTCACTGCATGCTTAGAAGAAGTATTCAAACTGTTAGACTGGGAAGGCTTAGGAGTGAGGATCAACGGCGAATATCTCAGCAACTTTCGGTTTGCAGTTGACATTGTCCTATTCAGCAACAATGGAGACGAATTACAACAAATGATTGAGGACCTTAATCCAGAAAGTGTAAGAATTGGGTTGAAGATGAATATGCAGAAGACAAAGATAATGTTCAATAGCCTGGCAAGGGAACAAGAATTCAGGATCGCCAGTCAGCCTCTAGAGTCTGTAAAGGAGTACGTTTATCTAGGTCAATTACTCACAGGGGATCCTGATCACGAGAAATAAATTTACAGAAGAATAAAATTGGGTTGGAGTGCATACGGCAGGCATTACCAAATCCTGACTGGGAGCTTACCACTGTCGTTGAAAAGAAAAGTGTACAATCATTGCATTCTACCGGTGCTAATATATGGGGCAGAAACTTGGAGGTTAACAAAGAAGCTCGAGAACAAGTTAAGGACCGCCCAAAGAGCGATGGAACGAAAAATCTTAGGACTAACGTTAAGAGACAGGAAGAGAGCAGTGTGGTTAAGAGAACAAACGGGGATAGCCGATATTCTAGTTGACATTAAGCGGAAGAAATGGAGCTGGGCAGGCCATGTGATGCGTAGGACGGATAACCGGTGGACCATTAGGGTAACAGAATGGATACGAAGAGAAGGGAAGCGCAGTCGAGGTCGGCAGAAAACCAGATGGGATGATGAAGTTAGGAAATTTGCAGGCGCAAGTTGGAATACGCTAGCGCAAGACAGGGGTAATTGGAGATCGCAGGGAGAGGCCTTTGTCCTGCAGTGGACATAAAAGGTAGGCTGATGATGATGATGCTGATACCCCATGCTGTGCTAAGCACTCGTCATAAATCGTGCCCACAAGCAGTGGCACCACTGCATATAATCTCATATATTTCACTGAGAAAATGAGTCTTGCAGCAGGAGTGCATTTCGATCGCATCAGACGTAACAGTGGCGACGAGCACGGTTGAACCCATGCCTCTGCATGTGCTGGCAATGACTGGAAGGCTTTTGGTGGCCGTATTTGTGAGTTCCACGTGCCCGGCAATTCATCACTTGAAGAATACGTGGAGCGGAATTAGTTTTTTTTGCGATAAAGACTTGCCGTTAAGCATAATTCTTGATGTGTATATTTGTATTATATGTGTGCTGTAAGTCTGTGTTGTGTATGAATTGAAGCAGTGTTTTGTGCAATCTGTTATCATGTATCCAGCGGTCATAGCTGGTTGTCACACTGTCGCGGAGCCCGGCTTGCAGTAGGAGACACGAGCGTTCCGATAGTAAACCAGTACATGTCCATATTAGGCGGAATGCATCTGCTTCCATCACAGCCACGAAGCAGTATGGACACTTAGCACCCAGTGATAAATGCGACCAGTTCCACCTTGAGAACACAGCCGGTGTAAGGGCCACCCGGGCCCGAAGCCTCCTAAGTACAACTTCCTCCACCCTAGTAAGGTGAAGGGGGAGGGAGCAGACGTAACGTAATGAACAAGCTGAAGGACACCGACAACAGGGCAGCATTTCTGAGCTGCTGCGGGGAAGAAACATATTTCCTCATAGCAACCCTCGTGAAGCCTCGGCGACCACCAAACGTGGGCTTATATATAAAATCATGGTTGACGCCATCACCGAGCACGTCAGTCTGAAGCCATCACAACTATACTACAGATACATTCATATTCTCAAAGGGATACCAGAGAGATGGCGAATCTGTTACAGACTACGTCACCGCCATGCGCAAACTATGCCGAGAACTGCAGGTTTGGCGAGGAATGTTTTTCTTTAGAAGAGATGCTGTGCATCAAGACTGCTAGCGGAACAAAATTTGACGTTCAACGCTACCTATGACCTGGCACAGAGAGCGGAAGCAACTGCAAGAAAGAAGGGATGTGCAAGCCTCGACAAGAAGTTCACTACATGATGGCGAAAGATCTGCATTCGGCCGAAGAAAAACGCAAGATTTAATCATGAAGAAAGAGCGTTCAGTACTCGTGTAGAACGACGTTGTTTTCAGTTCATTGGAGAACATGCTGCGTATCACTGCAACTTCAAGAACGCAGTATCTTTCAGCTGTTCGAGAAAAGGACACCTGACCAAAGTGTACCGTACGAAAAAAAGCGACCAAGCTCAGCCCCAGCTTAGTGGTGCCGATAGCCCGGTGCAAGTGAGTAAGACGACTTATTTGTTATCACCCAAGTTGCCAGTATACCGCCGTGGTTGCTTAGTGGCTATGTTGTTGGGCTGCTAAGCACGAGGCCATGGGATCACATACCGGCCCCGGCGGCCGCAGTTCAATGGGGAGGAATACGAAAACACCCGTGTACTTAGATTAAGGTGCACGTCAAAGAACCCCAGCTCAATCAGTCGGTCGGTCGGTAGGTCAGTCGCTCGGTCAAAGAACATTATTTAAAGGCCCTGCGAGTTTGTGGGACGGGTAAATGGTCCCGCCTAGGTGACGGCCAGGAGCTCTTGAGTTCTGGCGGCTACCTCGGCCTGCTGGACAGCCCAAAGTTGATCGTCAAGGGCAGAGCTGAGCAACACAGTCTCCCAGCGCACGCGGAGGCGATCGCGAGAGGCTGCATCCCCATGATTGTTTGTGATGCCTCGACATTCCCATAGCATATGTTCCAGATTAGCTTTAGAACCACAGTTTTTGGATTTATCTGTCTTGCACATGTCTGGGTAAATGAGGTGCGAGAACCCCAGCTGGTCACAGTTATTCCGGAGTCCCCCACTACGGCATGCCTCATAATCAGATCGTGGTCCTGGCACGTAAAACCCCATAATCCCCTTAAATAAGCTAAGTTGCCGGTGGTTCTAAATTTATAAACACAGTAAGCATTGATGGTGAAAGCGTACCCATGGAAGTAGATTAAGAGCATACAGTTCTATCATAAGCCACAAGGAATTTCAGTAACTGAAAGTCTCAAGCAGCATCACATTGTAGGATCCAGATGTGGAACTGGTAACCTGGACAATGGAAGCTATTGACGTAATTCGTAAAGCTGTGGTGCGTGTCATTTTCAAAGGACGAAATTTGGAACTGTTACTATGGGTAGTTGGGAATGACGGCAACACACGGCTGGGTCGCGAATGGTTCAAACCACTGAAGATTAAGCTAGATGGCCTTCACAATGTAAGTAAGAATCCAGGAGCTGTCATAGCAAGATTTCGTGAAGTTTTTTATTAGTTATTTCCAGGTGCTGCACTGCCCCCTACTCACATTGAGCTACAGCTACATACAGCAAAATGTTTTGAAGTATTGCAGCGTTCCTTGGCACTAAAATACGATGCCATTGTGAAGTTGGACATGCTGCAACTTCAGGGAATGCTGGAAACCATGCAATTCTCACAGCGGGCTACTCTTAATGCTGTCTTCCATAAGAAGGGGTCACTTCAAACCTGTGTCGGCTACCGAAGCAAGGTGCATCAAGAGGTAAGGAGCAACCTTTCTCCTTTACGAAAAAGACAATAGCTGTTCGCACATTTAGGCAACGGTCGCATTTTTTCAAAGTTTGACTTAGCGCAAGCATATCAGCAACTTTTGGTTGACGATTGCACAGCGGACCTGCCAATTATGAACACACTCCATGGCCTTTGCGAAGTTCGTCGGCTACTGTATGGTGTATCAGTTGGACGTGGTTTGATTCAAAGAACAATGAACATAGTTCTTGAAGGATTATCGCTGGTGTCCCGTGTCCGTATAGCTGGACGATACTCTCGTGGCGAGCGAAACAGCCGAAGAGCAACATCGCATGCTTATAGAAGGCTTCAGACGCTATGTCTGACTGGACTGCGTGTTGAAGGCATCAAAGGAGAATTCTTCAAGGAAAACTTGGAGTATTTGGGGCACAGTGTCGGCCAACAGGGCATCTACCGGTGGAATACGAAGTTTAACACCATCGAGCAAGACCCCACGGCGCAAAAAAACGAAGCAACTTCAAGCCTATCTGGTTATGCTAAATTTTACAGGCGTTTTTGGTGCGAAGCACTTTATGCGCCCGGGCTGTCGGCGTCTCCTGTCATAGTCCCGGTAAGCAAGCGGCTCGTGCTTGCGCTCGGCACGCGCTCGTGCCCCTGCTCCCGCGTTCGTCGTCGTCGTCGTCTTCCACAGCTGGCTGCGTTGCCACTTATCATTCCAGCATGGAATTTCACTTCTTTTCTGTCATCGTAATGGGCAGGCCACGTTTACGGGGTTATGAGCTATTGCTTAAGGCAGTATGAGTTCATTAGCGGTGCATCACTGCATGCTTCGCACCTCCCCAGGTGTCACGTTAGTGGAGCTGAATTTCGCGCAATGGGTCGTTTAACACTTACGCATAACATTTATTTCACCGCTCAAACCGAGCCTACGACTTAACTCGTGCTAACTGTAAGAACTAGTAAAAACTAAAACGGTAGTAAAGCGTCCATAATGGCCAAATTGATGAGGATGTTAAAGAAAACAATGATGGTTTCGCTAACACTTCATGGTAAAAGACATCATCAAGCTTGTCCTAAAATAATATTAGTGACGGCTTGGCCGCACGGATTTTTCGAAGGGCCGCTCAGAGGTCGTGGATGTTTTGTAGCGTTACTTGACAACAGCTCCGAGCTTTCGAAATCTTGAAACAGCTACTAACGTCGGAATCCCTGCTAGTACATTTTAACCCGAGCGTACCTTTAGTACTATCGTGCGTTGCATCACCAGTTGACGTCGGAGCAGTATTAGCGCACTGGGGCAGTGATGGCAAAGAGCAACCCGTGGGGAAGAAACATATTTCCTGATATTAAAGAAAGATGGAACGAAATTACGCTGAAATAGATCGCCAGGAGCTAGCCATTTTCTTCAGCGCTCGTGATTTTTATCAGTACATGCCTGAAAGAAAATTAGCTATTCTAACTGTTAACAAACCAGTGCTTGATATTGCCACGGGGCAGAAATAGTCAAGGGAAAGTGCATTTACACGTATTTACAAAACTGCAGCAACGCTGGATACACAAGATGGCTGCCCGAACCAGGCGTGCCCTCTCCTAGCTAAAACGTCTTCGTTGTTCATGGGCACACCATGCCCCACTGCTCCGTAACAATATATTCCCGCAGCAGATGGAATTTCTAGCCATAGTCTCGCTGGGAATACTCCGTTGGGCATTGCTATTGTCGGCTTATAACTACGATCTGGATTACCGCAACTCGGGAGATCATGGAAATGCTGACTATTTGAACAGACTTCCAGTGACAGCTATGCGGCAGTACGCCGAGGTTTCTGGCGACATTCTTATACTGGGAAACGGTTGAAAATCCCAATCACCGCGCAACACTCATCAAGGTGCACCATGCAAGTCCTTGCATGAGCGCAAGTGGGTTGGCCAGACCAGAAGGCATCCCTTCAGTATTCTGTGTATGAGGTGAGGCGAAATAAACTATCTGTTCACGGTGGTTGCCTGCTTTGGGGCCACAGAGTTGTGCTGCCTGAAGACTTGAGAAGGAGCTTTCTATTTATTATGCGCATGAATCATCCAGGAATAACAAACATCGAAACACTTCCAAGGTGGCCTAAAATCTATGCTCACATTGAGTATTTTGTGCTTCAACGCAAACCCTGTCGAGAAAACCGGAAAAGCGATCTGAAAGCATCTACGCATTTCTGGACCAAACCCGAAGAGCTTTCGAGCAGGGTTTTGCTCGACTTTGCTCGAGCTCGATTTTGCAAGCCCTGTAACTGGAGTTTCATGTGTTGTTGTCGTCGATGCGCTTTCTAACTGGGCCGAAGTAGATAATGTCTTCACTCTTGTCGTCAGCAGTTATAAAAAGTTTGCGTCGTATCGACTGCAGATTTGGTGTTCTCAGATAATGGCACCGCTTTTTCAAGTAAACAAATGGAAGCTTTCTTAAAGTTAAACGTGGTTCAATATACGTACATTATACCATATCATCCTTCTAGCAGCAGAAGAGCCATGGGCATGGCTGGTGAACTTAAGGGTACACTCAAGAAGCAAAGCCAGGGAACGGGGTAAGGTGTCTCGTTGAACGCCACATTCCGAGATGAGGAAGGCACTCGCGGAGCTCATGCCGGGAAGGAATTTCAGTTCTGCACTTTCCAGACTTCACCCGCACTTGCATGACCCACATTGAAGCCAGCATCCATCATCACGTCAACTAGAGTGTGGTGATTCTGTTTACGTGCGAAACGTTTCCGCACATTCCAAGTGGTTAGCTGCTTGTGTCCTGCCTCGTCTAGGCCACGTCATGTATGACACGTCACGTGTCATGCCATGTCACGTCATGCAGGTGGCAAGACGGAACTGGACAGACGTGATCAAGATCATGTCCAGAGAGCATGGCAGCCAGAACCAGCCCCATCGAGTGAACCCAACTCGTTCATCAAGTTCCCTTTGCCTGAACCATCCTTTAGACTGGCATCCAGCTTTCCAGCACCGAATGAGCCGCACCCCTGCGTCGGTCTACACAACCACGTCGTCCAGTGCAACGTTATGGTGTTGACTAGGGGGGAAAGAGTAATAAACAGTTCTGTGCGAGGCCCGATGCCGTTTCGGATAGCGCGTTACCACCTGTGATAAACCGTGCCGATACGCAGTGGCGCCCCTATACCGGGTGTTCAAAATTAAGCTTTACGGAATTTTCAAAAGTCGCCTCTGGCAGGTAGCATAATTCCTATCATTGAGCTGGGTTATTCGAAGAGGCGGACATTAGCAGCACGAGAAATCGAAACACATATTCAACTAATTAACATAAATTGACTAATGAACTTCTTAGTGAATTACTTTACGGCACATTTCGCAATTTGCGAATTGTAACCGGTGAGTTTGCAAGATGCATCCACTTGAAATGAATTTCCAGGATGACATCAGTTTGTAGATATTATTTCCCAAAGTGTGAGACGAGATGCATGGGCATTCCAGTTACTTATGTGCGTGACTGTATAAAACAGCATTTTTCTAAAAAAGTAAGTGGAACAATAGTGCATATTATACGGCGAGTTTGACGGCGCATATCTCCAAGAGGGTGTCATTCTAGAAATTCATTCCAAGTAGATACGCCTGACAAGCTCACCGGCTACATTCCATAATTGCAATATGTGTCGTAAAGTAATTAACTAAGAAGTTATTTGTGAATGTTTAATTAGTTGATTATTTCTTTCGATTTCTCGTGATACTAATGACCGCCTCATCGAATAACCCATCTCAGTGATGAGAATTATGCTACCTGCCACAGGCAATTTCTAAACATTCCGTAAAATTAAAAACTGAACACCCTGCATAATCTCATGTATTTCACTTAATAAAGCAGTCTTGCAGAAACAGTAAATTTTGCCCACGTCAGACGTAACTTTTAACAACCAAAATCTTTATCAAATGCGCATGAACAATGACAATGCTTAATATAATTCATAAGAATGGAATCCCGCTTGATGCCGCAGGTCACACGCGTTCCTGGGGCGAAGCGTTTCCTGGTATCCTGACGACATGTTACAAAGGTTCGAAGCCCAGCGGTGAGCTTGGACCTATCGATCCCACGAAGAACTCGACGTACGCTTTCCTGAAGCAGCTCTTCACAGAAGTGGCAGGCGTGTTCCCGGATGGATACATTCACCTGGGAGGTGACGAAGTCGACTTTTACTGCTGGTGGGTAGAAGCAAGTGAAAAGTTTACTTGTGCTGAGTCAAGGCTGTTTCACATGCTGCGACTGGAGCGACGAAAATCGGTGCAGTCGCGTGTGTCGCAATGCAATCTTTAGAGGGCTCATTTCACATGATCGCGATTTCAACAATGCGGCTGTTGCGAAGCTCAAGGTTGCTTGCTGCCAAATTTTGGGGAATACCTCTCACAATTTCTCAAACGTGACGAAAATACCTGCTCATTACGATATTATTGACGACTCTTTAATCGGAGCAAATAATACGCGCATCTGGTATTTTAAAAACGCTTGAAAGTTTAATTTGTTTTGGAGTGCGCAACAGTGGTTTATGAAGTTGAATGCGAGGAGACATGGTGGATGTAAACAGCTGTTCGCAGCTGGTCGTTCAGCGCAGTGTGCTCTCTCTTGTGTCTTTTATGTCCGTGTCGTTCTTCCTGCGATACAACAAATTACAAGAGGACTTAACAACAAGCCCATATAGCTATCTTCGTCGCAAATGCAGTATTCGGAATTCGGCTGCAGCCAAGTCGTGATCAATTCATCGCGCTACCCGTGCTTACCTTCAGCTTCCGAAGAAAGGATGTGTGTATATTGCTCGTAATTGCGCAAAAGCGGTTCCTGCTCCTAGCAATATTCTTGCGCCAACCCAAAACTCACGTCTGCCCCTGAAGGAAGCCGCATTTGATCTGTGTGTAATTACTGAACGTGCAGTGGAATTTGTGCTGTGAACTTTAATCTCAGCGCCAGCCTGGTTCGTCCATCGCGGCGTGTGTGCTGTAATTATATAGGGTGTCGCAGCTAAAAGTAGCCAACATTTTAAAAACGGCGGAGTATGCTAGCAGGCTCAAACCAACTCAATGGTGTTGAGGCTCACATGTCTTAGTCTTGCAGTATTTTTTCGTTTTGCAAAGTCAATTAATTAGTATCACCTACATTCGAACTTTTTCAATTACGGATTCACCAAGAAAGTTCCAATACCACAGTTGTAGATCGCATTTAAAAATGGCCTACTAAAGTGGTTTGCAACTAAGTACCACTGATGGAGCTTCTTGCAATTAACTTTAAAGAAAGCCCGCGAAATACGAAAAAAATGTGGTTGATCCCTCTTATATAGGAATCGGTATAGAACACGAAAGTGAAACGTGTCTTCACAGAAGTAGTGTAATGTTTATTGCACATTGATATATATAATGTCTATTGGTGTTTTGTGGCTAAAGCGCCCTTAGGCGTTGATGCACCCACGCTGACGCCTGGTGGCACGTCTCCTCCGTCACGACTACCAACGTCGATGACCATGAGCAACCGTCGTGCATATGGAAGCTGCACTACGCTGCACACGCTAGCACAACGCGAAAGACGAAGCACGTAACTGACACACTAATACAACGCGCAAGACAAAGCACGTAACTGAATCGTCACCGAGTCAAATCAGCGCGTACAGCGCGTCGTAATTGCAGCCTCCGCGATCAACTTCAGAAACATTTTCAGAGCTAATTGCGGAGGCCACGCTCCGCTGTGCTGAGTACGGTGAACGCCACCTAGGTGGCGTTGGTAGTGCTTCTTGATGCCAGCGTCCCTTCGAATGCTGGCATCGAGGCGTCGTAGTGCTGAGACCACCGAAGCGTTCACTGTCGGTGCGCGTTAGTGTCATAATGCAGTACTTCTCTTTTATTGCGATAGCAATTATATGGACACTCCAAAGCAGATTTCTGCCGTCGGCGTCGCCGTCGCCGTCGCCGTGAGGTTCCGTATGACGTCAATGGAGATGAAATCGTCGCCGCGCGCCGCCGAACGCTGTATGTGCGAGTGAAAGGGCGCGAGGGACGCGCGCTCTCACGGGCAGTGAACGCACGGCGGAGAACAAACGCGCGTTCCGTGCCGTGCTCCCTTAAGGGCTGCAGAAGTAGGCGTCTCTTTCCTCCTTTACAATCACCATATATGTAGAGCAAACGCGCCTTCTTCTGACGCACGAAAGGCCGTGGGGGGGGGGGGGGGAGGGGGAGGGAAGGGAGGGGACGTTTAGCTGCGGCACCAAGTACCTATTTATATCAGAGGCTCCGGCAACAGTCACCAACGCCGCACGCATTTTGTGCGAACGTGGGCAAAACGCCGATGGCGTCGACAACAGTTCTGCGTGTTGCCGGTGCTGCTGCATGTCCAAGTTTATACAGCTGATAAAGCTACTATCATTACTCCGTATAGCTCTCTACAAATTTGCTATCGCAATTGATGCTTCGCCTTTCAGGTGAAACTGCGACAACTTTTTCTGCTCGTAGGCGGCGGCACCGCCCCGAGCAAGAGCGCGGGTACACGGAGGAGTGTTAGATATATAAGGCGCGTCTGTGTAGCTCTCTGCAAATGCGTTTGTGGCGCAATGGGTTAAACGCTCAGGCGATCTATCGTCGCGGACCGAGAAGTCGTGGGTTCGATTTCCAAATTTTGCATGTTTGTGGAACTTTTTCTTCTGGTTTCTTTCTTTGTATTATGTTCTATGACGTATTTCCGTGACGGAAATACGTCAGTGAAGTCTTGGTGGACCCCGGCATAAAACACTTTCGTGTTAAAAAACGTTTAACCTTGCACTCAGCCGCAAAACGCTTGAAACACTGAAGCTCGGTGATCGTAGCCCATCTTTTACCGGAAGTGTGCGCGAACTTTGTATCTTATTACTCATGATGATGATAATTTCTTTCGCGCGTCTCGGACTTACGGTGTCTTGCGGACCGGGGCATGATTTGCATCACTGCGCGTTGCATAGCGCAGCTTGCAACACCGACACCGCGTTCCACCACGTTGCAATGCCTACAACGGTTTCCAAGAGACCTGCTGCGTGAATGCGTGTTACTCTATCTCTCTCTCAGACGTACGGCCGTCACTGCGCGTTGCATAGCGCAGCTTGCAACACGGACACCGCGTTCCACCGCGTTGCAATGACGACAATGGGTTGCAGGAGACCCGCTCCGTCAATGCGTGTATCTCTATCTCTCTTTCGGACGTACGGCCGTCACTGCGCGTTGCATAGCGCAGCTTGCCACACCGACACCGCGTTCCACCGCGTTGCAATGCCTACAACGGTTTCCAAGAGACCTGCTGCGTGAATGCGTGTTACTCTATCTCTCTCTCAGACGTACGGCCGTCACTGCGCGTTGCATAGCGCAGCTTGCCACACCGACACCGCGTTCCACCACGTTGCAATGCCTACAACGGTTTCCAAGAGACCTGCTGCGTGAATGCGTGTTACTCTATCTCTCTCTCAGACGTACGGCCGTCACTGCGCGTTGCATAGCGCAGCTTGCAACACGGACACCGCGTTCCACCGCGTTGCAATGACGACAATGGGTTGCAGGAGACCCGCTCCGTCAATGCGTGTCTCTCTATCTCGGTCTCGGACGTACGGCCGTCACTGCGCGTTGCATAGCGCAGCTTGCCACACCGCGTTCCACCGCGTTGCAATGCCGACGAGCTCCAGGAGACCCGCTCCGTGAATGCGTGTATCTCTATCTCTCTTTCGGACGTACGGCCGTCACTGCGCGTTGCATAGCGCAGCTTGCAACACCGACACCACGTTCCACCGCGTTGCAATGCCGACAACGGGCTCCAGGAGACCCGCTCCGTGAATGCGTGTATCTCTATCTCTCTTTCGGACGTACGGCCGTCACTGCGCGTTGCATAGCGCAGCTTGCCACACCGACACCGCGTTCCACCGCGTTGCAATGCCGACGAGCTCCAGGAGACCCGCTCCGTGAATGCGTGTATCTCTATCTCTCTTTCGGACGTACGGCCGTCACTGCGCGTTGCATAGCGCAGCTTGCAACACCGACACCACGTTCCACCGCGTTGCAATGCCGACAACGGGCTCCAGGAGACCCGCTCCGTGAATGCGTGTATCTCTATCTCTCTTTCGGACGTACGGCCGTCACTGCGCGTTGCATAGCGCAGCTTGCAACACCGACACCGCGTTCCAATGCCGACAACGTGTTCCAGCAGATACGCTCCGTGAATGGGTGTCTCTCTCTCGCTCTCATTTTCTCTCTCTCTCGAGCATAGCGCGCAAAACCCATTCTTACCTTCGCATAGCATTGGCACGAGCACGTGCGACGCGCCAGCTGTGGACCAAGACGACGACGCTCGAACGCAATCATATGGTTCGCACCTTCTGCAAGCGTGGCTGTATAACCTAGAGGTTACGATGCTCGCCTTGGGACCCCGGGTATGAGGGTACGAATCCCGCCTCGGCAAGAAGGCTTATTTTCTTTTATTTCTTTCTTCATTGCTGCTGATGATAGTTTTTGATACCAACCACAAATTATGGCTGGCTTAAACAGCTTCACTGTTAAAACAACCGCGTCATAGCACCACCATTTCAGCGCCCCTAGACGACCGATGAGTATGGGACATTGCTTGCATGACTTTTTTCGAGACTACTCACTCGCGTGCCCTATCGCGATCGGGTGCACAGAGCGAGCGGCGGTGATGAAGGTATGTCGCGCTTCGACGTGACGTGGCATAAACATGTCATTCTCTCAACTTGTGGAATGAAGCCCAAACACACAAGGCAAGAAAAAAAAATGTCGCAGTTTCGCCCGCAAGGCGAAGCATCAATTGCGATAGCAAATTAGTAGACAGCTATACGGAGTAAGGATAGTGGTCTTAGGGCACATACGCGCTCAATCCGCCCCTCCGCTCCGCACGCCTCCACCCTCTTGCGGACCGGGGCGGAAGGCCAAAAGGCGGATCGTGTCGAAAAAGTCGTCGTACGCTGCATCCGCGTGAGCGGATTGCACGCGCACTCCGATTGGACGACGCCGTCTGTTGACAGCTGGCAACCATTCGGCGGAGCAAAGTGTTCAAGGTTGCCAACTACCTCTGACAGCAGAAGACACTGGCATATTTTTGCAGATACGACTTGAAGTTTCCGCGTCACGGTGAAAATGCGACTCTAGGCTGTCACATTCTGTGCTGCAGCCGCATGTGTTGCATTGGCGCCGTCATCCTTGTTCAAAACACCGCACAATCATCCTATCTGCGCCACCTTTAAAAAAGGTGTTGCAATCGCCTCATGTCGCAACATGGGATGTATTCTAAGACGATCACTGTCAGTGCGCGCTGCCTTGGCTGGTTGTGCAAAATCTCTCGAATCATTCAACGTGCCGCATTCTACGTACGTTACGCGAAAGCGATAATATCGCCGAGCGATTCTACCGAAATACCCGTGTTCGGTGCGATGGCGCCGTTTCTGTAGTGCTAGTGACAGTTTGCAAGAACACGGAACACACACACAACTTTCGCGGAATACAGCTGCGTAGCAAGACAAGCCAGCCCTCCTTACTATTCAGCACGCGTGTGAGGCTCTGAGTCCACCTTGCTGATATGCTTGCATTTGCTTGTTCATGTTTTTTTTTTCACTCTGCCAATTTTAAGAGTGTGCTTAAAGCACTTGTATGCATGAAATGCCTTTTCTTTTTTTTTTGCATATATAAAACCACCAAAGACGAAGTGCGGCATTAAACGTGCCTCTTAAAATTGAATACTTGCTGCTTGTAAGCTTTCCAAACAAAATAAAACCTTAGAAAATGTGCTTAGTCATGAATGAAGTTCTTACCGTGTGTAAAAAGGTTGTGCATAGGTGCTTAACTTAACGCAGCAAGGAATTGAAGGTTAAGCAGCAAGTGGGTACAATTCATTATGACTGGCATAAAAGCAATGTGTACGTATAGTCGTCACCTCACGCAGACACATACTCATGAGATGTTTTCAGCAGAATATTTATTTGAAAGCAAATAATAGTCTATATTGCTGATAATACAACTTATTTCGAGTGAAATCAAATAATTACATTCTTTCTTGTCAGCCTGGGTGGCCAATCTGTGGCCCCTTTACTTAGAGAGAGAGAGAGAAAGCTCTTTATTGAAAATGCTGAGTGTTCAGCAAGCCTATTTTCGCGTACGTGCTACGCTGCAGCGAATGGGACGAAGGAGAAGTAAGGCCCTAGAAAAGAGTAAGCAGAAGAAAAAGGGGAAAAAATGCAGCTGGTGTCATGTTATTAGCAGTAGAGTAAGTGTTCGAGGTGATAAAGGTGATAATGGTAGATGGCAAAGGCAAAGGAAAGCCTTGATGAGACGATGTGCGTGAGTCTTAGTTTAGACAGCAAACTTCAATACATTAAAGCAATAAGTCCAGGGCTTTGTGCTGTTTTGATGGGGAAGGCCAGGAACTCAACATCCATGTCAATGTCAAGGGGCCTTGGTCGAGCTTTTCTATGTTCATTTTATATCGATGTCGCTCGTCTCTATAAGCTGGGCACTCAAGCAAGATGTGCTCTAGAGATTGCACGGTGCGACAGTTGTCACAATATGGATTTGTGCTCTGGCCATTGCAGAAAATAAGTCTGTTCATTTATGCAACATTCAGTCTAAGCCGGTGAAACGGGGTCTCCAGATGCCGTGGTAGACATTATGGTAGCCTTGATTGTTGTGCTGTGTTGATGTTGAACAAAAACTTGCAATTACCTGAAATTGAAGACCATCTTCTACACTGTTCATTGAATAAATATCGCTTCTCCGTCACTGAAGCCTCACTTTTAGTAAAAAACACTTTTATAAATTTTATGTGATCATGTCCTTTGCTCGCTAGCTCATCCGCCTTTTCATTACCTATTATACTGCAATTATACCTAATTCAGCATTTACACAATGTGAAACAGATTACCAAAGTGCACAACAATTAAGCAGTACAATAATAGGCATGCTTCCTCTCTCAGGCATGGCAGCAAATAAAGATGATAGACTTGAGACCATTTGAAGCTGTCAGCATCATGCATGTGTGTTCTATTTCAATCACTCTATATATGAAAAATAAGTTCACGAAGGATGCACATGCTAAGTGAACTATTGTAAGCTCTACTCAAGTTATTTTAGTGAGTTGGGCATGGGCTACACATTGTCTATGTATTTATGTAGCAACAACCTAGCTAGCTGATGCACAGCCAGATTTTAGGTAAATGAAAAAATACATACCATAACAAACAGCTGGCCAGTACCTGTATTTTGTTCGACAGCAAACCAAGATTATTAAGTGACTTAGCTTCACAGTGAGTTCAGTGATCGCTCGTGGTGTGAAAAGTTTGATGTAGTAAGTGGTTTTGTTTTTGTCTTTCTTAATTAGTAGCTGCTTCAACATGCACATGACAATGAAATGAAGGTTCATATGGCGGAAGACAGGCCCGCACAAAAAGTGAAGAAACATTTATCGCCATATATATATGTTCATAACAAACCAACGAATAGTTCCTTTGGTTCATCTTTGTGAATATGGCGCGAGCTGTTCTGCATAGAACTGCAAGATTGGTGTGCTCCATTATCTATCTATTCACTGTTCAAATAGCCAAATGAATGGTACCCCCATGAGCACCGTGACAGAGAACACTGTAATTTGCAGTCAGGAGGCCACAGTGGCTCATCTGTACCAAACATAAAATTGTTCCAGAAGAAAAGAATACTGGTGCATTGGGTATACATTCGCATGTACTACTCAAATCCGCACATCATAAGTAATCTTTCATTCCTTGCTGTATTGCTCACCATTGTACAGACTTTATTACAGCACTGTGTGTGTGCAGTAAAATAACTTGACAAACCAAAGCTGTGGTTTTTCATTACACTAAAAGCAACTTTTCATGTGGCTTAAGCAATATAATGCTCCTACATATGGGTCAGCTTGGTATCAGTCGATTTCTTTACTAGTTGTTCACTTTTACGCATGAAATATACGGTGCCACCAGGCACTGCTGTATTCCTGCAGGCACGCCAGAACAGCTTGACTATGCACAAACAACCCTCTCCATCGCGCTTAAATTAAGGTGGTGCAGATTTGCTGGCAGAATGTGCTTATCAGCATAACTGCTTAGCATTAAAAAAGCACTTGAAATGTAATGGTGGATGCTCAGCTTTGCTCACGAAGGTTTGGGTCATTACCATATTAAGTGATGAGTGACAGTTTCATAAGTACATCTTCCTCTGCCTATATCAATGACTTTACTATATGTAGCAGCATCAGCTGTGTGATTACTGGTGTAGCTGAAGTTATGTATCTCACATAGTTTCGGCACACAATCTGATTAGCCAAAAGCATGCAGTAATTCGTCTTGGAGATATTGGTTCAGTGGTGGCTTTCCACTAAATTCACTGTTGAAAAGGCAGATTTTACTTCATCGAAAGGCCCAAGTGAAAATGAGCCTAGAACTCATGACACCAAATGCAGTCACCATTTCTGATTGAAGAACAACATGTGACAGAACGATGAACTGTGGAATTCTCTCCCTAGTGTACAAAGTAGTGTAGCTGTGTTTAGTATTTCAGTACTGGTATATTAAACACAGTACATTATACGAGTTGTTTAGATGGCATAATCAACAAGACCCCTCTAACAAGTGATGGCAAAGAATAAATAAAAAGCTGCTGCGTCAGGTACTGTCATTGGCCTAAAATATGCAATCTCACATGCAGCAGATACAGTTCACAAACTGGTTTACATACAGGCAAGAAATGTAACCGCATCACATAATAAAATTTAAATAAGACCAGCTGAGTACCATGTAGAGCATCTTTCATGGGGTCAAGTTGTAGTGACATGTATTGATATTAGAAGCTGTGCTGTTTTATTCACACACATGAATGTAAACACAACGTACGCATACAATTTGTGTTTACGTGTTACTGTGTGCATAAAATGAACAGCACAACTTACACAATCAATACGTAAATGCAAATAAGTTTTTTTACTGGACTAATGACTATTAGTTTCACAATTATTTCTTTTCTCACATGCAGCAACTCAACTGCGTGCATACGTTAAGCTGATGTTGCTAATCTATGCTGGGCTTGGGTACCATTTCCAGAATATGATAAAATAAAAAAGTGTCCATAATAATAATAAAGTGTCCCTAAAATTGATGGTTTGACAATATCTTATCTGGCTGGGTAGTAAATTTGTGTGAAAGAAAAATGTAGCACACTGACCAAAACATTGCGGCTAATATAACATAGTAGGACGTTCTGGTGGGCTAGTTGGTTCATAGCTTTTAGACGTTTATAAACTGCGCAAGAAAACGAAGACACAAGAAGGAAAACACACACTCGTGGTGTCGTGTGTGTTTTCCTTCTTGTGTCTTCGTTTTCTTGCGCAGTTTATAAACGTCTAAAATATAACATAGAGAGCAAATATTCTGCCGGCAGAGTCACTTGGAAAATTTTGCCACCAGTTCGTCCTCATTGGCTGTCCTCAATCACACAACTAACGCTGACATAAATGTGAATATTTCTCTTCAGAATATTCTCATGACAGCCAATAGCCACCCTTTTTATTCTGATAGCAGCCTAATTCTGAGGCGCAAGGCACGGTGGCCATGAAAACGCTTAAGAATGATGAGGTGAGGCACCTCTTTCCATAGTCTGGCAGCGCAGCTGAAAACTGTTCAGTTAATGAGTGGAACCATGGCCTGTGCAAAACAAACATCACCGATATGGCCACTAATAGCGTCCAACATCCTACATCCATGAACGCTTACCGCTAGATAAAAGTTTACCAGGAAAAAAACCTAATGGACATACTTTACAAGCTCAAATCAGTTTAACGCGCATTATTTGGTAATGACTGTGGGAAGCATGAACCTGAGGATAAAAAGTATATCACTTCTTAGTCAGATAACGCTGCTACTTGTGATAAATATTGTTCGCATTAAACTGAAGGCTCGTGCCAAAACAACCAGAGAATGAGATAGGGTGGATGCACACAGTAACGGCAAACTTTCGTTTAGCTTATTCTGCCTGCATTACTAACGTGACCATAGCTAGTCAGTGAGGAAGAACTCTGGGCAAAATTTCTTTCATGCGATTATTCTGGCTGCTAGCAGAATATATCACCATACCTGTGTTCAGTCTTGTTATTTTCTTTACATGCATGTTGTTTTTTGTCAGGAAACGTAAATCTGTACTTAATCATAAGGAAGTATCCAGTTCTCATCCATACCATATTCATCTACAACACCACTTCACAAACAGACTCTGTGCTTAGTCACCAGCAAAAACCAAGGAGTTAACATTCTTGGGTATGCAAGTCACTTCCATCACAAAATATAAAGCTATTTACTTCGCGCAATCTAGAAATTCCTGCTCTTCACAACACTGCCCTCATGATAAAAATCAAGGCTGCTAGAAATTTACATTCATAGCATTAGTGTTCAGGCGCGTCCACATTTCAGAACAGCGCAGTATGTCTTGACGTATGTAACTATTATAATGTTCCCTAAATTACCCTCACCGATAGAAGCATCTTCAAAAGTGTAGTAACAACTTTTCAAACAAACGACACATGTACAAAGCTGAAAGGGCGGTGTGATAGGGCTTCTGTATCGGGGTACTACACAAGAAAATCCGATCGGCAACACATATGCATAGTCTATTTCTGAGTATACGCACATCGCATAAAACAGGCACTTTTACGCCTAGTACCGCTGCGACACATGAATATCCCGATTGGTATCTTGCGAACACTTCGTAACAGCAACAACACAGCTCGAACGTCGCGGTCACCACGGCGCATCGCAGGTGGCAAAGCGGCTCACGCAGTATAGCACACGAGGAATGACAGCGATACCGAAGCAACATATCTTATCGCTACTGATTTTGTCATCACTTCTAAAGGTTGGCAAGGACTGGTGTTCACCACTTCGCGGCAACGAACCTCATACGCAGAACACATACAAGTCGTGTACGCTGTGTGCGCCGATCGGACACCTTTCACTTCGCCACGCCCTGAACATGTGTCGTACTCGGAACGCACGTGTATTTGATGGCCTTCTCGTTTGCAACGCACACGTGAAGCAAGGCGCAAAAAATCACGAAGTCGACGGCTTTAAATATTTGTTCCGACGCTCCCGCAAACACAACACACTTCCTCCGCTCCGTCTCTTTCTGTCTGTGATCGCCCGCACTGATGAGGCCTGGGAGGGTACACCGGCTTGCTGCCTTCGATGACTATCTCCGTGGGTGCTGGATAACTCTAATAAGGATCACAAGAACTAGCAAAATAGACTGTTTATGACGCGGCTGTAGCCTAAGCCTCGCGTCAACGCTTCGCTTCGCTTCGAGCAAGCGCCATGTTGGCCGTGATGACGTCCGCCGCCGTCCGCCTCGTAGCAGCCAATGAGAGACAAGCAGGCATGCATGCGGATTGCAAAGTTGCGTCCGCCCGTCCAGACGATCGGACAGGCTTCCGCCCCGGTCCGCATGCTTGCGGAGCGGACGTGCGGCTTGAGCGCGTATGGGCCCTTATTAGCTGTATAAACTTGGACATGCAGAAGCACCAGCAACGCACACAGAACTGTTGTCGACGTCGTCGGTGTTTTGCCCGCGTTCGCAACGAACGCGCGCGGCGTTGGTGACTGTTGCCGGTGCCTGTGGGGGCGGCTCGGAGGTTTTCGACGATATCAGAATGGGACGCTCGTCGAGCAACGCCGGAAATGTTACCCAAGTTCTCGCCTTGCAATGCTTTTATATAAAAACGCATTTGGTGCCGCAGCTAAACGTCGCATCCCGTCCCTCCCTCCCGTTCCCCACGGCCTTTCACGCGATAGAAGTCGCGTTTGCTCTCTATATATGGTGATTGTAAAGGAGGAAAGAGACGCTTAATTCTGCAACCCTTCAGGGAGCACGGCGCAGAACGCGCGTTTGCTCTCCGACGTGGAGAACCTGGGCCATCCTTCGGTCACTAATAGATCCGAGAAACACGAAATCCCATAATAACCGGCAGCTGCAAATACTCCTCCACCAGTACGGAGGAGACGGAGACAAGCTCCTAAAGAACCTTGAACAAAGGTACATCTCCCGTGGCCCTCAGACAAGCTATCCGAACTATCCGTACACAGAAGAAAATGATCAATTGGGCACTGATATAACTCTCCAAGAAATCAAAGCTGCACTCGCAGAGATTCACAGGAACACGGCACCCGGTGAGAATGGGATACGATACACACTACTGCGAAATCTTCCGGATGAGGACCTGGAAACGCTCTGCGCAATGTACAATCAGCACTGGCACGCCGGCACTCTCCCTCTGGAATGGCGACGTGCCGAAATCACTTTCATGCTCAAGCCCGGGAAACCACTCTCCATCGAAAATTTACGGCCTATTTCCCTCACATCATGCATTGGAAAGCTGCTTGAGTATGTAATCCTAAAAAGGCTCCAACCTTTCTTGGAGATGCAAAATTTCTTCTCCAACACACAGTTTGGATTTCGCCCCCATTTGTCCACTCATGATGTTCTTCTTCAAATCAAAGAGGATCTCGTTGACCCCCCCATCAGGGCGCAAACGAGAGCTCTTTTGGCACTTGATGTCAAGGGAGCTTTCGATAACGTTTCCCATGGTCTCATCCTTGAGAACTTGGCCCACTCCCACTGTGGCTCCCGCATGTACAATTACGTACGAGCCTTTCTCAAGGACCGCGTGGCCACAGTGGGAATGGGCCCATACCGTTCATCAGACATTGAAATTACCGGAGTGGGCACACCTCAGGGGTCGGTGCTCTCGCCGACGTTATTCAACATAGCTATGGCGAGGCTACCTCGGTTCCTGGAGGAAGTCGAGGGGCTATGCCACGCGATATACGCAGACGACCTGACCCTTTGGACGAGCACCGGCTCGGACGGAGAAATTCAGGACCGCCTACAGAGGGCAGTGGATATAGTGCAGGCGTACCTCGCGAATGGAAACCTCGAATGTGCACCACATAAGTCAGAATTATTATTAATGCGATCCAGAAACATCTCCAAAAAGCCAATCCCAGTAATTGAAGTCACAATCCAAGGTAAACCAATTCCGACTTCACAAAGGGTCCGAGTCCTTGGTTATCACCTCCAATCGAATGCGAAAGCTCACTTCACGATAGATCTCCTTGGACGACAATGCGAGCAAATCATAGGTATGATGAGGCGCGTCAGTAACCGCCGCTCGGGACTCAAGGAAGCCGACATGCTGCGGTTGGTCAAGGCATGCATTATCAGCCGTCTAACCTACCACCTTCCATATCACAACCTGACCCTAACCCAGACTAACCGCATAAACACCATCATAAGGAGAGCCGTTAAACAAGCGCTAGGAATTCCTCTCTATGCTTCCACGGAACGACTACTGGCTCTAGGGGTACACAACACCATCGAGGAACACATCGAAGCACACAGAATGGCACAACTCGAGAGATTAAGACTGACCTCCACAGGCAGGCATTTGCTATCAAGGCTGGGCTACCCACAGCATTCACCCTGTACGCGAGAGCAAGTCCCCATCCCCTCAAACATCGGAACCTTACTCACCATAGCACCGATACCACGCAATATGCATCCAGAGTATCATAATGGTCGCCGGAATGCACGTATTAAATACCTTCGGAAATTCCTCAACACCCAACCGGAGGGCACCGCCTATTATACCGACGCTGCCCAGTACACTCTTTCGACCGAGAACAAAGAAAAACAAGTGTCGGTGGTGGTGGACGATCAGGGTGATATCGTATCCTCATGCAGCGTCCAAACCGGGGCTACACTCACGGGGGAGACGGTGGCCATAGCACTCGCCATCAACCACATCGTCACTCACAGGAAAAGATCACTAAATCACGACCACATCATAATAACAGACTCGCAAGACGCATGTCGAGCCTACCTCAGGGGTTATATACCTCAGGAAGCTAACCGCGCTCTCACCAGCAGACGCAAACTCCCTGCAACTCCAGATCCCTCTATACCACGCATCAGGCTGATTTGGACACCTGGTCACGCCTCACTGTCGGGCAATGACCGCGCTCATGCGGCTGCCCGAGAGCTAACCTGCCGGGCCCCTGGCAGTGAGGCGACCAACCCAGATCAAGCCTCCCACAATTTTCACAACGCATACCGTGATACTCTAGACTATTACAGACTAGGGCGCTTGCGATATCATCCTCCACCCAAATCCTTCTCCCGGAATGAAGCCGTCTCCCTGAGGCGGCTTCAAACCAACTCGTATCCTAACCTCCTCCTTCTCAACAAATTCTCCCCAACATTATACCCCACCACCTGCCCAGGCTGCGGTGCACCACCGACGACTTTCCACGTCACGATGGAGTGCCCAAAACTACCAACTGATACCCCCATTCTAAAATCCCCCCAACCAACATATGCGCAGTGGGAGGCGATCCTCCGTCGCTCCGAGCCTCAGGTCTGGCTGGCCCTGATCCGACGAGCAAGAGCGGTGGCGGCAGCCATTGGGGCCCTGGACTAAGGGCCCCAACCACATTCACCCTTTCACTTTATAATAAAGTTTATTTCTTCTTCTTCTTCTCCGACGTGCGTTCGCTCCCCGTGAAAGCGCGCGTCCCTCGCGCCCTTTCACTCGCACATACAGCGTCCAGAGCGCGGCGACGATTTCATCGCCATTGACGTCATACGGAGCCTCACGGAGACGGCGACGGCAACGGCGACGGCGACGACGACGCCGACGGCAGAAATCCGCTTTGGTGTGTCTATATAATTGCTATCGCAATAAAAAAAGAGAAGAAAAGAAGCTAGGACTTGAGTAAATGTTGACCCCAGAACTGTGTAGTCGGGAAGGAAAATGCAATTGTCATGTTCTTCTATTCGTTCGCGATCATATCTCACTATTGAGAGTTGCTGCCGTGTACCTTGCGGCCACCGGAAACGCCAAGCCCGTCCCAAAAACGCTTACAAGAAGCTCAATTAATGGTACTTAGTTGCAAACACTTCAGTTGGCCATTTTTAAATGTGATCTACAACTTCTATATTGACATTTACTTGGTGAAGCCAATACTTAAAAAGTTAGGCGATTTGTTTACACTACTTGACTTTGCAAAACGAAAAAAAATACAGCATACTAGAACACGCAATCCTCAGCACCACTGAGTTGGTTTGAGCCTCCTAGAACACTCCGTCGGTTTTAAAACATTGGCTACATTTATCTGGGACACCCTGTACATACAAGTCCTCTCTGAATATTTCGAAAGGCGTAAAAGCCGACACCACAATTTTTGGGAGCTGCATTCACTTATATGTAAGCAGCATCACAGCGTTGTAACAGACATGGGCCTCGTCTACTTTCTCACGCGGTTAGTATACTGCGAATCTGTATCAAGAAGCTTATGTCAATAAGCTGCAGTACGTAGCGCAGCGACGTAGCCCCACGATAAGGATTAAATACCTTGTTAGGAGTACGTTTGTTTGTTTAATAACAAAATAAAACGCTAAAATTTTGTATTCGTAGTGGCAAGCGTAAACTAAGAAGCTATCGAAACTATCCCTTAATGGCATCCGTGTGCTTCTACCTGCTTCAGCACATTATCTTAAAAGTGAGGCTGAAAACACCAGATAACCAAAAACGTATGCAACAGGAGCAGGTGCTATGGTTCCTTTCCTGGAAATGAGAGCCAGCATCGCAATCTGTTAAGCTAGTCACGTACTTAACCTCTATTAGACTAATGTTAGAGCATGCTAATAGGAGCCATTTCAATCTAGAGAATTTGACCACAATAAGAAAGTGCAGGGAAAGCATCAAGGTACAATGTAATCTGGTATTCCCGAACCCTCTGTTTTAGCAAAACTTTGTCTCCCTGAATTGCCGGCATTAACCCAATGCTGAAAACAGGGGAAGATCATTCCCTTTCTTTCTGTCTAAAAGCTTCTTAAATATCAATAACATACTGCATATGTTGCGAGGGAAAGTGAGAGGCTATGCCAATATGTCTAAGCTTTTGTATGAGCTTTCTTCGTGAACAAGAATTGAATAAAAATATTTCACTTTGCAAGTCTCAGAATCCACACACTGTCAAATTTTTTAGGAGACGACAATAAATTTTTAAGATATAAACAATAAAAAGTGTGCCTAAGTACAAGTACAGACAACACAATTGAGTGGTTGAGTGGCAAGCTGCGGAATGCAACAGCTTCCATAGCTGCTACTTCAAAGTAACTGCAAGGTTTTACGTGTGTCTCTCCTATAGCCCATGTACCTGGCAAGCGGAATCATTATGCGTGGTCCCATTGCAGCGTTGGCCTGTTTTTTCTTTTTTGTTTGTTTGCAATAGGTGGCGGGCAACTTCCGTCTCCATGTATTTAGCATTTGTGTGCATCTTATTGTGTTCATGTGTTTGTATCACGTACCGATTGTTGCATTTGCAGTGATCACCTTTTTTAATATATTGCACCATACCTTTTGTTAAAATGTACAAAATGTGCCCTGTCAGTAATGGTCAAGATAGCCAGAGCATTGACAAAAAGTATCATGCACTAACCAATGCACTTGCTGGAATGGACATGAGGCGAACTTTTCACGCAACAGTCAATTAAATTCGGTAATACTAACTGCAATGTGTACAGTTGTCCTTTTTTCATCCGATGCAACACGTACTCATATGCAATGTTTACTTATCCGCCGCAGAGGTCACATAATGTAATGTATACATAGGCTGGGGAACTCACCCACGTGGGCCAACACTTGGACCTAACCATGAGGCTGAGTTTGTGTGAGCCTAGCTGAGTAGAATTTTGGTGAATATGAGCACGAGCTAGCTAGGCTGATTAAACTTTTGGTGAATATTGTCACGTGGTAGTCAGGGCAAGCTCAGCTGAGTATAATTTTGGTGAATATGAGTCAGAGCAAACTGGGCTGACTAGAATCATTCTGAATATAAGTCAGAGCAAGCTCGGCTGAGTAAAATTTTGGTGAATATTATCCAGTGCAAGCTCAGCTGAGTAGAATTTTAGTGATTATGAGTCCGACCAAGCTCGGCTGAGCAAAATTTTTGTGAATATGACTCAGAGCATGCGCGGGTGAGTATAAGTTTGGTCAATATGAGTCAGAGCAAGCTTGACTGAGTAGAATCTGTGTGAATATGAGCCAGAGCAAGCTCATCGGTGTATAATTTTGATGAATATGAGTCAGAGCAAGCTCGACTGAGTATAATTCTGGTGAATATGAGTCAGAGCAAGCTCGGCTGAGTAGATTTTTGATTAATGTGAATCAGAGCAAGCTCGGCTGAGTAGAATCCATGTGAATATGAGTCACAGCAAGTTCAACTGCGGATAATTTTGGTCAAAATGAGTCGGAGCAGGCTCTGCTGAGTAGAATCAATGTGAATATGAGTCGGAGCAAGCTAGCTGAGTATAATTTTGGTGAATACGAGTCAGAGTCAGAACAAGCTCACCTGAGTAGAATCTGTGTGAATATGATTCAGAGCAAGCTCAGCTAAGTATAATTTTGATGAATATCTGTCAGAGGAAGCTCGGCTGAGTATAATTCTGGTGAATAGGGGTAAGAACAAGATCGGCTGAGTAACAATGGGATATGGTTATACGAGTTTATGCAGTAATATATGTAATTGCAAACTCACTAGCAACATTGCCTCCATTTTGTTGGACACGGCCTATGCCTCGTGATGCGTCTCCACACTTTCTGAGCTGCGGACATTTTCCTATGTAAGAGGCCGCCTGGGGCGCGAAAAAGAAGAGCACGTGAAGCACGGTGTTCGGAACGGCACGAGCTCTCGAGGCGCGTGAGCCGAGGCATGATCGGGGGATGAACGGCGCTGTCGGTGGATTATCGACGTGGCTCCGGGCCAGGAAGGTCGCATCGCCAGCTCCGCTCTGGCGACGGGAGACTTGGGGGTCTGGCTGTGTCCGTGACGTTGGCAGTCCAAGGTGTGGCCGTCGACCTCGGCAAGTTCGAGCGAGGCTCCTGGACTGGCTGCAGCCTCTCACGGCAGGGCCGAGCACCCCAGAAAGGATCCCTCTTCTGCGGCAGACCGGCACGTTCGATTCTCCACGGGACGCCACGTCGGCACTCATGAAGAAGTTGCGACGCATCCCGACGCTAGGCCTATCCAGGTGGGCCTGAGCAACGCCGAGCGCGCTCAATGAAGACTTACTGACGAGCTCATCACCGACGAAGTACCGGCGAGCTCACCACCGAGAAAAGAGACGACGCGACGACGACTACATCATCAACGAGAGCGACAACTGCTTGGGAAAGGAGCCGACAAGTCCGAACAGACGTGCAACGACGGGTGCAGTAAGGTGACTGTAGCGTTTCAGGCGCGCGTCTCGTCGATAAGACAGGGTTGCCTTACTTTGAACGATTAGACGCTGCATACATGCGTAGGTGCAGATTAGAACTTGTCTATTGTATTGAGCTTTAAGTTGTTCCTGTATTTGTTCGATATGCTTTACTATGCTTGATTTTTAGTTTGAGGTTTTTTGGTTGTGAGTGTGCGTGTGATTAAATGTCTCTTTGCTGTGTCGCCATTCGTCTTCCTTCTCCATCTCTTTTACCACCCGCACGCCCCCGAGATCGGTGACAAAAAACACGACAGACATGCAAGATCCACCCACACTAGAAAAGATGCTATCATTCACAGAAAGGGATGCAACCGGTTGACTTCACTGAACAATTTTGATTTGATTTTGTTTAACGTGTTACCTATTGTTTATAAAAACCAGGTTTTTCGCCTGCTTTTCACATTGGTGCATGTCTTTTACAGGAAGTAGACCGAGGGAAGCAAGGAAAGGCAAGGATGTTCATGGCGAAGTAGTTTTTTAGAATACTGCGGTATGTCACGACCAGCATAAACACAAGAAATTCGATGTCCTGAAGTAAGAGCAATATGCAATTACCTTTTAATGTGAGGCGTTAACACAGAGCAAGTAAAGATGCAAAGCCTGCAACACATTGTAGGTTTATTGGGTTTTGTGCGGAAGAAAAATTATACATAAGAAAAATGAGATACAATTAACTGTTTAAATAACGCTTCGAAATCAAATTGACGATGCTGTCTGTTCCCAGTGGAAGCGTTAAATATGCTATTGTAGAACATTCATTACAATATATGGTTTGCACGTTCGCTTTGCGAGCTTGATAAGCATTCGCGTCTCGCAGCGGAAGTCACAGAACCTTGAAATGAGATAATTCACAGGGGAAAATGCCCGTGACAGCCCAAACCTACCGACTGCAACTAAATGGTCACGCGTATAGAGTGAGCATTTGACCGCAACGCCTGTCCGTAGTGGCATATCCTTTAAATTGTTCCGTCCGTAAAACCATACCGCGCTACAACTGTAGCGTTTTCGTATATCGACAGTACCTTGTACAACCAGAAAATTGGGACGACATCCGAAAGCCATGTCTTCCCGTGAGTATTTACCAACTCGCAGCGCGTGTGAATAAAGGAAAACCCCGCAAAAGTACATACTATCAGCACCTGAAGCCAACGTAAAAAAAAGCATCGCGTGATTAGCAACGCAGCGTGTAAACAAACGCATAGAAATCGCAGAACCGAATCTGACCTACGAGTTTCTATCTGCCTTGTTTGCATGTTGGTGCTGATGCTACAGTCGAGTGTAACATTTTAGAGACCACGGGAGCGGCGACTAAACTAAAACCCCTTAATATAGAAAGTAGCGAAACTCCCCTCCACTACCGCGCTTTACTCCTCGATATCCTCTCCCGCCCGGCTGCACGCTCTGCGCACGGCACGCTGAGAAGGCCACCGTGCGGGCGCCGGCCCTATGCGTTGGCTGACCCCCGCGAGCGCGCCTAACGTAACGTTTCTTTTTTTTTTCTTTTTTTGCGTTCCACTATAAACCAAAACACGAGAAAGTGGTTTGACATGCTTGACCCTACCATTAGCCCCCTTAATCATCCTCTCGTTTGCGCAATGAAAAAGTTTAGTGTGAACGTTTGCGGCATGAACAATATCTGCGTACTATTATAGCCCACATAGGTTTTGGAATTTATAACCGGTCGTATTATTAGCGCAGTTTTAATGGTAGAACATTTACCTTATATATTTGTACACTCCTCAATATATTTCAGCCCACTGACGTTATGCTAAATGCAGATTTTATCTAGTGCAGGATTTTCGCAGAAATGCTGAGCTGCTGTTGTTTTTTAGCCCGGCGCGACGGCGAAGTAGTGCTTTTGCTGCGCCAAGTCCGCCCCATCGTCATAGACTAGCGCATGAGCCACAGCGTTCATAGCCGCGACACACTAGACGGCTTCATCAGTCAGGATTCTGGAAGTTGTGGATAAACGAGCGTCCGTCCCATAGCAAGTCCAAAGGGCAACTGCTGATAACAGCACTAGCGCGATCTCTACATCACGAGACAAAGGGGCACAAAGATTGGTGGGACGTGCCGCCGTCGAGTAACGTGACACTTGTGAATTAGGCATCGGCGTTGGCGAGAGGTATAACAATGGGCCATCCATCATCCGTTTGGACACCTGTGCTAAGCAGGGGCTCCGGAAGTGTATCTGATGTGTGGGGGCGACATCTGCGAGCTCATGTCTCATCGTCTGGTCCACTTCTCTCTCTCTCTCTCTATATATATATATATATATATATATATATATGAAGCCAACAAACAATGACACCAAGGACAGCATAGGGGAAATTACTTGTACTTACTAATTGCATTAAAGACATGATAAATTATTGGAAATGAAAATGGGTGAAAAAAACAACTGTCCGTAGGTGGCGAACAATCCCACGACTTCGCATTACGCGTGCGATGCTCTTACCATTGAGCTACCGCGGAGCCGTTATCCCGTCCACTTTCTCGGGTATTTATGTTTTACAACTAGAACTAACCCTGGGAGTGTTAGCCAGCGCCACCACTCACAAACCATAGCGGCGGATGTGAAACATCCTTTCTGCCGCAGGCGTCACGAGCACGTGATCTTTTGGGTGATGGCAACTGGTCAATAAACCCACATATGCTACCTGAAACCATCAATGTTGCCGGATTCGAGCCCTCGTTATGTTGTGAACGAGAAGAAAGGGAACCGAAGGGTCCGATTATAATCGGGCCCCTCGGCCACTCAGCCTGATCCGGCCGCAATTACTTTTATAACTTCTGGTATGGCTTTCGCAAACATTCTCACATGACTGTGACCATTTGTTGTATTACGCTGTCTTACGAGCACGTATACCCTAAACCTTGCTCGCCCTTATTTTTATACGGTTCTAACCTTATATGGTATAGTCATTCCTTTAGGTAATTGCTAATGTTAAACAATTTTTAACGCTGTTTCGCCAGGCGAATGTTGTTCTTCAATGTTTTTTTAACACGAAAGTGTTTTATGCCGGGGTCCACCAAGACTTCACTGACGTATTTCCGTCACGGAAATACGTCAGCTTACAATGTACACGAACATAATACAAAGAAAGAAACCAGAAGAAAAAGTTCCACAAACATGGAAAATTTGGAAATCGAACCCACGACCTCTCGGTCCGCGACGATAGATCGCCGAGCGTTTAACCCATTGCGCCACAAACGCATTTGCAGAGAGCTACACAGACGCGCCTTATATATCTAACACTCCTCCGTGTACCCGCGCTCTTGCTCGGGGCGGTGCCGCCGCCTACGAGCAGAAAAGAGAAGTACTGCATTATGACACTAACGCGCACCGACAGTGAACGCTTCGGTGGTCTCAGCACTACGACGCCTCGATGCCAGCATTCGAAGGGACGCTGGCATCAAGAAGCACTACCAACGCCACCTAGGTGGCGTTCACCGTACTCAGCACAGCGGAGCGTGGCCTCCGCAATTAGCTCTGAAAATGTTTCTGAAGTTGATCGCGGAGGCTGCAATTACGACGCGCTGTACGCGCTGATTTGACTCGGTGACGATTCAGTTACGTGCTTTGTCTTGCGCGTTGTATTAGTGTGTCAGTTACGTGCTTCGTCTTTCGCGTTGTGCTAGCGTGTGCAGCGTAGTGCAGCTTCCATATGCACGACGGTTGCTCATGGTCATCGACGTTGGTAGTCGTGATGGAGGAGACGTGCCACCAGGCGTCAGCGTGGGTGCATCAACGCCTAAGGGCGCTTTAGCCACAAAACACCAATAGACATTATATATCAATGTGCAATAAACATTACACTACTTCTGTGAAGACATGTTTCACTTTCGTGTTCTATACCGATTCCTATATAAGAGGGATCAACCACTTTTTTTGTATATAATTTTTACCATTCAACCCCTTGCTTGTATATCTAAATCATCCGTAACCAACTGCAAGCATGCATTTTATTTCATTCATTCATTTTATTTCGGTATTACGGCATGCACAAAATGCTCCTGGGTATTAAGCGCGTGCGGCTACCCATCTTGTGTTAAGTACTTCCGCAAAGCATTGTTTTCAATACTAAATAACTGTAAAGAACGTGTCATTATTCAGCGTACAAAGAGACGGCAAATTGCACTAAAGAAACTTCGGGGAGATCACAGCTGGAACCCCGGCTGCCGGGAGAATAGACACTCCTTATCTATCTCGCTCACAGCGCCGTCGGCCTATTTTTCCTTTGTTGTGCCTCATCCGCAGTCTATGTCGATCAGATGACGCTGACGCCATCCCATGTCGCCACCAGAGCACGTTTACGTGAAACATCAAATGCGGGACCTTGAGCTGTATTAGCAGAAAAATAAATAAGTAGCGTGGTATCTTACCGTGTCATTGATGCGTGATCCCACCTTGCTCCACGGAGCCTTACTCTGACGTAGGGAAGCGGGCGGCTGGAGCGCGTTTTTAACACAAAAGTTTTATGCCGGGGTCCACGATGAACTACCTGTAACAGATGTGACGTTCGGCGCCAACGAGACAAGCATTTCTGGATGGATGGATGGATGGATGAGGCTGAACCCTTTAAATCGGGCGGTGGCATACGCCACCTAGCCATGACCATTAACATAATTTGTACTTTGTGGTGGGTGAAATTTCACCCCTGCCTTAATTTTATCCACCAATCAGATAACCTCTGCTTGGTTATTTCTACCCGCTTAAAGTCTATTTTGCCTTCACTGTCCCTAAACCCCAATGCTTTGAAAAAATCAGCCCCGTTGCCTTGCACTGTAGGGTTAAGCCCCTTACAGAAAAGTATGAGGTGTTCAGCCGTTTCCTCTTCTTCTCCACACGCACAGCACAACGTGTCTATACCTTGGTACTTGACTCGGTACATCTTAGTCCGCAATACTCCCGTCCTGGCTTCAAACAACAAAGAGCTTCCCCTAGAATTATCGTAGATATTTTCTTTGGCAATTTCTTGCTTGAAAGTTCGGTATGTGCCCAGTGCTGATTTCGTCTGCATCCCTGCTTTCCACAGACCCCTCTCTGTTTCCTTAACCTTTTTCTTAACCGCTGTTTCCTGGTCTGCACCCCTCCTGCAGTCCAAATATTTGATTGACAGTTTTCTGGTCAGCTTCCTCCATTTTGTATCAACATTCCTCATGTACAAATAACTGAAAACTCTCCTTGCCCACCGCTTTTCTGCCATCTCTCTCAATCGCTCCTCAAATTCTATCTTGCTGCTGGCTTCCCTGCCCTCGAATGACGTCCATCCCATGTCACCCTGTACCCCCTGATTTGGTGTATTTCCGTGTGCTCCCAGAACCAGTCTACCTACCCCTCGCTGCTTAACTTCCAACCTTGCTCGAACCTCTGATCTCATGCACAGGACCGCATTGCCGAAAGTCAAACTAGGGACCATCACCCCTTTCCAAATCCCTCTCACCACTTTGTACCTATTGTAATTCCACAGTGCCCTATTTTTCATCACAGCTGCATTTCTGCTACCTTTAGCCGTCACATATTTTTCATGTTCCGTTAGGTACTCAGCCCCATTGTTTATCCACACTCCAAGATATTTGTACTTATCCACCACCTCCAGCGTAACCTCCTGTATTCTATGCTCGCTGCCCTGATTATCATTAAAAGTCATGACTGCCGATTTTTCTTTACTAAACTTCAAACCTAAGCTATCTCCCTCTTTACCACAGATGTCCATTAATCTCTGCAAGTCTTCCTTGCTGTCAGCCATAAGTACAATGTCATCCGCATACATCAGTCCTGGTAATTATGACTGTTTAATTCATTCTCCTTGCTTGAAAAAGGAAAGGTTGAAGCCAAGTCCGCTCCTCTCTAATTTTTTCTCTAATCCTTGTAAATACAGCATGAACAACAGAGGTGACAGAGGGCACCCCTGCCTAAGCCCCTGCTGTATCTCTATAGGCCCAGATACCTTGTTTTCCCATTTTATAAGCACCCTGTTACTTTTATAGATATCTTTTAAAAGATTTCTTACTCCATCTTCCACCTCTAGAGTGCCCAGTATGTCCCACAAATCCTTTTGGATTACACTGTCATAGGCTCCCTTGATATCCAGAAAGGCAAGCCATAGGGGCCTGTGTTCCTTTTCTGCTATTTCAATACACTGTGTCAATGAGAACAGATTATCTTCTAACCTTCTTTGTTCTCGGAACCCATTTTGTAGTTCCCCCAGCACCTCCTCGCTCTCCACCCATGCCTGCAGTCTGTCCTTTATAATATGCATCACCACACCACCCTGTAAACCACTGACGTCACTGTATGTTCTTGACAAGCATGGCACCGCCATCTAGTGCATCGGGACACTAACGAGCGCCGACAGGGAGCGCTTCGGTAGTCACAGCGCAGCGGAGGCTCCAACGGGGTATAGTCTGCTGTTGGCACTTACCGCACATGGTTTATCTTTCGCGTGGGATTAGCCTGTGGCGCCTCCTCGCCTATGGAGTACAGCTTCAACATGCAACAGCCTCACGGGTGGTAGGAAGGCAGAACAGGGGAGTGAGGGGGGCATGCCTCCCCCCCCCCCCCTGGTTTAGAACCTCTGGCGGCGACTGCCCCCTGCCCCCCCCCCCCCCGGCTCCGGAGCCCCTGGTGCTATGGCACAACTGGCGGGAAACCGCCACGCACATGGAACCAAAGCAATGCGGATGATGATGGTTCTTTTCTACACGCGGACACGTTCCTGGGGAACCTAGACTTTAGGAGCCTCGCTGTAAAAGTGAATCTTTTTTCACTTGATGGGGCACACAGAGTGACATGTTATTTCTGAGATAAAGAAACACACTCAATATGCGTAATAACAATGCACGGAAAAAGCTCTATCAAAGCCGATAAAAATAAAATGAAGAGAAATACAATTGTTCACAGATATACACTACTGAAGAGAGCAAAAACTTTCTTAATGCTTTCTTACAGGCAGATACAAGTTCTATTTCATGTTCTAGCAGGCAGTTTAAAAGTCTCAGAAGCCTGTGGCATAGCATCAGCTCACTCATAATTAACGTGTGTTTGGTATACTCCAGTTTTCGGTATTTCGGGACGAGTACGGGTGTGCTTTTATTTTAACCTCAGTTAATGAACGTAGTGCTCCCTCAGAAAATTTAAGGCTTTGTTTATATATGAGGGCTAAATTCTATGCCTACAAGCTGTGAAGCGAAGGTATGCAAAAACATGTAAAAAGTGTTGTCGTGTGCGCTTTCTCCATCGCCAGCCAATTTTTCTGCCATGTGTCGTCTGCTTAACCAGACAGCGCGCACATTTCTCGTGTGAACGCTTCTTCTTCTTCAGTCCTACTGAAAAACTATTTTGTGACATGGCGTGAGTGAGTGAAATAACTTTATTGAGGTCCAGAGAAGACGCAGGGGACACCCCGCGCCACCCGGCTACTACCACGTAGGGACCGGCAAGCCGAGCTTGACGGCCCGATCGCGGGCACTCTGGACGGCCAGGGTTTGGTCGTTGAGTTCGGAGCTGCCCAAAAGCGCAGCCCACCTATGCTCGCTGAAGGCGGAGCCGATGGCTTCACACTCCCACAACACATGGTTAAATGTTGCCGTTAGTCCACAGGCAGGGCAGTCCGCACTGGGATACCTTTCAGGGTATATAGCGTGAAGAACCGCAAGGTTAGGATACGCACGAGCTTGTAAAAGTCGAAGGGTCACCGCCCGCGCCCTGCATAAGGCAGGGTGCGGGAGGGGGAATACCCGTCTTGACAGATAATAATGCTTAGTGATTTCATTATACGTCATCAATGGTTCCCCGCGGGGTAGGGGGACTGCGGAGGCGGCGCGGTCAGTGAGTCCTCGCGCGGCCTCGTGCGCGCTCTCGTTAGGGTTAGAGGGAGAGCCCTCAATCGACCCCAAGTGAGCGCGAAACCAAATGAGAGAATGCGGAGAGATACTTTTCAAGCTTTGGAGAATGCGAAGGGCCTGAGGGGAGACCATCCCGGTTTGGTAGGCCTTAATGGCCGCCTTAGAATCGCTATATATTACCTCTCTGCGACCATCGAGCACAGCCAGCGCGATTGCAACCTGTTCGGCTCCAAATGGCTTCGAAGTGCGTACTGTAGCGCAGAAAGTGATCTTGGAATTAGAGTCGACGATGGAGACGGCGAACGCCTCTTGTTGGACATAGGCCGCGGCATCCACGAAGCTTGCCTCAATGTGGTTGTTACGTACATGTTCGAGTAGAGTTCTACCCCTGGCCCGACGTCTGCCGACGTTGTGTGCGGGGTGCATATTGCGGGGAATGGGCGCGATGTGTAGTTGAGATCTGATGTCGCTGGGAATGCGCACGGCGTCGGGGCAATGGTCGACAGGGTAGAGGTCCATCTCATCGAGTATCTTGCGGCCCGCCGGGGTGCCGGATAGCCTGAGCAGCTGTGAACGCTCTTGCGCCTCTATTATTTCTTCGAGCGTGTTGTGCACTCCGAGCTTTAACAGGTATTCGGTGTGAGTGCTCACAGGTAAGCCGAGGGCAAGCTTGAAGACCTTTCTGATGAGGGAATTTAACTTGTTCCTCTCTGCAACATGCCAATTATGCATGGCTGCCGAGTATGAAAGGTGGCAGAGCACAAAAGCATGTATAATGCGGATGAGATTGTCCTCCTTGATTCCCCGGTGCCTGTTGGCGATCCTCCGGATGAGGCCGAGAGCACTCTCCGTTTTGGCGATGATCCTTCTGAGTGCGGCACCATTGGCACCGTTAGACTCGATATACATCCCCAATATTCGGAGCGAATCCACTCTGGGCACCGGGGACCCGTCACCAGTGAAAAGCCGTATTTCGCTTTCGGACCCTGGTTTCCAATCACGATGGCCACCACCTCTGGGTCTTTTCTTGTAGAGAAGTAGCTCAGACTTGGATGGAGAACATCTGAGCCCAGTGGGGCGTAGGAAGCGCTCGGTTGCATCGGTGGCGCTCTGCATGGCGTCCTCAACTTGGCCGTCACTCCCGCCAGCGCACCAGATGGTGATGTCATCTGCGTAGATGGTATGGTTGATTCCTTGAATCTTGGCGAGCTCCTTAGAAAGCCCGATCATTGCGATGTTGAATAATGTTGGCGAGATGACTGAGCCCTGAGGCGTGCCGCGTGAACCGAGGGTGATTTCTTGCGAGAGGTATCTTTCGATCTTGAGCTTGGCAGTTCTCTGGCTAAGGAATGATCGGACGAAATCGTAGACCCTCTTTCCAAGCCTGAGGCCGGTAATAGTCTGGAGAATGAATTCGTGTGAGATATTGTCGAAAGCCTTCTCCAGGTCTATTCCAAGGATTGCTCTGGTATCTCTCGTGCTCCGGTCGATGATCTGATGCTTTATCAGCTTCATGGCGTCCTGTGTCGAGAGGCCGGCTCTGAAACCAATCATATTGTGGGTGCATATGTCATTAGTCTCGAGGTGCACCGTGAGCCGGCTGAGCAGCGCATGCTCTGCGACTTTACCTACACAGGACGTCAAGGAAATTGGTCTCAGATTGTCGATTCCTGTGACATGGCGTGCACTCCAGGAATTGATTATTTATGCTCTTCAAGGTTGCCTGGTATGTGATGTATAAATTTTGATCGAAATTGTGATGTTTCATTTTCTTGCTACTCTCCTTGCTTATCTGCGCTAGTTTCAACGAACATGATAGGCTGCGTTCTTCGTGTTTGAGTTCTGTGCGAGTAATTTGTTGGTTTTCGCTCATTCAGAAAGTGGCAAGAACGACGGAGCGGCAACTTCGAACGCCCGTAAAAACATCTTATATCTGCGACGACTATCCACCAATACGGGAAATGAGGGATTCGTGCCACAGCGCAACACCAGCTACGCTTCCTGCGAAATAAGTGTAAACATTCTGTGCCCTGAAAAAAAAAGTATTGCGATTGTGTAAAGAAGTCTTAAATGAGCCAACGGACTGTCTACGAAAAGGACTTCCTACTTCAATTTGTTACCGAGAGGTGTACTACTGAGCAAGGTAGCGAACGTTGTGCTAGTAAAAGAGGCGTAGTTGCGACGATTTTTATTAGCTGCTCAAGTTGCCCTTAAAAATAGCCTAACTCAAGTGAGCCCTTCACCATCGTCTTATCCTCCAATTAGATGTGTTACACACGACAGCAAACAACGTGCTTGCATGTTCTCAATGCAGCATCGAAGGTGCCGGTGGTCTTTCTGGTGTATGTAGTAATAAACAAGTCGCAATTAACTTTTTACAAGTCTGTCCCTTGTGGCTTTGCCGTCATTCACCAATAAATCACACGCTCGCTGACATGCAAAAGAAGTCCCGACAACATAAAGGAGCTTCGAAAGCATACTTGATCACGTAAAAGTCTCGTTTTCGCGAAACGCCAGCTCTAAACGTCAAGACAAATACAAAGTGCCGTCTGCAGCAGCACGACGACGACGAAACAACTTTGCGAAGCGCAACCCGTAACTTCCGGCTTCTGGGCCAATTTCCCGTAGTGGGTGTGTGCCATGGTATAGGAAGCAAGCAAGCAAGCAAGCAAGCAATCCGTATCGGCACTCATTAAATAGCAAAACTACGCGTGGAAGATGCTTCTATTGCTTCTGAAGACGATTTTCCGCATTAAACTTTTTTGCGCTGCTGAGCACGAGGTTGCCGGATCGAATCCCGGCCGCAGCGACAACATTTCGATGGAGGCGAAATGCAAAAACGCACGTGTGCTTGCGTTGTAGTGCACGTTAAAGAACACCAGGTGGTCAAAATTAATCCGGAGCTCTCCACTACAGCGTGCCTCCTAAGCAGGACTGGTTTTGGAAAGTAAAACCCCAGAAAGAAAGAAAGAAAGAACATCATGAAACTTTTGAATGAAAGCAAAAACGACACCATCGAAGACGACGATTCCACTAAATGTCCAGCGAAAACGGCGCCGTTACCGTTCCCAAGACATGTGCTGCCCGTTGCGGCGGTGCTTGGCGTAACCAACATTTGTCAGACGCGCCGCCGACGCTCGTCGGAGCGTATGTCCTTAGGTAGTGGTCCGAGATTTGGAGAGGGTAACCGCAAAGCCCCAGCTGGCCATTGTCAGAAGATAGAGGGTTTTCCAATTGACGTTTTACGGAATTTTTAGAAATCGCCTGTGGCAGGTAGCGATTTCTTATCATTGAGCTGGGTTATTCGATGAGGCGGATATTAGTAGCACGCGAAGTCGCGCGAGATATCGAAACAGATATTCAACTAATTAACAAAAATTCACCAATTAACTTCTTAGTTACTTTACAACACATAAGCCGGGGAGCTTGTCAGGCGTATCCACTTGGAATGAGTTTGGAGATATGCGCCATCAAACTCGCCGTATAATATGCACTGTTGTTCCACTGACTTTTTTAGCAAAATGCTGTTTTATACATTCACGCACATAAGTAACTGGAACGCCCATGCATCTCGTCTCACACTTTGGGAAATAATATCTATAAATATATAATAAATATAGGCTGATGATGATGATGATGATGATGATCTCCAAACTGATGTCATCCTGGAAATTCATTTCAAGTGGATGCATCGTGCAAACTCACCGGTTACAATTCGTAAATTGCGATATGTGACGTCAAGTAATTAACTAAGAAGTTCATTAGTCAATTTCTCGTAATTAGTTGAATGTGTGTTTTCTCGTGCTACTTATGTCCGGCTGTTCGAATAACCCAGCTCAACGATAAGAATTATGCTACCTGCCACAGGCAATTTTTAAAAATTGCGTAAAACTTAAAAAAAGAACACCCTGTATATCGCGGCAATAGGTTTATGTTTGGCTTTCCTTGATTAACTCTGTGTAATCCTTGGAGGACAGAGCTAAGTCTAGAAATTCGCGTATTGACAGATTATGCGCACAAAGCACTCATGCAAGTGGGGCAAATCCATTCATATCTATAATATGGGAGCAATTATTTATTCTGAGGTAATCATTGCCGATTGGTTGCTTAATAAATAATGTTCTGGCACAATTCCTCATTTGAGCACAAATATTATAGCAGACTCAACCTACAGAGTACTGGTGATGGAAGTCATCATCATCAGCAGCAGTAGCAAATATTTATGTCCATTGCAGGACGAAGGTCGGTCCCTGCGATCTCTAATTACCTCTGTCTTGCTGATTCCAACTTGCGCCTGCAAATTTCCTAACATCAGCACCCCACCTGGTTTTCTGCCGTCCTCGACTGCGCTTCCCTTTTCCTGGTATCCATTCTGGAACTCCAATGGTCCACCGGTTATCCATCCTACGCATTGCATGGCCTGCCCAGCTCCATTTTCCCCTCTTAATGCCAACTAAAATATCGGCTATGCCCATTTGCTTTCTGGTCTACATTACTCTCTTCCTGCCTCTTAACGTTAGGCCATAGCCTCCTATATTTTTATTGCGATAGCAATTATATGGCCACTCCAAAGCAGACTTCTGCCGTCGGCGTCGCCGTCGCCGTGAGGTTCCGTATGATGTCAATGGAGATGAAATCGTCGCCGCGCGCCGAACGCTGTATGTGCGAGTGAAAGGGCGCGAGGGACACGCGCTTTCACGGGGAGTGAACGCACGGCGGAGAACAAACGCGCGTTTTGGGCCGTGCTCCCTTAAGGGCTGCAGAAGTTGGCGTCTCTTTCCTCCTTTACAATCACCATATATTGTAGGTAGTGGGTCGAGGGCAAGAGTGGGTCGAGCCCAAGAGAAGAAAGAAGACCGCGCGCCCCCTTCTCTGCTCGAGCCAGCCCCGACGGTCGCGTCTTCCGAGAGCCAGCTGCTCTACGGGTTATTAAACCTTCAAGTCCACTTCTAGAGGCTCGTGACAAACTGGTGGAGGTGCTGGGTAAGCGTCCTCACGGATGTTGCAGACCCCTCCAAGGATCCGCGCTACGAATCCAGTGCCTGTCGACACTCCCGTGCATCGGGCCAGCCGCAGGATCAGGGGACTGTCCCCAGAAGTCGTCGACGCTACGGTTCCCACCACATCGACCGGTATGACCAGCGCCACCCTTCAAACCGCCCCAACCGGTACGGGAAGTACGATGTCGAACCGTTACACACTTGAGAGCCCACGTATCCCAAAGACGTTTCATGGCACAGTGTTCGAAGACGTCGAAGACTGGATGGTCGAATACGAGCGCGTGGCCTCCGTGAACGAATGGAACGACACGGAAAAACTCAGACACGTCTACTTCTACCTGGAGGATGGCGCGCGTACGTCGTTTCAGAACCGCGACGGGCAACTGCCGTCGTGGCGCGAGTTTTGTCGTCAGCTCCTGGAGACCTACACCAGTTCTGATCGCCACGAACGATTGGAACGAGCGATTCAGGCCCGTGTCCAGTTGCCAAACGAAACTGTGACCACGTACGTCGAAGACATGACGCGCCTCTTCCGACGAGCGGATCCAAGAATGACGGAGGAGAAGAAGTTACGTCATCTGATGCGCGGGGTCAAGGAGCAACTCTTCGCTGGCCTCATACGGAGCCCTCCGAAGACGGTCGCGGAGTTCTTGTACGAGGCCGTAACCATGGAAAAGATGCTTCTGCATCGCTCGAACTTGTATGAGCGGCAAGCGAACAGCATGTCTGCTGCTGACGATTTCACGGCCATAGGAAGCAACGGCGACTCACTGCGAGAACTCATCCGCTCTGTAGTGCGTGAAGAGTTGCAAAAGGCCGCTGTAACACCGCAACCTACGGTAAGCTCCATAGCGAGCATTATCAAGGACGAACTGCACCAGGCGCTTCGTGATACCTTGCCTCCTGCTAACGCTGCGGCAGTACCTCCTGAATACCCTCGTGCGACCTACGCGGAAGCCCTGAAGCGCCCTGCTTCCTCTCCGCCGCTATTCGTTCGTGCTCCTCCTACGGTGTCAGTTCAGTCGGTACAGCCGATACCGTACTACGACGCTGGGTACACGCAGCCGCCCGTTGTTCATGCCGCTCCATTTGCCCATCGTACGGAGCAAGCGGTTCACTACGTCGACGATAGACGCCCGCCCCCTCGGAAGTCGGATGTTTGGCGCACACCCGATTCGCGGCCTCTGTGCTTCCACTGCGGTGAAGCTGACCACTTGTACCGCCAGTTCCCATACCGGCGCCTTGGGATTCGCGGCTTTTCCGCATACTCGCCGCCGCCCCGATACGGCCAACGACCCCGGGACATTCAGGAATACCTGTCCCAGCAGCGCTTGCCACCGCCTGCCCGGCGGCAGTCGCGTTCGCCGTCTCCGAGACGATTTTCACCTCCGCCCCAGCGGTATTCTCCCGAGCGGTCGACCAGTCCCCGCCGGGAAAACTAACTGAAGCGATCTTTGGGGGCGAGGTCGCTGACGGTCGAAGCGCTGAAGACCTCCGACGGACGCAGTTACGGAAAGATACCGACCCGACACCACCTGCAACTGAACGAGACGACCGGCTTTCGCTCGATATACCAGTTACTGTTGACGGTTATGCCGTTAGTGCTTTAGTGGACACCGGCGCAGCCTACACGATACTAAGCGGCAAAATAGCAACGCAGCTGAAGAAAGTGATCACGCCCTGGCATAACTCGCAGATTCGGACGGCTGGCGGCCACATCGTTACTCCGCTGGGCGCCTGCACGACTAGAGTTGAGATTCAAGGATCTACATTCGTAGCGAGCTGCCTTGTCTTACGCGAATGCTCCCGCGACGTTATCCTTGGGGTTGACTTCCTGCAGGAGTACGGCGCGATTATCAATCTGCAAGAGCGTCGTATCACTTTCTCTGCTGAACGAGCAATCGACGTGCAAGACGGCCGACGGCGCGACGACGTACTTCGTGTGTCTGCTGACAGTGTAACGCTTCCTCCACGTGCCAGTGTCCTCGTCGACGTCACATGCTGTGGCTTACGCGATGGCGAAGCGGTGGCCGAAGGTAACTTGGAACACCTACTGAAACAAGGTGTTTGTGTGGCTCGCAGTGTTATACAGATTCGTGCTGGTCATTCGCAATTGCTTGTTACCAACTTTAGCTACGAGCACCGACACCTGTTCCGCGGCACTTCGTTAGCGTTTGCAGACGCAATAGCAGACGTTAACAACTGTTTCACGTCAGAAGTAGTGGCGACAGCAGACACATCTCTGGGCCATCTTGACATCAATTCTGAACTGTCCACCGATAGCCAGACAGCACTGCGCAAGCTCTTGCTTGAATTCAGGACCTGCTTCGCACATTCTTCCAAGGTACGCCAGACTTCCATCACTAAACACAGGATCATCACGTACGACGACGCACGCCCGATACACCAGCATCCTTACCGCGTGTCGGCAAGAGAACGCCAAGCCATACGTACGCAAGTCCAAGAGATGCTTGACGATGGCGTCATCGAACCTTCCAACAGCCCGTGGTCATCTCCGGTCGTTCTTGTCAAAAAGAAAGACGGAACGCTACGCTTCTGTGTCGACTACCGCAAGCTCAACAACGTGACTAAAAAGGACGTGTACCCGCTGCCGCGTATCGACGACTCGTTAGATCGACTACGGCGCGCCCAGTACTTTTCTTCTCTCGATTTAAAAAGCGGGTACTGGCAAATCGAGGTAGACGAACGCGACCGCGAGAAAACAGCCTTTGTGACTCCAGATGGACTCTATGAATTTCGAGTGCTTCCTTTTGGCTTGTGTTCAGCCCCGGCTACTTTCCAGCGAATGATGGACACTGTCCTTACTAGACTGAAGTGGCAGGCCTGTCTTGTGTACCTGGATGATGTGGTCATCTTCTCTGAAACGTTCGAGCAGCATCTTCACCGCCTACGGAGTGTGCTAGAAGCCATCCGATCGGCAGACCTCACACTTAAGCCCGAAAAGTGCCACTTTGGTTACGAAGAGCTCAAGTTCCTCGGTCATGTAGTAAGCGCCAAAGGGGTCCGACCCGATCCAGACAAGCTTGCCGCTGTGACCGCGTTTCCAGCTCCTGCCGATAAGAAGGCCATCCGGCGCTTCCTGGGTTTGTGCGCCTACTATCGCCGGTTTATTAAAGGCTTTTCGAAGATAGCGGAACCCCTGACACGCCTTACAAGAGACGATACGCCATTTGTGTGGCATAATGAGCAACAGGGGGCTTTTGCTGAATTACGACAGCGCCTTCAGTCAGCACCCGTTCTTGCACATTTTGACGATGATGCTGACACTGAGGTGCATACCGACGCCAGTAGCATTGACCTTGGCGCAGTGCTCGTCCAGCTTCAAGATGGAGTGGAAAGAGTTATAGCGTATGCCAGCCGCTCCCTGTCCCGTGCCGAGGCGAATTATTCGACTACGGAGAAGGAGTGCCTCGCGGTCGTGTGGGCGATCATCAAGTTTCGCCCCTATCTCTATGGTCGTCCCTTCAAAGTAGTGACGGACCACCATGCCCTCTGTTGGTTGGCAAGCATGCGCGACCCTTCAGGACGACTGGCACAGTGGAGCTTGCGGCTACAGGAATTTGACATCACCATCGTTTATAAGTCTGGCCGTAAGCATGAAGACGCTGACACGCTGTCCCGCGCACCCATTGATCCTGCCAGTCAGGAAACAGAGGATGATGACGGCTTCCTGGGCGCCATTAGTTCGTCGGACTTGAGCAGACGGCAGCGTGACGACGGTGAGATTCGACCGATCATCGATCATTTAGAGGGTCGCGACACAACCATACCACGCCATCTGTCCCGCTCGCTGACGTCCTTCTGTCTGCGAGATAACGTGCTGTATAAGAAGAATGCTCGTTCGACCAGCCGTGCTTACCTCCTGGTGGTTCCAAGGGACATGCGCGACGACGTCCTCTTCGCTTGCCATGACGAACCGACATCTGGTCATTTAGGCTTTTCACGAACACTCGCTAGAGTAAGCGAAATGTACTATTGGCCCGGGCTTTCGGCAAGCGTCAAACAGTACGTTAAAGGCTGTCGTGAATGCCAGCGCCGCAAGACACCATCCGTTAAACCAGCTGGCTTACTTCAGCCAATTGAAGCACCTCACACGCCTTTCGACCAAGTCGGCATGGACATTCTCGGACCGTTTCCCCTTTCTGCCGACGGCAACAAATGGGTGATCGTCGCGACTGATTATTTAACACGCTATGCTGAGACGCAGGCGATCCCACGAGCCACGGCCTCAGAGGTAGCGCACTTCTTCATGCGCCACATCGTCTTGCGTCACGGTGCTCCCTCCACTGTAATAACTGACAGAGGGACAGCATTCACAGCGCAGCTTATGGACGAGGTTTTTGAATTGAGCAAGACCAGGCATCGCAAGACGACCGCGTACCATCCGCAGACCAACGGACTTACCGAGCGACTGAATAAGACGGTCACAGATATGCTCGCAATGTACATAGACGTTCAACACAAAACATGGGATCGGATCTTGCCTTACGTGACCTTCGCGTATAACACCACCGTGCAAGAGACGACGCGCTTCATGCCCTTTCGCCTTCTCTACGGTCGCGAAGTCCAGACGATGCTGGACGCTATGCTGCCGTGTCAAGACGCTGACCTATTGACAACTGACGCCGAGGAATTTGCAGAGCATGCTGAGGAAGCCCGGCAGCTCGCGCGGCTGCATATCGGCCAGCAGCAGCAGGCAGACGCACGACGCTACAACATCCGACACAGGGACGTGTCCTACAACCCCGGGGACCAAGTTTGGGTGTGGACCCCCGTTCGCCGTCGTGGTCTCTGTGAAAAACTGCTAAGCCGGAATTTCGGTCCGTATAAAGTGCTCCGCCGCGTCAGTGACGTAAACTACGAAGTTGTTCCGGACACATCATCGCAGACACGGAGTAGGACACAAAGACAACCGAGCTCAGACATAGTTCATGTTGTGCGCATGAAGCCGTACATTGCGCGTCCGTAACTTTTTTTTGTTTTCGTTTTTTTTTGTTCTCTCATTCCCTTCTTTGTTTCTACTTTTCATTTATCTTTAGGAGATTGCTTCTTCGTTCATTGACTGTGCCGGCGTGACGGCTACTTTTTTTGTGTACTTTCGCTTTGCCTGCCTTCTTCGTCGTTGTCTTCTACGCCTATTTTTTTTAGCATCGAGGCGATGCTTTTGTTCGGAAGGGGGGAATATTGCCACCTGTAGGTAGTGGGTCGAGGGCAAGAGTGGGTCGAGCCCAAGAGAAGAAAGAAGACCGCGCGCCCCCTTCTCTGCTCGAGCCAGCCCCGACGGTCGCGTCTTCCGAGAGCCAGCTGCTCTACGGGTTATTAAACCTTCAAGTCCACTTCTAGAGGCTCGTGACAATATGTAGAGCAAACGCGCCTTCTTCCGACGTGCGAAAGGCTGTGGGGGGGGGGGGGGAGGAGGCGACGTTTAGCTGCGGCACGAAGTGCCTATTTATATCAGAGGCTCCGCCAACTGTCACCAACGCCACACGCATTTTGTGCGAACGCGGGCAAAACGCCGACGGCGTCGACAACAGTTCGGCGTGTTGCCATTGCTGCTGCATGTCCAAGTTTATACAGCTGATCAAGCTACTATCATTACTCTGTATAGCTCTCTACAAATTTGCTATCGCAATTGATGCTTCGCCTTCCAGGTGAAACTGCGACTTTTATTATTTCATGCCCGCCGAGTGGCGAGCGGAGCAAGGCGCTCCGCCCGTACCTTCTAGTTCATGCGCTCGCTACCACGCCGCTCTGCCACCCCATATACAGTCCCAGAGCAGACGACGCGACTACGCTGTTGCGCGCGTGCTTGTGGAGAGAAACTTGCGCTCGTATTAGAGGTGGAGCTGTGAAATAAATGCGCAGTTTGCACTGGTGTTCATGATGGACAGGGGTGATGGGAAGAAACGCAGTGCACCGCAATGTTTTCATCTTGCTGTGACCCTGGTGGGAATAAAAAAATGCTAGAATAGTTTTATTCTAGTGGCTTATAGTTATCATGCAGGCTACAACCACTCGAAAAGAAATGCGAAATATCAGAGAATGTAGGTGCCGCACTGTTCGCGTTTGTTCGCATCCCCACAGTACATTGAAAGCAAGCAACACGAGACATATTGTGAAAACTGGTCCTTTCACTTAGGCCCCCAGCTGTGAGATCAAGCTCACAGTTTCAGGGTCTTTCGTGACAGTGGCTTTATTGCGAACACCTTGGCGACGTCTTGTTTGTCCGTCGCTTTCGGAGCGAAATTGGTGAATATTGGGCGAAATAACTTCGCAAGCAACAATTTGAGCAAATTTTCTTTGTTTTTTTTTCAATTTTCAATTCAATTTATTTTGCGAGATATGCATACAAAAACGGGTGACAAAAGCATCTGGGCCCTTAGCAATTTTCTAGTTCGGGCCCATGCAATAAGTACACAAAATCAAAGCACCCAGGCGCCAGTAATAAAACATGGATATAATGTTTGAACTTTTACATGCATAAAAGATGGGTTACATGAAAATAATAAAATAAAATGAAAGATAGATTACATGAAAATAACAGTCAACAGAAATAATCATAATCATATAAGTGACCAATAAATAAAAAATCAAACCGAATCGGTGTTTTCCCTTTTTTTTCAACATCCGCAAAAGTACATACAATAGCAGGAGTAGAAAAATGCTAGTACACTGTATTTCAAGAACAAGATAGCACACTATTTTCATAGCACTAGAATTCGGCAAGAAATTGAAAATTTTTTAGCAATAATGTTCTTCAGTGAGCGAGAAAAATTCGGGCTTCTTTTTATCTCTACTGGGAGAGCATTCCATATCTTTGTGCCTGTATAAGCTAACAGTCGCTTACTGTATAAGTTGTTAACAGCTGGTATGTTGAAATTATGGTTATCTTGACTTCTTGTGTGTCTCTTGGGGGGGATAAAGATGGTGGAGGGAAGTGGGTTATTACTCGACAAAATTGTATGCATAGCACGTGCTGTTTGATAGTCACGTGCAACGATAAAGGGCATAACCTGTAGTTCGTGAAACAGTGGTGCAGTATGGTCTCTGCAGCTTGAAAAGGTTAAAATGCGCAGGGCACGTTTTTGCAAAGCGACGAGTGGTGCTAGATACGAAGAATACGTATATCCCCATGATTCTACACAGTATGTAAGATGACAATGAAAAATTGCAAAGTATAACATTCTCAGTGTACTTAGAGGAAAGTGCTGACGTGCCTGATTGAGCACAAAGCATGCATGTGTTAGTTTCTTGCAGACGTTACTGATATGCTCCTTAAAGTGCAATGAGGAATCTAGCGTGATGCCAAGGTATCAGCATGCGTCGACCTGGACGATTTCATTGTTATCGATTTTCAAAGTTACTGAACGTTTATTTTTGTTGCCCGAGGATGCAAATACTACGTAATAAGTTTTAGTGCAGTTTAATGTCAGTTTATTTGCAGTGAACCATTTAGATATATTATTTAGTTCTTCATTAGCGGCTTCTTCTATTTCATCATTATCTTTACCGGAAATTAGTACAGCTGTGTCATCAGCGTATATAACGGCATCACCATCATGCAGGCAGTTGGGAGGTCATTTATGTATAAGGAAAATAATAGGGGGCCTAATACCGATCCGTGTGGTACCCCATGCGAGATTTGCAAGAAATCGGAAGTGTCTGCTTCTATATGCACTCTCTGCTGTCGGTTTGTAAGATAGCTTCGGAAAAAGTTTAACGCTATGTCACGAAAACCATAGCAAGCTAGTTTCATTAGTAAAAGTTCATGGTCAACCGTATCAAATGCTTTTTTTAAGTCTAAAAATATGCCAATAACTGTTTCTTTGTTATGCAAAGCGTTATATATCGTATTTACAACAGACGTAACAGCTCTGCTTGTTGATCTGCTCGGCCGGAATCCGTGCTGGTTAGGTACTAAGATGTTGTATTTTAATAAAAAGCTGAGCATTCGTTTTGCTATGAGCTTCTCAAATAGTGTATTGATTGTAGATAGAACCGATATAGGCCGGTAATTTTCTAGGAGATCAGGATTTCCGCCTTTGAACACGGGAGACACCCTTGCCTTTTTAAGAATATCAGGGTACGTGCCAGAGTGATAAGCGGCGTTGAATATGTTCTCTAAAAATGGACAAAGTATGTCTATATTTGATTTTAGAAACTTTACCGTAACAGCATCACAACCGGCTGCTTTACCAGTGGGCAATGAGAGCATAAAGACCTAATTTCGGTAGCTGTTATGTCAAAGAATACAAATGAATGCACAATACTAGGAGGCAATCTAAAATGATTAACCTGGGGAATTTGTTGGGCAAGGTTATGGCCAATATGAACAAAATATTCATTAAAATCATTTGCCAGCTTTCGTTTTGAATATTCATACAGGGAATAATCTGGGAGCTTCAGTGGGCGCATTTTCCCCTTGATGACTGAGTTAATTGTCTGCCATAGCTTTCTCGAGTTTCGTTGGTTATCCAAAATAAGTTGATTGTAGTATGCTTTTTTTTGCTGCGGCGTAACACTGCTACTAGCTTGTTTCTGAAAAACTTGTATTGGTTTCTATAAAAGCAGTTTGCTTTGTTTTGCTTTTGCTTTTTGTACCAGTAATATTTTTTACTAGAAAGTTCTAAAATGTTTCGTGTTACCCGGGGCTGAACCGGATGCTCAAAATGTTTTGTACAGGAGGGCGTGGTTATTATAGAATGCGAAAGCGCACTGTCAAAGCAAACATACTTATTGTTGACGTCACTGTCACGTATAATCATATCTCCAACAGCAGTGAGGTTGTCGCGTAGCAAGTTGCTGTCAAAACGGATGATCGAGCGACATGCAGGTTTCGGTACACTAGATAAGAAGGAGGCCAACAGAAAAATAGGAAAATGATCGGTTATATCGGTATCTATTACTCCCGAAATTGTATCGTCTGAGTTAAAATTGCACAAGATATGGTCAATAAGCGTGGAAGAATTGCTGTTAACGCGAGTAGGGTGTGTGATGACATTAGAAAAGCCATAAGAACCAATCAGTGTTTTATAAGCGTCATTAGTGCTTCCAAGCAAATCTAAGTTAATGTCACCGCATACAATAGAATTCTTATTCTTTAGCGATAAGTGTTCAAGAACGGTTTCCAAGCAATCAAGAAATGAGTTTATGTTAGAGCCGGGAGGCCGATATATTACTCCTATATTTATTCCATTGGCTAGTTCAATAAATAACATGTCATGTTCCTGCCGCATCTGATCGATCGCTGGGGGAAAAATTTTATATTGAAGTTCTTTTTTTATGTATAACAACACGCCCCCTCCTCTATGTTTGCCAGGGTGAGGAACCGAGACTACGTTATATCCAGTTATGTTGATAAGTTCATTTGGTTTTAGCCACGTTTCTGTTAAAGCGATTACATCAAAATGAAATTTATGTTGAGTCAATAATAAACACAGGCTATTTATATTTATATTAATGCTACGAATGTTGCAATGTAGCAGCTTAAAGTTATGCGTCGGTGTGTGAAAGTTATTTATTTCTTCTATTGAGAACATCTGAAGGTTTATTTTCTAGTTAAAGTTTATACAATTTTGGCAAGATCACTCTCTCGTGAAATATGAATCACAGACGAAGTTTCTGTTTTCCGAACAAGAATCTTGCCCTGCGAAACCCACGAAAATTTCCACTGTTTTTCTTTGCGAAGTTGAGTGGCCTTCCCAAGCAGTATCTTGTTTTCCAGACAAAGGTGTTCATTTGTGTAGACGGCATTCGTGCCCTCGAAGCCAAAATCAGCAGTAGTTAGCCTTTTCTTCTTTGCTGCCTGAAGCACCTTGTTGCGAGAAGAACGACTGACAAACCTGACGATAACATTTGTATTTCCTTTTTCTTTTGTAGGCACCCTATGTACGACATCAATTTAAGCGGTTTCAATCTTGGTCCCCAGTTTCTCGCCAAGAACTTGTATAATGGCCTCGAGACGTTCTGAGGGATCATGTGGCAACCCTTTAATTTCTATGTTGTTCTGTCTGCTGTACTGTTTGAGCTCAATCAAGTCCGCTTGAGTATCAGCCAGTTCCTTCTTTAGCTCTGCATTTTCTTTTTTAAGGGTAGTATGCTCCCTCTGCAGATTCCTGAGTTCTGCGCAGACTTCACTAAGTGTAAGAGGCAGTGCCCTGGCTTCGAACACATCAAAGCTTTGTGCTCGCGGAGGATTGCGGTAGCATTGTTCACAGCCTCCTTTAGAGGGTGATGCATACGCCTTCTTCTTGCTAGAAGAACTTCGACGAACTTCTGTAGTGCGTAGAGAACATCTAGAAGTTGTGCGGACGGGTAAAGAAGTCCCCGCGGTCTTGGTGCTTAATGAGCGAGTCCGATGGTGTCGAGGTGTTTGGCTTTGTTAAGAGCGAGAAGCACTCCTCACATTCGAAGTTTTCTCGTACGGCTCTTGCGAGGTAGCCACCAACCATAGCCAATGCGGCCACATCTGGAGTGGGAAGTAGAGGCTTGTATCGGTTTAGTCGCTCTATGAGCTCTCTACGTGCACCTGCAGGGAATTCCTCGCTGGTTTGCTCCCTTGTGTTTTTCTGTTGCGGCAGCGTTGGCAAGCAATCACTCTCTTCTGCTGCCATTATGTTGCTTGTACTCGACGCCGATGCGATACCGGTCTTGAGGGTTTTCTCAATGCCTGTGAGCACGGCGCGGACGTCCGTTTGGTCATTTGATCCTTATAATTTCCTCAGCCAGCCAAAGAACTACACGATTGGGTCAGATGACATTTTCCTCGTCAAAACGAAGTGAAAAGACATCGCTTCAAGAAGATATCTAATGCATTCAACGTTCGAACGAGTTGTGATCACAAGACCCTCATTAGTCTCTTTCATAAGTCTCTTTGGTTAGGAAGTTCTTTGCCAGGCACTCACTATTGAGATCGGCCAGGTAGTCGAGGAAGCCTGTCTCCAGCCAGATTAGCCGTTCATCGCCTGCAGATTCAAACTGCTTGCAGTCTGCATTCTTCTGATGTATGTGCTGGGTACAATTACTCACGTGCATGAGCACGAACCAGCGGTGCACGGTGTCCGTAATTTGCACCGTCGGTCCGACACCCGCGAAGCTTGCGTCGCACGTGTGGCCCGCCTGCTCCTGCAAGAGCTTCATTGCAGCTGTCACGGGAGGAGAAAAAACTTGCACTGCTCTCTGCACGTTCATTTTTTCCATATTCGTAGGGAATACGTGTTTTCTCGTCAAAAATCGTACTGGCTTTACAAGGCTGCCTTGCTGCATCCTGTAGAGGCACTTCAAGTGCTCCGCTGATATTTGGCCGCCTTTCCCGATGTCACGGGACAAAAACTGTGATCGCTTGTTTTTGATGAGGTGGCACTGATCGAATGCAAGAAAGAGCGCTGCCTCTTACACTTACATGAGAGCCCACGTTAACATTAGCGGTCAGATTTGGAGCGATATGACGTTCTTATCACATGGAATTGCACACACCATTTGTTGTTTTTGAATGTTTACAAGCCGCGTTTTATTCCGCGAGCACTGCACACACTGATTGCGAGTTATCTCATGCTTCCCTGATAGTTCAAACAAAAAAGAACATAATTAAAACCATTGCTTCCGCAAGACACAAAAGCTTACCTGTGGCCAACACGACGGACACGGGACAACTTTTGCTTGTAGAGCCACTTTGGTAGGTACTTCGAGGTGCCTCAACACCTTGCAGCGTAGCGAACTATGCTTGGTATGCTCCGAAGCATGTACAGACAAGTATTAAAGCCCCTTGATGTTAGAAAGTAGCGACACGCTTTGATCTACGCCGCAACACCCTCGCCGGCGCGGTCAACCTCCTCTTTTTCTCCCTCTCTTTCGCGGAGGCGGCGCATCCGCCACGCTGAATGGCTGCGGCGCTCGAGACTACCCCGTCAGGTGACCCTGACGTCACGAAAACGGCGCGAAACTTGCTTTCGCGCGCCTTTAGTTTCTCCCGCTCGCCATGAGCAGTCCAAGTGGTGGTCGCCCTGCCGCTCCGAACGTGTGTTTCCCAAGTTTTTCCATCCTTTCGTAGGAATCTGAGATTCGTTCTCCGTGAAAATGCCTTGCTGCTGCGCGTTTCAATGCAGCAGCAGGCCAGAGAAAGGGCAAGCCTTATTTTATATCCTCCGAGGTGAACGGAATGTCGTGCGTCGGAAGCAGTGGCTCCATAACATCGGGAGAAGGGATTTCACCCCTTCTAAGCACGCCGTTCTTTGCGAGGTGAATGTTGCAGCTTTCCTCATATTTGTGGATGAAGTTGCAAGGAGATTTTAATGCTCTTCGCATAGCCGGACTCTTCGTTCAGTTTAATACAGCTGAGCACCGATAACTGTGCACATAGTTTTTTTTAAAGTGAGTCGGCTGAAATTTTTGTTGACTCTTCGAGCCGTGACAAAGCTTTTTGTGTTTTCGCGCGTGCGTTAGTTTTCAAATGTATGTAATTTGTGAGTTAATGCCTGTAACTCGTATTTTGTAGTTGTGTGCGTGTGTGTGTGCGTGTTTGTGTATGTGCGTGCTTGTGTGCGGGAATGTGTGTGCATGTATGTATGTGCGCGCGTGTGTGTGTGTGTGTGCGTGTGATCCTTGCGCCTGATACTTGTGAAGCCAAGGAACTATTTTACTCTTATTGCGTGCTTATTGTATCTTTGCAAAGTTTCAATACTGCGAGCATTTTTTTCTTTATGTACTTTATGTTGCGAAGGCATTAACCGCAATATATAGGTAGATAAGTGGTATTATGTATTATTCGCGCATGCTCATTAAGTACAAGCCACGCGCTTCTGATAATCTCCCTCAATTATGATAGACTTGACATCTTGAAGTCTGTAAGTTAATTATCAAGTGCCAGTCTTAGCAGTTTCCGTGTAAGCAATCAGCCTTTTTTTATTTCAGAGAGAGACTTAGGTAACGCCCAGAGGTGATGGAATGTAATTTCTCGTCGTTTCATAGTGACGGAATACAGGCGCGTGTGTAAAGTTCTATGTTGGCTGTTTCGCAAACACAGCACGTATTTCGCACAGTGGCATTGGTACAAAGGCTTTTGGCCCACTCACTTTGGCGAATTCACTTTAAGTAAACTATCACATTTCTTCTTGGTTACCTTCTCTGAGCCTTTTAAGAGCGAAGATAGTGAACCAAATTCTCGTTTATACTCTACGCTGCTTATATTGTATGCACCCAATACACCTCCGCGTTACGGACAACCCAAGTGGCGACGTAGAGGTAAACAGCTCAGCCACTGCTTGGTACTCAATTTTTCGGAGCGCTTCCGCTTGTATTTATCGAAGCGTCCTAAAAAATGGCACGACGTTCTATCGGAAACGTACTTTCGTCAGGACAGTTTCACAAGGGATAAATTCCCATACAACGCTTCAAAGGGCCGAAAAAACAAGCCCGCGCATTGATTCTAATGCGGCTGCAGCGAGCCACTGGAGGGTTCAGCGCCGCGCCGGCCCGGTGAGAGGGAGAAATCCGAGGAGAATTGAGGAGGAAAGCGCGCGCGTGGGGGAGAGTGTCGCTACTTTCTAACATCAAGGGGCTTTAGCAAGTATGGGGTACGAGCGCCTCTTGCGGAGAAGGCAGGCGTAAATCGAGGAGGAAGGGGGAGGGCAGCGGACGGCCTCCGCCGCTCCACTGCGCGGGCATGAAAAAGTATAGGAGGCTATGGTTAGGCTTAACATTTTTTCTTGCATCGCTTTTTGTGCGGTGCATAAATTGTTCTCGAGATTCCTTGTTGTCCTCCAAGTTTCAGGCCCATATGTTAGCACCAGTAGAATGCAATGATTGTACACTTTTCTTTTCAACGACAGTGGTAAGCTCCCAGTCAGGATTTTGTAATGCCTGCCGTGTGCACTCGAACCCAATTTTATTCTTCTGTAAGTTTCCTTCTCATGACCAGGGACCCCCGTGAGTAGTTGACCTATATAAACGTACTCCTTTAGAGACTGGAAGTATTATTACCGAAATTCTTTCAGTTAGTACAATAGTACGCTGATTTTATGTCGGCGATGAAGTTCTTGCACGATTACGGTAACAAATGAGAGCAACTGCTGTTACAGGAAATCCAATCCTAACATCAAGCGCTTCATGCGCCAGAACGGCATTGCTGGCAAGTACAAGAAGCTAGAAGACTTCTACGTCCAAAGGTGAGCAAAGATAAGAAAAGCCTCTCACATTCTGATATCTTGGTCGCTTGCTGCCAGTGTGTCGGAACGGAACGAAAACGAAAAACGAAACAAAACGATATTCTTGACCGGAACGAAACGTAACTGTAACGTTACTTATTATTTTGTTTCCGAGTTACGCCAAAATATTTTTATAGGTTTTCAGTTCAAGGGGAAAGTTAGCAATCCGAAACAACCGACATCAGGCAACGTCAGCATTAGGACACATCTCAAGTAGGCATAGTGCGAACGATAGCCGGTCGAGCACTCTACTAACCTAAGCCTGCCGCTCGGTGCAATAGCAGATCGCTATTGTAGCAAAACCCAGGGCTTGCGCGCTGAAGAGAGATCAACACGGGTCCAAAAATTCACATTTTAGATTTCATTCAATATTTTATATTTTGTGGGCATATCACTCGGTAGTACGAAAGTGAACTTGCATTCTTTGAGAAATGGATACTTTAGAAGAAAAAAAATATCGAAATTCTTCAAGTTGCAGTGCTCCATTCACATGCACCGGGCATTCTCGCAAATTCACAACAACGTCAAATACAAAATATTACGCCTACAAAGAATGCATTTTCTTGTGTAAAACGTATACCTAAAGAAGAGTCAGCAAGCGTTGTTTGAGGCTTCTGTGCAAAACGGAAGTGTTTTAGAAAAAATTCTTAATTTGCTACACTTTTCGAAATTTGCTATATTCACGAATTTTTATCTACTAAACTAATGAATGTAGCCTATTGAAATTTGCTGGGCTATGAGACCTTAACCTGTTTAAGGATTGTGCGAAATATTATTGCTCTAGCACAAATTTACATTATTACAGTTTGCCTCAAATGTGAAGTTTTGACGAAAATGAACACTATTTAAAAATCAAAATAAAAAAAACCCATCGTTAATTTTTCTCAAAATTTCGTAAACAGCTGTCCACAGACACTGGAAAAAGAACATTAAGAAACATCTTGCATTATTTTGTTTTTAATGACAATATATGTGGTAGAAATGAGAGCTTCGCCGGGATGCAGCAAGGTGCTAAGAAATAGGGACATCGGGGTAAAAAGAACGTCCATTAGCCCCTGAGTTGCCTAAACTTGGCCAGGATTGCGCAACAAGGGTAATTTTACCCTTATGGTCAATACTTATGCATAAAATACCGATTAGTACAATACTCATTCTCTTGAATGTAAGTAAAGATACGTCAACAGAGCAACCTTTACATGGCTCGTTTTATTTAAAAAGTGTGCGTAGCTTGCAGCGCACATAATTGCAGATTTAACGGTGAACTCCCTGTGCATGTACACAAGTAACAAAATTTACGACAAGTAAAATTCTCTAAAAATTTCGTACTCACCATGGCTCCGTCGGAAGCATCATTATACAGTATAACCTAAGACACGGTGATTGGGGGGGGGGGGGGGGGGGGGGGAGATGGTGTTGGTTAGGGCTTATTTAGCTGGCAGATAGTGTGCCAGCGGTTGCTCTCTTCTACCGCCTGTTTAAAAAGGGGGTTGGACAGGTGGAAAGAGGCGCGACACTTCCTCTCTCCGAAACTTATGTGTTTTGGGAAACATTACCTGTTCCGCACACTCTTAAGGATATTGGTCTACTGTGCGAAGCCTCAAGCAGAGCGTTTCTGTTTTTATTGAAGTATTGGCAGGCACAGATGAACTGTTCCGCGTTCACAGGGAGGGGGGGGGGGGCGGTGTTCGCGGAACTAGTTCTTACTCTATGAAAGAGCGTATAGCTTCTGCGTGACGGATTCCTTAAACCACTCCTGGATGGTGAGGTGATATTAAAAGTGCTAAAACCACTCCTGGATGGTGAGGTGATATTCAAAGTGCTGAGAAGTCTTTATATAAGGGGTGATTCATTGGCACTCTTAATTTAATCTGCTGCATCATTGCCTGCAAGTCCAACATGTGGAGGTATCCGCTGAAACTTGACAATGAAATGCCTATTGCTGAGCTCCTTAGCTAACATAAATGACTGTCGGCCGAACTTGCTGCCATACAATGCACGGGATAATTGTTGGAGCACCGCTGGCAAATCCGAAAGGATGATAGCGTGCTGATAACGCGTCCTCAGTTTACGAAGCGTTGCAGTAATGGCGGCTCTTTCCACATTTCATTAAGACCAACTGATCCAGAGGGCCAGATCACGCAGATCTAATGAAGCGAATCTAATAAAGCTTGCTCTTAAGAGGAAGCTTTCGCTCGGGCCCAACTCCGATGCCGCCTATTGAAATACATGTAAAACGCAGAAATGATTTCCTGATCCCACTGGGCCGATTTTACTTAAATTTGTTGCACATGAGAGAAAAAGGTAAATTCTAGTGACTGTCGGACGCGAAATGTCGATTTCTGGCCCGCATTACTTAAATGTATTTTTCAAGAATCGGTAAGTTTGAAAAAAAAAATTGAATTACGAAGTTTACAAATTCGTAGCTCTGCACCTATATAAAAGATATCGCAGACCTGTGAACGGCATCTATTAGAGCATTCAAAGCAGACAAATTTGATATGCCAATTTATTTCTTACGTGAAATTGTTACATTGTTTACAAGGATTTTGCACAAGTTCTACACAGAAAATAGTAGTCTATTTTAAAGCCATGTAGAATATAGCAATTTTGCGCACTTTAGATTTTCTATTCGGTGCAGTTTACAAGATTGTGAGATCATGTTTCATTGCTGAGTTAAAGTTGTAAATTTGATAGTTTCGTTTTCTGAAGCTCTGCTATTTTGTCAATTTTATAAACAGTTGACGACTTAAATAAAAAAATCGCAACCAACAGCCACTAGACTTTCACTTTTCTTTTAACTGCAACAAACGTCATAAAATGTGGCGCAGTGGTTGCAGAGAAAAAGGAATTCTCGTTTTACATGTGTTTAGATAGGAGCACCCAAGCTAAAGCTTCCTCTTAAGGTGGCAGCCACACCGCCAGCAACTTTCAACGTATTTCGCTTTACCACCTGTTTGCCACCGCCTCCCATGGACCCACTCCCCATTCTAATACACTCTACCAACTCGTTCAAAAGAGACGATTTTTAGAAGAGCATCATCTGAAAGCACTAACAAAATATGGGCGCAAATGATGGCCCAGTAGCACGATTTACGTCAGAAAGTTAGGCATTCGAGAACTTCGTTCTTGCAATCATAATACTAGTTTACCAAAACTGCCCTTGTGTCGCAATCATGGCCAAGTTTAGGCAAGTCAGGGGCTAATGGACGTTCTTTCTACCCCGATGTCCCTATTTCTTAGCACCTTGCTGCATCCCGGCGAAGCTCTCATTTCTACCACATATTGTCATTAAAAACAAAATAATGCAAGATGTTTTTTAATGTTCTTTTTCCAGTGTCTGTGGACAGCTGTTTACGAAATTTTGAGAAAAATTAACGATGGCGTTTTTTTTATTTAGATTTTTAAATAGTGTTCATTTTCGTCAAAACTTCACATTTGAGGCCAAATGTAAAAATGGAAATTTGTGCTAGAGCAACAATATTTAGCACAGTTCTTAAACAGGTTAAGGTCTCATAGCCCAGCAAATTTCAGTAGGCTACATTCATTAGTTTAGTAGATAAAAATTCGTAAATATAGCAAATTTCGAAAAGTGTAGCAAATTAAGATTTTTTTCTAAAACACTTCCGTTTTGCACAGAAGCCTCAAACAACGCTTGCTGACTCTTCTTTAGGTATACGTTTTACACAAAAAATGCATTCTTTGTAGCCATAATATTTTGTATTTGACATTGTTGCGAATTTGCAAAAATGCCCGGTGCATGTGAATGGAGCCTGCAACTTGAAGAATTTCGATATTTTTTTTCTTCTAAAGTATCCATTTCTCAAAGAATGCAAGTTCACTTTCGTACTACCGAGTGATGTGCCCACAAAATATAATATATTGAGTGAAATCTAAAATATGAATTTTTGGACCCGTGGTGATCTCTCGTGGAATCACCCAAACTACAAAATATGCGCATGCACGCTCTCCAGTTCCAGAGGAGGTTTAGGAACAGATAAAGATAATCGTGAACCCTTCTGAGCGAAAGTGCATGACAACGTTCCATTGTGATACATTTTGTTGAAGGCGAAAAATTGGGAATGCGACGAGCCTCTGGTTTCACAATTGTTTTATCATGTTTTGTTCCCTTTTGTATTACTCTGCGAGCTCCACGGAAGTATGGTATGGTATGATAAAACTTTATTACGGTCCCTCGGAACGCGCGTCACCACGTAGCGGGCCGCTCCCACGTCGGTACAGAAAGGCCGTGCCTCTCTGTTGTGTCGCGGGCCCGATGGACAGCCCTATATTTTAATTACCTTCTGTTTTAAATTATGGTTTACAGGGTTTTCAGGCGACAAATTTCACGACAAGATTCTAGTATAAGAACCCTGGCCGATCTTAGATTGTCCAGACTACTTACTACAACGATATATAATGTGTTGGAAATTAAAAATAAGGTATTCCATGTTTGCAGGCTGCTGCGACTTGTTCAGGGTGTAGGGAAAAGCTACGTTGTGTGGCAAGAAGTATTTGACCACAAGGTTAAGGTAAGCGTGGGCACTTTTTTCTATCGGAAGGTTGTAGACAAACGTATGAATTTTCTTTTCTTTTATGAGTACGCTGAGACTGAAAAGTATTTACTTAAAGTCGTTTTTTATGGTATTCAGTGCAAGATGAAACCAGGGGCAGGTTGCAGAAATATTTAATAACGAAAATAATAATTAATTTAAGAACGCGATCTTATAAGGAAGCTTTGGATGGGGCCCAACTCCAATGCGGCCAATTCAAGGACGTGTAAAATGCAGTAACGCTTTTATTAGATAACCCCTGCGCCAATTTTAAAGAAATTTCTCGCATATGAGAGAGAAAGTTAAATTCTAGTGACTGTTGGAAGCGGAATTTCATTTCAGGGCCGGAAATGTTTTAGGGAATTTTCAAAATTAGAAGAAAAGTTAAATAAATAGAAGCGCGAAGTTTACAAATTAATATCTCTGCATCAAAACAGCTATCGTGGCTATACAAACGGCATCCATGAGATCATTCAAAGCGGACAAATTCGATATATCATTTTATATTCGTTACGTTGTGTACAAGGGTTCTGCAAAAGCTGTATTTCTATATTACAATTTTTTTAGATTCATGTGTAATATATCAATTTTGTACACTTTAAATGTACTATTAGATGCAATGCACAAAACTGTGAAATCATTTTTTGTTGCTGAGTTACAGAGTTGTAAAAATGATAGTCTAGTTTTCTGAAGATGTGCGATGTTTGCCAATTTTTAATAAAACTTTTATGACTTAAATTAATAATTTGAAACCAACAGTCACCAAAATTTAAGTTTTTCTTTACAATGCAACAAATCTCGTTAAATTTGGTGCAATGGTTGCCGAGAAAAAGGAATTCTTTGTTTACATGTATTTAGAAAGAAGCACTCGAGCTAAAGCTTCCTTTTCTTGTGCGCGTTGTTAAATTCGCTATTGTTTTGTTATTAAATGCTCGTGCAAGCCACCCCCGAAAAAAAATAGAGGGTGCACTGAGCGATGATTTTGGTTTGTCAGGTATAATTTATTTTTATTTGTTCAGGCAATATCTTCTTTACGTTCATCTAAACCCTCTATGTACAATCATGGGCATGCTTTCATGCCCGGCTAGTTTAACAAAGGCTATTTATTGTTGGCGCTATGCTGCCCACATTGCCTGTGTGCAAACAACGCCTTCTACTGCCTGCAGAAAACTGTTCTTGTCAGCATTAGTTCTTTCTATAATTTTGAAAACAATGGGCACTTTAGCGTGTTTAGCGGTATACTGAACATAGCCTAATAGTGCATTATAATGCGCGTGCGCAGGACGATAAACGTCTGCTAGTGTTAATATGCGCAGGCTATTTTTTCAGATATAAGGTTAGCGGCGTTGAGGAGTGCACGTAGATAACGTGGCATAAGGCAGCGATTCCGGCCACCCTCTGTAAATGTAATTTGGTGATGCTTGGTGAAGTTAGGCCACTTCGAAAACAGCGTAATATGGATACATTTGCGGTGCTTTTGAGATACCTTCTCATTTCGAACGCTTCAAGGCCTAACAAGAGGAACTTGTGAAAAAAATTGGCTGTGGCTTAACTCCGTTATGCCTGGGTGTGCGTAGCGAGAGGTACGCTTATGCCAAAGTCTCTCGCAAACGTCACACGCAAATCCAAACGGATTGCCTGTAATGTCCGTTTGGAACATGCGCGTCACACTTGAACTTTCAGCCAGCCGAATCACATGGTCCGTGACACGGCGAGCATTCACGTCCTCCAACTGCGTTGTATTGGCGGCTAGGCGCGGCGCCCTCCGAGCTGCATCGCTCTGCTGTCTCATCACTCTACTGTTTATATAATTGCCATCGCAATAAAAAATCGCAGTTTCGCCCGAAAGGCGAAGCATCGATTGCGCTGGCCAATTGTTACACATGTATTCGAAGCGAAGATAGTAGTTTTATCGGCCTTATAAACTTGCAATCATTTCCTTACTAACAAAATTAAGAAGAATGGTGGCGCGCGCACAGGCTAGCATGAGCACATTTGTCACGATGAAGGCGTACATTCGCTGTCAAAACGCTGGCGTGAGGAAGAGCGGTAGCAGCAGCGAGGGAATTGTCCTGCGTGCTGCCTCTCGCTTCAACGCGAACTAAACGGCGAGAACGCTGCGCACATCGAACTATCAGCCCTCGGTACACCTAGACTTTGTACTCATCGCAGATCGCTTTCTGATATGGATCGCGCGGCCGGGGTACAACCCCACCCCGGTTATACAACCCCGCCGGGATCCAACCCCACCCCTCCTCACGGTGCCTTGCGCGCAGTGGAATACGGCGCGCAACCTCCCCACCTTCCTCCCTTGCGCGCGTGATACAGCCACCATCTTCGGCTCACCCACGCATGATTTAACTCGCACACACAGCATACCGCGCGTGGCCACGACGCTACCACTTGAACTTTATGCGGAACATCACGGCGACACCGACGACGACGGCGGAATAGCGCCTGGAGTGTCCATAAAATTGCTATCGCGATGATGTACCATAAGAAATACAGGAACAACATGCACGCGAGTTTCCTTCATGTCAGAAACGCAGGAATTAAATGGGCAAATTTATAGTATTTTGCTAACGGCTTCTCGAAAGGTTTGCATCACATAGATTCCAACATGTGCGTTGGAATCGCATACTTCGTTAACATCCGACACCTCTTGCGTCACAACTGGACACGCCCATTTTGTATGATTGGCCAAGAATAGGCACGCACGTAGTTGCATACACACAATGACCTAAGATTAGGGGTGCCTAAATATAAATAAGGTTTTAGAAAAAGGATAAAGCAGTTGAATATCATGCAGTGTATCACTAAGACTGTTTGTTTTTAAGATACCTATAAGACGATTTAGTACCTTCAGGTTCAGCCTAATGCTTTACTGTTTTATTGTGCAGAAGAAAGTTTTCGCTGAATGCCACTACTTTTGTCAGTCAAGAACACTAGGCGTACACCTGAAGATCAAACGCAATAGTGTTTCTATTCACATAAATATTTAATGGCGTGTGCAAACGCTGAGTAGTCCTTTTAAGATGGAACGCCGGAGGAACACGATTAGCCGTATAGCACATGGCAAGTACCAGTTGGTGCACTTCACGGGCTGAGTGGCCCATTCGCAACACCATTTCTCATCGTGTATTTCCGCAGTGAGATTGGCAATTTTTTATTACCCTGCCCAATCATTGTTAGCGTTTGCGGCACGACAGAAATATTAGAATGCGTCAGTACTCATCTTGCTCAAAAGGAATAATGTCATTTATTCCGAACAGCCTTTGGAGCCTACCTTTGTCGAAAATTTGCCGGTGCAACTCATGTGAGCTTGTAACAGCTGGAGACCCGAGAAACGCAGGACATTACTGATGATCTCACTTTGTATGTTTGTTGCCAGTGTTGACTTTTTTCTCATTTATTACTGTGATGCTCCCATTACCGAATCTCCAATGGAGGCTATTTAAAGTGTTGTGTAACCTACTAGTGACTTACTAACTAAATAATTTACTAACGAAGTGGATAACTAACTGAATAATTATTAAATAAATAAATCTCGTAACCACGTTACAAGCGCGATTTGCCTCTTCCTCTGTATTCCTATTCATTGTAAGTACGACCAACATAAAAGCTTTCCTTTTGCTACTTTGTTTCAAAGGTACTTTTGAAATATATTGCCACGAGGTCTCGAGCTGCGGCGAGCGCGAGCCAGTATTCAGGCAAGAAGAGAAGAAGAAGAGGTTTTTCGTTTTTGGGGTTAGCCATCTTCCTGGCTAGTACTCGTCTCTGCCGGTGCAGGACTTCTTGCTCTGAAGGCCTTCTGTTGCACGTGACAAACTGGTGGAGGTGCTGGGTAGTCCCAGCAAATGTCCTACACGCCTCCTGGTAGCCCTGTGCCTACAGTGACAACACCTGTTCACCGGGCCAGCCGAAGAGTCCGAGGATTGCCCCCTGAGCTTGGACCTCTTCCCGAGACTACGTCAGCTACGCACCAAAGCGGTATGGAAGGCACTACTAGTGCTGCTCACTATACGCTACAGAAAGTGCCAAAAGTCTTCCATGGCTCCATCCTTGAGGATGTCGAAGACTGGTTGGCTCAGTTCGAACGCGTCGCTGATTTCAATGGGTGGACCGATGCGAACAAGCTGAAGAATGTATACTTTAGTCTGGAGGATGGCGCTCGCACCTGGTACGAGAACCGCGAACCCTTCTCGTCGTGGAGCGACTTTTGTCGTCATCTGCGGGCAAGTTACGCCAATGCTGATCGCTGTGAACGCGCCGAGCGGGCCATTCAGTCGCGCATCCAAATGCCCAACGAAAGTGTGATGATGTACGTTGAGGACATGACGCGCCTCTTTCGTCGAGCTGACCCGGACATGGCAGAAGATAGGAAGCTCCGGCACTTAATGCGAGGGGTTAAGGAGCAGCTTTTCGCTGGCCTTGTTCGGAGTCCCCCGACGACTGTGGCCGAGTTCTTAACGGAAGCCACGACAATGGAAAAAGTGCTTCAGCAGCGGTCAGCAGTGTACGACCGGCAAATCAGCGTCGCGTCATCGATGGATCAGATCGGAGCTGCCGGAGGTAGCATCAACATCGACTCCCTCTGCGACCTCATCCGATCAGTGGTACGCGACGAGCTGCAAAGAATACACTGCCCGCCTCAACCTGCTGCGGGATCCATATCCAGCTTCATCAGGAACGAGGTGCAGCATGCTCTGCAAGTCCCGCTTGCCAGGGAGGTCACACCACCTGTGCCGACGGAGCTTCAGGCGCGCATCATACGCGGAAGCTGCGAGCCGGTATATTCCTGCTTCTCCGCGCTTCGTCCGCCCCACACCTCACGATACACTTCCATCAGTGCAACCGATCCAGCACTTGGAGAACCGCCAACCACTTCAAAGAAAATCGGATGTCTGGCGCACACCGGACAGGCGACCGCTGTGCTATCACTGTGGCGAAGCCGGACATGTGTACCGTGAATGCCCATATCGCCGCCTTGGACTTCAGGGTTTTGCCGTCGACTCTCCAAGGCCAAGATTCGGCGAAAGACCAAGAGCCATTGAGGAATACCTGTCTCAACAGCGCATGCCACTGCCCTTGCGACGGCAGTCACGGTCACCGTCGCCGAGACGATTTTCCCCAAATTCCCGGAGCTCCCCAGTGGCGGCGCAGGGGCGTTCGCCAAGCCCTAGACGGGAAAACTAAAGACAGCGACCTTCGGGGGCGAGGCCGCTGATAATCGACGCGAGCAAGGCCTCCCAGCGACGCGACCAGGTACCGCCAGTGATTCGACAACAACTGAACTCGGAAGCCGACTGTCTTTGGATATACCTGTGGTGCTCGACGGTCACCATGAAGTCAGTGCGTTATTGGACACAGGGGCTGATTACTCGATCGTGAGCCGAAAACTAGTGACACACCTGAAGAAAGTAGTTACGCCTTGGTACGGAACACAAATTCGTACTGCCGGCGGACATGTAGTCACCCCACTTGGTATATGCACACTCCGAGTTGGCATTCGTGGACGTACGTTTCTCTCCAGTTGCCTTGTACTTCGCGAATGTTCCCGAGACATCATCCTGGGAATCGACTTTCTACGGGAATATGGCGCTATTATCGACCTGCGGGAGCGCACCGTGACCTACTCGACAGAGAGAGCAGCAGACAAAACCGACGACAGCCATCTCAGCACGTTTCGCGTTTATGCCGACAACGTCGCGTTACCCCCCCGTTCGAGTGTCCTCGTTGATGTCGTGTGTGACAAGTTACGTGATGGTGAGGCAGTCGCTGAAGGCAACATGTCGCTCTTGCTCACACTAGGTCTCTGCGCCGCTCGCAGCCTCGTCACGCTTCGTGACGGACGTTCTACGCTGCTTGTGACGAATTTTAGTAATGAGCACCGTCACCTTTTTCGTCGCACTGCCATCGCTCTCGCCTACCCCATAACAGAGACTGCTGAATGTTTTACGTCTGCATCACTGGACAATGCTCTCCAATCGACACCGGGGGCTGCGATGGCATCACTAAGCAAAGTAGACATTAATTCGACTCTACCGGAAGAACAACAAATAGCGCTGCATGAATTGCTGCTTCAATTCCAAGAATGTTTCGCCTCGTCCTCTAAGGTGCGTCAGACGCCCATCACGAAACACCGAATCATTACATATACCGACGTGTCGCCCATAAAACAACAGCCTTACCGAGTTTCGGCCAAAGAACGGGACGCGATACATACGCAAGTCGAAGAGATGCTTCAGGACGATGTTATACAGCCTTCCAAAAGTCCCTGGTCATCGCCGGTCGTCCTCGTGAAGAAGAAGGACGGAACACTACGTTTCTGCGTTGACTACAGGCGACTAAACAGCGTGACTAAAGAAGACGTCTATCCACTGCCCCGCATCGATGATTCACTCGACAGACTGCGACGCGCCAAGTATTTTTCATCTATAGACTTGAAAAGCGGATACTGGCAGATTGAAGTTGATGAACGAGATCGCGAGAAAACGGCCTTTGTTACGCCGGATGGCCTGTATGAATTCAAAGTGCTCCCTTTCGGCTTGTGTTCTGCACCTGCGACATTCCAGAGAATGATGGACACTGTTCTCATTGGTTTGAAGTGGCATACTTGCCTCGTTTATCTTGATGACGTCGTCGTATTTTCGGCGACCTTTGAGGAACACCTGAATCGTCTGAAGACTGTGCTGGACGCCCTCCGCGCCGCTAACCTCACGCTGAAGCCAGAGAAATGCCACTTCGGTTACAAAGAACTTAAGTTTCTCGGCCATGTTGTGAGCGCGGATGGCGTTCGGCCTGACCCTGACAAGACCACCGCCGTAGCCTCCTTTCCTGTTCCCCGTGACAAGAAAGCAGTCCGTCGCTTTCTGGGGCTCTGCGCATACTATCGCCGCTTCATCGCCAATTTTTCTAGGATTGCCGAACCTCTGACTCGCCTCACACGAGAAGATGTACCATTTGTCTGGAATGAAGAGCAGGACGCGGCTTTCACCGAGCTGCGGGAGCGTTTGCAGACACCACCAGTTCTTGCTCACTTTGACGAGGACGCTGATACTGAAGTCCATACCGACGCCAGCAACGTGGGTCTTGGCGCCATCCTGGTCCAACACCAAGAGGGCACAGAGCGCGTGATAGCTTACGCCAGCCGTACTCTTTCACGCGCAGAAGCAAACTATTCCACCTCAGAAAAAGAGTGCCTTGCAGTGGTATGGGCGACCATGAAGTTTCGGCCTTACCTCTACGGTCGCCCCTTCAAAGTAGTGACCGACCACCATTCATTGTGCTGGTTGACCAATATACGAGACCCCGCTGGGCGACTCGCACGATGGAGCCTTCGTCTGCAAGAATTCGATCTGACCATCGTATACAGATCAGGCCGCAAGCACGAAGATGCGGATTCGTTGTCGCGTGCACCCACCGATGTTTGTGATCCGGCCGCTGAGGATGACAGTGGATTCCTTGGGGCCCTCACCGCAACGGACTTGATTGCACGACAGCGCGAGGATACCGAAATCCGCGCAATCATCGAGAACCTCGAAGGACGCAACTCTCCCATACCTCGACGCCTTTCTCGCAGTCTCTCGTCCTTCTGCCTTCGAAGAGGTGTCCTGTATAAGAAAAACTCGAACAGCAACGGCAAACCCTACCTTCTCGTCATACCTGCTGACATGCGCGACGACATTCTTCTTGCCTGCCATGACGAGCCCACATCTGGTCACTTAGGCTCCTCCCGAACTCTCGCCAGAGTTCAACAGGCGTACTACTGGCCCAAACTATCTACATCTGTAAAGCGCTACGTCAAGAGTTGTCGGGAATGTCAACGCCGCAAATCCCCGCCACTGAAGCCCGCGGGGCTGCTGCAACCGATCGCACCACCCAGGGCACCATTCGATCAAATAGGCATGGATTTACTCGGGCCTTTTCCACTATCATCAGCCGGCAACAAGTGGATCGTAGTCGCCACAGATTACTTAACCAGATACGCCGAGACAAGGGCTCTACCACGCGCTACGGCTGCCGATGTTGCCCAGTTCTTTATAGACGATTTGCAGCAGCCGGTTTGTGCAACTGAAATCAGATGGCGCCACCGGAGCGCCGCGCGTGTTGGACATCTCTGGCCTTGGGCGCGCAAACGAAACTACCATTGCTCAGTCGCGAAAACGTAGCCAACGGCGTTTAACAAGCGCAGTTTGTCAAACGTCGAACAATAAAATATTCTGCTCCATGTGGAGATTAGGAGGGAAAACGTGTGCTGTGGTCGGATGCAAAAACTGTGATGGCGACATTAAGCTGTGGAACACGTCGGTGTGTGAAATACACGCGCCACAGCTGCATCAAGACTGCCCGTGCCCGAGTTCGTTTTCCATGCGCCGATTTCCTCAAGGAGAGAAAAACAAGCTCACCCGACAATGCTGGATAGCGAACCCACAGAGAAAGAACTTCAATTAAGGCACATCGGCAGGAGTAAGTGGCAGATCATAGTACCGAATAAGCGAACGCGCTCGGCTTGCGGAATAGTGTATCAACTTCCCATCTTGCGCTTGCTGTACATTAAGGTCACCGTGCGGTGTTTCCGTGGCAGAACTCAAGCATTAGCGATATCGTATTGGAACAGTCACCTGCTATCTGTCATGTTTATCGTTAAGCGAAATTACACGCCACGTGCGTATATGCGCCGGGATCGGTGCCACTTAAGGCGTACTAGTTGTCGCGGTGAGAACTCCTGCAAAAAAAGATTGGAGAAGTGCTATCTGAATCGCATTTTTAAATCGTTAAGCTTGACGAATTCCTGCCTGCGCGTCTGATTTTACATATGTTGGTTTCGCTGCTGTATCGGATGCACGGTGTGATAAGAACGTAGACCTGGCGTTGTTTGTGGCCAGCAACAGGTGCGCGAAAGCTAGCTGTGTTGACGCTGTAGCACAAAATTATTGTTTTAAACAACGCTAGAAGCGTTGGTTGCGTGTTTATCGTATCGTTTATCGCAAATGTCAAGAGAAACCATGAAAATAAAAGTAAATAATTTCAAACTCACCAGTTTGACATTATTTGATTAGCTGCGTATTAAAGTAGTGGTAACTACAAATCAGCTGTTTCGTTCTGCCTTGTGTCTTTCAGGGTTTCCCCAAAGCGCATGCTGAATATATATATTATATACTTTAATTTTCGTAGCCTCTTTTGACATCGCGAAATTGTGGCATTATATGACACTATGAAATTATGACATTATTTGTGATTATGGAAAAGACATTGGCAGCACATTGCTATTGCCTTTTTTTGTCACTTTTGTGGCAGTTTGCAATAAGAACTGCATGCGTTACCCATGTGCGCGCTTTTTATTTATGTGGACTCCTTTATTCCTACGTTCAAATAAAAGCAAACCATTGTAATTATTACATGAATCACCCTTTTATTTCAGGTATGTTCTATTCACTTTGTTGATGGGCGTCCAACCAAGGACTATTCCTACCCAACACTGCAGCTTGGAACACAGCTTTATGCTGCAGATGCCATCCTTGGATTGACACAAAGCTTTCCCAACATTGCCACTGTCAAAAAGGTTGATGCCCTCTGCAAACCCCCTGTAGTCCTGTGCAGGCTTCCCATCTTGGTCGATTGCATGTAGTCGTAGACAACTGAAATAGGGGAGAAACATTTTTATGTACTGCGGGAATGAAAAAAAAATGGCAATGAAAGCTGATTTTTTATTTACTCCTCAAGACATCTGCAGATGTTTGAAAGAACTAAAGTAACACGATAGATACAGTCTGATATTAAACTGATCGTTTGGATTTATAAATTATAGTTCTGGAGTTTCAATAATTCATACATATTTGATTACTAAGCTGGTGTTGCTCTCCTATGAAGAGTTTGAAACGGGACCTCTCATTTATAAAACGCTTGAGTTACAGCTAGCCAAAGTTGTGCCCCTGTCACATGGCCACTTTCGATCGCGATCGAGCCTCGATCCGGCTCGGACTTTCGATAGCAATCGAAAATGATCGCTACTACACAGTCCAAGGATGACGATCGTGTTGTTTGGGCTCTAACGCTTTAAGTGTAACTAAGTCCGAAGCAAATAATAAACGTGCCTAATAGGTAGTAAAGGTACGTACAAATCAATTTTCAGAAAAATTACTTTTTCATTCAGTATTTTAGGTAAACGACGTGCCACGTCCGCTGATTCTGATCGTCTGCAAATCTCAGAACTACGTGCTAGGCGTCGACGCAGCACACAGATTTTCCAAAATGTATGCGCATAAAAATAAAACGGCCTTTTTAGAGGGGTATTTCTTCGGATCTCTTTCTTTATCGTTGTACCTCGTTTTCTGTCACACTTAGCTAGAAGCTGCTTACGTCGGTCTCCGATCGAAATCGGACACTTCGATTTCGATTTGCGGATCACGACCGACTGGATTCGGATCGAGGCTCAATTGCGATCAAACGTGCCCGTGTGACAGGGGTTTTACTATGAAACAACACCCGTTCAGGGGCATTCAGTTAGTACATCCAACAATCACAATCTGCCGCTCTGAAGTCAACTACGCGAAACTATTGCGTGCCCGCCGCACGGGTGAATTCTGCAGAGATCAGTGCACCAGTATCGAGGCAAACGCTTACCTCAACGTATGTCGGAAGCTAAAATACCAGCGAGCGAGACGTCAACACACAAGCGGACACGGATTTTTCACTCGGCGCTCAAGCATACACATTCGAGGCCGTCAAGCAAAGCGCGAGAGACTGGGCAACCACTTCAAACAGCTCAGATCGTAGCTTAAGTACACCACACTAACCACAAAAATAAAAAGAACTAGCGAACTGACGTGAACGCCGCACAAGAAGCCTCCATGAGCTCGAATCGCTCGGCGCGAACGAGCGACGCGCATGCACGATGATCGAGCGCCAGAGCGCTCCGGCGCGAGCACATACAACGTTAAAATGACAAACAATGGTTCACTTACATGATCGTTGAACCATGGGCCAGAGCTTTGTGTCGTCGACCTAGCAGCTGTCCATCGGTGGACCCGAAACAACGCCGCTTGCCGCACCGTCGCCCACGACTACAGCAGTACGGCTCCTTCGCTGGCCTTCAACCCAAGGCCAGTCATGCCGGCGCAATCACGTGATCAAACATGGCCGCGCCCGTTCGCCGTTGCTGAAAACCGTCTATAGACCAGATCGTTCTTCGACATGGAGCCCCGTCTTACGTGATCACTGACAGAGGCACAGCTTTCACGGCCCAGCTACATACGCTACTACACAAATACATACGCATTTGTGTATCAAATAATTACATTGCTAAATTTAGAGATGAAATTATGGAAAATATATGCTCTAGAATGCGGAAGCACTAGGACTCGAAGCAGTTGTCGTGCGCTCCAGAGCGAGTGTTAGTTTTCTACAGGGCCAAGTGTACACATTTATATGAAAAGTCTGTATGATTTACGCTCTATTTATTGAACAAATATAGATAGCCCCGGACACAGTGGTACAAGTCTGGTTGGATAAGCAGGAGAAAGAGTTGGAGGCTGTAACAGCGGCGGGCTTCCACGCACTGTTGTCTAGCTGCTGGTACCTGGATTATATTGACTATGGCAGTGATTGGAAGCAGTACTACGACTGCGACCCACACAATTTCACAGGTAAGTGTTAAGAACGTTGCAACTGGCCTTTTTTTTTGCAAGCTCAGAAAAGCATTCAGGCAGAACCCATCTCATGATGACTGTTGACGGTAAGGCGATTAGCATTACACAGCACAGCACAAAGTGTAGGTGAAGACACCTTTATTTTGAATCCGTGCTAATCATTCTGAGACATACGTTTTCTTCTGTGTTGGCCAACTTTGTTATCACACTTGCTCACCAGAGTCGGCCAAAACCATGAGGCCATTTGTCTTCAGAAAACTACGATGTTTTGCTTCACACAGTCACCCACATGGTTCAAGACCGTTCTCAGGCCGGGGCAGCCGCATTGCAATTTGGCAGAATGCTGAAATGTATTGCGTACCAAGCTTATCTACATAAAACAGCCCTGGCATATCTGTAATAATTCGTAACCCGCAATTACAACTTCCATGACTACCCGTGGAATTTCCCGACGTTAAACTTCATCAATATGTATACAATATTGGAGAAAAATAAAGGCGATGTGACCCCAACGGAAATGACGGTTTAAGTAGGAGAATACCTCTGTAGGTAAAATAAAAAAAATCGGCGGAATAATTCTCGCGATGTCTGTCAACGGTAATGCGTTTAGCATTGAATCAGTACGGCGACACAATGTATTTCCGCCGTCGCAACGAGTTATATATGAGGATTGTATCGCAGCGGCGCTCTTCTGTCGCGCTTCTTCCCGGACAGGCTGCGTCATCCAGTAGCGGTGCCGAGAAGTCCGCCCGTAGACTCGGAGACTAGAAGCGTGGCGTGCTGGCGCCTTCGAACGCCGATAATTGTTCCCTAGCTTGCCACACATCCAGTGGCACATAGTTTAGGCTAGGCTTGTGGACACGTAGTCAATGATCCAGATTGGCGAGAGCTTCACCGAAGAGCGGCACATACCCAATGCATTCATGGCGCAGCTCACTAAAGCGCTGGTCTGAAAGACGTTCACTGAAACGTGGCACATACCCAATGCATCTGCGGCCCAGCCTGCTAAAGCGTCGAGTACATGAGGGGCCCTTGTGACGTTGGTTCGATGCAGCTCAGCATCAAAGAAATTTAACGGATTTTGTTTTGTCATTGTAGAGCGGTACATTTCCAGTCGCATATACCTACTTGTCCAAGTTGGCGTGAAAAACATTCATTGAAGAGTCGCACATACCTAGTGGCACATACCAAGTTAATCAAGTTGGCAATATAGTGGCTCATTGCAGATCAGCACAGACGCGATTCGCACATGCCCAGTGCTCTAAATCGACGTCGAAGAGTTTCTTCGAGCAGTGGTAACCACCAACTCCCCTCATCTACAGCGACCGATGTCGGTGTGGAAGAGATTTGCTGAGCAGTGGCAGATATGTACACATTGCCACGTAATGACCCAAGTTGAACAGACGGGTTGGTTTTCCCCCGTTCCCTCAGCACGGCAGCCCGATGCTCTACGCATTATACCGGGAACCACCCAGTGACCCAGGTAGGCGACACAAAGTAGCTATACACATGCAAACATACAAATCCCTCAGAGAGTGCCTGGAGAACCCTAAGACTGCTAACAAATTAAAGCTGTGTGAGTGGGACGCTCTCCTTACTCAAACGAGGTGCGACGTGATAGAGTGCCACGCTCAGTGACTCCCTCTCTGTTTACCCTCAACTCACGCAGGAAGACGTTGTCTTTCATCGACTCCTACTGGAAGTTAATCGACTTCCAACTTTGTACTGTTCCCCAGGCGCAAGATTTCGCTTAAATGCTCATTTATTTGTAATAATCTTCAATTAGATGGTCAATCTTCAATCTCCGGAACGCCTTTTCAGCTATGTTTATATGGAAGTGTTGTAAAAAAACTGATTTTTTTCGCTACTAACTAGGATAAACCAGAATACTAAAGTCTCGCGAAAAAATAATAATTGTCCTTTTTTTCCTGAATGAAGCTGGTACGTGCATAAAAAGTGTTGCAGTTTAACCAGAAAGGCCAAGCATCAATTGCGATAGCAAATTAGTAGAGAGCTATACGAATTAAGGATAGTAGTTTTATCAGCTGTATAAACTTGGACATGTAGCAGCATCGGCAACGCTCAGTGAACGCGCGCGTCGTTGGTGACTGTTGTCGGTGCCTCTGGCGGCGGCTCGGAGGTTTTCGACATCAGAACGGCACACTGGTCGAGCAGCGTCGGAAGTATTTACCACCTTCTCGCCACGCAACCTTTTATATAAATACGCATTTGGTGCCGCAGCTAAACGTCATCTTCCCTCCCTCCCGTCTCCCCACGGCCTTTCGCGCGACGAAAGATGTCGCGTTTGCTCTCCGCCGTGCGTTCGCTCCCCGTGAAAGCGCGCATCCCTTTCGCGCTTTCAATCGCACATAGAGCATACGGCGCGCGGCGACGATTTCATCGCCGTTCGACTTCGTACGGAACCTCACGGCGATGGCGACGACGACGCCGACGGCAAGAATCCGCATGTAGTGTCCATATAATTGCTATCGCAATAAAAATGAGTAACAATACAGCAAAATTGAACAAGGAGAACACATCCAGGGGACGGACGAACGCTTCGTCCGTCACCGTCTTACGTCCTGAGTCTTACAGCTGCTTTTCCCTTGGCATTGCTTACGGCATTTCTTTACGGCATACTGTTTTCAGCACATTGTATGCTTTGAGACACAGATGCATTGCAAACTATTCTACCTACCCACCTACCTGCTCAGTGCTGCGAGAAAAAACCGGGGTGTAATTTCAAGTTAAAGAACAACCTCCATGACACGGTCGAGATAGGCGCGCCATTTTTTGTCGTAAAGGATGAGCGCCAAGCCATCCTACGACTCAATGCCAGCGAAGCGCCCCGACGAGTAGGAGGACAACGTCGTTCCGTGTTAGGAACACTGGCTGGGGCCTGAAGTATAGTGTTCGCACGGTAAGTGAAGCTTCACGGAAGCAAAATCTTGTGGTATACGCCGAGCACATCCGTGTGCATGCGGCTAGCGCGTTGACCTGGCCTACATGCGACCATCAGCCGTTTACTATGAGAGCAGGCGTACTCTCTCTCGAGCCTTGTTCACTTTTACATCCCATCCGCTAACCTTCAATTCCATGTGCCCCTCGGGTACACAGATAAGACATCTGCGGTATGGAGTGTTCGCCCTTTAATTACTCACAGCAGCCGCTTCCTTCCCAAACTTCCACATGACTGTTTTTCGTACCACAAATGCATCGCCGCTGTCAAAATCAGGAACACTGCACGGCTGTCACTGACATGCAAGGCGTTTATATTCGTACAGACTCTGAAGCACTGTGGTTTCAATCTGTGATGGCCCGTTAGCATGAATCTGCCGAAGACTGCAAATATATTCCCAGATCGTCCTTCGTCCATGGCGTGGTGCGTGCTGTACGGCATCTTCAAGTCCAACCTGACCACAAGGGCAGTCGAGAGAGCCCTGTTCAGATATCACCGCGGAACGAAACACGGAGACTAACGCAAACGTGCACACACGACGCCTCTGCCGCGGTACCGGGCCTACGGAGCCGTACACACATTAGCACACACCACCCTAACAAAACCGCCAATGTGCCTCGACAACATGGCCACTACAGCAAAAAATGCCACGCGACTTTCATCATATTTTTCTTCTAGCGGCCTCGCCTCAGTTCATTCCTTCCTCCATGGCACTGCTGTTTCTTCCGTGGGCTATTGTCTATTTGCAATACCTACCGCCCCATCGCGTGCAGGTTCTTAGGCAACAGGACAGCATCGCTTTTCAGGCGGCAGCAAGCGATGACGCTGGCCCGGGCGAGACTCCGCGCTCCTCTCCTGTGTGACCAATCTAAAACGGTGGCCGAAGTTGCGGACGCTCTCGTAGGGTTGCCAGATGGCCCCAACAAAAAATAGCCAAATGATCTCAAAATGTAGCCCAAAGATAGCCAGACCCAATTTTTTTTGTGGTCCAAAAGTAGCCCGAAACATAGCCAAAAGTTTGATGATGTTCTGCAGGTGTCTTATAGATGGTGCAGATGGTTCACCGCGTATTTCCGGCTCCAAAATTACTTCCCCCGCATGCAACCAGCACAACAGTGGCCTCAAGACCTGCGTAAAGAATTATAGTGAGAGCTGCCACTCAGACGTGGATTTGGACACCACTTATTGTTACCAGCTGAAGGATTTTGTTTCCGATTGGTTCATGACGCTATCAGTATGTACTGAGCCACGTTGTGAGCTAACTTTTGTTCACGCCTCGCTTTACTCAAGGCATTTTTCTATAAGTGTCGGGCAAAATACTGCCAGCTCCAGCCTCTAGGGTCAGCTTCGGCTGGTCACGATCGACTGCCCAAGAGGCGGCCCGAGCTCAATGCTTTTTAGAATAGTGGTGCCTTGCCTAAGCTCGATTCATAAAATAAGCATGTTATTTCTATTCCGCTCTTTCTCTTTCTCAATTATGTATTTTTTACTCGAAAGCAGCTTGACGCTGAGTTAGCAAATGCTGCCGCTTAGAGGCACACTGGACTCTGGAGAAAACTTGAAACCTTCTCGCATTTTCCTTGTGCGAAGAAGGGACAGCTGTGACTGCAAGTCGCCTTTGAGTGCAAAAACGGAACGACCTGCTGGGCCGTAGCAGAAGAGCTGAATAGCCAAATATAGCCGTATGCAGTTTAATTGCCACCTGGATTACGGCGCTGGCAATAACCCAGGTGGTATTAGTATCGAAGCGTTGAACTGTGCAATATTTAAACAGGGATTCCTAGGCAAGATTCGTGCAATCTGAAAACGTGTGCGTAAGTTTCCGTGAATGCAGGCACGAATGCGTGTGTTGCCAAATTTCCGAGGGGGGCTGTATACCTTACCTTCAGTGTGACTTGAAAAAAATAAAGAAATGTAATTCCACTGGGAACACACGCGCGCGGCGACGATGTTACCGTGTTTGAACTTTAGACGCAACCTCACAGCGACGACCACGGTAGAAATGCGCTTGGAGTTCTCATATAATTTCAATCGCAATAAAAGGAAAAACCTCTTGCTCAGTTACCTGTTATCATAGACAACCACTTGTGTTAAACCTAGTGAAAGCATTCTCACGTTCCAAAAATACTCATTTTACGGGTGGTCAGCCCGCCGGGGCAAACAACAGTAAAGGAAACGAGCCCGCGCACTCTGATAACTCGTTCTTCGCGAACACACTCGGCTGGATTAGGTTGGCGCACCCTCCGTTACCGTCACTACGTCACACTAAGTGAAAATGGCGCACCTACGTTCTTACTTATGCAAAAAGGAAACGCAATAAATATCCTATAGCGCATTCGATTATCCTTTCTTTAATAAAGCCGGTGGGCCGGCAATATCTGTGTTTCCAAAGACTAGAAGGGCAAGAGGGGACGGAACGGCAGCGGTCGTCCACGCGCACCGTGCCGTGGCTACCGATCTTGAGATAACGGCAGACGACGAGCCAGTACAAAGTACGTCCAGCACAAGTACGAAGTGCGACAGTGCGCTCGTGCCTGTGCCGAAGTTCGTGATCATGGCGCTGGCTAACACTCCTAGGGCTAGATCTAGTAAACATAAATACCCAAGTTAGTGGACGAATTGATGGCCGTCGCCGTAGCACAATTGGTAGTGCAACGCACGCGTACTGCGGAGGTTGCGGGTTCGGCTCCCACGGGCGACAAGTTATCTTTTCGTCTCCTTTCATTTCCCTTTTCTTCATTATTTTCTACATTCCAATTTCAACTACACTTAATTTCCTCGATGCTTTCGTTGGCTTCGTTGTCTGTTGGCTATATGTGGTTATTGTAAAGTCTACTGTAATTCACCTTAATCCACCTTTGTGTACATTATTCGACCTTAATCCACCTTAATCCCCCCTACACCTTGTTAATACACCTTAATAGATCTTAATTCACCTTATCCGAACCTAATGCACCATAATCCCTAATACACTTCAATCGACCTTAATACACCCTACCGCACCTATTTCTACTTATTCCACCCAAATCCTCCTTTATCAACCTTAATCTACATTATTCAACCTTCATCCACCTAAATCCACCCTAATCCAATCACTAATCAGTAATTAATTTTGCTAATACATGGCTTGACATACTTTGGTTTGCTTCTGGCCTTCCTTAGGTCACGTTACTTTCCGTACCTCACAACGTGACATTGAAACAGAGATCTAACTAAGGCTTTCGCCTTAAAATGTGGACTAGCCAGCGCCCATCACCTCCAATACAACAGGTATACTTGCCATTAATTTTTTTTCAAGCCCTGCATTCATTTTATTTTTGCAACTGACACACACATACAAGTGAGCTGGAAAGAACAGCTCCCCTACAAGGTGCTCTTTCGATTTTCTGTAAAACAGGCAACGGATGCTAACAACCACGAAAAGTGTGTGGAGAGGCCGTGTCTTCGGGCATAATTGTTCAGTGAAAAGCAAAATCTATAGTGCTGCATTTGCGACTGAATAACAGTTGACGACGTGCGAGAACCCCATTTTTATGCAACGTAAAAGTTAACATAGCAAACAGGCTGTAAACATTTATAAAAATGCAGCATTGGGGGATGCTTGGGGTTAGGAGGAAGAAGAAGAAGCCGACCAGTGCGGACGGCTGAATATCGGCTCCCGCTTTGTTAAATGTTTTCGGCAGGTTCTTTTGGCTGCCACGTTAGACATTTCCATCATTCGACCCGGTTTGTCGCAAGGAATCGGAGGACACCGAACTTTCACCGGTGGGTGCTTTTGTGACTTTTCTCCGAGCTGTTTTCTGGTGGACCACGCTGGCGCGCCGCTAAACCTAACGCGCTCAGCCTAACGGCGGAGCGGTCGCCGCTCGGCGAGACGCTCGCTTGAGACGCTCGGCGAGTCGCGGCGAGAAGCGGTGCTATGGCCTCCAATCCAAGCGTGGTGATTGTTGAAGGCATGGATATTACCCCGGAGGACGCGGAGTGCTCAGGCTGGGTAACAGCGCTGGGCAAAAGGAAGAAGAAGAAGAGCGGGCCGGCCGAGCCAAGGATGCCGGGGCCCGAAGCGAAGCAAAAAGGCGAGAAACGCGGCCGCCGCACGGCCGCACCACGGAGCGCGTTGAAGCGTATCGTGGACGCCTCGAGGCTCCCCAGACTACCGAGGGATCAATTCAAGATCATCGTCCGACCTCGAGGGGGGCTGGACTTGAAAAAGTCGGATTTGATACAACTCGCACGGGCGCTGGCCATGGCGGCGGCCCTGGCGCCGGAACAAGTGCGGGATGACACGGTGTGCCCCAATGGCATCCAGAACATTCTAGTTCTTTCCACGCCGCATGAGGCGAATGCGCGCGCCTACGCCAGGATCCAGAGGATCCACACGAAGGAGGGCCCCTTCGACGTGGCAGCATACATTGCGGCATCGGATGACACCTGCAAGGGAGTGGTGCGGGGGGTGGACCCCGGGATAAGCGACGCCGATCTAAAGGCGCTCATCGTCAACCACCGAAACCCCGAGGCATTGGAAGTACGCAGAATCAAGAAGACCCCCACGATCGTTGTGCTCTTTGAAGGACAAAGGGTGCCGAATCACGTGGTCTGCGGGACAGTCATGTTGCCTTGCGCCCTGTATCGCAGGCAAGTAGACGTTTGCTACACGTGTGGAGAGCTCGGCCATAGAGCAGACGTCTGCCCTAACGGCGAGGACAAAAGGAAATGCCGCGGTTGCGACATGGTTTCCCCACCAGAAGATCATCAGTGTGACCCAAAGTGCGCCATCTGCGGAGGCGCACACCCGACGGCGGACCGCAGATGCAGCCAGCGCTTCCAGGTGCCGTACATCGTGCGTCGGAGGCGGCGGCGCCGGCGGCGCGCCCGGGAGGCGCAAGTAGCTGCAGCATCACGTGATGCCAGCGTGGCAAGCGTGTCCCATTCCCGGGGCCGGTCGGCAACGAGAGGGCGCTCCCGATCCAGGGAGCGCTCCTGCAGCAGAGTGCGCTCCCGATCCAGGGGGCACCCCGTCAGCAGAGAGCGCTCCAGTTCCAGGGGGCGCTCGCCCTCCAGTGTTCGCATCCAGCAGGGGCCTACCTGGGTGGACAAGGTCACGGCGACGACTACTGGAAAGAAGGTAACGCATGGTACACTGCCAGAGCAGACGGAGGATCCGCGTCTTGAGGCTTTAAAGCAGGAAAACGCGCAGCTCAAGGCGGAAATGCGTAAGTTGAGGGAAGACCTCGAATTGATTCGGAGAGCTCAGAACGGTCATGGCAGCACGTCGCCCGCACCCGCACTAAAGCCAGTGCTAGGTCAGGCAAAGCGTAAAGCGCCCCCTCCCGAGTCGACTGAAGCTGCGGCGGAGCTGATGGAGGAGGCGCCCGCGTCCGCTTCCACCCCCGCCGCGACCACCGCGAAAGAATCGCTTGCGGAAGTCCTCGATCGATTAGCGGAGGCGATTAGAACACAGTCCGGAGCTATCGAGCAACAATCCGAGACCATCAAGAAACAGTCTGAGGCCATTGCTACCCTCGACCGCAGAATGGGGATAATGGAGGCTAAAGTAGCTGACGTAACCAGACTGAAGGTGGTCGGTAAGGTTAAGAAAACACAGCAGAATTCCGAAGCGTTGGGCAAGTGCACAGCGCTCAAGGGGATTCTAAATTAATAAAGTCAAAATGGCGGACAACACAGACAGATTATTTGTGTGGCAATGGAACTGCGCCAGCTTCCAGAGGCGAAAGGCCGCGCTACAGCAGTTTGTGAAAACGCAAGCGGACAAACCGCACGTCCTGCTCCTACAGGAGACCCTTTGTGAGGAGGCGACCTTCTCTGGTTACCGCGTCGTCTCGACGAGAGGAGACCATAGGAGAGGGGTAATTACGATGGTTAAGAAGGCAATTTCCTTCCAGGAGCACGAGATCACAATAGGCAGAGCTGATGCCAGCACTAGATTGGAAGTGCAGCTGGTTGAGATAATCCCTAGTGGCAGGATCAAACAGAGCATATTCGTCCTCAATGTGTACAGCCCTCCGACAGATAAGAGGCAAAGTTTTCGCGGACTCCTAGGCAGAGCAGTCGCCATAGCGGGTGACAGCCCTCTGATAGTGGCAGGAGACTTCAATGCCCCCCACATGGCCTGGGGGTATGATAGACAAACGGCGAAGGGAGTGAACTTAGTCAGCACAGCAGAAGACTGCGCGTTGACCCTAGTGGCGGATCCCCGCTTTCCGACGAGGATAGGCACCTCGGTCTCGAGAGACACGATGCCAGATTTGGCCTTTGTTAGAAACATTGACGCAGCCTGGACTAACTTGCAGGAAAATCTAGGGAGCGACCATCACATTGTAGCGTTATCAATCAGGATCAGAGCGGCCCCACTTAGGATATCAAAGTACGTTGATTGGGATCTCTTCAGAAAGATACGGGACGAGGATGAGTCGGAGTACAGTGCACTGGAAGATCTACTCGCGCAGGTCAAGAGAGACGTTGAAAGGGCCACCAAAGAAATATCCACGGACCTCGAGACCCCCAGGATGGATGCGCGCTTGGCGCATCTCCTGGAGGCCAAGAGGTCTGTGCTGGAGAGATGGAAAACGCAAAGGCTAAACCGCAGGCTGAGAAAGAAGATCGCGGAGCTTAATCGCAGCATAGAGGCACACTGTCTGGAGCTCAACAGACAACAATGGAACGAAGCCTGCTCCGCAGCAGACGGGCGAATGCGCACGGGGGGGAAATGGAACCTACTTAAGCACCTGCTCGATGATAAACAGACCAAGGGTAACCAGAGGCTCGCCGTAGATAGGCTAGTGCATAAGCAAAAAGAGGGGGGTCATTCTGATGCGTCCCTTCTCCGAGATCTGGCACGGAAGTATCTTCCGATAGGGAAGGAGGAATTACAGGAATGCCCTCAATACGTGGGGAAGGACGCACCAAAGCTCGATGATCCGTTTTCGGAGGCAGATATCAGGGAGGTCCTCCACAATCTCAATGGCAGGTCGGCCCCTGGGCCGGATGGCATAACCAACCGGGTCTTGAGGAACCTAGACGACCGGTCCATTAGCACTATTACGAAGGAAATCAACAGGGTATGGGAGGAAGGTAATGTTCCGGACTCGTGGAAGCAGGCGACGGTGGTACTGATTCCTAAGCCTGAAAAGCCCCCAAGCCTGGACAACCTCCGGCCCATTTCACTCACGTCATGTTTAGGTAAAGTTGCCGAGCACGCTATACACAATAGGATCTCAAAACACATAGAGCGCGAGGGTTTGTTCCCGTACAATATAGTAGGGTTTAGACCATCACTTTCTACGCAAGACGTCATGCTACTGCTTAAAAGACAGGTTATTGACAACAGGACTAGAGACGTCAGGGGAATTCTCGCACTATATTTGACCAAAGCCTTCGACACCGTGTCGCACGACTTCATCTTAAATGAGATTTCGGCATTGAACTTGGGCGGTAGATTTTTCGCGTTTGTGGAGTCCTTCCTGAGGGGCAGGACGGCGGTCGTCAAAGTGGGGCAGACCAAATCAGAACCATTCGCGCTAGGAAACAGAGGCACACCACAAGGGGCGGTGATCTCGCCCCTCCTGTTTAACATTGCAATGCACGGGCTCTCGAAGCGGCTGGCCGCCGTGCCAAATGTGGGACACGCGCTGTACGCCGATGACATTACGATCTGGTGCCCGGGAGGCTCGGAGGCGGCTGTGGAACAGGCGCTCCAGGAGGCCTTGGATGTGACCGAGTCCTTTCTGGAGGGCACGGGTCTCCGACTCTCCCCGACCAAGTCAGAGCTCATGTTATACAGACCGGCAAGGCAGGGGGTTCGGGGACTCGTGCCGCTCGAGCAGATCCCCATAGATGTGTACACGCGGGACGGCCAGAAGATCCCCAGGGTGAATTCGATCAGAATTCTAGGATTGTTGCTCGATGCCAGGGGCTGTAATGCCAAAACCATTGCGCATCTGACCGCCAAAACCGAGAATATCCTCAGATTAATCATGAGAGTCTCCAATAAGAAGGGGGGCCTAGGCGAGGACAACCTACTTAGGGCGCATCACGCTTTTCTTATGAGCCACATCAACTATGTGGTTTCGGCCCTGCAGTGGACTAAGACTGAAAGGGACAAGCTTGATACGTTGATGCGGAAAAGCGTCAAGAAGGTACTGGGTATTCCGGTCACGGCGAGCACGGACAGGCTAATGCAGCTCGGCGTTCATAACACCACCCTCGAACTAATAGAGGCGCAACAAGCGGCGCAGATCACGAGGCTTTCGGGCTCCAGCGCGGGTAGGCGCCTCTTGGATGCGGCGGGCTTGCGGCCGCGTTACAGTCACAGTGAGGCGGTTCAGCTGGACGAGAGCTCCAGAAGGTCGTCGGTCCCTTCCCTAGAAACGTTCATCCACAGCATAATGCGGGCAGGCGAGCAGCTCGTGCCAGGACGATTTTAAAGACAACGGTCGGCCTGGAAACTTTCGTGGACGCAGCTCAATATGCGCGCTCCGGTAAATTCGCGGTCACGGCGGTCAGCGAGAAGGGCGAGCTCATATCTGCGGCCTCGGTAGGCGCTGTCACGGCCGACGTGGCAGAGCAGGTGGCGGTACCGCTGGCGATGCAGGATTTTAAAAGGCCGTATATCTACACTGACTCACGCGCGGCCGTCAGGGCTTTCGCTTCGGGAATGGTTGCGAGACAGGCGGAGGCGCTTCTGAAGAGCAAGTCAAGAACTTATTCTGACCCCGTGCATTACATTACGTGGTTTCCCGCTCACATGGGTGACAACGTGCTGCCGGGCCGTCCGAATCCCAATGAGATTGCTCACCGCCGTGCGCGAGAATTCACGCGCCGCGACGGCGGTGAGGCTTCATTGGATCCGGAGGAGCTCGGCCACAGCGACCCGTTATTAACATTTCATGAAATCGTCTCCCACTATAAAGAGGAACGCAGGCGCTTCCCGCCTCCACACCCAAATCTATGTAGAGCTCAATCAATCACGCTTAGGATGCTTCAGACGAGGTCATATCCCTCACGAGGTTTCCTAAGCAGGATTAATACAGAAATTGACCCACAGTGCCCGGATTGTGGGGAGGTGTTTAGCACTCTAGCACATATGCTCTGGCAGTGTCCTGCGTTACGGGATACGTCACTCACCAGCGAACAGGACTGGGACGAGGCCATCTCAAGTACGGAACTCAAGTTCCAGTCCATGGCCGTCCAGAGGGCCCGTGAAAGAGCGGAGAGGCTTGGCCTCCCGATTCCGACATGGGAGCAGCCAGCGGCGAGCCGGGGGCCCCAGCGGGTCTCCACCGGCTAGTCCCTCAGGACCTCAATAAAAGTTCATTGTCTGTCTGTCTGTTGGGGGATGCTTCGATACGAGCAATAATAAAGGCATCTTACCTCGCAAACAGTACTGTTCTTTGTCGGAACGAAGTTCTTTTGGCCAATGATGTGCAGCCACTGCTTTTTGCGCAAGCCGTCATGTTTGCCTTGTCATAAAAACTGCATAACCATCGTCACGCTTCTTGCTGCAGTTATATGCCCAGAAGCACGGTATGGGGCTAGCAGACACTGCACGAAACCACGTGCAACATTCTCTATGCGCCGAGCCAGCCGAGCTAAGGCGGAAAATGGCGCGAATGAAGAAGCAAAACACAAGCAAAGCGCGAGATCCGCTCGTTTCCAAGGGCAGCGGCAGGAAGACGAATTGTCGTGCCGGGAAACGGGGGCAAGACCGGCGGCCGCTGAGGAGAAGCGCGAGGTGCGAGGAGGTCGCGTGGTGGCGGCAGAGTTCAGAGTGGCGGTACTTTAAAATTATAAAGGGGCTTCACTCGTCGCTGGTGAGTGCCGCCTCCCAGCGGCGGCGGCGACGACGATTGAGCTCGAAGTTTCTCCCTGTCTAACCAACGTCCGCCGGAACTGGAGCGGCGGCAGCGACAGCGCCTTTTCCGGCATATTCCCAAATGCTTTTTTCGCCGCGTAGCTCTGTTTCCGCACGCTTTACACTTGTCCGTCGGGTATAGGCTCGGGTAACAGTGGCGTAGGATCGCCGGGCTGGCGTAGCTGTGCGTTTGCAATTGTCTCCAAGTTACGGTCTTTGTCTTGTTTAAGCAACAAAATTTATTTTACAGCTTAAGTTCATGTTTCTGGACTGCCCGAATATTCAGAAGGTTTTTGCGAAAAATCTCAAGAAGTGGTTGGTGACTAGCTTTATCATCAAGGCTGACTCTCAATATGCTGATTCGCATTCATTTCGTGTTGAGATTGAGAATATGAAGCAGCTACTTTAACATACATTGCCCCCTGTGGAAGATCAATATAACGTGGTTTGTAATCAGTGTCGTAAACGTGCTCGGAATCTCCATTTTGCTGCTCTAAAAGCTGCTTAGAAATGGTATGAGCCAGTAGCATCACTAGTATCGAAAACAGAAGCCAATGTTTCTACGACGAAAAAGGAATGCATTGCTATCATTTGGGGTTCAGCAAAATTTGGACTTTACCTGTATGGTAAGTCACTCAAAGTCGTAAGTGACCACCACGCCTTGGGTTGGCTGGTTAACTGAAGGACCCTTCAGGGCGCCTTGTGTGATGGAGCGCCAGACTGCAAGAGTTCCAATCACCGCGTCGGGTAGTGTGGACGGAAACAGTATGATGCAGATTGGCTCTCGCGTGTATCCCAATTGACACGCCGCTGCAAGAAGAAAGGATGATGATGCTTTTCAGTGAAGAAAAAGCGCCGACGGCTATGTCCAATAGCGGCGAGCTTACGCAAGACTAAGACGCATTGTAGAGTACTTGGAAGAAGAAAACAAGGTTGTCCCTAAGGTATTTAGGTCTGGATTGTACTTCCAATCGAAATGACCGTCCTCGTAGAGAAGAACTTTACTCCAGTCAATGCGAACTATCTTCAGCATGGCCGCCAGAGAGTGTACATGTCCTTCGTGGTTAACCAACTGCAGTGCACCTCAGGTTCTCCCGTACGCTCATGAGAATTCAGGAGAAGTATTACTGGCGGCTCCGGAACGCCGATGTCGCTCATTACGTCAGGACATGCCGGCATTGTTATCGACACAAGATACCGCCTGCAATGCCAGTGGAATTGTTACCGCCCGTCAAAACTGCTTATTGTTCTTTCCAGAACATCAGTCTGGACTTATATAAACACTTTCCGACATCAACGTCTGGGAATATGTGGATCGTAGTGGCTGATATCAATAATTGGCCGACATCTCGCATGCTAGGAAAGTAGACTCATATTAGAAACAATATTAACAGGATGACAACCAAAATTATTTTTGGAAAAGATTAGACGGTTTTGTGACGAAGCAGTAGCGGCTACCGACTACTTCCCCCTCTAATTCGAAGAAAAGCCCTGGCCAAATGTAATGCGGCCAAAAATACCGAATTTTTCATCGAGAACACCCTGCTGAAAGATAGTGCCCCAGAAGTCTTCACCATCGACAAGGGAACAGCTTTTACAGAGCAGCTGACTCAACCCACCTTGCAATAACGCCAGACGAGTCACCGAAGGACGACAGCCTATCACCCGCAGACGAATGACCTTACAGTGTGCCTGAATAGAGCATTTGCCGACATGTTAGCGACGTTAGCTGTCACACGTCAGTGCCAAAATACAAACTGGGTAACGCCGTTCAAGCTGGAACCTCCTGAGGTTCTCTCAGGAGGACTCTCGATGGCATGCTGCCGCACCTCACCGACGAATACAATCTTCACGTCCCCGGCTACTTAAAACACGCGGAAGAAGCACAACAACTTGATCTCCCGCCTTGACATCAAGAACCAGCAAAAGATGGACAATCGACAATACAACCTTCAACGACGCTACATGGTTTTATTTCTCCATTTAGTATTCTCTCTGTACCATTGTGACGACGCCAACGCTTTTTAAGACGGTTGGCATGGCACGTATCGGAACATGTCGCCAAACCTAGAGTATTTATGCTGCATGCTTGACGCTTATAGTGGCATACATTCTAGAATGCACGCGAGCACTAGGCATTATGCTGGAATCTCTAAGTGACGTGTAAATAGCCGACGCCATTGTCCCGCAGATCAGATTTTTGACAATTCCCGAACATGCTCGCCGTTATCGTTCTAATTTTAGTGTCAGTTGTATTGCTGGGCACGAATCCGCCCGATGAAGAGATATTTTTGTGAGCCACACTTCTTGCTACGGCGTGGTTCCTCGTCTGCACCACTACGTTACAATTCGAAGCAATAAAACGACAGACACCAGCCAAAGAAAAAGCTAAAAAAATTTTAAATTGAATAAAAGACGTTTCGGCTTCGCTACGTAAGCCTTGTTCACAATCTATGATTCGATTTTTTATTTTTTAGCTATTCTTTTGGTCGGTGTCTGTCGTTTTACCAGACGGGCTTCCGTCTAACCCTCGACTTTACGTTACAATATAATTAGCGAAGGCCGAAGAGCCACGGCAAACTGCACTTACGCCCGAAAATATTAGTGAACATAGGTTCTGAAGTTCTCGTACGATATTTGAAATGATAAATCACAATTTGCACGTAGCGTAGACTCCGTGTTCGCACACATCTCTACTTAAGTGAAGCAGGCGTGCAGCAGTTTATTTTTATTACGCTGTGACGAAGGGAAAATATTGACTGCCTGCTTTAGGTGCGGGGACTGGCAATTGGGTGCCGAGATTTGAAGACCAAGTCACAAATGTAATTCTTGAAATCTATCTGTTTTTCGTCACGCTTTACATGAATGTTATTTTATGTATAGGCACGGACACACAGAAGTCGTTGGTTCTTGGTGGTGAAGCCTGCATATGGGCAGAGTTTGTGGACGCCACTAATCTCATCAGCCGCACATGGTAAGTCACGAATTATCAATCCATCTCAAAAAACACAAATGTTGGGTATGTAGGTAGAGGCTTGGTAGAGTTGGTAATTAATGGCAAAATGGGCAGAGCGCGGAAGTCCAGGAACAAAGAAAAATCTATAGGGCGCCGTGTGTGTCGTTCTGTGAGCTATATCCCTGCAGGTGGTAGCGCTTGTTATTTCTTTGCATAAAATATATAAACTAGCCAAATAAATAGCCGCAATTGGCGGTACGTTTGGAAAAATTAGGCTGTCGAATTAGGCTGTCTGCAAGGTAAGCGTAGGCACATAATATTCGGGCATATAACTACTCCGTGGCATATAGCGAAGGAACATTTTCCAACGTCATACAAGGTTGACCTCAATTCGAAATAGAAGTTTTTTGTGAAGCGCAGCTAGTTTTCTTGACCCCACGAAAACCAAAATTGTTGGTGATGGTTTTAGTTTGTACTTACGGAAACTGTGTTCGATCAGGTGTGCTGTAATTGTCCAGTTTGCAGCCTAGGTCAAGCCATATGCCAAGATAAAAAAAGCCATTTTACCCTTTGATTCCTCACATTCGAAACTGATTAAAATGGGAATCACATAATCATGTTTGAGGAAAGCTCTTTCGAAGCCCTCCCCCACACAGGATCAAGGAAAGCTTCAATCACCGAGGAGCAAGGTAGCAGCTGGCGAGTTTCACGAGTCCGCTGCTTTAAGTTGTCGCAACGAACGCGCTCAATAGAGCCGCGCAAGGAGCGCGCGGAAGGTGTTGTAGGCGCCCCGAAGAAGAGTCACCTATTTGGGCTTGTGTCATATGTTCTTAAGTTTGCGCACAACATGAATAATGTCGCAGAGAAGCATTGGGGTGCCTCTTGTGCTTTCTGCGCCATGCAAGTGGGCACACTTGTGAAGTCAAGTGAGGAAATACTGTTTGCCGCTTCGCAGTTCACCTTCGCTTCTCTGCCTGTGCCACGGTCGCCAGCAACGGGAGGCGGTCGTGATGTACACCGAAACGCCAGTGTGGCCCATGCGCTACTTGTGTCGTGCACAGAATTCTTTCAAGTTGTGGTCGAGCTTACTTGGTCCGAACGGGCCAGTGCCGTTCGGACCAAGTAAGCTCGACCACAACTCAAAAAGAAAGAAGAAAGCAAGCTGTCGTTCAGACAGTCTGCGAAAGCACTTTAGGTTTTCGAAATGAGAATCAGGCTCGAAGTTTGCTTTACACTGCAAAAGTTGCGGTTGCTATCCATGGTTCAAGTGGTCGGCCGTGGAAAACCGAAGTTACAGCATGAGCTTTTGGAAGAGGTTTAATAGACAATTCTGTATCCGATATCTACGTTAGCGTGGCTTCCATGGCACTTACGTGGCAAGAAGCGAAATTTATGGGTAGCCACAGCTGAGTTTTCGTATGACTCTTCTGCCAGTTGTGCGTAGTTGACCGCGTAAAGGTGCTTACCAACTATCATGATTTATGAGCTTATCCTACACGCGTTGCATGCAGTTTTTGTCGCCTCGCCTTGGCTTTAAACCTGCCGTTCTTGTTGGTGGTTTCAGAGTGTGTTGGGCGGATGCGCACATTGTCCTGCTGCAGCGAATATATTTCCAGTAAACATTTACTAGTCCACTTGTAGCGCTTGTCCCGTCTGTGTCGCCTGCCTCTGTCGTGTATCGCACTTCACTGAAGTTAAATATGCATCACCAACTGACTTGAAATTCTACTGTTCTAAAATAATGAATATTCGCAGTAATGAGGCGAAACCACCGTCAACTATTTTCACTGTGGACACCATAAGAATGCGCGAGAGATAAGATAGAGGACATAATTTGCTAAATGTATAAGAAATGTATACATGTATAGAAATCCATAGCATAATATTTTCATTGGCTATGTTCAACCTATATAGGTATGTCGCAAATATTGTACGCTTGCCAATGGCGTGCGATTTATTCGCTGCTGAGGCATCACTGAGTGACGCTCAAGTTGGTTCGGCGATATGTACTCTGCCAGTATCCACAAGGGCAGCTTGAATGCCGGTGTACATATTCCTAAAAGGCAAACAGTGAAGGGCTATAGGCCTAGCCAGAAATATCCTTTTCACTCAAATACTAACATTGAAAGGTATGGGTCGCGCTGTTATTTAGGTAGGGCGAAGATACGCAGGACGTTTTTCAGGTTAGCGACTGTAGTTGACCTCATATGGGCAGCCCGTTGCGCCGACTTAAGGCGGCTTTAATTCCCAACTCAGCCAAGGCTCCTTCTAAAAACCTCGTTCAGTCAGTCTGTCGTCGACCACCGTAAACCTGCGCAACGTCTGGCCAAGCATGTTTTCACGCTTTAAAGGTTGTGCATTTCGCTTGGTGTTTTAACTGCTCTCAGTCAACATTTTTCATTCAGAAATAATTTTTTAAATAATGTAAATACTATCGAGGTTGTCTATCGATATTTGTACGTAGAAGAAAGTGCAGTGCTAACGAGAGACACCGTTTGTCACAGGCAACCTAAAAATAAAAAAGAAATACAACTGAAATGACGTTTATTGATGCAGGCGTAGATGTAGGTCCTTCGGATAGACTGGCACAGAACGGGCGGCTAAACAGTTACGTCGGGCAGCGCTCTTAGCGGTAACTTCGGCGTCGTCTTTTGCGGAGCGATCACGATGCTGCTACTGCTGGTGGTGTGCATCATCTGCAGAACATGTTGCACGTCTTCTTCATCACAATCACCCCCGGGATAAAAAGCAGCCATCCTGGCGACTCAAACAGTAGTGATCACGAGCGGCTCACGGTAGGGCTTAAGGCGTTCGACGTGAACAATGTCACGTCCACGACAACGGAGGTCAGAGGGGGGTGTCAGTGGTTCTATTAGGTAATTCACCGCAGACGTGCGCTGGACGATGCGATAAGGTCCATCGAAGCGGGGAAGAAGTTTTGAAGAGAGCCCAGGAGCATGCGCAGGTACTGACAGCCAGACGAGGTCGCCGGGAGAGAAGACAGGTTGCTCACAGTGAGCGTCATGGAGCCTTTTCTGGCGCTGTTGCTCAGCGGTGGTGAAGTGGCGCGCTAACTTGCGACACTCCTCGGCATGACGTGCTGCAGTCGAAACGGGCACACACTCAGAAGCATCGGGCTTGTAGGGTAGCAGGGTGTCCATGGTGTGGGATGGGTGACGGCCATAAAGCAAAAAGTAGGGAGAAAATCCAGTGGTAGTCTGGGTTGCAGTGTTGTAGGCAAACGTAACAAATGGTAGGATAAGGTCCCAATCTGTGTGGTCAGATGCGACGTACATGGCCAGCATGTCACCCAGGGTCCGGTTGAAACGTTCCGTGAGTCCATTCGTCTGGGGGTGGTAGGCGGTGGTTGTCCTATGAATAACGTGGCACTGAGCCAGAAGAGCTTCGACAACCTCAGACAAAAAGACGCGCCCTCTGTCGCCGAGAATTCACGAGGTGGGCCGTGACGGAGGATGAAACAGCGGAGCAGGAAGGAGGCGACGTCGCGCGCAGTGGCGGAAGGTAGTGCCGCAGTTTCAGCATATCGCGTAAGATGGTCGACGGCGACGATGATCCAGCGGTTACCGGCCAGTGTCATAGGAAGCGGACCATAGAGATCAATGCCCACTCTATCAAATGGTCGGGCGGGACAGGGAAGGGGCTGCAAAGCTCCAGCTGAACGGCAAGGCGCAGATTTCCAACGTTGGCAGTCCGTACATGAACGAACGAATTTGCGGACGTATGTAAACATTCCGCGCCAGTAGTAGCGCTGACGAAGTCGTTCATATGTTTTGAAGACTCCAGCGTGGGCGCACTGCGGGTCAACGTGAAAGGATGCGCAGATAGTGGAGCGCAGGCTGCGCGGTATGACGAGTAGCCATTTACGGCCGTCAAATGCGTAGTTGCGTCGGTGCAGAAGGTCGTCGCGAATGGTGAAGTGAACAGCTTGGCGGCGGAGTGCGCGAGAGGCTGGCAGCGTAGGCGTCTCAGAAGTAGGGCCGCTATCCAGGGGTCGTGGCGCTGCTCTGAAGCAATTCTGGCGATGGTGAGAGGCAGGACGATGGGTGTTAATGTTGACAGGCAACTAAGGTCGGTAGGCAGAGGAGACCGTGACAGAGCATCAGCATCCGAGTGCTTGCGGCCAGAGCGGTAGACGACGTTGATGTCGAACTCTTGAAGTCGAAGAGCCCATCGGGCAAGGCGGCCACATGGGTCTTTCAAATTTGATAGCCAACAAAGGGCGTGATGATCTGTGACGACGTCAAACGGGCGGCCGTACAAGTAAGGGCGGAACTTGCTAAGGGCCCATACGATGGCTAAGCGTTCTTTTTCAGTCACAGTATAGTTGGTCTCAGCTTTGGTGAGGGTACGGCTGGCATAAGCAACAACGCATTCAGGTTGCCCGGGTTTTCGTTGTGCTAGCACGGCGCCGAGACCTATTCCGCTGGCGTCTGTGTGTACCTCCGTCGAAGCTTCAGGATCGAAGTGACGCAGAATAGGAGGTGAAGCGAGAAGACGTCGTAAAGTAGTGAACGCCTCGTCGCAGGCTGGAGACCATGATGACAGGTCGCTGGAGCTACCCAGAAGCTGTGTCAGAGGGCGTATTATGGACGCGAAGTTGCGAATGAAACGTCGAAAGTATGAACATAAGCCGACGAAACTGCGAAGTTCTTTGAGATTTGTCGGCCTAGGAAAGTCAGTAACGGCACGCAATTTCGCGGGATCAGGTTGGACGCCGTGCTTAGACACGACGTGGCCAAGAATGGTTAGCTTTCGAGCGGCAAAGTGGCATTTTTTGAGATTAAGTTGGAGCCCAGCGTTGGTAAGACACGTCAGAACGCACTCGAGGCGGTGAAGATGTGTCGTAAAATCCGGAGCGAAGACGACAATATCGTCGAGGTAACACAGACACGTTTGCCATTTCAATCCACGCAAAACAGTGTCCATCATTCGCTCGAACGTTGCGGGGGCATTACAGAGGCCGAAGGGCATCACGTTGAACTCATAAAGTCCATCAGGGGTAACAAATGCAGTTTTGGGCTTGTCAGTGGCGGCCATGGGAACCTGCCAATACCCTGAGCGCAAGTCGAGTGAGGAGAAGAATTCAGACCCCTGTAAACAGTGAAGGGCATCATCTATTCTCGGTAGAGGGTACACGTTATTGCGGGTGATCTTATTTAGGCGACGAAAGTAAACACAGAAGCAGACAGAGTCGCCCTTCTTCTTAACGAGAACGACCGGCGACGCCCACGGACTGTGAGAGGGCTGAACGATGTTGCGGCGAAGCATGTCGTCGACATGCTCACTAATGACACGGCGCTCCGTAGGAGACACACGGTATGGGCGTTGCCGCAGTGGTGAATGGGAGGCCGTGTCGATGTGGTGCGTGACAGTTGACGTGCGTCCAAGGGAAGGCTGAATAGCGTCGAAAGAAGAACGAAAATGGTACAGGACGGCGATAAGCTCCGAACGCTGCTCTGGTGTAAGGCCGTCAGCGATGGATGGGCTAAAGATGTCGGTGCAGGACTTGTCGGAAGCAGAAAGAGTGCAGATGTCAGTAAGGTCGTCGCGAGAAGTTGCATCGGGCACGTCGACGATGTACAGGGACTGAATGGCTTGGACATGGCCGAGACACTGGCCACGGAGCAATGTGAGCGGAGCGGACAAAAGGTTGCATACGAAAATATGGCTGAAACCAGCCGAAAAATCGAGGGTCGCGAAGGGAAGCAGTACAGTATTTTTTGCGATGAAGGTCTCAGAAGGGGCGAACAAAACAGTGGCGTCAGAGATGCTTCCACAAGACAAAGGTAAAACAACAGCGGCGTGCGGAGGAACGTCGGTCTCCTCAGCGACGACTAATTTAGGGCGATGTTCGGGAGAATCGTCGGAATGGAGGTCGCACAAAGGAGAAAGTTCGACTTCGGCCCGCTCGCAGTCGATGATGGCTTTGTGTCCCGAGAGAAAATCCCATCCAAGAATGACGTCGTGAGAGCAGGATGGCAGCACAATGAACTCAATAATGTACATCATGTCCTCAATTACAACTCGGGCCGTACAAGCTGCTAACGGCTGAACATGCTGCGCTGTTGCGGTACGGAGGGCTACACCCGCAACTGGCGTCGGAACTTTCCGGATGGAGTGACAGAGTCTTTCATTTATTACAGAAACGGCGGCACCAGTGTCCACAAGGGCAAGAGTTGACACTCCCTCAACAGAAACAGCAAGTACATTCGACGGAGAATTGTGAGGACTTGGACGCTGTGACGGCGACGCAGTTCTTGCCTCATGAACTGCGGCGTTTAGTTTTCCTCTTCTGAAGGCATGGGACGACGACGCATTGGGGAGAGAGAGCGCCGACGTGGTGACGGAGATCGTCGGTCGAAGGACGCTTGACGATCAGGAGCTCTTGGAGGTGATCCAGGAGTGTAGCGGAGTGGAGGCTGGTCGGCATAGCGAGTCGTTGGTTCATAGCCATATGAGACGGCCAACGGCATGCGGCGGCGACAGTAGCGAGAGATATGTCCGGGGCGGCTACAGGCAAAGCAAATTGGTTTGTCCTCAGGAGTACGCCAAGGGTTTGTGGCCATGGGGCCAGCGCCAGGGGCGCGGGGTGGGGTCGGCGCGTGCAGTGGTTGACGCGGTGTGAAAGCAGGGTGCGTTCGAGGCCGTGCGACGTCGTCGGCGTACGTGAGAGCAGCTACCGGATGCGACTGAGGGGACACTGGCACAGCGTCGGCAATTTCTGCTTCGATGGCCTGCCGAATAGCGGGTGACAGGTAAGGAGGAGCAGGACGGGGCTGGGGCTGTTGCTGAGCAAACTGCACCAGTGAGAGCTGCCGAGCAACTTCCTCGCGTATGAACGCCTGGAGCTGTGGCAGCAGTGTTGACTGGTCCGAGTGGACGGCCAGGCCTGCGAGGCTGACGTCGTTAGTAACCAGGCGACGAGTCAAGGCCCGCTGTTTCCGGAGTTCATCGTAGCACTGACACAGTTTGATGAGTTCTGCTACGCTGGTCGGGTTTTTTTGCAAGAAGCATCTGAAAGACGTCATCGTCAATGCCTTTCAAGATGTGCTTGATTCTGTCAGACTCGGGCATCGAGGCATTGACGCGCTTCGAGAGGTCAAGAACGTCCTCAATGTAGCTTGTGAACGACTCGCCCGGCTGCTGGGCGCGCTGGCGCAAACGCTGTTCAGCGCGTAACTGGCGCACGGCGGGGCGTCCGAACACATCTATGAGGGCGGCCTTGAATGCAGACCAGGTGGTAAAATCTTTCTCGTGGTTTTTAAACCACAGATGAGCCACATTTGAAAGATAGAAGATGACATTGTTCAGTTTAGCGGTGTCATCCCATCGGTTGGGGACGCTTACCCTATCATAAGTCGATAGCCAGTCCTCCACATCACTGTCGTCGGTGCCGCTGAAGACCACCGGATCCCTCAGGTAAGGCACCCCGGAGCAGATGACGGGCGGAGGGGCCGTGAACGGAGGGGCCGTGGACGGCGGGGCCGTGGATGGCAGGGCCGTAGATGGCGGGGCCGTGGATGACAGGGCCGTGGATGGCAGGGCCGTGGACGGTGGGGGCGTGGTTGCGTCTTCGGGCATAGCGGGACGAAGCGTACGGGTGCGGAGTTCCAGGATGGAAGCTTGGCAGGTCGTACCCAGCACTTCCACCAATTGAAATGAGGTTTATTGATGCAGGCGTAGATGTAGGTCCTTCGGATAGACTGGCACAGAACGGGCGGCTAAACAGTTACGTCGGGCAGCGCTCTTAGCGGTAACTTCGGCGTCCTCTTTTGCGGAGCGATCACGATGCTGCTACTGCTGGTGGTGTGCATCATCTGCAGAACATGTTGCACGTCTTCTTCATCACACAACAAATAAAGACACATGTAGTAACACGACAGAAAGGGTTACCTAATATAAAAGTGCGTACTAATTGACAATGTTTGAAAAATTTATTGTAAAGTTCAAATGACACTTTCAACTAAGCACAGACTATCAAAATTCGTCTTTGAGAGCTGAGTGTTCTTCACATGTGCAATTTTCCAAAAGAATAAAAACGTTCGTGATTATTAAAACTTGGCAACAGAAGACACTATTATAATTTTTTTGTGTTTTTTAATGCAGACTCATTACTTGTGAAGAGTAAATCCTAGAGAAAAGCCAAGCTTTCATCTGGGTGAATTTCGCTATACTTCAGTCGTTTCGAAGATGTTGCAAAGTTTGATTGCTGTTAACACGTTCACACTCCCTGGCTGCTGCCTACCCTTCACTTTAATGTTAGTGGTATCAGAGCCTATGGTGGATGTATTTGTTAGGTTTGACATTGCCTTTTGTTTTCACGTGCAGTGGTACAGCATAGACAGACCGAGCTTCACGAGCCACGCTGCGCAACTAATAAACGTAAACGTAAAAGTAAGCATAATTTATTTCAGAGAACCAATATACATATTTACCTAGGGGATCGGCGTAAAGGCACAGAAAGCCTGACAGAGCGCCGATCACCCGCCTACATACACATGAAATGTCAGTCGCATACATAAAATATGAACATAAGTTGAAAAAGAAAACACATCATGATTTTTGAAACCGTCATACCACTAAACACTAAAATATGTATATTGAGATTATATACATCGGAAAGCATAAAATAATACCTTACACACACCTATAAATAAAAATAACGCAGAAACAAACAAGTGTAGCAGACGCAAGTTACATAACATGAGAGATGGAAGCAAAAGTGGTCTGAAGTTAGCATTGAATTTTTAGAAGGTAGCAAGTATCTTTTTTTGAAGACATGAATGAAAGAGCTTTCTTCAGTTAATGTCATTAATTGAAGACAGCATATATAATCCGAGTGCAGATATAAACACAACTAAACAAATGAGTTGTGGCGCAAGGAAAGAAGAAGGAAAACCAAGGGGAGACAGGATAGGGTGCCAAACATTCAACTAGTTTTATTCCCAGCACATCACCCAAATATATACATTTCCAAGAATGCGCACAAAGACAAGGCGCAGCACGTGTCACAGGCTACCTCACTGCGCTATCTAAAAACAGACATTCACTTTTGTAGAGGGAAACAGAAGGCACGCTGACATCACCCTTCCTCCTTACGTGACACGCCTCGAGCAGTTCACTGGCTAACACTTCTCTGCTTCTTCCTATCACGCGCGTGACAGCCATGCGAGGCACAATGGAGCGGCAGGTGTGAACCCACACCATTTTCAATTGATAAAACATGCTCCCTTAGGCGGTCATTAACACAGCGGCCTGTTTGGCCTATATATGACTTGCCGCAGCTCAACGGAATTTCGTAAACGACGCCCACCATGCAACGCAGGTTTACTGGCGTGCTTCTTTCCGCATGAAAGCTTGGCCTTTTGAGATGAAATGCGGGCGCAAAGCTTAGACAACCTGTTAGGGGCCGAGAAAACGACTGGAACGTCATGCCTGTTAGCAACTTTTTTTCAAATTGTGGGCGATTTTGTGCATGTAAGGCAAGACCAGTGGTCTCTTCTTCTGCACGGCATCAGGCTGTCTGCTGCACCCTTTCACTTTCTGGAGCAAAGATTCAGCCACACTGGTTATGACAAAAGAAGGAAACCCGGCTGCAACCAACCTCGAAACCTGTAGCTGAAAACTGTCGTCCATTGTGTGCTCGCAAGACTTCTTTAAAGCAGACCTAAGACACAGTGTCACGATAGCTCTTTTCACAGTCTTTGAGTGAGCGGAATCATAAGGCAGAAGGTCCTTACGGGCGCGGGCGCTGTACCTCCAACACGTATGAGTAGTATTTAGTAGCAGGTTAATGTCTAAAAACTGCAACCTATTGTCAAGTGGAAGCTCATGCGTAAACCTTAGGCATTTTCCATGCTGTCTGAAAACAGATAATACGTGATTCACATCGTCACAAACAGTCCACGGATTAGATGTATTTAGAAGTACATGAAAGTCATCCACGTATCTAAATACCCTAGGACATAAGTCTGAGTCAAGTTTGCTAGCAAGTACTTGGTCAATACATGAGAGAAAAATGTTCATAGGACATGGAGCTACACATGACCCAATTCAAATACCCGCGCGCTGCACATATAGCATGTCGGTAAAAGAAACAAAGATGCTACTAGGTAAAATTCAAGGAGCGTCAAAAAATTATCAATCGATAAACCACAAGAATTCATGAAGCCAGTGCTTCCATTATGCTCAATACAATGTCTAACGCAGGGAAGAAGTTCATTGTGAGGGACAGAGTAAAATAAGTCCTCAACATCGATGCCAAAAGCGTAACTAATCCCACTTTCGTTACCCAAGAATTCGGTCACCACACCTGAATGTTTTGTGGCCAACGGGTCATCGTAGTTGAGCATATTTAGGTGCTTGAGCAAGAAGTGACTAACCTGTAGCTGCCAAGTGCCCTTCTCAGTCACGATAGACCGGAACGGCCTCTCAGGCTTATGTGTCTTTACTGTGAAAAACACTTCAAGGGTATTGCCTTTGCAATCGTTTATGCACATTGCAAGTTTGCCTAAATTCAGTTCCCTGCATAGAGACACGGCACGGCTTTTTACCTTGGCAGGTTTGCTGTTGAAGGGACAAAATTCTTCTCAATGGCAACGGTGGCCTTTTCCAAGAAAAGGCACTGAGGTAACACAACAAAAGCCTCCTTCCTTACCCGACTGCAGAAGGAGCAGCTCGTTGGTCTTGAAGAAGGACACAGTTCTTTCCATGTCATTTGTCTGCCGGGATTTGTATTTGTTCCTCAGGATTGAGTACGCACCTTCCAGAAGGCAACGCTCACGGTCCTGTTCTTCAGCTCTCATAGAGACGCGGCGCTTTAGAGCCAGAAGTTCATGAGCAGGAACCACAGGGTTAAGGCAAAACTTTGGTCCTTTCTTGAGAACAGAGCCCACATCCTCCGGAATGGCAGCATTCCCAAGAACATGCACATTTTCGTACGTCCGACGCGGCTTTGGCGGGCATTTGGAGGACGGCTGCTTCTCAGTTAAGGCGCTTCCAACAACGTGCAGCGGAATTGACTGAGACTGGTGGCGTTGCGTTCTGGTGAGCACTGGTGGCGTTGCGAGCACACAATGGACGACAGTTTTCAGCTACAGGTTTCGAAGTTGGTTGCAGCCGGGTTTCCTTCTGTGGTCATAACCAGTGTGGCTGAATCTTTGCTCCAGAAAGTGAAAGGGTGTAGCAGACAGCCTGATGCCGTGCAGAAGAAGAGACCACTGGTCTTGCCTTACATGCACAAAATCGCCCACAATTTGAAAAAAAGTTGCTAACAGGCATGACGTTCCAGTCGTTTTCTCGGCCCCTAACAGGTTGTCTAAGCTATGCGCCCGCATTTCATCTCAAAAGGCCAAGCTTTCAGGCGGAAAGAAGCATGCCAGTAAGCGGGTACTGCCTTGCATGGTGGGCGTCGTTTACGAAATTCTGTTGAGCTGCGGCAAGTCATATATAGGCCAAACAGGCCGCTGTGTTAATGACCGCCTAAGGGAGCATGTTTTATCAATTGAAAATGGTGTGGGTTCACACCTGCCGCTCCATTGTGCCTCGCATGGCTGTCACGCGCGTGATAGGAAGAAGCAGAGAAGTGTTAGCCCGTGAACTGCTCGAGGCGTATCACATAAGGAGGAAGGGTTGTGTCAGCGTGCCTTCTGTTTCCCTCTACAAAAGTGAATGTTTGTTTTTAGATAGCGCAGTGAGGTAGCCTGTGACACGGGCTGCGCCTTGTCTTTGTGCGCATTTTTGGAAATGTATATATTTGGGTGATGGTGCTGGGAATAAAACTAGTTGATAGTTTGGCGCCCTATCCTGTCTCCCCTTGGTTTTCCTTCTTCTTTCCTTGCACCACAACTCATTTGTTTAGCTATGCACCAACTCGCCCAACGCACTACCTTGCTAAAGATATAAACACATATATACCCTCGGATTCTTGGGTGCTAGCTTAAGCAGGAAGTGCAGTGGTTAGAGAACGTCAATGCTAGCTGACGTCGAGCTCATATTCAATGAAGACGACGAAACCTGAAACCCCGTGGCCGGCCCATATTCGTTTCTTTGATCGCTTGCATGTGGCTCCATAAGTCAAAGGCTTTCCCAGAACCCACCATGGTTGCTTATTGGCTATGCTGTTGGGCTGCTAAGCACGAGGTCGCGGGATCGAATCCCGGCTACGGCGCCCGCATTTCGGTGGGGGCGAAATGCGGGCGCCGTAGGCGTCCCTCATAATCGGCGTCCCTCATAATCATATCGTGGTTTTGGCACGTAAAACCCCATAAATGTTTTTTTTTTATTTTTTAGGCTTTCACAAGAGGCGATGAATAGCTTAATATAGCTAGTGTGCTCTACCCGACCATACTAACAAAGCTTGCTTTGATAACCAACCGAGGTCTCAGTAATTATGGCGTTGCGCTGGTGTGCACAGTCACGGCTTAAATCGCGACCGCTACAGCCACATTCTCATAATGCCGAAATGCAAGAATGCTCGTGTACCATGTATTGGGCGTACAATAAAAAAAGTCACAGGCAGTGAAAATCATTTCTTAAACCTTCACAACGGTGTCCCTCATAAGCTACGGCGCCACTCATAAACCCCACAATGCATTAATGCGAACTTCAGCCGTTTTGAGTCTATCTATCTATCTATCTATCTATCTATCTATCTATCTATCTAACTGTCTATCTAGCTATCCATCTATCTAATCTATCTCTCTCTAGCCTCTTACGCAGATTCAGGTGACCCAAGCTCTTTACCTGCTTGAGCCACTAGATAAGCGCTCGCGGTCGAAGTGCTGTCGTGGTCCTTTCATTCTCGCCATTCCAACTTCGTTATCTGATTCTCGCCACGTATAGTCGTTGCCCCTTCTACCCACATCCAGTGGCCTACGTTGTCTAATAGCTTGGGCCACTAGGTATGGGTTCGTTGTCTCGATGCCGTCGTGCAGTCTACATCGACGTCATTCCAGCTTTGTCATCCGACACTCGTCATGCCGCCATCACGCCGTCATCGTCACGCCGCCGTTTTATCATTGTGATCACTTCAGTAATGTCACGTCATTGATACGTCGTCGTCATCATTCCGCCTATTCCGCCTTCGTCCTCCGATCGACGTCAGCCTTTCTTCGTCATTGCATAGTGATCATACTGTCGTCATTGAAGTATCATTGTGCCACCCTTGTCATGCCGTCATCAGTCGCTATAATGCCTCAATTGCAGAGCGTCGTCGTAATGGTGTCGTGGCCATGGCGTCGTCGTCACTCCAGCTTCGGCATCTGACTCTCGTCAAGCCGTCGTCGTCATGAACACAGCTGTCGTGATGCAGTCAGACCATTGTCTTGATACACTCGTCGTCATGCCATTGTCCTCATGCCGTTATCACGCCATCGTAGTCAGTGCGCCGCAGTCATGCATTCGTTGTCATACCGCCGTCGCCGTGGTCGTTACGTCGTCGTCATTGTAACTTCATCATCTGATTCTCGTCATGTCGGCGTCGTGAGCAATCTTCATAACACAGCCGTGGTGACATCGCTGTGGTCATGCCCCCGACGTGAGGCTGTCGTTTCGCAATCGTCCTCATTTTAGCATAACGTCATCCTGTTGTCGTCATGTCGTGATTGTTATGCCAGATGAGCCCATTCAACACCGTCATTCCTTTGTCATTCTATTTTAGTCATGCTGTCGTAACTCAATCATGATTGTGCCAAAATTGTCATGCCATCGTCACCAGACAGAGGCTATCACACATCCGTTGTCGTTGCCGTCGTCGTCATTCCAGATTCTTCATGTGGTTGCCATTTTGCGCTGTCAAGAGGACATCGTCGCGATACAGCTGTCGTCACGGCAGTGTCCTCATCTCGCCGTTGTCATGGTGCTGTTGTTTCACTATCGCATAATTTAGTAATTGACATGTCACTGTCGTCGTGCCGTCTTCGTTCTACCGCCTTTGTGTTTCCATCAATATCTTCCTTCTTCGTCATTCCCTCGTCACTGCGTCGCGTCATATAGTCGTCGTCATGCCGCCACGTTCATGGGCAATGTTAGCAATCTGGTGCTACAGCAAAGTGGGATGATATCGGTGTATGTGGCATATCGCCGAAGTAACGAAAGTCTCAGAATTACCGACTACACATGTTAAATACACCTGACATCAGGAATGTGGTTCGTCGCTACATTGCTTGAATGTTGATCGCATTATCGTTGACAGTCATCGTGAGTTGAGTTCTGCCATATTTTTCTCGAAGCTTGCTTCGCTTTTTAACACCAAGAAAAGCTGTCGTGTTGCATGAGCAAAGGTGGCTCTCGACGGCCACATTGAAACAAGAAACGGAGAGTATTGTCTTAATCAGCGTGCAGCATAGGCCTTTATGTGCCACCTTCGAAATTCACAATTTCCAATGTGGTGATATAATTTTTTTGGATTTATATGATGGCATGGTCGAAAAAGACTTTAAAAAGCCGTATTAGTCTCGCTAATGCTACTACATCCACAGAAAAAACGAAGATGTAATCGAAATGCGGTCATCGCAGTGGTCCCTGCAATCATATAGCATGCGCGTGCTTAGGAATATGCAGCGAATGAGAAGAAACACGACCGTTTGCAAGGGTACCAAGAAGGCGCAGTACGAATGCGGTGAGTTTGCTATATATAAAAGAAAAGTGTACACTCATTGCATTCTACCAGTGCTAACATAGGGGCCTGAAACTTGACAAATGAGCTCAAGAACAAGTTAAGGACCGCATAAAGAGGGATGGAGCGAAAAAGTGCTAGGCCTAACGTTAAGAGACGGGGAGAGAGCGGTGTGCATCATAGAACAAACGGGGATAGCCGATATTCTAGTTCACATTAAGCGGAAGAAATGGGAGCTGGGTAGGCCATGTAATGCGTAGGATGGATAACCGGTGCACCATTAGAGTTACAGAATGGCTACAAAGAGAAGGGAAGCGCAGTCGAGGACGGCAGAAAAATAGGTGCAGTGATGAAGTTAGGAAATTTGCAGGCGCAAGTTGCAATCAGCTAGCGCAAGACAGGGGGGGTTATTGAATATCGCAGGGAGAGGCCTCCGTCCTGCAGTGGACATAAATAGACTGCTGCTGGTGATATATGTATATATATATAGTTCAAAAGTAGTTCAGGCAAAAATAGTTCAAAAAACAAAAGTATGTAGGGAAAACACCAGGACTTTACTTACATTTTGGTCGCGGGACCGGCCTTTGTCGGAGCGATACACACGTGCAGCGGTGGCGATATAAGGGGTAACAAGGATGTATCATTAAACGTATCACAACACTGTCGCTGGCTTGTCAGCCATTGCGACAACACCCGTATCATGTATCGCCTGCAAAGCGTCGTGTCATCAACGAATAAGTCGACATCATGCTTCGCCGCTCGTTACGAAGAAAGATGGTTCTGTGCGGTTCTGTGTTGACTTCCGGTGCCTCAACAAGGTCTCACACAAGGACGTGTACCCTCTCCCGCGCATAGACCACGCCATCGACAGTCTACAAGGCCGAGAATTCTTTTGATCTTTAGGTCTGCACTCAGGCTATTGGCAAGTACACATGGCAGACTCCGATCGCCCGAAGAAAGCTTTTGTAACGCTCGATGGTTCATAGGAATTAAACGTAATGCCTTTTGGACTTTGTAATGTGCCGCAACTTCTGAGCGCATGAAGCAAAACAGTTCTGCATGGCTTGAAGTGGCACACGTGCTTGTGGTATCTTGACGACGTTGTTGTTATTGCGCTGGACTTCACAACACACCGTCAACGCCTCCGGTATGTGTTGACGTGCTTAGCAAATGCTAGTCTAGAACTAAACCTAAGGAAGTGCCGATTTGCAGCTCGGCAGCTGAGAATCTTAGGTTGCGTAGTATCGAAGGATGAGATTCTCCCCGATCCAGCCAAACTTCGGGCCGTCGCCGAATTCAGGTGCTGTTGCTGTTCAGCACTGTTGTTGGCTTTTAGGCCTGCAACATTGCGGTGATACATGCAATGATACATCATTGTTACCTTATATATCGCCACCGCTGCAAGTGTGTATCACTCCTACGAAGGCCGTTCCCGCGACCGAGACTGTCAGTAAAGTCCTGGTATTGTACAGCGTAAGCTGATATGGGCTCAATCCGATAGCTGTTTCGGTTCGCGATGGTGTCCGACGCCACCGGCTGCGCCACCGCCGCTGGTGAACGTAACCGCTATCGCAGGAAATAAGAAAAAAGGTACCCGGTCTCCACCGGGATCGAGCCCAGACGTGGAAGTAGGTTACTTTATCACTAAGCCACGCAAGCGCTTGCTATTAGGGAGCGGGAAAATGCCCTAAAACGCGACCTAGGCTGTCGCGCAGACGCAGACGACGAGATGCGATTCAGACGAGGCGGGCAATCAACGTGAACTCGAGCCTCCGCCAGTAAGGTGGCGTCATCTAGTTAAGGCGCCTGTAAACGCAGCGTGCGCCGGTACAGACGACGAGATGCTATTCAGACGAGACGCGCAGTCAACTCAATGCCGATCCTCCGCGTATGGTGGCGCCATCTAGTTAACGTGCCAGCAAACGCAGCGTGCCGGCCATGTAAGTTGCACATAGCAATTACACGCGGCATGTAACTAGACCTGGTTATCTCAAGCAGGCTATGTGACTATTTGTCACCAGCCCGTTTTGAAGATTGCAATACACAATCACGATGATCATCATCAACAACAACAATGTACAGTGCCACGGGTCAAGGAATGGGAGACGCCGGGCAGACAGTTCAGATCCTTCTCGTCAAAACGAGGCGAAGAAGTCTGCGAGGAGCCACCGTGCTTGCATGGGCTCCCTGTTCAAGAAACGCTATCTCCAGGCCAAGTCGTTCCAGCCCTTTCAAAATAGTACCATTCGACGCAGCAAGTTGGATTACGTCCGTAGAGACCAAGATCCAGGCTTTGAGTCACATTTATCGGTGTTGTGGAGCTTCGAGAGTTCGCATGCGGAGACCGCTCCACTAGGCCTAGCCAGGAGTAAGGGGTAAGCCCCACCCCTGCACTCGAAGATTTCAAAAACCACCATGGAGGTTGATGCTTCTCCCTCGCAACCGCAAGAAGAATGCGCCGATTGGGCAGGTGTCTGACTGACCGTCACAAAACGGAAACAACGCAGCAAGGAAGCACCCAAGAACTCCAACCCGGCTCCCGAGGCATAGAAGCGCTCGCCACGCCGGCCACCACTGCTCCCGCAGCAGCTCCTGAAATTGACACTGAGTTCAAGGGAAGGTCTCGTCTTTTCGAAGTGGCCGACCCCCGTCATCGCCCGAGCAGTACTCACGGCGTGCGGAAAGAAAGCAAGCAGAACATCGCTGTAGTGAGCACCCCTTGCGAAGGCATGGAAGCTAGGATACCAGACATCAACACTGTGCCGAGGAGTATGCAGTGGCAAAATATATCGCACGACCAGGGAATTCAGCTCCTGGAGTGGCCCATGGCATCCCTCAAGGAACGAGGGATACGGAACTCATGTGCCGGCTGTATGCGCACAGAAGACAAATACTACAAGCGTGGATGCTAGGACCATGTGCGACCGCATTGATAACTTTCGAGGGAAGAACGGTACCGAGGTACATCACCTTCGACGGAGGCGAGCTACGCTGCCTACCCTATCGACACAAGGTCAAGGCATGCGACGCGTACCATCAAATGGATCGTCGAACCGACGTTTGCCCGCACCCGGACAACCCCACCTGCGAAAGATGCGGTGCAGCAGAGCCTAGTGATGGACACGACTGCAAACTGAAATGTTCGTTCTACAACGGCGATCACGCGACGGCGTCTAAAGAATGCCCCAGGACGACTGCTACCAGCACCACGCTCGTCGCACAGCCTGCTCAAGGAACACTCACACAAAGACAACACCGCGACGGAACAACCGAGCAAGGGTCGCATTCAGCGATCCCGATCTCGGACCCGCTCCAGGTCCATACCTAAGGTGGCATCGCAACAACTAGGCAGCAGCAGATCCAGGTCCGAGAGCAGAGCGAGGTCCAAGACTAGAGCCAGGTCCAAGAGCAGAACCAGGTCCGGCAGGGGGTCGAAAACCCTGAGTCACGCGACCTCCAAGAAACAACACGTGAGCTCGAAGAACGCTGCCTCCCGAAGACACAGAGGCAAAATGACAAAACCAAGCCACACATACAGCCATCACGACACGCAGTCACAAACACGAATATTGTACAGGCTCTTGTAGCCCTAGTGCAGGAACTGCGCGTAGAGATAGCCGAATTGTGCGCACAGATAAATGGGGGAACGAAGCCGAAACAAGCCACCAACGCAAGAAAGTTCACCCGAACCCCGAACACCGCCACCGCTGCGCCAGCGCTCGTCCACTCACTCGGTAGTGCAGGAAACCCTCGAAGAAATGAACACCGAGGCGCCGCCCGAGCCGAATCCGAAAGCCACACCGCTCGATGCGAGAGTAAAGGCCTGCGAAAGAGGTATTCAGGAAAACCGTAAGGCTATATATCCAAGACCTACATCTGCAAATGGAGAAGGGCTTCGACGAATTCCGACAGATGATAACGCAACTACACGAGGTTTTCACCGTTCTGGTAAACGATCAACACCACAAGAAGCCGCGAGTCTATCCACACAGAGAGGCAGCCCTCCAGCAAATGCTACAAGAGGATCAAAATGGCCATAAAACCAAATGATCAAATTGGAGGCATCAACATTTGGCAGTGGAATTGTCGTAGCTTCACTCGCAAGAAGGCGACGCTGCTGCCTTGCCCAACAAGACACACCACCGGATGTTATAGATTTACAGGAAACAGGGAAGTCACCAAGAATCATCGGTTATCACACTCACGCGACAGCAGAAGCACATACGGGCACACTCACGAGCAAACGCCTCACTGCAATAGAGCACACTTATGCGGACACGGCAATTAATCACGTGTTCACGGAAATAGTGCCGCAGCGCAGGGGAAACACAAGTGTCTTTATACTTAATGTATACAGTTTGCCGAAGGAAACCCTGGGACCGCTAGACAACTTGGTGCAGCAAGTTAGGCAGCTAGCCGGACAGAACAGCCTCCTCATATTAGGCGACTTCAACGCGGCGCCAAAAAGGGAACAACCTTGTACAACGTCATACAACACCACCGACTCACGATAGTGACTGATCGGACATATCCAACGAGAGTAGGCAACAGCACGGCCTGCGACACCTGTCCCGATCTTGCGCTCGCGTCCAGACTTTGGAACGTGGAGTGGGAAAAGAGTAACGAGACGGTAGGGAGCGACCACTTCATACTCGACATCTCGGTACACGTTGGAAACTTCCCAAAAAGAAACATACGCTCCACCAACATCACGGACTGGGCAAAGTTCCGGAGCGAAAGAGAAACTGAAGAAGCCCAAGCGATAAGCGACCTGGAGGGTTGGGTTAGAGAACTGCAGGAATCGGTAGCGAAACACTCCAAGGGGGTGGCACTCACCACGGACAATCTGGCAGTGGATCCGCGTCTTTTACACATGTGGGAAGCGTGCCAAAGTCTGCTGAGGAGATGGCGAAGGCAGCGGCACAACCGTAAGCTGAAAATTCTAATCACGAAGCTAACGGACGAGGCAGAGCGCTACGCAGAGCAATTTCCACGAGAGAACTGGGACCACTTCTATAACTCTCTCCAAGGAACGCTGCGCACAGCGAAGACGTGGGCCATACTCAGACATCTACTAGATCTGACCCAGAGCAAGAGAGAAAGCAATCACACGATCAGCCGAGAACTACACAACTTCGGAGGCACAGAGGATCAGTTATTCTGCGCCTTACAAAGTAGATACATTGGCCAGCCGATACACGGTGCACAACCAGCGGCTTACTACGCCGGACTGGAAAACAGTGAGCTCGACCGGGGCATAACGCGTACCGAGCTGACACTAGCGATCGCAAGACTCACTCGAAACACCACTCCGGGCAAGGACGGATTCACCAGCGAGTTGCTACGTAACCTGGACGATGCAATCTTGCAGGCAATACCAATACTGGAACTCTTCAATGCACACTGCAGCAGAGGGACCTTACCGCCGCTATTCAAGCATGAAGAGATTACGCTGATACCAAAGCCAGGAAAAGCGCCTTTCCTGGAGAACCTGAGACTCATTTTGCTTACGTTTTGCCTCGGTAAATTGTTGAAACGTGTGATCTTAGACAAGCTACAGACGCATCTCGAAGAACTTCAACTGATGCCCGACACGATGTTTGGTTTTCGGCCCAACTTGTCAACGCAAGACGCGCTTCTGCAGCTCAAAGATGAAGTACTGACTGCAGCAACGCCGCGCTGCCCAAAAGCAATTCTCGCACTAGAGCTAAAGGGAGCCTTTGACAACGTGGGGCACGAAGCCAAACTAGCTCAGTGACACGAATTGCGGCCGACGAACGTACAAGTACGTGAGGGCTTTTCTCACAGATCGCACAGCTACAATAGAGCTGGGAAATGTGAGGGCACAGCCAATAGACATACCTAACAGAGGAACGCCACAAGGAGCAGTCGCAGCTCCTCATCATCGAGAAGCGCTCACGAGGACGATCAACAGCCCCGGCACCAACCATCCACCTGCGAACAGGTCCTAGAGAAATTACCAAGGTAAAAATCTAATATGGGGTTTTACGTGCCAAAACCAGTTCTGATTATGAGAGACGCCTTAGTGGGGGACTCCGGAAATTTGGACCACCTTTTTAACGGGCACCTAAATCTAAGTACACGGGTGTTTTCGCATTTCACCCCATCGAAATGCGGCCGCCGTGGCCGGGATTCGATCCCGCGACCTCGTGCTCAACAGCCCAACACCATAGCCACTGAGCAACCATGGTGGGTAATTACCAAGATAGACAGACTTCGAATCCTCGGCTTACACTTACAAAAGGAAGGGGGCGGAGGATACGCCATACAGAAGCTACAACACACGCCCACGCAGATGTGGCGCATGATGCAACGAATTAAAAACAGGAAGATGGGACTCAAGGAACAGCACCTAATCCGTCTAGTGCAGGCTCTGATTGTGAGCCGCATTGCGTACTCAGCACCATATTTAAATTTCAGCAACGCCGAAGGCGAAGTACTCGACCGGCTGGTACGCAAGGCGTATAAGCAAGCGCTCGAACTCCCACCCGGAACGGCTACTTTTCGCCTCGAGGAGACATCGTACAACAACGCACGGGAGATCAGAGAGGCCCACCTCGTAAAACAGAAGGAAAGACTACTACGCACAATAGCGGGACGCTGCGTCTTGGAACGTCTTGGATATTCCGTACGGAAGACCAGCGCACTGACAAAAATCCCAAAACGAATACAAGAAACTATGCACGTCTCACCGATTCTCAGGAATTAACATGCACCCAAACTTACACAACGGACGGCGACAAGCCCGAGCGCAGGCGCTCGCGAGAAAGTATAAAAACCACCCCAATGTCTTGTACGTAGACGCGGCCAGCACCGCAAGAAGGACCGTATTCGTCACCAGCGTAGCCGACAATCACTGGACCGAAATAAATGCGTTGTCGGTTTCCAGAGTGAGCACTGCGGATATTGAGGAAGTAGCAATAGCGTTAGCCATCACGACGAGACCATATCATAGTTTGGACGGACTCTCAGACCGCATGCAGAAATTTTTCAAGGGACAAAATTTCAAGGGCCGCACATCGTATTCTGAATGTCGTGAACCAGCTCCCACCATACATACAAATCGTGTGGACTCCAGGGCACAAGTCCATACGCGGCAATCAGTAGACACACACCTACGCCCGAGCGCATGCACACCGGATGCCGCGAGAGGGCCTCGTCGAGCAGTTTCATCTTAAGCCCATACCAATAATGTACACGCAAATCCTACAACACTATCACCTTTCACGAAGGACTCTACCGCCGCCTCACAATACTCTGACGCGAGAGGAAGCCGTAATATGACGAAAACTGCAAACAAACACATATCCACATTTGAGTCTTTACCACGCCATACACCCTGCGCTCTATTTCTATAAATGTACACACTGCGATCAATGGCAACGCTTTACCACATGGTATGGGCTTGCGAAAACACACCACAGCTCACACTCATAACACGGCAATCGGAGGAAGCGCTGTCCAGCTCCGACTTGACGGACTAGCTCACCCTGGTCAACCGAGCGAGAAGGGCAGCTAAGGCTGCTGGACTCCTGGACTGAGGGGACCACCCAGTGCAGATCGGAGGAGCAACCTACGCTCGCGTGCTCTTTTGCATAAAGTTTATTCTCTCTCTCTCTCACTCTCTCTCAAGACGAGACGAAGAGACTTTGCCGCGATGACCCTGTTGTGCGTGGTGCCGAAATTGGAGGTACTCTTTAGCCGCTCCACCAGCTTACGCTGCGACTGCGCTGTGCGTGTTGTGCAGACCTGTGACTTTTTTTCCGACGTGTTTGTTCCAGTTGGTCTCTGTATATATATATATATATATATATATATATATATATATATTGTAAGCACATTTAACGTACTTCATCGTTCTCATTTGTATATAGCCATCATCATCCCTGAATCCCGGCCACGGCGGCCGCATTTCGATGGGGGCGAAATGCGAAAACACCCGTGTACTTAGATTTAGGTGCACGTTAAAGAACCCCAGGTGGTCAAAATTTCCGGAGTCCCCCACTACGGCGTGCCTCATAATCAGAACTGGTTTTGGCACGTAAAACCCCATAATTTAACCATCATTATCCCTGTTTCTCTTCTTCGTGTTTGAGCCTCGGCCGTGCCGGTGCAATAAACGGGTCTGCCAGTGCTGCCTGTCCTGGTCGTCTACCGTCTTTCAAAGTGGTGGAGGCGCGTCAAGATCCCGACGTCATCCTGCGTTCCTGCCCTACCTGGAGCTACGTTCCGGTCGCCGCCTGCGCCCGGCCACCCCCACAGCTATGACCACCCCTGCGTCGGCCGCCGGCACTATCGCTACCCCTAACGCTCCTGTTCCTACGACATCGGCTGCACTGACATCGTGCACCATTACCACCCCTCAACGTGATCCACCAGTCTTTGCGGGTCTCCGCGGGGATGACGTCGATGACTGGCTCGACAATCACAACCGCGTGAGATCGGCCAATGGATGGACCGACAGACAGAAGTTGACTAACGTCGCGTTCTATCTGACCCACGTTGCCAAGACGTGGTATTTTAACCACGAAAATGACTTCGCCGACTGGTCAGCGTTTACTACCAGCTTGTGGCAAATTTTCGCGTCTTCATCTGGCCGTTCAGAAGTTGCTGAACAGAAGCTCGCTGCGCGTGTTCAACTTCCACAAGAGTCATAAACATCGTACATCGAAGATGTCCTGGCTCTATGCCGCCGCGCCAACGTTGGAATGACGGAAGCCGTACGCATTCGCCATATTCTTAAAGGCATTGGTTCCATCGCATTCAACGCCTTAGCTGTTCAAAATCCTACCTCGGTTCAAGATCGCTGGTTCAAGATCGCTTGAACCTCGGTTCGAGAGCGCTGGCACGAGATCGACGTGCCAGCGCTTGGACGAGCTTCAGGCCCTCCGTCTTCACCGTGACAGCGACCTTCCAATGCCACTTCATTCTGATTTACCTGCTCTTATCCGCTCTATTATTCGCGAAGAACTTCAGGAGCAGCAACAGCGGCGATCCACTGTTGTTTCCGCCCCATCGCCAACGTTCGAATTGCGCAACCTTGTGAAGGAGGAGTTGGCAGCCATGACGACACCTACAACGGCTGTTGCCCCAGCAGCGTTCCCGATGCCCACATACGCGGAAGTCGCTGCAGTGCAACCTGCCACTGTCCCTTCTGGGCCTCCTGACCTCACCTGCGGCCATTTGGCCTCTATGGGCGCCCGAGCACCTGCTGCACCTTCGTATACTCCGTGGCGTCCACATCGTCCGGTCTGCTTTTACTGCGGTATACGGGGCCACATATCGCGTTACTGCCGTCGCCGCCAGCTGGATGTAAGCCGAGGCTATGCCGATTTCGAGCGAGACGAGAACCGACGACACGACGCTTACTACCCAGGCCCGTCCGCTTTTACGCAGCGTCGTTCTCCATCTCCTCCAGCGTCTCCACGTCTGCCTCAGGGCTCCCGTTCGGCTAGACGACGTTCTCCTTCGCCCTACCGCCGCTCTGCATCACCGCTTCGCCCCATCTCCCGCCTTCCTGACCAACACTCGGAAAACAAAGGATTGCAGTTTTTGGAGGGAAAACTGCGTCCTGTCGAACTTCGGAAATACCTCCTTGTCGCCCGGCCAATATGCTATCTGTAACTCTCGAAGGTGTTCCTGTGCAAGCTCTCGTTGATACTGGTGCCGCTGTTTCCGTTCTACGTAGCGATTTGTGCTCACGGCTCCGTAAAGTCAGAACGCCTTATCTTGGACCCGTTTTACGTGGCGCTGATAACGTACCCATTCACCCCGACGGACAATGTACGGCTCGTGTTTTGATCGACGGCATTCGTCACCACATTGAGATGATTGTGCTACCCGCGTGCCTCCATGAACTTATTCTCGGTTGGGACTTCCTGCATTCTGCCTCCGCTGCTATATCATGTAGGGAGAAAGTCGTCCATATCACAGAAACCACGGATGCACCTATTTTGGAGTCCTCACCCTCCATCTTGAACTTGGCTGTCGCTGCAGACTACGTCCTGCACCCTGGTCACGAACACATTGTAGCTGTCACATCCGGCCAGCTAACCGATGGAGACGCGCTGGTTACCACTTCTTCACGCTGCACTTCACGAGGAATTCTCGTCGCCCCTTGTCTCGTCCGGTTTTCATGTGGCCGAGCTCTCCTGTACGCCTGCAACACAACCCCAGATCCTGTATTGTTGCCCAAAGGGATGACCGTGGCAACCTTCACCGACCCGCCACTGATCTCTGTCGCAGCGCTTTCCCCTTCTTCGTCACCAGTACCAACCTCAGGTTTGGATTCTTCTTCTCTCCGAGCCCTAATTGGTTCTGACCTAACCGCTGCCCAGTCGGGTGCGTTACTCGCCCTTTTGGCTAAGCACAAATCCTGCTTTTATAGCTGTGCCACCACACGGGGACAGACTTCTGTAGCTGCACACCGCATCGAAACCGACGGTTCTGCAATTATACGCCGTCGCCCATATCGTGTTTCACTGTCGGAACGGAAGGTCATTGAAGAACAAATTGATGACATGCTAGCACGAAATATTATACGACCTTCATCCAGTTCCTGGGCGTCTCCTGTCGTTCTGGTGAAGAAAAAGGATGGTTCCGTTCGCTTTTGCGCTGATTATTGAGCGCTCAACAAGATTACACGCAAGGATGTGTATCCCATGCCTCGAATTGACGACGCCTTAGATACACTACGAGGAGTGGAATATTTTTCCAGCCTTGATCTGCGATCGGGATGTTGGCGAATTCCCATGAACGAGGCTGACAAAGAGAAAACCGCTTTCGCCACGCCGGACGGACTTTATGAATTTAATGTAATGCCATTTGGTCTGTGCAACGCTCCAGCCACGTTTGAGCGTATGATCGACACTGTTCTTCGTGGCCTTAAGTGGAAGACCTGCCTCTGTTATCTGGATGACATCGTTGTTTTTTCTTCCAGCTTCAGCCAACACCTGCAGAGATTAGACAAAGTCCTCCAATGCCTTTCAGATGCTGGCCTCCAGATTAATACTAAAAAGTGCACATTCGCAAGCAGAAGCATCAATTGCTGGGTCACGTCGTTTCAAAAGACGGCGTCCAACCTGATCCTGAGAAGATTTCTGCTGTGCTTCAATTCCCTTGTCCATCAAATCAAAAAACATTGCGCAGCTTTCTCGGCCTGGCGTCTTACTTTCGCCGTTTTATACGCAATTTTGCTACAATAGCAGCTCCTCAACATAAGCTCCTGGTCACCGGCGCCTCTTTCCCATGGTCCGAAGACTGTGAGTCGGCATTTCAAGCCCTTAAGAAACATCTCACTTCCGGACCGGTGCTTCGCCATTTTGATGAGAGGGCACCCACTATACTCCACACTGACGCAAGTGCGCAAGGAATCGGAGCAGTGCTCCTGCAACGGGGTCCCGCGTCTAAAGAGCAGGTTGGGGCGTATGCTAGCCGGACCCTCTCGCCATCTGAACGGAACTACATGATCACAGAGCAGAAATGCCTGGCTATTGTTTGGTCCATTCAGAAGTTTCGCCCGTATCTCTATGGTCGCCACTTCACCATCGTCATGGACCATCATGCTCTGTGTTGGCTGTCATCTATGAAGAACATGTCAGGACGCCTGGGATGCTGTATACTGCGCTTACAAGAATATGATTTCACGATAACGTACCTGTCTGTCAAATGTCATCACGATGCAGACGCACTGTCTCGATGCCCGCTTTCGCCTTCTATCAATCGTGCGCACTCCCCGTCTCTGCCACGTCGCTCTGACGCTACGCCTGCCGCCTACCAGCTCACGCTAATGTCACTGGATCAAGCTCAGCTTTCTTCACGCTCCGATTTAGCTTCCCTTCAGCACGCAGACTCCTACTGTCGAACTCTCATTGATCGCCTTCGCGGTCTAACTATACCACCCAACAGCCGCTTGCGACGCCAACTTCAACAATTTCGCCTTCAAGATGGGGTGCTTCATCGTTATATTTATCATCCTACGGGTAACAAGTGGGTCCCAGTCATACCTCGCTGCCTTCGTCTTCGAGTTTTAGAAGCATTTCATGATGACGTTGCCGCCGGCCAATTAGGCTTCCACAAGACCTACGACTGCATCAAGACCCGCTGCTTCTGGCCTGGATTGTCCACAATGGTAGCCAAATACGTTGCCTCATGTGCGTTGTGTCAGCACCGCAAACGCTCCACATCCCCGCCTGCCGGTTTTCTTCAGCCTCTGCCATGTCCGACCGAACCTTTCGAGTGCGTTGGAATTAACTTATGCTGTCCCTTGCCGTTGACGCCCTCCGGTCACCGCTGGATCATCACAGCGGTAGACCACTTAACAAGATACGCCAAGACTGCGCCTCTTCGATCTGGTGCTGCTTCTGAGGTTGCTGACTTTTTCCTGCAGTCCATAGTCTTGCGCCATGGCGCTCCTCGCGTTCTTTTGTCCGATCGTGGCAAAGCCTTCATGTCCCACGTCCTCGAGGAAGTCTTGCGGCAGACTAATACGAAGCATAAAACCACTTCTACATATCACCCGCAAACCAACGGCCTCACTGAACGCTCTCTGACATGATTTCTATGTACTTACGTCCTGACCACACAAACTGGGACAACATCATTCCTTGTGTTACATTCGCGTATAATACTGCGACACAACGAACTACCGGTTACAGCCTTCCTGGTGTATGGACGATCTGCCTCCTCCGTCTTCGACACCGAATTCTTTTTCTCTCCTGCTTCGCCTAACACCTCCCTCCCAGAAGAGTTTGCAGCTCGACTCGCGCATTGCCGTGAAATTGCTCGTCTCAACACCGCCGCTACCCCAAGAAGAAAGAAAACGTCGCTGCGACAGTGAACGCCGCGACATCGCCTTCCATCCTGGAGACCAAGTCCTCCTATGGACGCCGGTTCGAACCCCTGGACTTTGCGAGAAATCCCTTCACCGGTACATTGGGCCCTACACAGTCCTACAACAAACTTCCGCAGTGAACTATCTAGTCACTCCGCTTCACTCCATCGAGGACCGCCGTCGTCGTAGTGCAGAAATTGTTCACGTCTCCCGCATGAAGCAGTTTATTCCCCGTTCAGCCGATCTTTAGATTGCGGCCAGGTTGGCCGCTTCCACGAGGGGGGGAAATTAGTGTAAGCACATTTAACGTACTTCACCGTTCTCATTTGTATATAGCCATCATCATCCCTGTTTCACTTGTTCTTCGTGTTTGAGCCTCGGCCGTGCCGGTGGAATAAACGGGCCTGTCCTGGTCGTCTTCCGTCTTTCAATATATATATATATATATATATATATATATATATATATATATATATATGTTATGAAGGTGCGGGTTTATTTACAGGTGATGATAGATGAAAGTCCATGAAGGGAGCAGCCGAAGGCGAAGAACAGTCTGGTACGATGAACCGCCCAGTTAGAGCGCGCGCTTCACACCACCTCTTTTTCTTTAGCTATAACCTGCGCGCGTTGCCGTGATATTTTCCCCGGGGGCTGACGAAGCTCGCCGATCGAGTTAAATGGGTCGGTGATAATACTCCTTGAGGCGAGCCACATAAACTTGTGTCATGCGCGAGCGCCGATTTTTTGCAGTCACTTGGGTGACAACGTAGCTTAAGTCACTTATACGAGCGAGAATGACGAAGGGTCCGGATTAAGTGGCGAGAAACTTGCTGTAGAGTCCTTTTTGCGAACTGATGTACACAGGCAAACATAGGCACCGGGCGAAAAGCTCACGGGAATATGCCGGGCATTGTAGAGGCTCTTGCTGTGGCCTCGTGAGGACAATGTTCTCAGACGTGCGAGTCACAGTGCTTCTTCTGCACGACACAATGTCTGAGCGATGGACAAGTCTTCAGACTTTCTGGTCACTCTCCTGCTGAGAAGCAGGAGAGTGACCAGAAAGCTCCGTGGATTGCGTACCTAAAGCAAAAGGAACGGCACATATCCAGTAACTTTATGCTTGGCAGCATTGTACGCGTACGTAAAGAACGACAAGACGGCGTCCCAGTTATTGTGGTCAGCGTCGACATACATGGACCGCATTTTGGTAAGGCTGCGATTCGTCCGCTCAGTAAGAGCATTAGTTTGCGGGTGGTAATGAGAGGAATGCCGATAAGAAGAACCACAAAGCCGCAGAAGTCCTTCAACAACGTCGGCAGTAAATTGCCGTGCACGATCACTGATGACAACCTGTGGAGCCCCGTGACCTAAGATGACCTGGTGCAGCAGGAAGGAAGAGACATCAGCTACTGTGGCAGATGTCTTCGGGAGTGGTCCGAGCAAGTCAATGCTAATCTTTTCAAAAGGTGACGTCGGTGGCATGACAGGTTGCAAATAACCTGCAGGGCCAGTCGTCGTCTGCTTGTGGCGTTGACAAACAGCACTGCTGGCAACGTACTGCTTCGTTGTTTTCCAATGTGTCGGCAAGTAAAACCTCCAGCGTCAAGTCAAGGTGGCCGGACGTGATGTCATCGTGCATAGAACGAAGAACCGCAGGGCGCAAGTTTTCTGGCACTAGTAAGAGCAATGGAGGGCCATCAGCTGAGTAATTCTTGTTGTACAGCGAACCATTAGAAATAGTACAAGGCTGCCCTGGTGAATCATGCGCAGATTCCAATAAATGTTTTAAGGCAGGGTTATAATGTTGCTAGCTCTTGAAGCTACTTAGGTTGGAGAAGTCGGACGAAGTATAAAGTAAATAGTCGTCGTAGTCGTCGTCCTCAGCGTTTGTGTACGGTGACGGGAGGCGGGAGAGGCAGTCGGCATCCGTGTGGCATCGTCCGCTCTTGTAGGTAATTGAAAAGCTGTACTCTTGAAGGGGAATGCCCAACGGGCCAATCGGGTGGACGGGTCGCGGAGCCCAGCAAGCCAACACATTGAATGATGGTCATTCACTATGGTAAACTTGTGGCCGTGCAGATACGACCGGAACTTCTGAATGGCGAGGACAACTGCTAGGCAGGCCAGCTCGGTGACGGTGTAGTTCTTCGCTTTGGTAAGTGTCCGACTGGCATAAGCGACGACGTGCTGCCGACTGTTGCAGATTCAAACGAGCACAGCACCAACACCGCCAGCACTAGCATCAGTATGCAATTCAGTGAAGGCAACGGGATCGAAGTGCATGAGGAGCAGTCCGGAAGTCAGTGAAAACTTCAGTTGATGTAGTGCAGCCTCACAAGAATCCGTCCACAAGTATGGTTTGTCCTTGTGAAGAAGGGACGTCAGAAGTGAAGCAAGCTGTGCGAAATTCTTGATAAATCGGCGGAAATATGAGCAAAGGCCCAAGAAACTTCGGAGATCTTTCACCGTTTTTGGTTGCTGAAAGTTACGAACCGCCTCAATCTTTTGGTAGTCTGGTCGTACTCCCTCGTTGTCGACCAGAAAGCCTAGTACAAGAGCTTCACGCACACCGAAGTGACATTTCTTGGAATTTAAAATAAGGCGAGCTCGCCGTATGTAGTCAAGCACGATCGATAAACGGTGATTAGGCTCTTGAAACGTTGTGCCATAAGTAATCACGTCATCTAGATAGCACATACAAATTTCCCGTTTCAGTCCGCGGAGCACTGGATACATAAACCTCCCGAATGTCGCCGGAGCGTTGCACAAGCTGAAAGGAATAACGTTGAACTCAAAGAGGCCGTCGGGTGTTACGAAGGCTGTCTTCTCCTTGTCCGAGGGGGGAATAGGAATTTGCCAGTATCCTGACCGGCAGTCAACGGAAGAAAAATAGGACCCGGAGTGCAGACAGTCGACGGCGTCATCTATACGTGGCAATGGGTACACGCCTTTTTTTGTGACGGCGTTGAGACGGTGGTAGTCCATGCAAAACCACCACGAGTCAACCTTCTTTTCACGAGAATCGCCGGAGCTAACCACGGACTACAGGCTTCTTGTATGACTCCTTTCCGCAACATTTTGTTGAACCTGCTCGGCGATGATTTTCCTGTCAGAAGGCGAAACGTGGTAAGGCTTCTGACGAATTGGTGACGCTTGCCCGGTATTGATTCGACGTTGCGTACGAGACGGCGGCAGAGTAGTGTTTGATTTTTGGTCTTGCGCTGAAGCGTAACTTGCCAGCACCTCTTGAAAGAGACGCCGCTCAGCAAAAGGGAGAGACTTGTTGATCATGTGCTCAAAGTCAAGGGAATAATTTGGGCAGAAATCGGGATGGGATTTCTCTCCGGCCGGCGACAGTTCCACGGTTTGGACAGTCATCGTAGTTTCTTCGTCAAAGCTTGCCAGTTTAACTCCTGCCGGCAGAGATATCGGTTGTGTTGAGACATTTACTGTCCACAAGTAGGTAGAACCGTCGACGGCGAGCACGAGGCAAAGAGGCACTATCACATTTTTCTTGAGCGCGTTCTTGAAATGGGGCTCGACTAAACCATAACAGCGTCCCTTGCGAGGATGGGAAGAGTGTACGGGTACGAACATTGTGGTCCATGGGAGCACACAGACATCTTGCGACACCGAGAAAACGTCCAAGATATCAGTAATGAATTCGGCCACGAGAGTACGCACGGTGCTGCGAAAAGAAATGGCGCCCTACCACCATACAAAGTCGTCCCACATTCCCACAAGAAATCAATACCTAAGATAAAGTCATGGGTAGCACGTGCGAGCACAGTAAGTTCAGTCCTAAACTTTTCACTACCTATGGTGATTGATACACAACAAACACCAATTGGGCGCAACAGTTCTCCACCAACACCGCGAAAGGTAGCGTTCCGGTCCCAAGCAAACAATACTTTTTGCCCAAGACGATCTTTAAAGCAAGACTCATTATAGAGACTATAGCCCCGGTATCGACTAATGCTACCGTACTTACATAGTCTACATAAACAACCACTTTGTTCGTTAACATCACTACTCAAGGGGGTCATGCAGTTGATCGTACTGCGGCCTCGCCCCCATCGGTCACACCAGCTAGTTTCCCAGCGGTGGCGGTGACCGAGAGCGACGACGTGGTGACAGGGATCGCCATTGTCGTGTCGATGGCGGGGTAAGGATGCGGTCGGACATCGGGGAGTCAACTCGTGTCGCGCGTTCCTGTTGCCGTCGTTGAAAGGAACTGGGGGACGGCCACGGCTCGACTGTGGACGTAGGAGGGGTGTAGGCATTAAATCGCGGAGCTCGCTGCTGGCAATGAGGGCAGTACCTAGCGATGTGTCCAGGCAGACCACAGTGGTAACAAGTGCGGGAGTCGCGATTTGTCGTCCCTGTTGAAAAAGGGCTGGCTGGTCGGTTGTAGACGGGAGAAGGAGCCCGAGTAGTAAATCTCTGGGGTGGAAATGGCCGACGTCCCAGATTTCCGACAGGGCCCATGTTCCTGCTTTCAAACCGCTCGGTATAGGTCACACGAGGTTCCGGATAGCTCTGGCGAGACAAAGATGCCTGTTGTGCATGAGGGCGCTGGTCAATCACGCATTGATGACACTCATGAGCTGGGTCGGCAACTCGAAACAGAGCAAGCTCTTCTCTGACTACTTGCCGTACTACCGAGGAGATGTCATAATGAGAGGGGACTGTCAAACTTGAAACGGTGGTGACATTGTCTAAGCGCCCAACTTTTGGTAAAGTTCTCTGCATTTTAAGGGGTTCAAACATCCGACAGTGCTACCTTAGGTCTGAAGGGGTTCTGATGTCTTCTTTCGTTATCGGAAAATTATAAACATCTTCTGCGATTCCTTTCAGGAGATGCCCAACTTTATCCTCATCAGACATTGTCGCACTAACTATTCCTCCTAATTTTAAAACAGTCTCTGTAAGTTGTGCATGTCTCATCAGGTAATTGAGCCCTGCGGGAAAGCGGAATCTCAGCTTTCTTCTTTTAAGACATCGAGACACCAAAGCATTTCTTAAATTCGTCGACGAAATCGTCCCAGGTTGTCAATACGCTCTCATGGTTATCAAACCAGAGAAGGGCGGTCCCGGCGAGAAAAAATACCAAGTTATCGAGCTGCTTCGTAGTACTCCAGCGATTGTGGCGACTCACTCTTTGGTAGTGCCTCAACCAGTCTTCCACGTCTTCATGGGGCTTCCCCGAAAAGATGCATGGATGTCGCTCCCGTGTCCCGTAGCCAACCTGGCCTGTGCGACGGTCTTGGTGCTCAACGCCTATGGTGCTTTGTGCCGAATCTTTCATGCCCGCGGGCTGTGGTTGCAAGCCAGCCGAGCGTCTGCTTCATCGCAAAGTCGGGAAAGCTGGGTAGTCGTCCAGGGCGATGTACCCAGAGTCTCCACCAAATTGTTACGAAGGTGTGGGTTTATTTACAGGTGATGGTACATGAAAGCGCTTGAAGGGAACAGCCGACGGGGAAGACCAGTCCGGTACGATGAACCGCCCAGTTCAAGCGTGCGCTTCACACCACCTCTTTGTCTTCTTCTATAAACTCCGCGCGTTGCCGCGACAATATATATAGTCAATCATAAGAAGCCAGAAAACAAATGACACGATGGACAGCATACGGGAAATTATCTGCAGTTAATAATGGAATTAAAGAAATGATCAATAGCAATCAAAGTGGATGAATAAACAACTGTCCGCAGGTGGGATACGAATCCACGTGTTTGCATTACGCGTTCGATGCTCTAACTAATTGAGCTTCAGCGGCGCCGTCTTCCCATCCACATTCTGAAGTATTTATGTTTATGTATTGGAACTAACCCTGTGAGTAAATGGTTATGAGTGGTCAGTGGTTTAGCAAATTTCCCGGTTATGCAGGGTTTGGGTCAGTATTCATCTTTCTGGAAGGAAAAGGGCGTCAGTGAAACCCTGGTGTTCCCATGTGCCATTCATAGGCGGAACCTAATATGTACTGTCGTTTGTTAAGCTTGTTTGAGGTAAAGGGAGGTCGGAGTTCTTTTGGAAAGAATGCTTTGAAGCGTACCTCTTTAAGTTCTTGTTTCTGCAGTGATCAAACCTAAGGTTGGGCCTATGCAGCCTAATTACTGGAACTATTGGTGTGGGGGAACGGACGTTCCAATCCTGTCTGATTATTCTTTACATGTGCTCATTTGGAGTTTACCATCAGAAAGTCTTGCATGAAACAGTAAATTCTCTCTGCCGTGACATGTGCGCTCCAGTAGCCATATTTGGAGCCCTAACGCCCTAACGCATACAACGATGAATCGTATAATAGAGAGGTTCCCATTACGAAGTTTGTATGCAGTATTTGCGTAATTACCATGTTACTCGAGCAATTTCGGATCGCTAGGAAATATATCACATGTAGTAAATGTGCTTTTGAGATCTTTTGTATGGATGCACCGAAGAGAAATTGATAAATTTTGCGTTCATAAAGGTGGGAATGCGATGCCCACACTGTGCTTTTTGTATCGTAGGCCGCGGGCTTGCGCAGCTGCTGAACGACTTTGGAGTGCCGCCTCAGTGAACAACGCCACTGAAGCAGCTGCCAGGTTTGAAGAACAGCGCTGCAGAATGCTCAGGTGAAGTTTTTTTTTTTTTTTGCTGCAAGAGTTTGAATAGAGTACTGACTGATACATTCATTGCCGTAGCAGGCCTGATTCTGGTGATGTGTCAAACTAGTGGCGACAGTTTTGAGGAATAAAACATTATCTTTTTCAATCAAGGACAAGTGATGTTGATCATGAGCGAAAGCCTGGCGATATCTTGGTGAGGGTGGTGATGTGGAGAATGAAATACTGTACGCGTGCATGAGGAAGCGCAAAATGGTGTGGCACAACAAAAGAAAACTGTTTAATGCTACGAATAGTGACTAGCACCTTGCTTTGTTGTTTCGTTTGGCAGGTAAAATGGCTCATAGCAAGCGCTTTCCAAATATATATATATATATGGCTCATAATTGTTTTCTAATGGAAGTGTGATATGTTGTTTTGTAGGCGCTAATAGTTGCAGGAGTAGTTCAAGCAAGTCTTATGATTGGATGTCGGTACATGGGACAACAGAACAGAGCAACCTTTTAGGGCTGAAATGTTTAAAAAATGCAGCTAAAGACAGGTTTCTGCAATTTAATTTTGTTTACTACGTTGTAAAACCTCATTGGTCCGTGTGCTTTATGGCGATAAGAGCTATATTTGTCGTTTCTCACATATAACATAAATATTTTGCACTCGTAGTTGCTACAGCAATAAAACCGCTTTTTTTCTTTTGTCCTTGCAGACGCGGCCTTAGAGTCGAGCCCGAGAATGGACCTGGCTATTGTGAATGTGACAGCGCCTTCTGAAAGAAACTCTTTCTGGAAGCCATTAGAGTTGATGTTTGTGGGTGCAACCAAAAAATTGCAAAGTTCATGCGTTTTAGTTTAGGAGAAAAGCAAATGTCCTGGTCAACATAGTGATCGGATACTTTTGATTAAGTAATGACTATCGGACCTAGTAAGATTGTGTACAATGTGGCATGTAAGTATAGCGGAAATCAAATCAAATCAAATCAAATCATTTTTATTTTTACCAAAAATGCACATTGGAAATGGATGCTAGGGCAAAAAGCTGATTCAAACAGCTTGACGAGGCCCTAGCAACCATGATGTGGCAGTAGTTTCGACATGTCACATTTCGTTGTTAACAAAGGAACGTAAAAAAACACATACATATTATAAAGGATAACAAAAAAGTTGAATATTTACAAAGTACTATAGTAATTACACAATAGTGAGCATATGTCAGTAAAGCAGACAATGATGACAAAGCTATCGATTAAAAAAAAAGAAAGGAAAAGCACAAAAAAGCGATAAGAAACGATATATTTTTACAAGGTACTCTCATTATACAACAGTGAAAGTTACACACTAATATAAGTAAAGCAAAACAAGGATAACAAATAACCGTTTGATTACACCAGGAATACTAGTAGTTGAAACACAGAAAACAAAAACAAATAGTCAGAGGAAATGCGCATCAATAAAATGTCTTATTTCGCTTGAAGTGTAATGATTATTGTCGGTATACTTATTTAATATAAAGGGTAAGTTGTGTTCCAACATCTGCAATTTATAATTTGTGCGGAAGCTTGGGAGGAACCATGTAGGATCACTCCTAGTGTTAACCCGTTTATTGTGAAATTGTAGTGATGCGAGTCCTGTTAGAAATTCCCGAAATGCAGTAGATGAGAAGCGGAAGGAACGTAAAATGCGTAATTCATACATACATGTTACAGGAACAATACTGTATGTGCGAAAAGCACATTCTGTATGCGAGAGGTAGGGGAGATTAGCTATGTAACGAACTACCCTCTTTTGAAGTGTTAGAATCTTAGTGATGTTGGTAGTAGTAGTAGTCGTTGCCCATACTAAATTGCAGTTAGTAAGATGTAATTCGAACAGTGCATGGTATATATGAAGCTTAATGCGAACAGGAAGAAACGCGCGATAGCGTGATATCAGTCCTGCTGCAGATGAAAGCTTCTTGCAAATATTATTAATGTGAGTGTCCCAGCTAAGGTTAGAGCAAAATGTGACACCAAGTATCTTGTGTTCAGCTACTAGTTCTATTTTTTGCCCGCCATGCATGATAGCGTTGTTTGAATTAAGAAGTTTGTTTTTTGCGCAGAACAACACAGCTTTAGTTTTTTGCGGATTAATTTGTAGCCCATTAGACAGAGACCAAGAGAGTAGCCGGTGAAGTAAGTTATTACATTTTACTGTCAAGTCATCTGCGCTCGGTCCAGAAAGTAGCACAGTAACGTCATCCGCGTATATAATGAAATGTGTTGTTGTATCGGTGTTGACAATGTCATTAATAAAGGCGTTAAATAGCAAAGGTCCCAATACGCTGCCCTGCGGGACCCCACTCAACACTGGCAGGAAAGAAGATTGTGCTCCGCCAATGCATACTGACTGGCTTCTGTTACTTAGGTAAGATTTAAATAGCTCAAGATGGTTACCGCGAATTCTGTAGGAAGATAATTTATTTAATAAAATGTCATGAGTGATGCAGTCAAACGCTTTACTGAAATCTACAAAAAGGCCTAATGTGTAAAAGTTATTTTGAATGTTTTTAATATATGTTCTTTAATTACCAATAGGGCATTTTCTGTTGATCTACCTTTCCTAAATCCAAAGAGAGCGTCAGAGAATATATTTTTTTGGTCGAAAAATTTAGTTACGCGAGCAAAAATTATTTTTTCAAGGCCCTTAGAAAAAATAGGTATGATACTTATAGGTCTGTAATTTGTAACCTGATTTTTCTCACCATCCTTAATTGTAAAGAACTGAGACTCTGCTTTTCTTCATAGCCTGAGGGAAAACACCCGACGAAAGAACCAAATTGAATATATGCACCTCCACAGGTACGAAAGATTCTAGAACGTTTTTAACGGGCTTAGTTTGAAGATTGTCTGCATCTAAGGCTTTGCTGTTCTTTAAGTTCATGAATGTGCTATAAACTTCAGAACTGTCAGTTGGTACCAGGAATAGACTGTCAGCACAGATAGAGCTCAAAATTATTGTTGCAGGACAAACTGTGTTTGATATCGTCGATTTAACAAAATGCTTATTGAAGTAGTCAGCTAGTGATCTGCCAGATAACTCTTGGCCACCTTGAAAAACTTTATCAGGCAAGGCATTGTATCGTCGTCGACCTAAAACTTCGTTAATCGTTTTCCATGCAGCATCTGGATGTCTCATATTAATGTGGGCGAAAATTTCGTGATAGTAGGATGACTTTGCGCGTCTAAGTTCAGCATTTAGTTTATTTCTTATCTTAAAAGTTCTAATAATGGTTCTAATAGCAAATAATTTCTCATATAGTGCGAACGAGCAAGTGCCCTTGAAAATTGTGCAATCTCACCTGGTGTCCTTGTGTGAATTATGTAACCCATAAGTGTCGCTAGTTAGTTGGTTATGCTAAATAAGTCGGGCTGCGAAGATTATGTTTTTCTTAGAGGGTGCTGACTTCACCCTTTTGCAATGTATACTTGCACCGTCGGCGGCTGCGCTTTCCCGAACTTCTATACAGCACCGCGTGTGCGGCATTTAGACATAACTGAAACCGTCACTTTTATGACGCGTCCAGGTGGGTTAAAAAGATGTAGATCGATGAAAACACTTCCAACGCTCATTCAACATTTATTTATTGCAGTGAATTCGTACATGCCATGTTGCGAATTTCATCCAGGCCACATCCACTTCATGTTATTTGCGATTTGATGAAATTCACTCAGAGGTATTGAACAGTTCATACAAAATGCAATATCGATTATATTACCCGCCTGTGGTGGCTCAGTAAGCTAAAGCATTGCGCTGCTGAGCACGAAGTCGCGGTACTGAATCTCGGCGAAATGCAAAAACGCCCGTGTGCTCGCTTTGTAGTACACGTTAAAGAAACCGAGGTGGTCAAAATTAATCCGGAACCCTCCACTACGACGTGCCTCATAGTCAGAACTGGTTTTGGCACGTAAAACTCCAGAAAGAAGAAGAATATTAATTAGAAATAAATTTGAGATCTCGTGGTTATGCGTTTATTTGGTGCTATTAATCAACAAAATCTGCGCTCAGGTGAGCAAGCATTCGAAAGTATATACGTTCCATGCAATTCAGCTATTGCGCTTGTAGCGGCTGTTGTACACGGAAACGTAGGGAACGCGAAAAAAGGGAATAAATGAGCTACCACGTAATAATTTTTTATTTACGCGTTTTGCAAAGACACGTAATTATTCCTACAAAAGAAATGAAAAATCATGTGGCTTCGTTGCTTCTACAGATGAATATATTTCTGCCAATTACGTTTTTTATGTGCTGCCAAGGGTTTTGATTCGTAGATCATTTTCTTGTATATTTAAATCGACCTGTTCTTTTTTGTTACAATAATGCCACCCATGAAATATAAATGTTTCGAAGGTGTGTGAAACCTCTCGTGTAGACCAAAGAATGTCAAAGCCGCAAATATATTTGTGTTTTTTTACGTATGAAATGTTACGCAAGCGCGTTTGTTGCTTCAATAAACCTGAGAGTAAGCAAACAATGATATATTTTATAGCGCTCAATTTAAGCTTGTTAAAAGGCAGATTTCCAAGCAACGCATCTCTAACCCTTTCAGGAAGTATTGCAGTCATTGCAAGGGTCAGCGCTTTCAAGCTCAGGTCTCCCTTTGGTCGGCGCTGGATATGCGTGCCACGTACACTTGGCCACAAAATATTTCGGGGCACGCGAGCGCGTGGCGAAATGGTCCTCCTCGCCTACTAGGCCCGCGCCCCTGGTGTCGAGACCGACGCTTGCGCGCACGCCCGTCCCTCCGTGACTGCAAGCGTGCATGTTTCTGCACTTATTCCTTGCGCGCCGGCGATATCCGAGCGCATAAAGTCCCTAATAAGAAAATTACCGCCATCTACTCTTTCCTCCGCCGTCTCCTCACCCTAAAGCGCTTCTTTTTTTCATTACTTTTTGCTTGCGAAAGCAAGTCGACGGTGGCGCACCTAGAAAGTCCACGTTGAAGCTTTCAGGCCGGGCGCGCACCGCCGCCGCCGCCGGCGACTGCGGCTGCGCAGAGGACTTTCAACATGGCTCTGAGGCGGGGAAAAAATATATATATAGAGAGAGAGAAGTGAAAGCGCGCGCTATCATCGTCAAATCGGAGATAAAGGAGAGAGAGAAGCGGCGTTGATCAAAGGATGGCGGTACTTTTCTTATATAGGGACTTTACGAGGGCAGTCGCGAGGGGCCCCTCTTGCGAATGGTGCTGTGGCAGCTTTGATGGGCAAAACTTAGTTGATATAACGGAAATAAAAGGTTCATTTTCATCTTGCCTGGTTCTTTCTATAGAGCGCCTTTTCTGCCACGCTCTTCTGTGGGAGAACTTCCCGTTCGTAAAATAAAGAACGATCATTGGGCACGAAAAGGCGCAGTGCAGAAAAAAAAAGAAAGAACTTGTTGCGTTCGCGACCGGCGATATGTATTCCACGCTCGTGACTTGACAAAAATCACAGCATATCCACGAAGTGAATGATGATGAGTGGCCGAAGCACTGGGGGATCATTCGGGTAAACCACAGCTACGGACGAGAGATAAAGAGAGCGCGCGTCGGGAACGAGAGACTCAAGGTAGTTTTATCAGCTGTATAAACTTGGACATGCAGCAGCACCAGCAACGTGCCGAACTGTTGTCGACGCCGTCGGCGTTTTGCCTGCGTTCGCACCGAGCGCGCGCAATGTGGAACCGGAACCGGAACGCCATCTAGTGAACACTTCATAAAACTACAGGTGGCTACATACTACTACTACTACTACAGAGGAGGGAACTACCCACACCCTAAGGAGCTTCGCCCCTAAAAGCGACCGGTGTGGCGCGCGCCAGTTCACGCTTCACATAGTTTTGCCCATCGAAGTCGCCAGAGCGCCAATCGCGGCGTCACTCGGATATCGCTGGCGCGCAAGGAAGAAGCGCAGAAACATGCGCGCTTGCTATCACGGAGGGAAACGCATGCGCGCAAGCGTCGGTCTCGACACCAGGGCTGCGGCTCCAGTAGGCGAGGATGACCGTTTCGCCACGCGCTCGCGTGCCCCGCAATATTTTGTGGCCGATGGGTACGTTCCTGAGTCTCATAGAAGTTGATGACGGAAACAAACGCCCTAAATAAGCGGAGAAGTGAATAGCGGAAAGAAAGCCGTATGTGAAATGCAACGCATAATATGCGTTCACAGCTTTTACATACTCTGAAGCGTATAGACCGAGCGAGTGAACGCTAGTTTTTCTAACGGCACCGAACAAGTTGTTAATATTATCCGAGAAAATGAACAACGCATCTAAGCATACTGAGAAGAAAGAGTTGAGCCGACGCTTTATTCCAAAAGCATGAGCTGAAGAACACGTTGTAATGGTCATCGTTATGTACAGATGCGGAAGATGATGTCCGTAATATAAATCCTCGCACTCATTGCCCCCGTGGACAGAAGGAGCCAGGCTGGCTGCAAATTAAACTAGCGTGGAAGGCTTGAGGCAGAAACATGCGCAATGTCTGTGCCGCGGCAGCGTCGGTCAGTCGGTCTATCAGCAGGTGTAACGGGGTAGTTCACCGGGAAATTCTGCTCTATGACATTCTGGGGCCGATGTACCGAGATTGAAGCTTCTCACATAAACCAGGCAATCCCTCAGGGGTACAAAGCGGTACATCGCCGCCAAGGCGGCAGCAAACGATGTGGTGAGGGTCGTCATAACGACTCTTACGATCTTGTCGGATCGCGTCGGCGTTTATGCGAGCACGTTGGCGACATTGGGCAAGACAGGACACAACCTGGTCGCAAATGAATGGTGAAGTGTTGAGAGGTCCACAAAAGGAAGAAACATCGAGGGCAGAAGTTGGACGTCAGCCATATACCAAGAAAAAGAGAGAGTAGCTTGTGGTGCCTTGAACAGAGGTGTTCTAGGCCAATGTGACACAGAGGATAATGAGATACCAGTTGAATGGTCAGGCTGGATATACTACGTATATGGAGAGCATATGACTTAGCGGGCGATGAAACTGTTTTGTCAGGCCATTGGTTTGGGTGTGGTAGCCGGAGGTTGTCGTGTGCACGGCATTGCACTTCAAGTGTGCTCGAGAGAAATGCCTTGTCGCGTTCGCTCAAAAGGACGTGAGTTCCATCATGACGTTAGTAGCTTGTTAGAAGACAGCCACTTCCAAAGCAGTCCCTCAGAGGACGGAGGCAGTTTCCGCGCACCGCGTTAAGTGGTCCACAGCAGTGACGATCCATCAGTTGCCTTCTTCAACGGCTAGGAGGGGGTGGTAAAGGTCAATGCTGAATTCTTAGTGCTGTTCCTGTCTGAAACGTTAATGAAGCACCGCTCACATTCTTGTTAATGAAGCAGCTTTTGCGTTTAGTACTGAGCCGATTAGATTACCTGCTCAGACCTAGTAGGATGCCGGTTCAAGTAGAGTCGAGGCGATGGGGAGTGGCAGTCAGCGAGAAGTCGGGAGTCCTAATGAGTCCAGGCCTGCTTCTGCAACAAATGTTCCAGCTAGCACATCAGTAAACTGGCCACTTGCCAGCTCATCCTAGCTAATATCGCACTCTAATGCCCACAACATATCAATTCTATTCGTGAATATCAGAAGTATCCTGAAAAAGCGAGCTTCTGTGGCCGATTACTGTTCAGTAGACATCATTATTCTCACTGAAACGTGTCTTTTGGGTAAAATAAGGGACATCGAAATCTTCCGACTGCGAAAAAACCTACAATATTATCACGTAGTTGTGACGGTGAAGAAAACAGTCGCAAAACCGTGAATGACGAAACTGACGTTTTATAAGGGACAGCGAAATCTTACAAAAGCATGTTGCACTCGAAGCACAACGATAGCGGCGAACACAGTCGGCGATGGTAGAAATCTCATCAGCGGCGAAACGCATCGGATTGTATACATGAGTCATCGAAACTTGCAGCGTAATCCCATAGAGAAAGGAATTCAACAAGAGGGGACACTCCGCAAAAACTGGCAACAGAAAAGACGTCACCATACGTCACGCTATATTAATTGATGCCGAACGTTAGCTGCCGCGAGCATCGAAAACAAAAGAAAGGGAAATTAGGTTAACAGACATTGATTTATTTTTAAAATTCTTTGCCGCGAAAACTAAAACGTTTTGCGTATAAATGAACTTAAACTTTGCGACCCATTTTCTTGCCTTACCTAGCAACAGGCCGATGACGCGCCAGATGCATGCGTCATCCGCCACACTCCCCCGAGGCGAGCGAGGGAGGCTGCGTACGCGTTTGAGCGCTCGCGCTCGGCGAACCGTCTGCATCCTTTTTTTTTTTTTTTTTAATGTAGCCTGGTTTCTTGGGCTCCCGGCGTATTCTTGCGTTCCTTCTGCACTGGGACAAGACAACACTGCACTATTGGACGACGGCAAGGTGACAATTTTGTTTCACAGTATACGACGCAATTAGGCTTACGGCACGGGGCCGAGACTTAAGACGCAGTTAGCGAAAAACACCTCGGCCGTCCTGGCGCAGTTAATTTCAGTTAATGAATCGTGCTGTGACATGTTTCCGACGCTTCCTAGGGGATTATTGTAACTTATTTCGGTTCTGCTGATGCACACTGGCCGCACAGGGCGCTGTAACGCAGTTAGCGAGAGCCAACTCGGCCGTGATGCGTAGGCTAGTGCATCTTGCAAGAAATTCGTGCCGCTTTCTCTGACGCCAGGCATTACTGAAAAGTAATTTCGTTACTTTTTGGGGTACTAGATTTTGAGGCACGCTGGCTGCACAGAGCGCTGTGACGCAGTTAGCGATAAGCAGCTCGGCCGTGCCACGCCGTGCACGCGTGGTGACAAAGTTAGTTTGGCGTGTAGTGAATCTTAGATGGACAAGTTTGGGACGTTTTTTGTGGCCCAGCAACAACATATACCTCCTTTCGGTACTCACGCCTGTCGAAAATGCGATGGGCGATTGCCAAGAATGATAACATGGGAGTGTGTTGCTGGCGCCGGCAGAACGCGTGAAAGATAACGCCGAAGAACAAATCAGAAATTTGTAATTCGAAAATTCCGTCTTCTAAAGGACTGAAAACAGGCTTTGCACCCACGCATTTGTCTTGAGTGCGAGTAGAAGGCATTCTGCGAACGTCTAGCATGGTCCGGCTGGGAGTCTCTGTCATAGAGTAGCATACAAGGATAAGAGAGGACACTTCCATAGGCCCCTGCGGCCGATTTTGGTTCGCAGCGCACCTAGCGGGTGTGTGGAATCTACGCAGACTCAGAGATTGGGACCGCAGCAAAACCAATCTCTAAGGCTATCTTCTGGCGATTAGAAAATGTACACGGCCTCCAAGATTGCTTCCGTGCGAGTTCTCGTCCCGGAAGCTATATTATGGCTATATTTTGATTTTTTTAACGCGTTGCATGCATCGAGTAGCTTCGTGTAAGCTGTAGCGCCAGAGCAGCAAGCACACGATGCCACTGTGTGTTTATGCACGCACTTTAAATAAACATGAGAAGTGTTGGAAGAGACGAAACTTTATTTTTCAGTCATTCTCAGTAAGCACATGTACACTTTTTTTTCGCAACGTTCGATGAACGCAAGCACAAAATGATGGGTGCACTGCACAATGAGAGACATGCCAATACAGCTGCCACATGTTGAGAATAAATTTCACAAAAGGAATAAACAGGCGATATTATGAAAAACCCGACAGAACAGTAAAACTGCAGAAGACGGCATTAGCATTAAAGAGGAAAACAACGCTCGTCCTTTGAAGCCTAACCTTTCTTATTAAGTGGTAGTTTCGGGCTGCATAGGAAACAAGGAATGAAGGCTGCTCACTGCAGTTGTCAGCCAACCACGCTCTCTCCCTGTCCTGCCGTTGTTACTGCACCTCGCAACACAGCAGTAATTCCGTAGTACTTGACTACGGTCGGCATGACCTGAAAAAAAAAAGGTATTGCTTATGTCTTCTCTCCCGCCTTCGCACAAATTTTCACCTACGCACTTCAGATCGCCCTTTCGCGAAAAGCGTCACGTGCAATTGTCACTGCTAAAAAAAAAAAACAACCTTCGGTGCCATGCATGCGCCACTGAGGCAGGAGTGTTTATTCAGAATACGTCGTAGCCACAGCTTACAAACATTCTTCTCAATTCGCAAGTTCTCTCTAATTGCGCTCGTAACAAAGGCTTCAAGCAATCTGCGCACGCCACGAATAACGATCCTAAGCATAACTGCATTCTTTCACACAAGTGCAACACACGTGCATTAAATTCAGACTACGTATACCGGCGTGTGCCGACTCACTTTCTCGCGCCCAGAAACGATTTTCTCGCAAACGTGCTGCGCAGCATTCCAAATTGCTGTTTCTTACATAATGTGAAGCAATCCACGAACATTATGCGCGAAGTGAAGAACACAAAAAGCTCTCTGCGCCGAACAGCACAATTCGACAAATGTTCCCTTATATACGGCTGAAGTGACAAATACATAAGCAATTTGCAAAGTAATGAAGGGAAAAAAGGACGTAATGAAGGCCTTCTTACCAAGCACCAGCCAAGCAGACAGACACGTTCTGGCAGGCGAATCCAGCAAAGAGCACACAGACGTTATCGCACATCTTTTGCAGCGTCGCCTTGCCTGATCACACCATGGCCGATATTTTGTGGCGATGCGTTATTCTTTATACTAGTCTTATCATCCACCGCTCACGGCTGGTTGATCCCGTTGATAATGTCTACGTCTACAGCCACATAGACAAGTAGACGTATAGTGCACTATAGAAAAGTTACTACAATAGATAAGTAGTACGCGCGTTCCCTTGGAGACAGGGAGTGTTGTATGGCCCTCTAGCGGGCGGCATGAAGCTGCGTAGCTTGGCCGCTTTATAGGCTCCAGTGGCCACTCTTGTAATCCGTATGTTACTCTATGGCTCTGTTGCGTCCGTCTCTGCACACTAAACAGAAAAACACCCAGATGGGCGTTTTTCAATTGTCCTCTAGCGCATTCCCATTCATACATGTTTTTTCTCCCATTGAATGGGCGTACGATAAAACTCCCATTTAGGTGGGCATTCCTTCGGCATACTACGGGAGTACCGTAATATGCCCACTTTACCCCTATTTGACTGTGATTTTTCGCAGGTCACAAGGGGAGTTTTATCATTTCCAAATGGCAGCATTTGCAACGAAATTAAGGCGGCATTTAGGTCGTTTTTTGGTACTAATTAGATAGTTTATGGATGGAATTAAAGGCGTTTTAGTTTACGTAGGGCGAGCAGGAATCTAAATGCTTGGTGGCGCGGATGACACAGCACCCAACGGTTCAATCACCACAGGGCGAAATGTCGGACGCCGGCTACCAAGGCTCAAGGGAACGCGGGGCCGTCCGAGGAGCTTCCACCCGAGCATGCGTTTGGCCAGCACGAATACCGTCGTTTGCAGCTATCGCCGGCGTCCGACACTTTAGCCTGCTGTATTCCGTCTGCCACTGCGTATTGACCCTTTTCCCGGCGCTCCCGTGGACGCTACCATGTTTGATCACGTGGTGGCACGTCCATTGCTTGCCTCAGCTGCCGCCGCTGCCTCCGTGTTTACAATGCAAGCGCGTGACGCCGGTGCGGCGCAGAAAACCTCCTTTCGACGCATATCGTAGACGGCGACTGTGTGGACGACACGAAGCTTTGGCCACAGCTTTAGAGGATATGTAAGTGCTTTCATATCTCATTACTCAGTGCCCAAACGGCGCGAGCAGCGTATACGGTGCTTGTACCGGAAGCGAGGCTAGAAATGTATTCCAAGCTGTCCAAATTTCCCGCTTATGAATTAAATCAGGATCACTGTTCTCTTTATTTATTTGGCAAACATTTTAAAGCAGTGGCTTGTCATGTTTCTGAATCAGTAATACTAAGTTCCTCGGCGAGGCTACTATCTTATTGTTTATTTTTAGCCTAATCGCGCTCGCGGTTGTGCTCAGCTGCGATAGATTTGTTCTTGCGGCGAACAAAGCTTGGAATGTAAATGTTCTGTACTTTGTGGTAGCTTGTAGCAAAGACGTATTATCGCTACTCCATCGCTTACTCCGTGGACCGTCACGAAACGTTCAGCTTCCAGCATTCGTGTCTTGGTGCAGTCGCGGTCACTCACGCTTCAGCACATTGATTGAAGTGTGCGCACATTCACTTATTATTGATACGTTGGCGATAGGGTGCATGTAAGTTTGCGTGCGAGTCGGGGCAAATGTGCGTAAATAACGTGCGAGAAACTTACTATGCCGGTAAGTGGCGTTACTTCCTTTTGTAACGTAGGGAGCCTACATGCAACGGTGTTGCATGCAGGCTCCCTATTGTATTGAGCGGTACTCACTCTTAAGTGCCGAGGTTTCGGAGTTGAAGTCTATTCTTTGGAGGTTAGCTATACAGCGCTGGCGGATGAATTATCGTTTTTTTATCCACAAGGAAAGCCGTGCATCGCGAAGGGCCGACAACAAAGGCAGTCCTTATGTAGCAGCGGCTACACACTGCAGGTTGATTCTATTCCTTAATATGCGAATCACTATTTTTGCATCTAACTACCGTACACTTCTTCCCTTTATCGTTACACATTTTGCAGCATGAATTGGGCACAGTGCATGAACGAACACCCACTTGCATTTCCGACAGCTGATCGCATAATTCCCTAGAGGCAGGGCCGAAGCAGTAGTGGTTTCGTATTGGTGCGAATTCGCTGAGGCAACGTATGGCGCGTCGTTGAAAGCACCATCTCGTACCTCTAGAGCAAACTGCTCCGCGAAAAGGGTCAATGAGCGCGGCGGCGTCCCGCCACGAAACATTTCGACGCGTGCTCGCCACACGTGACACAATCGACGGCCCTGGGAATTGACGAAGTCACACGCACACGCGGTCCATTGGCGAATGAACCCGCTACTGCACTTCTTCGACATCTTTTACTTTCACTGATCGCAGAGCCCCTCTTTGCAAACCTTGTGCTGTCATGCAGTCGTCCTCGCGAAAATGCTAGTAATCGGCAGTGCCTCCGAGGTCAGCAGGCGCCTTCGAGAGCAGTTGCTACTCGCTGAAAGGAAAAATACACGACACACATACACTAAAGAGAACAAAATTTATTATACACCAAATGTAACAAATATGTTCACTTTCTGCCAAAATAGAAGCATTTCTTGCACCATTAAAAACTGTCTGGATTAAAAAAATACATTGTAAACATGCCAGTCAATACTATTCTACATGTCCGAACACAATAAATTAGTAAACGAAAAAATGATAATTTAAGAAATCTTATCTCGTCCCATATTGAACTATAAATACAGAACCATGTGTATGAAGTGTTACTTTGGACAGGCATTCCACAATTTGGCAGGCCTATATGTTGAGCTTGCAAGACTAAGCCACCCAAATTTAACAGTGGACTATAGAATGAGGCTGACCAGTGGTATTTTGCATGGACTAGCACAAAACATACAATGATAAATGCCGAAGTACTAAATTAGGAAATTGGGACTCATCACGCAAACGAGCTAAATAATTTGGTCTAGTGATTGCATTGCAATTTCAAGCAGGCTACTAAAGATTAAAAATTTAATTATAGCAATTTTTGAGCCAAAACCATCATCTGATTCAGAGACACGCCACAGTAATGGACTCTGGATTAAGTTGGACCACCTGGTAATCTTTAATGTACATCTAAATCTAAGTACACAGGTGTTCTTTTATTTCACTCCCATCGAAATTCGGCCGCCGCGGCCGGGATTTGATCCTTGGTCTTTTTGTTTATGGACTAGATTTGTGAAAGTTCCAAACAGGGTCTCTATATACAGGGTCATCATTTTTAAGTTTTACAGAATTCTTAAAAATAGCCTGTTACAGATATCGTAATTCTAGTCCTTAGTTGTATAAGAGAGGCGGACAATACTTTTATGACAAATCGTAGCACATATTCAGCTAATTAGCAAAAATCCACTAATTATCATTTGAATTATTTACGGCCCATATTGGCAGTTTACGAATTGTAGCCAGTGAGTTTGCAAGGCATATCCACTTGGAATGAATTTCCAGAATGATGCCAGTTTGGAGATATGGAGATATACGCCGTCAAACTTGCCCTAAATATGCACTGTTGTTCAACTTCCATTTTTAACAAAATGCTATCTTCTGCATTGAAGCACAAAAGTAACTGGAACACCCATGTATTTCGTCCCACACTTTGGGAAATATCTCAAAACCGGTGTCATCCTGGAAATACTTTTCAAGTGGATACGTCTTGCAAGCTCTCCGGCTACCATTCGTTATTTTCAATATGTGCTGTAAACTAATCAGTTAAGAAGTTAATTGCTGAAATTTTCGTTAACTAATTGAGTATGTGTTTCGATTTCTTGTGCTAGTAATTCGCCTCTTCAAATAGTCCAGCTCAAGGACAAGAATTATGCTGTCTGCCACAGGCGATTTCTAATAATTCCATCAAACTTAGAAATGATCACCCTGTGTACTTATTTTCTAATAGTGAATGAGTTGTGTTCTGAATGGACACTTTAGCATGGCTACCTTGTTTAGTTGAATATTGTGCAAGCAGTGTTTTTTTTTTCATTCTACCCAGTGCAAAATATTAAGCCAGCATTGTAATATGTTGCAAATGGAGCCACGAATAAGTACCTTCCCTGATCATATCCAACAGTAGCAACTTTAGATGAAATAAGTCATGCTTTCTCATGTTCAAACGCCTTGTTCTCAGAAATGAAATCCTCCTTTTCACATTGGCCTCCCATCGTGTGATCCCCCAAGCAGAGGTCATTTGAAATCGCATTTAATTGCACTTGAAACAGCATATCGCTCTTATTTAAAAAGCACATCCTATTTCAGTCACCATAGAGATATAAAATACTTGTCTTCATCAAGCTGTGAAGCAGCAGCACATTTTCTGAGGAAAAAGCCTAATTCTTCTATTGAATTGGGCTGCGTACTCGGAACACTACTGTGCAATTGCAGACAGGACTGGTAGTGTAGCAGCCGTAACTGTGTGAACTGACATAACGGAGCAAGACTGTGTGAACTTTAAATCGTTATTCTCTCTTAGGAACCATGCTTTCCAACTATATCATGGGTATAAAGTAACTGGCAAACAAATCTGCATTTCATTCAGGTAAATTACATACTATTCATGTTACCTTGCAGGCTGCACACTACCTTCCCCTCGAACGTGAATTTGCGACCTTGCCACAAGTTGCTAATTGTATTGCTGTATTGTTGATCGAGAGTGGTAGAACGGGATATGTACGCCTGAGGCCAGAGCACATGTTTCGACAAGTAGACTTGTCTGGTCGAACAAAGAATGTCTCAGGCTAAATCTATTTGTTCCTTTGTAAAGATGGCTTCAGCTTGAGACCTTCTTTGTTGGACAACTCTTAATCCCTGATGTCGCAACCTTCCCTCATCTTGTTCAGTCTATTGCTGCACACCGAAGCTGCATTTTCTTTTAAAAACATTAATGAGGTCAAGGGCTTTGTGCGTGGCAGTGTCTGCAAGCACAATTTTTTTTTCAATGAATGAAAGTTTTGGTGCCTTTCTTGAGGATTCAATATGCAAGAACCTAAAATTAAGCTAACACACTGGCTATGCCAACACGTAAGCATGAAACAGGGGAAATCAAGCTCCCTATGGATGTGGAGTGCCATTTCTTCGTTTCATACCATGCTTGCGGTCAGCAGGACTTCTTCCTAAAATTGAAAAAATTTTTGTAATGAAATACGTATTAAAAGTATTCTGTTCATAATCTGAAAAAAAAGGCTATTTGGAAATTCATATATAGGTGAGACCAGCAACAAAGACAAAGTAATGGCTTATATAGCAAATGACACGCCGTGCTGAATGACAACTGATTTAATTTTACAACAAACAGTCAAGTACTCAGCAATGCTTGATAAAAGCCATAAAAACCTAAGAAGCAGGGAGCAGTTACACACAATAGTGTATGTGCGTGGAAAATGCACCTGGTCATTGGTTTGCAAACCAGTATGCCATTTCTTAATCAGTTCACAAAACAGGTCCTACACTGAAAGATTTCTCCTTCAATTTGGCAGTTCTGTTGGCCTTGTTTATTGCTTGGGTGAGTTAGTTGCTCTTCTTACTGCTATTAGAGTATGGTGAAGTGCACTAGACGGGACAAGGTGAGGCGAGACAGACGGGACAAGCGCAATGACAGCTGAACGTTTATTGGAACATTTTACTGCAGCAGGACATGTGCCCAAGACACCCAGAAACCAGCAACAAACACAGCAGGCGCAAAAATAAAGAAATATGGCAAAGATCGCTACAACGCATGCACAATCTCTTATGAATGTGATGGTACTTGGGAAGCATGTGTACACTGTCAACTGCGCACAACTGGCCCAAGAGGAATAAACAAGAAAACAGAAATAGAACTAGCTCAGCTGTGGCTATCTATTGAATCGCAATTCTTTGGTTAATGTGCCCCAAAAGCCACCATAACACACTTTTGCACTGCAAGGCAAGATACCACGTTTCTCTTTATTTCAAACACCTAAATTACTGTCGCAGCCTGTCGCTCAGGCACTGGTCATTCTGTCCCAAGTAAACACGACCACAGTTTTACAAACCCTGTACATGACAGCATTAGCGCATGGGACATACTGATACTCACGTTTCGTCATACAGTATTTCCTAATTTGACTACACGCGACGCATCTGCACAGCTGTGCCAACTTGCATGGCTCAGAAAACACAAGATGCCACCCATACTTCCCTGCTACTCTCCTTAAGTTGCGCGAAATCTCAGCAACACATCCACCCTCTCAAGGTGGCAACGCTTACGTGCATAAGGTTTCACACAACTTTATGAAAGTCACAGGGAAGTATGGGGTGGTTCCTGTGTTGCCTGCGCCATGCAAGTTGGCACAACTGTGCAAATGCGTTACGGGTAGTCGAGTAAGCAAATACTGTACGACGGGGCGGGGGACACGAGTATCAGTATGTCACATGCGCTACTTCTGTCATGTGCAGAATTCCTTTAAGCAGCGGTCGTGTTTACTTGGGACAGATTGGCCAGTACCTGAACAACAGGCTGCGACAGCACTTCAGGTGTTTGAAATAAAGAGAAGGGTTTGGATCTTGCCTTGGCGTGCAAAAGTTGCGGCTGCTATATGTATAGTTGAATGTGGAAGTTGTAGGCCGTGGAAAAACAAAATTAGAATGCGAGCTTTTCGAAGCAGTGTTATTTAAAAATTATTTTCAACTTTGGATATGATATGTGCATTAGTGTCGTTTTGGTGGCACTTTAAACAAAGAAGCGCGATTCACAGGTAGCCACAGCTAAACTAGTTCTTCAACTTCTGTTTAGTTTTTGATGTCTCTTGTCTCTTGTGCCAGTTGTGCACAGTTGACAACGTACACACTCTTCCCAATTATCATGTTTGAAGAAGAAATCGTGCACACGTTGCTTGCAATGTTTGCCATATTTCCTTGTTTTTTTTTTGTGCCTGCTCTGTTTGTTGCTGGTTTCGGGTATCTTGGGTGCATGCGCGCATTGTCCTGGTGCAGCACAGTTGTCAGTAGCACTTCACAGTTGTCAGTAGCGCTTGGCCCGTCTGTCTCACCTCACATTGTCCCATCTATTGCACTTCACCGTACTGTAATATGCATCACCAACTGGCCCAAAGTTCTAGTCCTATGGAGTTCTTACTGCTACTTCGCACTTGTCAAAGTCAGGCCAGCAGCCATACTGCATACAATGTAGAGCTATATGGACTGGCAGTTCATGTCATGGATTTATTCTGGCTTAATGGCATCACAGAAAGTAAACAAAGATGACAAGCAGGACACAAGTGCCTACTCTCAACTCTAGCTTTAATAAGAAAACAGAAATCGCACATAACACGTGGTGATATGAAGTGACATCATTCATTCAAAAACAATTTCTTCATCCAATGTAACTTAGAATGAGCGATGCATTTGTCCTTTGCGTTGTGAATCTGCCAAAGCTTAATTATCTTATGTACACTCTGGTCATAATTTCTGTTCAACGCAGAAGTTTGGGCTAGTTTGCGATAACAGAACTTGGTCATCATAACAAGCGCGAAGGAACACGAACACGAAGAAGAGACACATAGACTAGCGCCCGTCCACTCTGTGTGTCTCTTTGGGTCCGTGTTCCTTCGTGCTTGTTTTGTGGAACACCGGAATGAAGCCACATTTTTTGCAGTATGTTGCAATGTGCAGATGAGATTTTTTAGGCACAAACAACTCGATTCAACCCAATCTCAAATTAATACAATGTCTGCCTACATAATGTAGGCATAACAAGTTGGCCATGGCCAACTGTACACAACCTCCGTTGCGCAGTGCACCACCTCCAAATCGTGCCACACGCAACAACCAAATTGTTTGCCTGGCTGCAGTATTTTTTCTCAGATCAGACCAAATCTCTGTTCACACGCTTCCTATATAAAAAACTTTTAACCCACAAGGACCAAATGCGCTTTTGCCCATGAAAAAGCACAAAAGCACACGAAACAACTGCGACCATTTTCTACTTCGCTCATCTCATTCATTATATTCCATCGTCATGCCTAATTCAGTTGTGCAAATCATTTTTTCACAGGCCCTTGTTAGGACGGTTTTGTGCTGTGACAAAAAAAGGCAGAAGTAAAAAAATAAAGAAGGTTGGTTGTGGCTTGCGGCATAATATGCATCCGGCAAACTAGGCCACAAGTGTTGTGTACAGTCTGGAATCCTCAAAAGGTTGTGCGTACATTGTACAGATGGGATGCTGTATTATTGCGTGATTGGGGGAGCATGACTCATCTGTGTGAAACAACCTGCCCTCACGCATTGTGAAACACTAACAAATGTGGCGGCAGTACTGTGTTCAACAAAACTCACACTGTAGCCAAGCATCATGACCAGACAACATGCGAGGCAACTGTGGCTTCTCAAATTTAAAAAAATGACAAATGCATCAGTCATCTATCAGTTGCACTGCACAAAAAATTTTAATAGATAACATGACATCATGTCACCACATATTAAATATTGCCTGTTTCTTGATTATAAAGCTTGATGCGAGAGCTGAGGCTTGTGTCATGTGTACGTATCTTCGTTCACTTTTTGTGGGGCAATTACACCAGAATTGGGATAACCAAGTGGCCACACGCTGCTTTTGTCACGTTATAGTGGTGCTCGCAAAGCGGGAAGACAATGCACATAATGACACGCCATGTCAGCATGCCCACTCTTTGCACACGCAGCAAGATTACCTCTAGAACAAGGTGCGCAGGCTGCATATGTGCTCAGCTGCACCAACAGCCATGTGCAGTGATGGCTGCGCTAGAAAAGAGGACGCGCACACCAACTGGGCTCCTTTCAGGGCCCCCTTAAAAGCTAAGTTTGTCATTTCTTGTTTCTGTTCTAGGCTAGTGCAAACAAATGAATTTCTTATTTCCATTAAGAAATTTTCTAGATTAGGTAGAAAATTTATGAAAGCATACATTTATTACTTTCGACCTTTCTGTCGGAACATCGTACAAATGCATAAGCAGTACTTATCACCTTGTTTCATGTAAGTTTTTTCCATGCTGAAAGAAAGGCATACATTTTAAAAAAAGCTTTGGTTGCAGCGTGTGAAGGAATTGTGTCATGTCACATAAAGTGCTGCTGAAAACAAAATATAGTCGCCACTTTCCTGTGACTGACTTTATCTAACACACTAAAAAGGAAAATGACCCTTTAAACAAGACTCAAAAAGAAGAAAAAAACGCCACAGCACATTATTAAGAGAACTGCAGCGTACTAACACACAAGGATGACATAAAGAAACGACCAGGACGAGCGCTGAACTTACAACAGGTTTTATTGTAGTCAGTTTCACATATATTTCACTACACAAACGTCATTAGCTGCACATGCGTAGAAACGCCATCGCTTTATCTGAGAGTTGTATCGATGGCACGCTAACACACCTTTCCCCTAGCCGGGAAATACGTACTGCTTCAACAATTTCTCGAGTGAAGCGCGATTTGCTTTTCATAAAGACAGACGTGTTATGCAAGTCAGGTGAACAATCCTTGCATGTTAAACAATGACAAGCCAGGAAACCTTTAAAGTCTTTCCCTTCATGTGTGTTTTTCAAATAGTTTGCATGATCCGTAACAATTAACCAAATTTTTCCAAAATATTAAACTAATTCCGCACCGGTACCGTGCGCGGTCGAGCAAGAAATAGAAAGAAAAAAAAAGGGGGGGGGGCGCAGCCGGCGTGCTATCTAGCATTCAAAATGCGCACGCCCAAAACCGAAAGCGGAAGTGGTTGATGCTGACCGCTTGGCGCGCTGCAGTCAATTCTGCCACTGGGCTCTATGGGAGTGTCCGCTCTTGTTGAATTCTTTTCTCTATGGTAATCCCTGGTGTCCGCGTGTCTTCCACAGAGTACTAGATAATTATCGGCGCTCATACAATTAGATTACATAAGCGTTGGTGACAACAGACAACGGACATTCAAGTGGACTTGTTTTCACTTTTTGTTTCACTTTGTTTCACTTGTTTCACTTTTTATGGAAAAATAAACCTGATTTGATTTGACAGAAGCATCGATAACGGTCGAGAAACTTCAGATACATACAGGCGCGTCCTCCTCCTCCGCGCGATAATGTTTAACATTTGTTAGCAGGTGAAAATCGGTCACCAGCGAAAGATAAACAAGTGCACGTGTCAATACCCTCCCCTTAAAGAAGCATCGTCCCGATGCTACAAACAAACCTTTGTTCTACAAACGAACCTTGATAGCCTTGAGGCTCTATTCTCGACACGCATGGCGGCTGCACGGCCACCATTATCCGCCATGTTGACTCTGTCATTGGCTGTCGAGAGGTCACATGTTTTGAAATTTTGGGAACCGGGAAACGGGAGTTTTGAAAAATACAATTTTGCGTTTTCATCAGAATGACGAAACGTGACGTGCATCTGCAAATTTTATCGACTAATACTTTTTTGTGGTCCTTGGCACCTATAGTGCGACTTACGCGCTTTAAAAAGAAAGTGGATGGTACCGTGCAGAAGCCCATGAAATGCATCTGCAATTTCGGGAATATGTGTTGGCGATCCAGGGAAGCAACCATGTCAGCTTGCTGATTGGCTGAAGGAATATCCCGTGAGCAGCGTCACAGGAAGGGCCGTTTCGTAAACGTCAATTTGACGTTGCGTGACGGTGCGCTGGGCCGCCATTTCGGAGATTTTCCGCCATAATTTGTGGTGCGACGAGCCGCGCGAATTATGGTAATGAGCGGCCATATTCAATGGCGGCCGCGTGGCATGCGTTTTGCCGCATTTCCCCCCGCGTTTGGGGCCATGAAAATTATTTGTTCACAACGCGTGCTCATAGCATTTGCATCGCTCCCGGGAGGTGTTGGCATTTGTGTTTTGAACCATCATTTTTATTATTGCGATAGCAATTATATGGACACTCAAAAGCAGATTTCTGCCGTCGCCGTCGCCGTCGCCGTGAGGTTCCGTATGACGTCATTTGGAGATGAAATCGTCGCCGCGCGCCGAACGCTGTATGTGCGAGTGAAAGGGCGCGAGGGGCGCGTCTTTCACGGGGAGTGAACGCGCGGCGGAGAACAAACGCGCGTTCTGCGCCGTGCTCGCTTAAGGGCTGCAGAAGTAGGCGTCTCTTTTCTCCTTTACAATCACCATATATGTAGAGCAAACGCGCCTTCTTCAGACGCGCGAGAGGCCGTGGGGGAGGGGGAGGGAAGGGAGGCGACGTTTAGCTGCGGCACCAAGTGCCTATTTATATCAGAGGCTCCAGCAACAGTCACCAACGCCGCACGCATTTTGAGCTAACGCGGGCAAAACGCCGATGGCGTCGACAACAGTTGTGCGTGTTGTTGCTACCAAAGCCGCTCACCTTACTTCGTATGACATTGCTGTGTTGCTATAGCATTCATTGCTTCGCCCTTAGGGCGAAACTGTGACATTTTTTTAAAACACGTTTACTTGAAATAACAGCGGATGGAACTAGCAAACTTTCTCCGACTTTTCGCACTTTACTGCGTTTGTATCATAATCAATGTTATTCACTTTTCACGACTTCAGAGGCTATGACAACGGCGGCTTTTTAATTTATAAAAATAATGTGCACAAGGCGGCGCCTTGAAGTTTCTTCCCGCGGTACGAGTAAGCAGCGAAGTGAACGAGAAATGGCAGCACCGGTCGCGTAAGCGGATACCTGTGGCGTGCACAACGCTATCAATGATATTCGGCTGCTTCTCATCCAGACGAGTCGGGCTGAGTCATTTGCGTTTCATGAGATAGCGATAACGCGGCCTAGAGTGTGCGCTCATCATCACTGGTAGGTCACGTATGTTGTCTCAAAGTAGAAAGCAAGCGCTTGGGCGCCAACGTACGATGGCTCATTCCGTTTCCTAACGACACGCATCATAGCTAATGAAGCAGACGACAGCTTGTGCGCATGCGAAAAACGATTCTGATCGAATAATCGTACGCTTTGAGTTCGCTGCTGTATTTTCATTGTGGAGGAAAACTGTTTTGCTTTATCAAGAACACTAGGTTCAATGACTACATTACAGTTTCTAAGGCGAAACGTCAAATGTGCGTCACGTTGCGAAAGCAAATAGGGGTAGTCAGTGCCATTTTATAAGCATCGCGTCTACGTCACACCTCGAAGAAAATGGCGGAATGTCCAGAATAGAGCCCTTGATTACGTTGTAAGAAGGCAGGTGATCCCACGGCGGCGTGAGGCACGGCCACTTAGTGTGACTTTACGCACGCCGCTGCCGCAAGGGGCAGCACCTCTTCTGGGGGCCACTTTTTCGCTTGTTTTGCTGGCGCTTCTTTGGGCACGTGCGGCAGAGGTGTGTTATTTCGATGCATATAAGTCGTCCGCCTGCTTAAAATGACTCTTTGGTTGGAGGAACGTCCCTTTATATTCCTGCCGGCATTCCGATTGACTCCGATGCGGCGAGCAGCGGCAAGCGCAGCGCGCCGTCTGCTCGAGCAGACGACGCGTCTCTCTCGTGTCGGAAATGACGGTATTTCGGCAGTAAGTGGCATAAAACCTTCTACCCGCTCAGTATTTGGCGTCAGAATAACGAAAAATTGCATATATTTAGGTATGGGTGTTTGAATGCTGACGGAGGTCGTAAAAATGCTAAGCATTTCTTGCCGGCGGCTCTGTCCGTTGTCCCGCGTCCAACACCCCCCAGCGCATGCACTACCCCTCCCCCTCTCTCTCCTCTCCTACGCTCCCCCCTTTCTCTCCTCAAGGAATCCTGTACGGAGCGGCGCCCGCGTCCCACACCCCCACAGCGCATGCACGTCACCTCCCTCTCTCTCTCCACTCCTACGCTCCCCCTTTCTCTCCTCTAGGAATCCGGAGCGGCGCGCTGCATACTCCGCTGGGGGCGCCACGGTAGTTCAGCGGTGTGAAAATGACGGAGCGCGCGCGCCTCATTCTCTCTCATGTGCAGCGCCGCGATGAGCGCTCGGGCCGCTGCCGCGAAACCATCTCCCGCTCAACCTAACCATATCCCCGCTGCTTCGCATCCACACATGGTTGGTTCCCTTTAGCGGGAGATAGAGTAATTTTTTTCGCATTTCGGGCGATAGCGGTTGCGCGGTGCCCGAACATGCTGAGAAAAGAACAGAAAGTGTCCTTCTAGGAATCAAAGTTAAGAGTAGCAAGATCCCATCACTCTCACAGCTCTACAAATGCATTTAGAAGATCGCTTGTCCTTACTTGTATTGCAGGACCTAACGCGAATACTAGTACGTCTAACGCTTATGAATAGAGATAAAGTGCCTCAGAAAGGCCGGTCAACGTTTCGATAGGAGGGCCAATCTTTGTCAATGACGGTCTTGTCATCCTCGGCAGGTTAGTTTACCAGGTCAGTAGAGTGACGTCATGTACCGTCGTTGTCACGGCCGTTGGCTATAAGCGGAGAGACTGAAAAGAAACTGAGCTCTGTCCCTTGACGGGTCTAAGCGTGGTTTCTAAGGCGCGGGGGCAGGAGCGCGGGAGTGGGAAGGCGGCGGAGAGAAAAGAAAGAAAAGCACATAGGACGGTGTGGGGAGAGGGAGAGGTTAGAAAGCCTTCAAAGAACGGAACAGAAACCGTGGGTGTCGCAGGCGGCGTGAGTTTGTTGGAGAAGTTTTGAAGAGAAAAAATATTAAGGAGACGAATACCTAGAATGAAAAGCATTTATAGCATACCTGATTAAATCTAGCACGCTACGTTACTATTTGTCACCGACCCGTTTCAAAGGGGATGTCAAATAATAATAATCATCTCCATCATGTGGTTTAATAAGAGGCGTTCCGCCGCTAAGTGCGCGAGTAGCAAAAAGACATCAGTTGAAAGAATGACTCGAGTAGCGTAGCAGCAGTGCGTCGGGTAATTTTGAAGGTGCGAAGATGGCAACGCGGAGTCTGAGGTCAATGGATTGGGGTTAGTTGGAAGGCAGCCGATTGGTCTTTTAAGCGATGTTTGCCTCAGTAGTTTGGCATAGGCGTCGTCATGGTGGTATTCAGAAGTAGCACGACCACACACGGTGGAGCCGCCGAACAAGGTATTCTGGCGTCTGGGGCATTGGAATGTGTCTTGGACAAATGACGGAAGTGTTTTGAGTAAATTTACTCAAAGTTACGCTTTCTACAAAGAGTTTAATTACGAAATCAGTTCTGTCTTGACTGTAATCTTTAACGAAGTCTACAAATTAAACACCTGGCCTCCGTCCCATGGCTCGTTCCATACGGTACTCATTCCTAAAACGGATGATGTAGATAAATTAAGACTGGTTACAGCGTACCGTCGCATAGCACTCACTAATGTCGTGTATAAAATCTTTATGAAGACATTCGCGCGAATATTGCAGACTGTGATGTATAAAGAGATCATTAGTAAATGATAATAGCTGCGTTTTACAGGAAAACATTTTCCTGAAACCATGCTGGCAGTTAGTGAAGAAAGAGTTGCCTTCTAGAAATTCGATTAAATGAGAATGAATAACGTGCTCAAGAAGCTTACATGGGATGCTTCTAAGTTATATGAGTCTGTAATTATCGGGAAGATATACATTACCTGATTTGTGGACAGGGACCACCTTCTCTACCTGCCAATCACCGGAAATTGTGGAGCACTCTAAAGATTGAGCAAAAATATTGGACAGGATAACAGAGCCGTACACTTCCATCCATTTAAGTTTTTTTCACGTAATTCAATCCCAACCACACGAAATGAAACCTTAAGATTACTAATGAGGTTAGCAATACCTACAGAATAAATGATTAAGGGGTCCATAGAAAGAAAGTTATGGTCAGGAAAATATGGGAAAGAAACAGGCGCGGTTTTCCAGAAAAAAGAAACAAACGCATCGTTCAACACAGAGCAGCAATGGCGAGGCATGACTAAAGTGTTATCATCGCATGCCAGTTGGATAAGGCGATTGTCTGAGCCACTGACAATATTCCAGAACTTGCGCGGGTTGGTTTGCAATATTTCCGGCAAAGTAGTGTTAAAAAATCACCAGCCTTGTCGAGATAATCGGGGTAAGCGAAGCTTGTCGCGTGTGTATCTGACCGTGGTGTTTTTTTTTCTTTCTCTCTCTCTATATACACATATATATATTTCTTTCTTTCTCTTCCTTTCTCTCTCGATCTTTATTTATCTCTCTTTCTATATCTCCCTTTCTCTCTCACTTTCTTTCCTTCTATATCCATCTATCTTTCTTTCTTCTTTCTCTTCCTTTCTCTTATTCTTTGTTTCTCTGACCATCGTGATGTTCTTTCTTTCTCTCTTTCTCTCTCTTTATCTTTCTATCTCTCTGTTTCTTCCTCTTTCTTTTTTGTTCCCTGGAAAGTGCCAATGAGCTTGGACCCTTTCTGCACTATCGCCAGGATCGGCCGACTTTCTAGCGTGGCACCGCCACCACCAACGTTTATAGATACTTTTTCAGTTCCGTATCTCTCCGCCGCGCCCATGGAGAGAAGGCGGCCTGTCGCGATTCTCGCCACCACGGCGCTGCGCTTACGGGTTGCGCTAGGGAGCCTACATGTAAGCACTTGCATGTAGGCTCCCTAGGGTTCCGCTAGGAGAGTGAGCGTCGTCTGCTAGCGGGCAGCGTTCCGCTGCGGCATCTCAGGTTCTCACCATTTCTGGCTGTGTACTGCAAAAGAAATAACTGTTCTCGGGAAGTTGCTCGGCATTTTGTTGCGCCTATTCCAGTTCGCGATTTATTAGATGCGATGCATCTTATGCTCGGCGCTATGTCACTCCCTCCCTCCGCCGTGCGGCGTCCACTTCCGGTTCCGGCTTCCGGAGAATGCTTCCGGCGTTTTGCCCGAATGATCCCTCGGTGCTTCGCCCACTCATCATCATTCCCTTCGTCCTCTCATTCTCCTCCCGCAACGCCGCGATGAGTGCCACGGACAGCGCCAGCGTCAACGCCAGTGTCAGCGCCGTCGACCGCACCGCGGAGAAGAGGGCTCGAGCCGCTGCCACGAAACGGCAGCAGCGACAGGCTGATCTGAAAACTAATGGGAAGTTTAGTCGAACCCATGGCTGCTTCGCATACTACTCACGGTTCCCCTACGGGAAGATGGTGTAATTTTTATTGCGATTGCAATTATATAGACACTCGAAACCAGATTTCTGCCGGCGGCGTCGCCGTCGCCGTATGATGTCTGTATGATGTCAACAGCGATGAAATCGTCGCCGCGCGCCGTATGCTGTAAGTGCGAGTGAAAGAGCGCGAGGGACGCAGGCTTTCACGGGGAGCGAACGCTCGGCGGAGAGCAAACGCGCATTCTGCGCCGTGCTCCATGAAGGGCTGCAGAATTAAGCGTCTCTTTCCTCCTTTACAATCGCCATATATAGAGAGCAAACGTGATTTCTTCCGTCGCGCGAAAGGCCGTGGGGGGATGGGAGGGAGGGAGGGGAGGTGACGTTTAGCTGCGACACGAAATGCCAATTTATATAGAAACGTTGCGAGGCGAGAAGGTGGTAAAGACTTACGACGCTGCTCAACGAGTGTCCCGTTTTGATCTCGTCGAAAACCTCCGAGCCGCCCCAGAGGCACCGGCAACAGTCACCAACGCCGCGCGTGTTCGGTGCGAACGTGGGCAAAACACCGATGGCGTCGACAACAAATCGGCGCGTTGCTGGTGCTGCTGCATGTCCAAGTTAATACTGCGTATAGCTCTCTACTAATATGCTATCGCAATTGATGCTTCGCCTTTCGGGTGAAACTGCGAGATTTTTTTTTCAGACGGGCAGTATTGCGCGAGGAGTAATGTGGAGGCCCAGGGCTTTTGAGCGGTGGCTAAAATATCAAGAATGACAGCGTTTTCAAGGAACGTTAGCCACTGGTGTGCGGTCAAGTGTGCACACGAATTCGTTTCCATGCCAATCGTGCGAATCTATTGCAGCACGAATGATATTTCCTCACAGCCGTGCGGAACAACTTCTTTCTTTATGATATAGACACCCGCATAGCTTAGTTTCTGAGCCACAGGAGCTGGCTGCCCGTTTCAAGTTCAGCGACTGCGCAACTCGTAAACATCGAGTGCTTACTTAGATTGTTCTATCCTAAATTCTCCGCCCTTATTCTAATATTCTACATGGGCTTGCCCAATGCATGTGTATCGCGATGCACACGCAGTAGACAGTGATTGTATGAGCATGATCCATATGCGCACACGAGAACGAAGAAAAGAACCAACTAGCCCAAGGTCAAACCTTTCCTTAAATCCGCACAGTTACTGTTTTCAAAATGAGAAAAAGAGGAACTTAATAAACAATGGCGTTCAGAAACTACATTGCCTTGATGAAACTTTTGCGATCACGGTTCTATCTAGAGAAGTTTCGCATTCTTTCGTTCCCTTTGTGCACCAACTGCACTGTCATTTTCTTGGCACTTCAGTCGTGCAAAAAAGTGCATGCATGTCACCAAATAAAATGTATCAGCTCAGCTGTTAACTTCTCAGCGTGCTCTGGGGAACCAACAATATATGCCCTTCTTAAAAAAGGGCATTGTGTAGGCCCCCGCTTTCATTCCGGCCACGTAAAAAAAATAGCAGCATATCCACGACGTGAATGATGAGTGGTCGAAGCACCGGGGGATCATTCGGGTAAACCAGAGCTACGGACGAGAGAGAAAGAGAGCGCGCGTCGGGAACGAACGCTCTTGTGCACCGCAGCTCCCCTAGCTACGGACGAGAGAGAGAGGGAGAGTCGCGAATGAACGCCCTTGTGCCCCGCAGCGCCCCTAGCTACGGATGAGAGAGAGAGAGAGAGCGCGCGTCAGGAATGAACGCCCTTGTGCACCCCAGTGCCTCTACCTACGGACGAGAGAGACAGAGCACGCGTCGGGAACGAGAAAAAGAGCACAGCTGCGCCTCTAGCGGGAGCGGGTTGGTTCTACCATATTGCCGTTGTCCACTTGGCTGGGAGCCGTATCGTCGCACTATTGTTGACAAATCGGTGCACTGTAGGGGAGCAGGCGCCTCTTGGTTAGACAGCTTCTCTTGACGCTCTGTGGGCAAGTGCGCTTCGTTTGTGGTCACATCGTGCGTAGATGCTGCATTTCTTTTTCGGAGATCGCCGCCGAGTCTGCTTTCTCGACAAGTAACTGGGAAGGTTGGGAAAGTTAACAGGGACGGCACCTTCCTTCAATGCCTAGAACGCCCGGCCGATCTCGACGACTTCACCGTTGATAATATGCTTAAACGTCTTCGAAATGTCCGCTTGAAGGTCACAAACTTTGCACGTTTTGCTCAGCTCTTTGTCCGCACGAGGAGTAGCTCTTTTGCTGAGAAGCTCCGGATCCGATGCTGGCGCAAAAAATTTCAGGACGCTTTAGCTTAGCTTTTAAGAGTGGAACGCGATAGCAATCAAAGATCCCTGACTGCTTCTCACGCTTCCAGAGAACTGCAGCTTAAGCAACCGTAATGGTTACCGGGAAACACTGGCGGCGAACGCTGTGCACGCAGGCGAGCTTTCTGGTTGAAACGCGGCCTCTTGCGTAGGCGATCCCGAAGATATTGCACAGCCGCGCTAAGAAATTGCATAATTTTCAGGTTTTCGTTTTAACGCCGCAGCGTTAAGGGCCCCGTGTCGCAGAAAATCCGGCGTCGGCAACCGGCCTGCGATGCAGATGGCGGAGAAAATCATCCTTAACCCCGACCTCGCAGGCCCTCCACGTGGTGAAAGGTTTTGGTGAACAAAAATTGAATTTCTCACTGTGAAATCCGTCAGGAAAATGGTAAAGTACGACTTTACCATTCGGCGTGGGATTCGCTGTCGGATTGTTTACCAATCGGCGTCGGATTGTAATTTGAATGTACGAGAAAACCTAATTCTGCTACGCGGAAACTCAAACATAAACCCCTTTTCCAGCATAACTACCAGACCTACAGCCGCGCGTTGCGATGCGAACGGGTCCCCATAACGCTATGGCGTTCTACTCTTTTTGTTTCGTGCTTTAAATATTTCAGTCAGATAAGATTTAACATAAAGGGCATGCGCTGTGGGTGTTTTGTTTGATGACATTTGTTTGTGGATTGTCATTCTCAAAATTCCGAGGAATTGCTTTGCCAAGAATGCAAGACAAGGTATGAGAAACATTAATTATGGAATGGTGTGGCAATATAACCCGCATATGCCGCATGTCATATAACAAGGCGAGGCATATACACGTACCCAAATATATTCGGAGGGCCTGCGTGGTTGGGGATAATTTTCTCCGCCACCCGCCCAATTTTCTGCGACACGGGCGCGTTAAAAAGTGACGCTTCTGAGTGTTGATTTTGTACCTGTTGGCATTGCGCTTATTAAGCCTAGCACATCATAGAAAACAGAGCGTGTTGACTGAGTTGCGAAATGCTTCCGTCCGCGGCCGCACTGTTCAATAGCCCCACACACCGAACGCACTGAAAGCGCAAGATTCTCGCACAGAGGTGAAGACAAACGCAAGCGAAAAGAAGAATCGTGTCTCTAAGAGGGGACACGCAACTGCGCCGCAACTTTGAGCTCAGCCCACAGAACACCCATACAACGTCTCAGCCAACCGGCGCATGCCGTCAACGCTGCCACTTGGCGCTGAGCCGTGCTCCCTCAAGGGCTGCAGAAGATAGCGCCAACCTTTCCCTTTCCCTCAAGAACCACTTATCATCATCTGCCGCCGACACCGCGCAAACCTGAACCACCACCGCCGCCGAAACTTGTGAGCCTATAAAGCTTCGCTTAAAAAAATTGTCGAAGTTTCACCCGAAAGGCGAAGCACCAATTGCGATATCAAATTAGTAGAGAGCTATACGGAGTAAGGATAGTAGTTTTATCAGCTGTATAAACTTGGACATGCAGCAGCACCAGCAACGCGCAGAACTGTTGTCGACGCCGTCGGCGTTTTGCCCGCGTTCGCACCGAATGCGCGCGGCGTTTTTATATAAATACATATTTGGTGCCGCAGCTAAACGTGGCCTCCCCTCCCTCCTGTCCCCTCCTCCCCCCAGCCTTTCGCGCGACGGAAAAAGTTGCGTTTGCTGTCTCTCTCTCTCTCTATATATATATATATATATATAAATGGAAAGGAGGAAAGAGAGGCTTTATTCTGCAGCCCTTCAGGGAGCACGGCACAGAACGCGCGTTTGCTCTCCGACGTGCGTTGGCTCCCCGTGAAAGCGCGCGTCCCTCGCGCCCTTTCACTCGCACATTCAACGTCCGGAGCACGGCGACGATTTCATCGCCCTTGACGTCATACGGAACCTCACGGGTACGGCGACGGCAGAAATCTGCTTTGGAGTGTCCATATAATTGCTATCGCAATAAAACAGATCCTTGGTCCACTCGATGTTGTTATTGTGCTGCATGTTAGCTGCGAAATAGGCAGCCCAATGATTCGGGTTATTGGTTCCCGCGACGAAATAAACGTTTCTTTTTGTTCGACAGCCGTTTTAGAGTAATAGTAAACCAGGGCGACCGTCGGTTAGGAATAATCTTTCGCTGTGGTATGAGACGTTGGATTAAAGAATCCAGTTTATTTTCATAGAAGCACCAGTTTACCTCAAGTGTGCGCCTGGAAAAATCATACAGGAAATCAAGGAGGAACGATTGCATTTCGGCTGTTATCGATGTTACATCTGCCCGTGCGTAACCGCGAATTATTTTATGCTTTTTGTCAGGTAATCTCCGTGCTTTGATAGTAAAGTGAATCAAAGAATGATCACTTAGGTCGACGACGCAAGCACGGTGTAAGATATAGACTCTTTAGGTGAGGACACTCGCGAGACGCGATCGACCAGATAAAGTAGCAAAGGCGAGCACCGATAGGCCCGGTGACGGCAGCAGATACCTGTAGGCAGTACGATGCAACTTCAACACAGAAAACGTTTCACTGGTTTAATCTCCCGTTGGTATTGCAACCGGCTCTTCGCGGGAAATCCGAAATGATTGAGTGACGCGCGAAAGTAGGTCACCGTGGAGAGGATAGTACTTGGGGGAGAGGGCATGCGCGCGTTCCTTGTCCGTGCAAGCTTTAGCCTCAAGGGCTGCAGAAGATAGCGCCAACCTTTCCCTTTCCCTCAAGAACCACTTATCATCATCCTGCGTTTGATGGGCTTTCGTGCGCATCTATCTGCGCAGGTTGCCCTACTCCAAATAACGCACGACGTGTTTGATGATACCATCCCCCATCTCACTAAAGCTATAGTGGCAGTTGACCTCACTAAGGAATTTGACAGAATTCGACACGCTGCCATCTTACGGGAACTGCAGGCACTACAGGTAGACCCTAAAATCTGCAACTACGTTCGAGCCTTGTCTGGCCGCGCTGCCTGCTTGCACATTGATAAGCTCAGCACACCCCCTTATACACTCGGTGAGTTCGTAACCCCTCAAGGCGCGGTTCTCTCCGCACATCTATTTAACATTGCTCTCCTCCCCTTAGCCCATAAACTCAATGTCATGCCACACTTAAAGCATACCCTGTACGCTGATGATATTACCACATGGACCACTCATATCTCTGACGGGGAAATTGAGGAAACTCTACAATTAGCAGCCGACACCATCTCCGCTGACGCATCATCTATCGGGCTTGAGTGATCCTCCTCTAAGTCCGCGCGCCTTCTAATCAGACCAAAATCTGCCGCTAACTCGTCCATCCAAATCACTTTACAGGAATTTAGATGGATGATTTAGACGAGTTAGTTACATTGCCTTGCATTTGTTGAACACCCCCACCCAGAATTTACCACGCATGGTAGAGCTCCGGTGGGTGCCGGCTCACTCTAGGAACCCCGGAAACGAGACTGCCGACAAATTAGCCCGAGGTTTGACTTGCCGGGCTCAGGACAGCCTCGATCCGGGCTTCTTGAGAGAGAGCGGGCGCACAGCTTTGCAGATCCACAAGTATCCAGTTTGAACCATTCATCGGTCAGAAATCAAAACCTGAAACCCAGCAGAAGACCCAGCTCTGACGGAACGGTGCGGCACGGCTCATTCAAGGAGAAAGAACCGGCTTCCTCACTCTGAAAGAACCGCCGCTCACTTACTGAAGCACGGCTCAATTGCTCTTCAAAAGAGCGCTCAAACGATCCGGCTCTTTCCTGAGCGCTCTCTTGGAACGGTTCCTCACGCTCACTAAATGAGAGAGAGCCCAGCTGGCTTCCTCTCTCCGAAAGAACCGCCGCTCACTTACTGAACCACGGCTCCCTCGCTCTTCAAAAGAGCGGCTCGCTCCTGAGCGCTCAGGAGCGAGCGGGATCTTTTGAAGAGCCAGGGAGCCGTGGCGAAAAGAGCGGCGCGCTCAGGGGTGAGCCGGATCTTTTGAAGAGCGAGGGAGCCGTGGCGAAAAGAACGGGTCGCATCTGAGCGCTCAGGAGCGAGCCGGATCTTTTGAGCCGCTCTTTTGAAGAGCGAGGGAGCCGTGGTTCAATAAGTGAGCGGCGGTTCTTTCGTAGAATCGTTCTTCAGGCGAAGGCGAGGGGGTGAAGGTGACTCTTGTGAGGAAGGGCGGGAGGGCAATCGCTTTCTCTTACTGGTAATAGATAGAGCGAAAGTCGCACCCAGCAGAAGACCCGGCTCTGACGGAACGCATCGGCACGGCTCTCTGAATGCGAGAAAACCGGCTCCCTTTCTCCAAAACAACCGCCTCGAATTTCTACTGAACCGCCGCTCACTCGCTCTTTAAAAAGAGCTGCTCACAAGATCCGGCTCGCTCCTGAGCGACCCATCTCTACTGCATCATACACGTAATAATTACAGCGCTACCCAAAACAAGACTAGCCGCAGCAATCCGCGCCAATCCACAACGATGTATCCATTCAGTGAGTCGTGTTCCTGTTGTTATACCTGTTTCATCGCAACGTGCCCGCTGTGCTTCTTTTGTTTCTATTTTTTGTGTGCGTGTGTGTCTGCGTTTTTTCTTTTTCGGAGATGCCGAATGCGGAATCATCAGCAAGTGCTCGGAGACAAGCGCCGCGCTTTACCGAGGACGAAAATATTATTTTAGTAGGCCTCGTGGAGAGACGCAAGCATATTTTGGAATGCAAAAAACAGACGTCGCGTCGCTGAATAGGAAAACAGAGACGTGGGAAGAGCTCTGTAAGCTATACAATTCCAATCATGGAGTCACACATAGAGACCCCAGCAGCTCAAGGAATACTGGGGTAACATGAAGCAAAAGTGGAAGGAGGAACGCTCAGAAGAGAAGCGCAAAGTTATTAAAACAGGTGGGTGCTTTCTAATCATGCCTCATAAGTGCACGCTAACAGCAGCGTTTCGCAATATTCATTTGTGTTTGTATACAAGCTCCGCATTGGATCGTAGGGCATTTATTACACTCGATGCGGCGGTGGAGTGTCGCCGACTCTCCCTTACTAACTTAAGCCCGGCCGACATGGTGCGATTTTGCAGTGTATTTTTCGCAGCTACGATTTCCGCAAATGCGAAATTGGCAATCCAGTTTCACATGGATCCACCGCATCTGCGTTTTCGCAGGGAAGTTCAGCACGCCGAATATCAAAAATTAGCACGCACGAAGGGTCCGGCGGCCTATTTCCCGCAGTTGCGAATTCGCAGACAAAATGGCACCATGTGAAACGGGCGTTACGCAAAAGTCATCCGTGACCGGTGGTCTCGGGGCACTGCGTACCTTTCGCGTTGACCATTGTTATGCAAAAAGCAGTATCCTACTCGTCCTGCAGCTTTATTGTAATACTGCACAGATATGGAAGTAATTCGACGTGTTTGTGGCTGGACTGGTCACCTCGTAGCCTCAGTATCGTCCTCGCAATTTATCTGCTGCAGATGCGCACTGTACTGGCGCTCTGCTGCTACTGCAGCTAAAGCACACGACTTGATAATGAATGACATCGGATGGTCATTAATCTGAAAGCAAACAGCTGTTATTTGACAGTGGGAGTAAGTTTGCATAGAACCAGTATGGCACTTTATGTGATCGTTTATCCTAGCAGATTTGAGCTGTATTCCTCAGTCTTTATACTGGCAAAAATTCCGTCGTGTACTTTTATTTTTCTGTAAGAATTACTTTTAAGGCGCGCATTCAACTTGGTGTCATCTGAATAAGTGCAATGCTACTTTTTAGGAGGAGGACCGCTCCCACCACCCATGAGTACAGTTTCAGCGCTTGTGGGGGCAGTGGCCGGTCACATGGCGACCCGCATTGCCAACACGGATGGCAGCCATGGAGCGTCGTACTTGGCCCCTGTTGACAGTGAGCCTGTTCTGCGGCTACTGTGGCCCATGGTCACAGGAGAGGAGGATCCGCTCTACGACAGCTTTGGTACTATATATTACATATTTTTGTGCATTTACAGTAGTTACGAAACAAGCTAGTAAAGTTTTAAAGATTTACGCGCCTCATTGGAACATTAATTATTCCAAGTGCTACAACTCATTTTTTTTTTGTTAAAGAACCCCAGGTGTTCCAAATTATTCCGGAGTCCCCCTTTACAGCTTGCCTCATAATCAGATGGTGTTTTCCCACGTAAAACCCCATAATTTACTTGTCATTGCTGATCGCTATCATTATGTAATATAATTTTTTCCTTACAACGACTAGCTGAATGTGTAACTATATGCATTTAACACAAACACTGCATCAAGACGTGACATTTCTTTAATAGCATGATGAGGTGATATACACTAACAGAGAAGAGCAGTGTTCTAGTTGAGATGAAGTGGTGCAATGTCTATAGCAAAGCTGTCTGCAGCCACATTATGCCATCTGTGTAGGGAATGTAAAATTGCCTTATTACTAACAATATAGCCAACAGTTCAAATCAAATAGCATTTTGTGAATACGGTAGCTCCTTCCATGCCTTGTGTAATGTGCTGTGCATGCTCTTGATGAAGGGTGCAATTTTGTTTTTGCAGAGGATGACTACCAACCCCGGAGCCCCACGTATGAACTACTACAAGACATTCAAACGGACAGGGATACCCAAGTGAACGAACACACTGCCACACTACCACGGTCAAGCACTGCCATACCATGTACCGTCATCATGCCTTCATCAGTGATACCTGCAAATGAAAGCGCAGAAGGAGATCCTGTGCCACCCGAGACGGAAAGCACTCCTGTGGTCCCCTGAGGCAGAATAGCTGCTTCAGAAAACACTGGGGGAGGAAGCAGATGTGCGTTTTGCATTGCTGCGCGAGGAGCACTCCCTGCGCCTAAGGTTGCTTCAAGAAGATCACAATGACATGCTAAAAAAAGAATAATGAGCATAAGGTGAAAATGGCTATTTTACAAAAACAAAAGGAAATTGAAGATTTGAAACTGAAGAGCCTGCAGGGAGGTGGACACAAATAAAAGATGTCCAAATTCTTCCTTTCTTACAGCGGGTGAATACACAATGTAAAACTTTTCATGTATATGAGAAAGCTGGCTACGAGCAGTGGTCTGAGCAGTTGTAGGAAGTAGACAGTCAACACTGTCTCACACACTCAGCAAATTAAAGTGTAATAAAACTTTGGTTGGGGCTAGTTGGTACGTAGTATTTTAAGGTGATAAAAAATCGCCAGGAACACCCAGGACAAACCACAAAGAAGAGACAAGCACTATCGCTGACTAACAACCGCTTTATTCTTACGACAACGCATATACTATGTTGTGTACGCATGCGTAGTTATGGGTATATGTATTAGAGCACTGCACGGGCCCGGCCCACGGACCGGGCGGGGCCGTCCGAAGCGTTTGTCGGCGGGCTCAGGCCGGGCCCGGGCTTAAAGCCGCGGGCCCGGGCCGGGCTCGGGCTTGAGGCTGCGGGCCCGGGCCGGGCTCGGGCTTGAAGCCACGAACCCAGGCCAGACTCGGGCCCGCTCATTGAAGGGCCTAAGTAGGCCTTCGAGCACACGCGACCGTTATGCATTGCATGGTTCAATGCATTCTGTGCCAAGCTGAAGTGACACGTGCAAGATGACTGTCATCATCATCATCAGTCTATATTTATGTCCACTGCAGGACGAAGGCCTCTCCCTGCGATCTCCAATTAATTCTGTCTTGCGCTAGCTGATTCCAATTTGCGCCTGCGAATTTCCTAACTTCATCACCCCACCTAGTTTTCTGCCGTCCTGGACTGCACTTCCCTTCTCTTGGTATCCATTCTGCAGCTCTAATGGTCCATCGGTTATCAATCCTACGCATTACATGGCCTGCCCAGCTCCATTTTCCCGCTTAATGTCAACTAGAATATCGGTTATCCCCGTTTGTTCTCAGATCCACACCGCTCTCTTGACTGTATATCTTATCAGATGACTATATCTTATCAAAGAAAATAGTAAAACAGATGAAGTTCTCATTTTTAACAGCGGAGCTGTTTCAGCCGGGCCTAATGTGTCCGCTGAATCCAAAAATGTGGGCCAATCCTGGCAGCAGTGCAGAAGGGGTCCAAGCGCAATGGCACATACACCTGTGAACTAGCGAAGCTGAGCCTGGGTAAGTCTAGCTAAGAATGGTGGGGACTAATTGGTGGGAAGCTAGTCCTGGCTTTTGGGCTAGACTAAGTACTACCAAGTCATCCCCAGCATTTCCCGGAATTTATTTATTATTGATTGATTATCGATTAGCTATTGATTGGCTATTTATTGTCTATTGCAAGATATTGGCCACGTATTGGGGATAGGCTAAGCATTACAAAGTTATCCGAACTTATTGATTATTGATCTATTATTGATTAGCTATTGATTGGCTGTCGATTGGCTATCGTAAGGTATTGGCCACGTATTTGGGCTAGGCTAAGCACTACCAAGTCATCCCCAGCAATTTCCGGAATTTATTGATTATTGATCGATTATCGACTAGCTATTGATTGGCTATTAATTGCCCATCGATAGGCAATTAGTCCCCACCATTCTTAGCTAGAATTTTTGTTTTCAGATTAATGACCATCCGATGTCATTCATTATCAAGTCGTGTGCTTTAGCTGCAGTAGCAGCAGAGCGCCAGTACAGCGCGCATCTGCAGCAGATAAATTGCGAGGACGATACTGAGGCTACGAGGTGACCAGTGCAGCCACAAACACATCGAATTACTTCCATATCTGTGAAGTATTACAATAAAGCTGCAGGACGAGTAGGATACTGCTTTTTGCATAACAATGGTCAACGCGAAAGGTACGCAGTGCCCCGAGACCACCGGTCACGGATGACTTTTGCGTAACGCCCGTTTCACATGGTGCCATTTTGTCTGCGAATTCGCAACTGCGGGAAATAGGCCGCCGGACCCTTCGTGCGTGCTAATTTTTGATATTCGGCGTGCTGAACTTCCCTGCGAAAACGCAGATGCGGTGGATCCATGTGAAACTGGATTGCCAATTTCGCATTTGCGGAAATCGTAGCTGCGAAAAATACACTGCAAAATCGCACCATGTCGGCCGGGCTTAAGTTAGTAAGGGAGAGTCGGCGACACTCCACCGCCGCATCGAGTGTAATAAATGCCCTACGATCCAATGCGGAGCTTGTATACAAACACAAATGAATATTGCGAAACGCTGCTGTTAGCGTGCACTTATGAGGCATGATTAGAAAGCACCCACCTGTTTTAATAACTTTGCGCTTCTCTTCTGAGCGTTCCTCCTTCCACTTTTGCTTCATGTTACCCCAGTATTCCTTGAGCTGCTGGGGTCTCTATGTGTGACTCCATGATTGGAATTGTATAGCTTACAGAGCTCTTCCCACGTCTCTGTTTTCCTATTCAGCGACGCGACGTCTGTTTTTTGCATTCCAAAATATGCTTGCGTCTCTCCACGAGGCCTACTAAAATAATATTTTCGTCCTCGGTAAAGCGCGGCGCTTGTCTCCGAGCACTTGCTGATGATTCCGCATTCGGCATCTCCGAAAAAGAAAAACGCAGACACACACGCACACAAAAATAGAAACAAATAAAGCACAGCGGGCACGTTGCGACGAAACAGGTATAACAACAGGAACACGACTCACTGAATGGATACATCGTTGTGGATTGGCGCGGATTGCTGCGGCTAGTCTTGTTTTGGGTAGCGCTGTAATTATTACGTGTATGATGCAGTAGAGATGGGTCGCTCAGGAGCGAGCCGGATCTTGTGAGCAGCTCTTTTTAAAGAGCGAGTGAGCGGCGGTTCAGTAGAAATGAGAGGCGGTTGTTTTGGAGAAAGGGAGCCGGTTTTCTCGCATTCAGAGAGCCGTGCCGATGCGTTCCGTCAGAGCCGGGTCTTCTGCTGGGTGCGACTTCCGCTCTATCTATTACCAGTAAGAGAAAGCGATTGCCCTCCCGCCCTTCCTCACAAGAGTCACCTTCACCCCCTCGCCTTCGGCTGAAGAACGATTCTACGAAAGAACCGCCGCTCACTTATTGAACCACGGCTCCCTCGCTCTTCAAAAGAGCCGCTCAAAAGATCCGGCTCGCTCCTGAGCGCTCAGATGCAACCCGTTCTTTTCGCCACGGCTCCCTCGCTCTTCAAAAGATGGGAGAACGCTGCCGGCGCTCGGAGCCAACGGACGCATCCGCATCGAGCTCCGTGATTTTCCGACTTTCTCGCCGTAAATGTTCTTTTAGGTAAATGCTTTTTGCACGAGTGGGTGCGCGAAGTGTTTCCGAACCCGTGGATACCAATTTCACGTGCTTTCTGACGGCCATTCTCAAGTGAGAGTTTCTTTTTCCCTCGACCACATTTTCTCGCCCGACGGTTGGGCCTAGCGCAGTTGCGCGCCTAGGCTCAGCGCGGCCGCGCGTTCTCTCGCGGCCGCCCGCCTTTCCTACCGCAACCGGCCGCCCACCGACATGAAGTGCGTAGTAGAAGGAAACACGATCTCGACCGACGAACGGGAGGACGACTCTTGGCAGCCGCCGCCCGGTTTTCGTGCCCAGGAGAAGCGAAGGCTCGAGCTTCGCCAAGCCACGCCGGACCCGAAGGACGCCGAGCAAACGCGGCCACCTCGCAACGATCCGAAGCCACGACCGCCACCCCAGCGACGACGCGGCCCCTAACCCAGGATGCCGGCCGACGCCATCCACATCGTGGGACGGCCCAAAGCCCCAATCGACCTCACGAAGCTGCCGCCCTGGCAACTATAGGAAGCCCTACTCAAGGCAGCGTCGCTACCAGACCAGCCGCCGGCGTCCCGCGACCAAGTGAGGGTCCACCCTACCAACAATACATTCACTCTAAGCGTGCAAGACTCAGCTCGAGCAAAGACGTACCTTCAAGTTACGTCCCTAAAATTCGGGGACCAGGCCATCGAAATTCACATTTACGCCCCGCCGCCAGACGATGCGTTTCGTGGGATCATTTTCCACGCATTCGACAATTTTTCTGATGAAGAAATCCTGCAAGACCTACAGGAGAGCAACCCGAATATGCCCGTGGTGGGCGGCCGCCGTATGGGACGGACCAGTCACATACTCGTCACGATGCTCGGGGATCATCTACCCGATGGATATTTTACCACGGCGTGCACATACGCCTCTACCCTTTCTATCGGAAGGTGGAAGCCTGCTTCAATTGTCGCAAGGTGGGCCACCGAACCGACGTGTGCCCTCATCCCAGACGCAACCGCTGTTCCCGTTGCGGCGAAGACCACCCGCCGGCCCCGCAAGACGCCCAGCCGACATGCCAAGCCCGCTGCATTGTTTGCAACGGCGGACACACCACAAACAGTTCCAACTGTAAATATCGCTTCGTGAAGAAGCCAACGCCATCCGGTCCAAACTCAAACCGGTCTAAATCGCCTCGACGACCGTCGATCCTACGAACCGGCCGCTCGCCGTCCCGCGATCAGTCTTTCCCGCCTCTCGGCCAACCACCGCAGCAAGAACGGGCCAGTCGCTCGAGATCCCGCACCGGCAACAGATCTCCGTCCCGCTCGAGGACCCCGTCAACCAGCCGCTACTTCTTGGCCTCGTCCTCCCGGGGCGCTTCGACATCGCTCGACTGTTCCTTGGATTCGACCAAGGGCTCGTCGCAGTCGTCGTCCGGCCCCACGAAGGTTGCCTGGGCCCAAGGACCCCCGTCCTCGCTGAAGTCGTCGTCACAGGACCCGTCGCAAGACACACAGGTGAGGGAGCTGGTCAGAGAGAATACCTCTCTTAAGGCCCGCTTGTCCTCGCAGCAGTCCCAAATCTCAACACTCCTATCCCAAATAGAAAACCTCACTCAGCACATACAGTCGCTCGACTCCAAATTGAATAGGGCCCTCACCCAACCGCCCGTAACAACCACCGTCCCACAGCAGCAGCAGCCGCAAGCCGCCGCTGCGGGAAAGCGTAACGCCACCACTTCTACTGAGTCGCTTCAAATAGACGCATCCATTACAGGGGCAGTCACGAAAGCCGTAGCTGAGGCATTTCAAGCCAGCGACGCAAAGCTCGAATCCTGCTTTAACGCCTTGGATGCGAAATTCGAGACCCGTCTCAATACCATGCAACAAGCCATAGATGCCCGCTTCGCAAATCTAGAGCAGGCAATCGGCAACACGCACGCTTCGTACAACACTCTGAAGCAACACACAGAAAATGCGCTCGCTAGCGTTCATAAGCATCTTGGACGCCACCGCTCCTCATCGCGCAGTCGCCCCTCCACGCCGCAAGGGGCCACTCCCATGAATTAATCATGGCTCGCACAAATCTGATCGTATGGCAGTGGAACTGCAGGGGGTACCGCAAAAAACGGAGCCATCTGCAGCAACTCATAAAGAAATTACAAAACGATCCGCAGGCAAACACTGAATCAATTCCGGACGTCATCGCGTTGCAAGAAACGTCCGCCCCAGCCACCCTTCCTAGCTACGCGGCCTACCAGCAGCTCGACCCGCACGGCTCCCCTTGCACTTCCACGCTTGTACACAACAACCTCACGGCCACACAGCACGATATAGAATACACAGACATCCCACACACACTCGTCGAAATCCTACCACGAAAACGCATGGACTGGTCGCTATTCGTTCTGAACGTTTATTGTTCCCCGCGAGCAGCCGTAGAAAATTTCTCTCATCTTTTTCGCAAAACACTAGCACTCGCCGGCGACGCACAACTGCTCGTGCTCGGCGATTTCAACGCACGCCACCCTGACTGGGGCTACATGCACACAAACCCCCGAGGCAAAAAGCTATGGTCCCTCTTGCAGGATCTGCGCCTTACTTTGCTAAACGACCCGCAACAGCCGCCCACCCGAATGGGCAACAGCGTATGCCGCGACACCTCGCCAGACCTCACGCTTTGCAAGAACCTGACGCGAGCGTCCTGGGAGAACACGGGCCTACTTGCGGGCAGCGATCACTACATCCTTGCGACCACAGTGCAGACATTCGTCTGCAAGAAGCCCAAGCCCACGGCACGCATCACGGAATGGCCCAAGTTCCGCAAGCTGCGCGAAGAGCAAGCCCCGGACGCCATTACCGACCTCCGCGACTGGATCTCTTCTTTGCACGAGCACGTGAACATCACGACGCGCGAGATAGAAGCGACCGCCACCGATACGCCTACGACTGACTCTCGTCTTCTGCACATGTGGGATGCGCATGCGAGCCTCCTCCGCAGGTGGCGACGGCAACGACACAACAGGAAGCTCCGCCGCCGCATCGAGGCGCTCGCATGCGATATCGAAAGCCACAGTCACGCCCTCGCGCGGCAACAGTGGGGCCAGTTGTGCGACGGCCTGAACGGGCAGATGAGCAGCAAGAAAACTTGGCATCTTCTGCGTCACTTGCTCGATCCCGGCACTTCAAAGTCGTCAGCCCAGAAACAGCTGCAACAGCTCCTGCACAACTACCCGGGAACGGACGCCGACTTACTCGACGAGCTAGCCGACCGCTACGTGGGCCTTGCCCCACCGAATACACCGCCACCACCGTTGCCCCCTTACAATGGCGATCCAAACCCCGCGCTTGACGCCGATTTTACGGAGGCCGAAATGTATGCGGCTCTTCTCAAACTTCACACGACCTCGGCGCCCGGTCCCGATGGCGTTACAAACAAAGTACTAAGAAACCTCGACAACAAATCGGTTGTCGCACTCACGCAATATGCAAACGAGTATTCGGGCAAACTACCTCAAGAATGGAAACACGCGAAACTCGTGTTCATCCCGAAACCGGGCAAAAAGATGGATATCGCCAACTTACGTCCCATCTCGCTCACCTCGTGCCTCGGCAAATTGATCGAACACGTAGTCCTCGCCAGACTTCAAACTTACGCGGAAGAGAACGACCTGTTTCCACCGACGATGCTGGGGTTCCGTGCCCATCTTTCCACGCAAGACGCACTCGTTCAAATACATCACGACATACTTCGGACACCGCCTCACGCGGGAACCCGCGCCCTGCTCGGCATCGACCTCCACAAGGCCTTCGATACGGTGCAACACGCGGCTATTGCCTCGAACTTTGCCGCCATACATCCGGGCGAGCACACGTGCAATTACGTATGTGAATTCCTTTCAAACCGAACGGTAGAGCTCTCACTGGCCGGCGGCCTCACGTCCGCACGAATGAACCTCGGGGACAGAGGCACCCCTCAAGGGGCAGTCCTCTCCCCATTTCTTTTCAATCTGGTCATGAGTACACTTCCTGCCTCACTCGATGAGATCCCCGGCTTACGCCACACCATCTATGCCGACGATATTACACTGTGGACGGCCACTGGCTCGGATGGCCAGATTGAAGAGACCCTTCAACGTGCCGCCGACGCCGTAGTTCACCACGCAACGCAGGCAGGCCTCAAATGTTCGGAGAGCAAATCTGAACTCTTGCTGCTTAGACCTCCCGACCGCCGCAAGATCAAACACCCCCCTTTACCGACCATCCAAGTCTACGTAAATGGCACGGCTTTACCGCAAGTGAACCACATGCGAATCCTCGGTCTTCACGTCCAAACAGGCCAATACAACACCACCACGCTCGACCGGCTGACCGTTGCGGTCACACAGACGGCCCGTCTCATCGCACGCGTGTCTGCCCGCCGGCAAGGCATGCGCGAAAAGGAACTTGTCCAACTCATTCACGCCTTCGTGATATCGCGCATCACCTACGCCCTACCGTACCTCCGCCTTTTACGCAGCGAAAAGGACAGAGTCGAACGACTCATTCGCAAGGTCTACAAGCTAGCTCTAGGCCTTGCCCTCACCACCTCCACGACACATCTCCTGAGCCTCGGTCTTCACAACACCCTCGACGAATTGATTGAGGCACATCGCACTGCCCAAATACAACGTCTTCGCGGAAGCAAGACCGGCCGGTGGATCCTCGATCGCATCGGCCTCACTGCATCGCCCTCTGGCCAAGACCCGATCTGCCTACCTTCTCCGATACGACAACGCTTTGTAGTAAAACCACTACCGAAAAACATGCTGGCCGGTCACCACGACGGGCGTCGACAGGCGAGGGCGCAGGCCCTGCACGAGACCTACGCCTCAAGCACAGAGGCAGCATATGTAGATGCGGCCCGTTACACCTCGCAGTCGAAAGCGTACGCTCTCAGCGTTATGGCTATCTGCACTCCCTCGGACACGACCACTGCCTTACGCATCGCCGGCTCCGTCCGCGCCCTAAACCCCGCCGAAGCCGAAGAAGCGGCTATCGCGCTTGCGGCATCTGCCGGTTACACTACAATACTTAGCGATTCGAAAACCGCCATATTTCACTTTGCTCGCGGCACCGTCACCCCTGGCACACTACGCCTTCTTCAACCCCTCGCTCGTCAGTCTGACGACGAGGACCCCCCACCCATCTCGCTAGTTTGGGTCCCTGCACACGCGGGCAACCCGGGAAACGAGGCCGCCCACCGGCAAGCTCGATGATTCGTCAACCGAGCGGCGGGCAGTGCCACGGATCCCGAGGAGGGCGCCGGCGAGCCTCTGACCTCGTATCACGAAATCACGCAACACTACCGCCTCGCTCGCCAAACAAAACCACCACCGCACCCCAAACTCACGAAACCCCAGCAAATCGTTTGGCGCCGCCTTCAGACCCATTCGTTCCCTTGCCCGCAAATATACAGTCACATATACCCCGACCTCTTTAGCCAACACTGTTCGTAGTGCGGCGTGACCGCCACCCTTGCCCACATACTCTGGGACTGCAGCGAGGACCCACCCCCGCCTGATCTCCTGACCACTCCCTCGCCCGAAGCGTGGGATAACGTGCTTCGGAACTCTAGCCTCGACGTGCAACTCCGGGCCATTCAACGAGCCGAGGAGGTGGCGGCCAGGCACCGCCTGACCACCATCCTTCAGTGAATTTTTTTTTTTTCACTTAAATAAAGTTGTTTCTCTCTCTCTCTCTTCAAAAGAGCCGGCTCACCCCTGAGCGCGCCGCTCTTTTCGCCACGGCTCCCTGGCTCTTCAAAAGATCCCGCTCGCTCCTGAGCGCTCAGGAGCGAGCCGCTCTGTTGAAGAGCGAGGGAGCCGTGGTTCAGTAAGTGAGCGGCGGTTCTTTCGGAGAGAGGAAGCCGGCTGGGCTCTCTCTCGTTTAGTGAGCGTGAGGAACCGTTCCAAGAGAGCGCTCAGGAAAGAGCCGGATCGTTTGAGCGCTCTTTTGAAGAGCAATTGAGCCGTGCTTCAGTAAGTGAGCGGCGGTTCTTTCGGAGTGAGGAAGCCGGTTCTTTCTCCTTGAATGAGCCGTGCCGCACCGTTCCGTCAGAGCTGGGTCTTCTGCTGGGTTTCAGGTTTTGATTTCTGACCGATGAATGGTTCAAACTGGATACTTGTGGATACATGTCTGCTCTGCAAAGCTGTGCGCCCGCTCTCTCTCAAGAAGCCCGGATCGAGGCTGTCCTGAGCCCGGCAAATCAAACCTCGGGCTAATTTGTCGACAGTCTCGTTTCCGGGGTTCCTAGAGTGAGCCGGCCCCCACCGGAGCTCTACCATGCGTGGTAAATTCTGGGTGGGGGTGTTCAACAAATGCAAGGCAATGTAACTAACTCGTCTAAATCGTCCATCTAAATTCCTGTAAAGTGATTTGGATGGACGAGTTAGCGGCAGATTTTGGTCTAATTAGAAGGCGCGCGGACTTAGAGGAGGATCACTCAAGCCCGATAGATGATGCGTCAGCGGAGATGGTGTCGGCTGCTAATTGTAGAGTTTCCTCAATTTCCCCGTCAGAGCCATGAGTGGTCCATGTGGTAATATCATCAGCGTACAGGGTATGCTTTAAGTGTGGCATGACATTGAGTTTATGGGCTAAGGGGAGGAGAGCAATGTTAAATAGATGTGCGGAGAGAACCGCGCCTTGAGGGGTTACGAACTCACTGAGTGTATAAGCGGGTGTGCTGAGCTTATCAATGTGCAAGGAGGCAGCGCGGCCAGACAAGAAGGCTCGAACGTAGTTGCAGATTTTAGGGTATACCTGTAGTGCCTGCAGTTCCCGTAAGATGGCAGCGTGTCGAATTCTGTGAAATTCCTTAGTGAGGTCAACTGCCAGTATAGCTTTAGTGAGATGGGGGATGGTATCATCAAACACGTCGTGCGTTATTTGGAGTAGGGCATCCTGCGCAGATAGATGCGCACGAAAGCCCATCAAACGCAGGCTAAAGCTTGCACGGACAAGGAACGCGCGCATGCCCTCTCCCCCAAGTACTATATATCCTCTCCACGGTGACCTACTTTCGCGCGTCACTCAATCATTTCGGATTTCCCGCGAAGAGCCGGTTGCAATACCAACGGGGGATCAAACCAGTGAAACGTTTTCTGTGTTGAAGTTGCATCGTACTGCCTACAGGTATCTGCTGCCGTCACCGGGCCTATCGGTGCTCGCCTTTGCTACTTTATCTGGTCGATCGCGTCTCGCGAGTGTCCTCACCTAAAGAGTCTATATCTTACACCGTGCTTGCGTCGTCGACCTAAGTGATCATTCTTTGATTCACTTTACTATCAAAGCACGGAGATTACCTGACAAAAAGCATAAAATAATTCGCGGTTACGCTCGGGCAGATGTAACATCGATAACAGCCGAAATTCAATCGTTCCTCCTTGATTTCCTGTATGATTTTTCCAGGCGCACACTTGAGGTAAACTGGTGCTTCTATGAAAATAAACTGGATTCTTTAATCCAACGTCTCATACCACAGCGAAAGATAATTCCTAACCGACGGTCGCCCTGGTTTACTATTACTCTAAAACGGCTGTCGAACAAAAAGAAACGTTTATTTCGTCGCGGGAACCAATAACCCGAATCATTGGGCTGCCTATTTCGCAGCTAACATGCCGCACAATAACAACATCGAGTGGACCAAGGATCTGTTTTATTGCGATAGCAATTATATGGACACTCCAAAGCAGATTTCTGCCGTCGCCGTCGCCGTGAGGTTCCGTATGACGTCAAGGGCGATGAAATCGTCGCCGTGCTCCGGACGTTGAATGTGCGAGTGAAAGGGCGCGAGGGACGCGCGCTTTCACGGGGAGCGAACGCACGTCGGAGAGCAAACGCGCGTTCTGCGCCGTGCTCCCTGAAGGGCTGCAGAATTAAGCGTCTCTTTCCTCCTTTCCATATATATATATATATATATATATATATATATAGAGAGAGAGAGAGAGAGAGAGACAGCAAACGCAACTTTTTTCGTCGCGCGAAAGGCTGGGGGGAGGAGGGGACAGGAGGGAGGGGAGGCGACGTTTAGCTGCGGCACCAAATATGTATTTATATAAAAACGCCGCGCGCATTCGGTGCGAACGCGGGCAAAACGCCGACGGCGTCGACAACAGTTCTGCGCGTTGCTGGTGCTGCTGCATGTCCAAGTTTATACAGCTAAAAAAACCACTATCCTTACTCCGTATAGCTCTCTACTAATTTGATATCGCAATTGGTGCTTCGCCTTTCGGGTGAAACTTCGACAATTTTTTTTAAGCGAAGCTTTATAGGCTCACAAGTTTCGGCGGCGGTGGTGGATCAGGTTTGCGCGCTGTCGGCGGCAGCGTTGACGGCATGCGCCGGTTGGCTGAGACGTTGTATGGGTGTTCTGTGGGCTGAGCTCAAAGTTGCGGCGCAGTTGCGTCTCCCCTCTTAGAGACACGATTCTTTTTTTCGCTTGCGTTTGCCTTCACCTCTGTGCGAGAATCTTGCGCTTTCAGTGCGTTCGGTTTGTGGGGCTATTGAACAGTGCGGCCGTGGACGGAAGCATTTCGCAACTCAGTCAACACGCTCTGTTTTCTCTGATGTGCTGGGCTTAATAAGCGCAATGCCAACAGGTACAAAATCAACACTCAGAAGCGTCACTTTTTAACGCGCCCGTGTCGCAGAAAATTGGGCGGGTGGCGGAGAAAATTATCCCCAACCACGCAGGCCCTCCGAATATATTTAGGTACGTGTATATGCATCGCCTTGTTATATGACATGCGGCATATGCGGGTTATATTGCCACACCATTCCATAATTAATGTTTCTCATACCTTGTCTTGCATTCTTGGCAAAGCAATTCCTCGGAATTTTGAGAATGACAATCCACAAACAAATGTCATCAAGCAAAACACCCACAGCGCATGCCCTTTATGTTAAATCTTATCTGACTGAAATATTTAAAGCACGAAACAAAAAGAGTAGAACGCCATAGCGTTATGGGGACCCGTTCGCATCGCAACGCGCGGCTGTAGGTCTGGTAGTTATGCTGGAAAAGGGGTTTATGTTTGAGTTTCCGCGTAGCAGAATTAGGTTTTCTCGTACATTCAAATTACAATCCGACGCCGATTGGTAAACAATCCGACAGTGAATCCCACGCCGAATGGTAAAGTCGTACTTTACCATTTTCCTGACGGATTTCACAGTGAGAAATTCAATTTTTGTTCACCAAAACCTTTCACCACGTGGAGGGCCTGCGAGGTCGGGGTTAAGGATGATTTTCTCCGCCACCTGCATCGCAGGCCGGTTGCCGACGCCGGATTTTCTGCGACACGGGGCCCTTAACGCTGTGGCGTTAAAACGAAAACCTGAAAATTATGCAATTTCTTAGCGCGGCTGTGCAATATCTTCGGGATCGCCTTCGCAAGAGGCCACGTTTCAACCAGAAAGCTCGCCTGCGTGCATAGCGTTCGCCGCCAGTGTTTCCCGGTAACCATTACGGTTGCTTAAGCTGCAGTTGTCTGGAAGCGTGAGAAGCAGTCAGGGATCTTTGATTGCTATCGCGTTCCACTCTTAAAAGCTAAGCTTAAGCGTCCTCAAATTTTTTGCGCCACCATCGGATCCGGAGCTTCTCAGCAAAAGAGCTACTCCTCGTGCGGACAAAGAGCTGAGCAAAACGTGCAAAGTTTGTGACCTTCAAGCGGACATTTCGAAGACGTTTAAGCATATTATCAACGGTGAAGTCGTCGAGATCGGCCGGGCGTACTAGGCATTGAAGGAAGGTGCCGTCCCTGTTAACTTTCCCAACCTTCCCAGTTACTTGTCGAGAAAGCAGACTCGGCGGCGATCTCCGAAAAAGAAATGCAGCATCTACGCACGATGTGACCACAAACAAAGCGCACTTGCCCACAGAGCGTCAAGAGAAGCTGTCTAACCAAGAGGCGCCTGCTCCCCTACAGTGCACCGATTTGTCAACAATAGTGCGACGATACGGCTCCCAGCCAAGTGGACAACGGCAATATGGTAGAACCAACCCGCTCCCGCTAGAGGCGCAGCTGTGCTCTTTTTCTCGTTCCCGACGCGTGCTCTGTCTCTCTCGTCCGTAGGTAGAGGCACTGGGGTGCACAAGGGCGTTCATTCCTGACGCGCGCTCTCTCTCTCTCTCTCATCCGTAGCTAGGGGCCCTGCGGGGCACAAGGGCAATTTAGGATAGAACAATCTAAGTAAGCACTCGATGTTTACGAGTTGCGCAGTCGCTGAACTTAAAACGGGCAGCCAGCTCCTGTGGCTCAGAAACTAAGCTATGCGGGTGTCTATATCATAAAGAAAGAAGTTGTTCCGCACGGCTGTGAGGAAATATCATTCGTGCTGCAATAGATTCGCACGATTGGCATGGAAACGAATTCGTGTGCACACTTGACTGCACACCAGTGGCTAACGTTCCTTGAAAACGCTGTCATTCTTGATATTTTCGCCACCGTTCAAAAGCCCTGGGCCTACACATTACTCCTTGCGCAATACTGCCCGTCTGAAAAAAAAAATCTCGCAGTTTCACCCGAAAGGCGAAGCATCAATTGCAATAGCATATTAGTAGAGAGCTATACGCAGTATTAACTTGGACATGCAGCAGCACCAGCAACGCGCCGAACTGTTGTCGACGCCATCGGTGTTTTGCCCACGTTCGCACCGAACACGCGCGGCGTTGGCGACTGTTGCCGGTGCCTCTGGGGGCGGCTCGGAGGTTTTCGACGAGATCAAAACGGGACACTCGTTGAGCAGCGTCGTAAGTCTTTACCACCTTCTCGCCTCGCAACGTTTCTATATAAGTTGGCATTTCGTGTCGCAGCTAAACGTCACCTCCCCTCCCTCCCTCCCATCCCCCCACGGCCTTTCGCGCGACGGAAGAAATCACGTTTGCTATCTATATATGGTTATTGTAAAGGAGGAAAGAGACGCTTAATTCTGCAGCCCTTCATGGAGCACGGCGCAGAATGCGCGTTTGCTCTCCGCCGCGCGTTCGCTCCCCGTGAAAGCCTGCGTCCCTCGCGCTCTTTCACTCGCACTTACAGCATACGGCGCGCGGCGACGATTTCATCGCTGTTGACATCATACAGACATCATACGGCGACGGCGACGCCACCGGCAGAAATCTGGTTTCGAGTGTCCATATAATTGCAATCGCAATAAAAATTACACCATCTTCCCGTAGGGGAACCCTGAGTAGTATGCGAAGCAGCCATGGGTTCGACTAAACTTCCTATTAGTTTTCAGATCGGCCTGTCGCTGCTGCCGTTTCGTGGCAGTGACTCGAGCCCTCTTCTCCGCGGTGCGGTCGACGGCGCTGACACTGGCGTTGACGCTGGCGCTGTCCGTGGCACTCATCGCGGCGTTGCGGGAGGAGAATGAGAGGACGAAGTGAATGATGATGAGTGGGCGAAACACCGAGGGATCATTCGGGCAAATCGCCGGAAGCATTCTCCGGAAGCCGGAACCGGAAGTGGACGCCGCACGGCGGAGGGAGGGAGTGACATAGCGCCGAGCATAAGATGCATCGCATCTAATAAATCGCGAACTGGAATAGGCGCAACAAAATGCCGAGCAACTTCCCGAGAACAGTTATTTCTTTTGCAGTACACAGCCAGAAATGGTGAGAACCTGAGATGCCGCAGCGGAACGCTGCCCGCTAGCAGACGACGCTCACTCTCCTAGCGGAACCCTAGGGAGCCTACATGCAAGTGCTTACATGTAGGCTCCCTAGCGCAACCCGTAAGCGCAGCGCCGTGGTGGCGAGAATCGCGACAGGCCGCCTTCTCTGCATGGGCGCGGCGGAGAGATACGGAACTGAAAAAGTATCTATAAACGTTGGTGGTGGCGGTGTCACGCTAGAAAGTGGGCCGATCCTGGCGATAGTGCAGAAAGGGTCCAAGCTCATTGGCACTTTCCAAGGACAAAAAAGAAAGAGGAAGAAACAGAGAGATAGAAAGATAAAGAGAGAGAAAGAGAGAAAGAAAGAACATCACGATGGTCAGAGAAACAAAGAATAAGAGAAAGGAAGAGAAAGAAGAAAGAAAGATAGATGGATATAGAAGGAAAGAAAGTGAGAGAGAAAGGGAGATATAGAAAGAGAGATAAATAAAGATCGAGAGAGAAAGGAAGAGAGAGAAAGAAATATATATATGTGTATATAGAGAGAGAGAAAGAAAAAAAACACCACGGTCAGATACACACGCGACAAGCTTCGCTTACCCCGATTATCTCGACAAGGCTGGTGATTTTTTAACACTACTTTGCCGGAAATATTGCAAACCAACCCGCGCAAGTTCTGGAATATTGTCAGTGGCTCAGACAATCGCCTTATCCAACTGGCATGCGATGATAACACTTTAGTCATGCCTCGCCATTGCTGCTCTGTGTTGAACGATGCGTTTGTTTCTTTTTTCTGGAAAACCGCGCCTGTTTCTTTCCCATATTTTCCTGACCATAACTTTCTTTCTATGGACCCCTTAATCATTTATTCTGTAGGTATTGCTAACCTCATTAGTAATCTTAAGGTTTCATTTCGTGTGGTTGGGATTGAATTACGTGAAAAAAACTTAAATGGATGGAAGTGTACGGCTCTGTTATCCTGTCCAATATTTTTGCTCAATCTTTAGAGTGCTCCACAATTTCCGGTGATTGGCAGGTAGGGAAGGTGGTCCCTGTCCACAAATCAGGTAATGTATATCTTCCCGATAATTACAGACTCATATAACTTAGAAGCATCCCATGTAAGCTTCTTGAGCACGTTATTCATTCTCATTTAATCGAATTTCTAGAAGGCAACTCTTTCTTCACTAACTGCCAGCATGGTTTCAGGAAAATGTTTTCCTGTAAAACGCAGCTATTATCATTTACTAATGATCTCTTTATACATCACAGTCTGCAATATTCGCGCGAATGTCTTCATAAAGATTTTATACACGACATTAGTGAGTGCTATGCGACGGTACGCTGTAACCAGTCTTAATTTATCTACATCCTCCGTTTTAGGAATGAGTACCGTATGGAACGAGCCATGGGACGGAGGCCAGGTGTTTAATTTGTAGACTTCGTTAAAGATTACAGTCAAGACAGAACTGATTTCGTAATTAAACTCTTTCTAGAAAGCGTAACTTTGAGTAAATTTACTCAAAACACTTCCGTCATTTGTCCAAGACACATTCCAATGCCCCAGACGCCAGAATACCTTGTTCGGCGACTCCACCGTGTTTGGACGTGCTACTTCTGAATACCACCATGACGACGCCTATGCCAAACTACTGAGGCAAACATCGCTTAAAAGACCAATCGGCTGCCTTCCAACTAACCCCAATCCATTGACCTCAGACTCCGCGTTGCCATCTTCGCACCTTCAAAATTACCCGACGCACTGCTGCTACGCTACTCGAGTCATTCTTTCAACTGATGTCTTTTTGCTACTCGCGCACTTAGCGGCGGAACGCCTCTTATTAAACCACATGATGGAGATGATTATTATTATTTGACATCCCATTTGAAACGGGTCGGTGACAAATAGTAACGTAGCGTGCTAGATTTAATCAGGTATGCTATAAATGCTTTTCATTCTAGGTATTCGTCTCCTTAATATTTTTTCTCTTCAAAACTTCTCCAACAAACTCACGCCGCCTGCGACACCCACGGTTTCTGTTCCGTTCTTTGAAGGCTTTCTAACCTCTCCCTCTCCCCACACCGTCCTATGTGCTTTTCTTTCTTTTCTCTCCGCCGCCTTCCCACTCCCGCGCTCCTGCCCCCGCGCCTTAGAAACCACGCTTAGACCCGTCAAGGGACAGAGCTCAGTTTCTTTTCAGTCTCTCCGCTTATAGCCAACGGCCGTGACAACGACGGTACATGACGTCACTCTACTGACCTGGTAAACTAACCTGCCGAGGATGACAAGACCGTCATTGACAAAGATTGGCCCTCCTATCGAAACGTTGACCGGCCTTTCTGAGGCACTTTATCTCTATTCATAAGCGTTAGACGTACTAGTACTCGCGTTAGGTCCTGCAATACAAGTAAGGACAAGCGATCTTCTAAATGCATTTGTAGAGCTGTGAGAGTGATGGGATCTTGCTACTCTTAACTTTGATTCCTAGAAGGACACTTTCTGTTCTTTTGTCAGCATGTTCGGGCACCGCGCAACCGCTATCGCCCGAAATGCGAAAAAATTACTCTATCTCCCGCTAAAGGGAACCAACCATGTGTGGATGCGAAGCAGCGGGGATATGGTTAGGTTGAGCGGGAGATGGTTTCGCGGCAGCGGCCCGAGCGCTCATCGCGGCGCTGCACATGAGAGAGAATGAGGCGCGCGCGCTCCGTCATTTTCATACCGCTGAACTACCGTGGCTCCCCCAGCGGAGTATGCAGCGCGCCGCTCCGGATTCCCAGAGGAGAGAAAGGGCGAGCGTAGGAGTGGAGAGAGAGAGGGAGGGGACGTGCATGCGCTGTGGGGGTGTGGGACGCGGGCGCCGCTCCGTACAGGATTCCTAGAGGAGAGAAAGGGGGGAGCGTAGGAGAGGAGAGAGAGAGGGGACGCGCATGCGCTGTGGTGGTGTGGGACGCGGGACAACGGACAGAGCCGCCGGCAAGAAATGCTTCGCATTTTAAAAAGTACCCTATCTCCGCCGGGAGAGAACCCAGGCCTGCTGCGTTGGAGGCGGATACTCTACCACATAGCCACGCAAGCTCTTGCTATCGGGTAGCGGAAATATACCCTAAAAGGCTCCCAAGTGCACAGGGGCAGACGACCCGCGCCTCCGCCAGTATGGTGGCGCCATCTAGTTAATGTGGTAGGCTATAAGGTTCATTGGGGCTACATTTACGGTTCAACGCCTTATTTTCCGCTACAGCTTTGTGTTTGAGGAATGCCTCTGAATAACTGACCGAACTGAACACACGCTGGAAACGATCCCCAAATGGGTTAGCCTGGTCTTCAATGCTGTCGCCTTGATTTTTATTATTTTTATTTATTTATTTATACAACACTGCACGCCTTGGCGTGGCCCAAGCAGGAGCGGCATACAATGATAAAAAGAGAGAATAACAATACCAGACGTAATTTAAGAGTGCGCAGAATACCAATCCAATCCATCAGCTGCGAGTACAAAGCACGGAAAAGAACACTTGCTCGTGTAATGATGAAATTTCCAAAACAAATAAAGTAAAGAACATGTTTAGAAATGAATCAATACATTTTAAGCGAAATAAAAGAACAATAACGCAAAGATCAACTTCAGCAATCAGTTCACAAGAGAGCCACATGTCAACAATTGAGATTGTCAAGGGAATCAATACTGGTTAGTAGTGACTGAGGTAAATTGTTCCAATCTGTAATAGTGCGTGGGAAAAAAAGAATATTTAAAGACGGTTAGTTCTGTCATTATAGGGAGTTAGAGTCAGCGTGGCGATGCTGTGTTCGGCGTGCAACCATTGGCGTTACATAAGGCTCTGGGGTGAGGGAAAGGAGGTTGTTTTTAAGAAGAAAAAGAAATTTTAACCGCTGGATTTTTCTTCTCATTTCCAGTCTTTGGATACCATGTTCTTTAATTAGTGCTGTCGGGGAATCAGTCATGCGGTACTTTGAGAAAATAAATCTGATTGCATTACGCTGAATTCTTTCCAGTGCATCAATCTTAGTTTTGGTGTAAGGGTCCCATACTATGCATGCATACTTAAGTTTTGGTCTTATTAGTGATATGTATACGCCAAAAGTTTAGTTTCAGCGGGAGCTAGCTTTAATTTATGACGTAGCAGACAAAGTTTACGAAAGGCTGAGTCACATACGTTATTAATGTGAGTATTCCAGTTTAGGCTATTTGTTATTGTGACGCCAAGATATTTACATTCCCTCACCTCGGTTAGAGGTACAGATCCTAGGGCATAAGGAAAAGATAGGCTATTTAATTTTTTAGTTATTTTGCTGTACACTGACTTGTTAGCATTTAGTTCCATATTCCAGCGACTGCACCAACAAAGATTTTGAAGGTTATTGTTCAGGGTTATCTGATCACCGCCGCGGGTTACTTCATGAAACAGCACACAATCATCAGCGAATAATTTTATTTGAACGGGTTCAGTGATTACGCTGGTAATATCATTAATATATATTAAAACAATAAAGGCCCTACAACGTCCACCAACGGTAATAGGTAAGGTTGCCGACTTGATAATTTGCGTAGTCTGTTCCACACTTTTGCTTCCTGCGTGTAGGGGTTTATACTCGAGATTAATCTTTCCCAGCTCTTTTTTTAGCTTTACGTCGCGTTCTCCTGCCTTGCGACTTCACGTGCTTGAAATTTAGGAGATTTTGTGTGGTTGGGGACTTTCGCAGCAAGCCACAGGCCTTATTTTGCTTCTTACGAGCAGTCCTACAATCTTCATTCCACCAAGGAACACGCCTCTTTTTGGAGCCCCATTTGTTTGTGGTCTGCACTCGAATGCGGCGTCAGTTATAAAAGCTGTAAGAAAGGTGACAACATCATTGATATTAAAAACGTTAGGAGCATTTTGAGGCATCTTTGTCATTTGGTGAAATCTTTCCCAATCGGCGGATTCTCGTTTCTATCGAGGGGTCCGTGTAAAGAGATCATGTTTTTCTTATGTTTTAAGACACATTGGAAAATGAGCACTGTCATATAGGTTTTTAATTACGGCTCTTGACTAATCATTTCATTTTAATTACGGCTCTTGACCCACCGAGGTGGGTGAAGAGCCGTAACAACGTTGCTAGCCATGGGACCTGGGAGCTACACCGGAAGATTTATTGGTGCAATTGGTCCACCCACAAGTTCCAATAGGGAATCTACCCAAGCAAAATGCTGGTGCATGCCCATCTCGAGAGCTATAATCCTATTCTGCATCTCATTCAATCTGTCCCCTAGCTGTTTGATACCCTCGTTGAGCATGGTGAGCATCTCCCGCAACTCCGATTTAGCCCAGCGTTATAAGTTCCGTTCACAGGCTATGACCCTCTTCTTCGGGGCTCGCGGCTCGTCACCTTTCTCAGCTACCGGAACCTCCATAACTTCTACGTCGGTGGCAGCCGGAACGTGCTTGCTCCTTAGAGCCTTTGATCATCGCAATCTCTGCCATTAACCTGTTAATACTTTCCCTCATGGTCGCATTTTCGCGCTCTAATCTCCTATTTTTTCCGCGCTAGGGTCTTGCTCTGGCCGTAGCTCCGGTATCACCTCTAATGGTCCTCCACGGACCCGATCAGCCCAGGTGAGACGGCCCCCTTTATGGGCGGTCTTCTGTTGATGCTGCTGTCCCAGCTGCTGCTGTTGCTGTCATTGGTTCCCATCAGGTCCAGGCCGGGCCCTGGATATGGATAGGCTTCTGGATTTGAAGCGGACCCTGGAAATGGGTCTTGGCTAGGCCCGTCCTCGGGAACTGCCCCGGGGTGTACGGCGGCGCCCTCTGGATCGCGATCTGGATCGGTGACGCCATCCCTCGGGAGCAGGCTGTTGAGGGTGCTGCTGTTGAAACTGCCACCCGTTCAGGGGCGTAGCCAGAAATTTTTTTCGGGGGGGGTTCACCGGCCCGACCGGGGGGGGGGGGGGGGGGGCAAGCTTCTGCTTTCCTCTAGGTCACGTGATAAATGTCGGTAGTTTAAGCACACACTCTACATGTATATCAAAGACATGGGACCCCCCCTCCTCGCGTGTGCTTGTGAAGAAATTAAGTAAAAAGTAAAGTAAGCTCAGTAAATACAGTAATTACGACAGGTACAGTGGGCGTTTGGAGCAACGGTCTCTCATCGCGCCACTGAATAGACCAGTCTTCGAAAAGGCATCATTGAGACGACCCGTGCGATCGGAGAAGACATCATTAATTGTTAATTTCCGTTAAGCGTAGATGGCCTCGTCCTCGTCGGGGCGAAGTGCGTTTCACAAGTCAAGGACGGCTATACGCGTGAAAATGCACGTGTGACCAGGCTATACCTACTCCCATAGCAATAGCTTGTTCGCTGCGTCTTTGCGCTAGAAAACTTAAATACGCGCAAAAACTCGTTAAGGCTTTTTTTTTCGAAGCTTTCGTCGCCCTGCTCCCTCATACGAGAGGGTTGCATTTCCTGCGGCAAGTGCATGGGCCGCTGTGTCTTCCGCTGTGTGCGAGCGTGCAGCCGTCATTTGCCTTTACGTCAACAGATTCAGAATTGTGCAGAATATTTCACCGCACAGCATAGATATGGCATGTGTACGCATTTTAAGTAGTGCGTGCAACTCATTTCTGCTTCACTTACGCCGGTGCAAACAGGAAGCGGCTTTGTACCTCACAGAATCTCGACTGACTGGTGCACTAGTGATGCAGGAATGAACTCCAGTATTGTTCAGTACATAGTGCACATAATCAATTTCTCAGGACGCGTGAACTCCGACGAGAACTGTCAGCGCCTGCAACAAGAGTTTACTTACGCTGTACTGCGCACAGCAGTAATTCATGCTTGTCGGCTGTCTGTTTCGTGCATTCTATTGCGAGTCGGTGGAATTTCACTGCTGTCATCAACCCCTACGCGTGTACATTGCTGGTTTGGGATTCCACAACTTAAACCGCAACTACCAGCCTTCCGTAATTGCTGGTTTGTGATTCAACAACACAACAGTAATTACCAGCCTTCCGTAGGGGCGCAATCGCAAACAAGAGACGTTTCTCGCGCAGACTAAGCCTACGTTCACACTTGGGAAGCGGCAAGCGGGCGGAAAGGCCAAAGCTGCCGGAAAATTTTTTCCGCGCCTGTCCAAGTTCACATTTGTTTTGCTACCGCCGCGGCCGCCGCTGCCGTTTTCGTCCAGATCCATCTCGTCTGCATACGTTTGTGGGCGTGGTGGCGCTCATTATCGCATTATGTCTAGCGGTATGTTCATTCTTTGACCCACGTACCGTCATCAAAAGTGATCATTTTACGCAACTTCGCGTGTCATCTGCGACCTTCGGTAAATTCCTCGTTGGCGTTCCGTAATTCTCCGCACACGGGCGCGGTAGCGCTGAGTCACAGGTTGGTGCCTAGGCGTGAGAATATTTCTTTAATAGCTTTTATTTACAAGTTGTAATAACATTTCATCATTTGGTATTGTCGGCGCCTCCAGGACACCAAAGGGGCAACGGGAACACCACAGCTGAAACCCGAGCTGGCCCTTGTGTTGGGGCTCGCCAAAGCCGGCGCGTCCTACGTGAGACCTATACGCTCCCAATCTATCGTCGCGACGAGAAAAGCACCCCGCGACTTCTGCAACATACCGTACACGTGCGAGGAGAATTATGGAGCGCCAACGAGGAATCTGCCTAACTATTGTCTGCCGTGGAAGTGGAAGAAGAAATGGCTCTTATACTTCTACCTACTTGTTTTCTAGAAATGGACAATGAATAAACGGAAGACGCGGACACCTCGGAAACGGCAGTGGTGGGTTTGCCTGGCTTTGCAAAAGCGCGAGAAGTGGCTCACGCCAAGGCTTCGTTGCCGCACCTCCGGTCGCGCGACATTGAATACTATCGCGAGTATTGCTGACAGTACGTTTTAGTGCCACTCTTGTCGTAGAGCAAGGGCTGGTTCTTGATCGCGTCGATCAGCATTACAGCCTACACTTCTGGTGCCATGTTCAATTTTACGACCAGTTGTTTACATGCTAGTGTAGCTTGCAGTGAAGCAGAACGACTTTCCGCCGCGTTTCCGCTTCGCCATGGCGAAAAAATCGTCCCGAGACTGATTTGGCTCGCAGCCTGTTTTTCTGCCTGTTCTGCCGCCTAGGCGGGCGGATTTTTGCAAGGTTTTGCCGCTTCCTACAGCTTCGAGACCAAGTGTAAACGTAGCCTAAGATCCCGCGCGAGCGCGGCCTAACCAGCACCTGAAGGGAAGCGGCGGAAATGTATACCGGAGATTTCGACCACCTGGGGTCCTTAACGTGCACCTAAATCTAAGTAAACGGGCCTCGAGCGTTTTCGCCATCATCTAAAATGCGGCTGCCGCATTTGTTGCTTCATTTGCGGTCGCAAATGAAGCAACAAGAATGCGGCCGCAACATTCTCGCCCAAAACTTCACAGAGTGTCAAAGCCTTGACAAACAGCGTGACAGTTTTTTCCATATGCAGACATGATTCGCTATAAATTACCAACCAAACGGAAGCGCCCAGGAATGAAATTGTGATAGTAGCACCGGTTTCATGAATTATGTCAGCGCGAAGCGACGAAAACAAAGGGCGGGTAAGTAGGGGGGCGGGGGGGGGGGGGTTGAGGAAAAAATTTCGGGGGGGGTTTGAACCCCCCCAACCCCCCCCTTGGCTACGCCACTGCACCCGTTCTAGCGGTTGTCTGGGGTAGAGTCCTCCACTTGACCTCTCTCATCCCTGGTTCGTCCTCGCCGACGTCGTCGAACGATATATGGCATTTCGAAACGCTGCTTACATTCTTCTCCGGCCGTTACATGGCTACCACCGCGCAGCTTGCATTTAGGCTCTGCTCCGGATTAGGAATTCCGCACCCTTTACATATGGCTTCACAGGGGGTCGGACACACATCGGCACGATGTCCAAGCCTTCTCCACCTGCAACAGATGTGAATCTGCTTGCGGTAAAGCATGCACCTGACTAGTGCCTTGTATCTAACGTAGTTAGGTACCCGGTATCCATCAAAGGCGATAATGACTGTACCAGTGTCTTTGATTCTTTTGGCTGCCAAGACCAGAGGGTTCCGTGAATTGACGATCTTGCGCTGCAGTACTTCAGGCCTGTAGCAACGGGTGATGTCCCGGATGACTCCCTTGCACGTAGCATAGGGTGCCGTGCGGCAGGCCGCAACTTCGTGCATGCGCTCTGCCACCAAAATATTCTTGATCCTGACGTATTTGGTGGCATTCTCCACCTCAGGAGTTCTGACCACGACTACATTTTGTTAAAAATTTGGACAGATGTTGTCCGCTTCACATTTCGAAGCCTCGAAACAAGCCGCGGTCATGATTACGTCAGCCACCACTGTCCGGCCTATTTTGGAAATATTCAGGTCACCTCTTATTCTAATCACAACCTTGATATCCTCCCTTGGAAGCGGCGGCATTCTTCCGCGGCGAGTAATGTGATTCTTGACGCTAGCCCCGGCTCTTCCAACATTGTGCCCGGGCGCCACGCTAGGCAAAGCCTTAGGGATAGCTCCATCACTGGAGCCACCTTTCGACGATTAGGACAAAACACGTCGCTGGTCGTAAATGCGCCAGCTAGCATCTTCAGAAAAGTCCTCAGGGGAAAGTTCCTCGCCTACCACCGTATATTCCATGATAATAGTTCTTTTCCGGCGTCCAAGAGGCCGGGAGCCACTTCCACCCAAAAGGTGGTAGTCCTTAGGGTGAGCTCCACCGGCGGCGTGGTCGAAGCGGAAAAGAGCCGTGAAATTGGAAAGAGTCATTCACTGGCAAAAGTCGGGTATCCAGTTGTAGCTCACAACATCACGGATCCGTCGATAACAAAATTGGTCACCCAAAAGTAAAATGTCCGCTCGAAATTGCCCGAAAAAACGGGAGCCCTTGCGGGCACAAGGGTCATGATACTTCTTCCTCTTCTCTGATCAGCGTGGTGGATGACATTGAAGTTTTCGTGTTGGTGGCCAATGTCCATGAGAAAATCATTGAGCTTACATGTCCCTTGTGCTTGAGCTAAGAGTGTCTCTGATTGTTGAACAAGGGGCCTGTGCTTGTTTGCGATCCTGGGAAGTACTGTTGTCAAGGTTATTTTTGATGTGCATGTCGTTTATAAGCGTTTTCATGGCCCCAATGTGTAATGGCGTCAATGTTCATGGCCTCAATGTGTAATGCCTTGCAAACATCATGCGGTCTGATTCAGTACCTCTTTAAGACGCTTTCTGTATAAAAAATCGAACGTTCCGCAGCTCTAGGGGATATAATAATCCTGAGTTGTGGCATAAAGACCACCACAATACCATAATAATTAAGAACGCGATAAGTGCAGCAAGTGATGTCTTTTTTTCGAAAACTATTCTATCATTACGTACAGAAAATACTGAAATGAGTTGAAACGATATGTATGGCAAAGATATGGCAATTTCTTCCCTTTTATAGGTCATAAAACAGGGTCGCTGTCCCTTTCCCGCATTCACAATGTTCTGTAATAAATGAAATGTTCGCCATGTCTTTTCCCTATGCGGTAGCGATTCATCTCCTTCACTATTGCATATTGTCACGTAGTTGTGACGATGAAGCAAACAGTCGTAAAACTGGGAATGACGAAACTGATTCTTTATTGGGCGAACCTGTGCCCACAAAAGCAAGGTACACTCAAAGCACAACGATAGCGGCGAACACAGTCGGCGATCGTCGAAAATCTGATCAGCGGTAAAACGCGTCGGCTTTTATACCTGAGTCATCGAAGGTTCCAGAATAATCCCTGGTACGCGCGTATCTTCCAGAAAGTTCTAGACAATTCGCGTCGCTCATACAATCAGATAACATAAGCGTCGGTGAAAACAGGCAACGGAAAGAAGCATTGATAACGTTCTAGAAACTTCCGATACAGGCGCGTCCTGCGCCGAGCGATAACGTTTAACATTTGTTAGCCGGTGGAAAGCGGCCATCGGCGAAAGATAAACATGTATACGTGTCAATATTGAATTTCCCGCCGATGAATGATGTGCTAATAGATTCTTTTGGTATGTTGCGCCTAATTAAATAATTGAAATTTTCATCCGCTTGTAGAAGGGTCTGTATTAAATCAAAATGCTTAAAAAACTGCATGGTTAGTTTCATAATTGTAAGGAAACATTTTCACAGTCCATTGCATCTGGCCAGTTACCCGGCGATTGGATGATAGGCCAGGTGGTACCGTTGTCCCATTCTGGTGACGCTCATTCGCCTCTTACCTACAGACCTATATCACTAACTAGCATACCTTGCAGCCTCTTATAACATATCATTTAGTCAAGTTTATTAGCTTATTCAAAATCAATGCAATTTTACGGCTAAACAGCGTGAGTTTCCTCATTAATTTCATGGAGTAAGCAGGAAGAATTATAGACGCCACACACGTCATTTGAGCACTCGAAGTAACAGCTACCCTGCGACGCCCTGGTGGTACAACATGCCCTGATGGATAAGGTCCGCCGTGTGCCCAAAGCCAGAAGAATTTTAGAATGAGCAAGCCACCCGCCAATCTCAAAGGAAACTCTACCTGTATGATAATAATGAAGCTTTCACTCACTCACTTACTCCCTCATGTGAAACGCAAATAAGTTTTTTTAGTAATGAACTCTGCGCTGCTCTTGACAACCGGTGTTACATCGATCGCATATTCCTAGACTTTGAGACCGCACTTTATCTTGTCTCGCACTTAGTCTTCATCATCAGCCTATATTTATGTTCACTGCAGGACGAAGGCCTCTCTCTGCGGTCTCTTATTAGCCCTGTCTTGCGCTAGCCGATGCCAACTTGCGGCTGCAAATTTTCTAACTTCATCACTCCACCTAGTTTTCTGCCGTCCTCGATGCCCGTCCCTTCTCTTGGTATCCATTCTGTAACTCTAATGGTCCGCCAGTTATCTATCCTATGCGTTGCATAGCCTGGCCAGCTCCATTTTTCCTCCTAATGTCAACTAGAATATCAGGTATCCCCATTTGCTCTCTGAGCCACACTGCACTCTTCCTCTCTCTTAACGTTCGGCCTAACAGTTTTCGTTCCGTCCCTCTTGGTTCGGTCCTTACCTTGTTCTCGAGATTCTTTTTTAACCTCCAAGTTTCTGACCCATATGTTAGGACCGGTAGAATGCAATGATTGTACACTTTTATTTTCAACGACAGTGGTAAGCTCCCAGTCAGGATTTTGTAATGCCTACCATGTGCACTCCAACCTAATTTTATTCTTCTGTAAATTTCTTTCTCATGATCAGAGTCCCCTATTAGTAACTGAACTAGATAAACGTACTCCTTTACAGACTCTACAGGCTGACTGGCGATCCTGAATTCTTGTTTCCTTGCCAGGCAATTGAACATTATCTTTGTCTTCTGCATAATAACCTTCAACCCCACTCTTACACATTCTCGGTTAAGGTCCTCAACAATTTGCTGTAATTTACCCACATTATACCTTCTTCAGGAAGCGCAGCAACAGGAAGTGGACCTGGAAGAGCATCAATGGAGAAACAAGGAATGAAATAGATTTCATACTCTCTCCCGATCCAAGCATAGTGCAGGATGTAGATGTGTTAGGTAAGGTTAAGTGCAGTGACCATAGGTTAGTGAGGTCTAGGATTTCTCTCAATTTGAAGAGAGAGAGAGTGAAATTAGTCAAGAGGAAACAGGCCAACCTAGAGGCAGTAAGGGTAAAAGCAGAGCAATTCAGGCTGGTGCTTGCAAACAAATATGCAGCTTTAGAAAAGGAAGATAAAGACAACATAGAGGTAATGAATGAAACCGTAACTAGGTTGATCTTAGAAGCAGCAATTGAAGTGGGAGGTAGGGCACCAAGGCAACCAGTAGGTAAGCTCTCCCAAGAAACAAAGTACCTAATAAAGAAACGACAGAAGTTGAAAATGTCCAACTCAAGAGATCAGATAGAATTCGCTGAACTGTCAAAACTAATCAACAAAAAAAAGTAAGGGATATTCGAAATTATAACGTGGGAAAGATTGAGGAAGCCGTAAAATATGGACGCAGCATTAAATCAGTAAGAAGAAAGCTTGGCATAGGACAAGGCAAGATGTATGCACTGAAAGATAATCATGGTAATATCATCAGCAATTTCGATGACATAGTAAAAGCAGCGGAAGAATTTTATACTGACCTGTACAGTGCCCAAAACAGCCAAGCTACTTTCATTCAAAATAGTGATGAACCGGATACAGAGACTCCTTCTATACTTGCGCTGAAATTAGATGGGCCTTGAAAGACACGACCAGGGGAAAAGCTGCTGGAGAAGATGGAATAACAGTAGATTTAATCAAAGATGGAGGAGATATGCTTGAAAAGCTTGAGGCCCTTTATACGCAATGCCTCACAACTTCATGTGTACCAGAGAACTGGAAGAACGCCAACATTATACTAATCCATAAGACGGGAGACGTTAAAGAACTGAAGAATTATAGACCCATTAGCTTGCTTTCAGTTTTGTATAAAATATTCACCAAGATAATTTCCCATAGAATCAGGGCAACACTTGACTTCAGCCAACCAAGAGAACAGGCTGGCTTCAGGAAGGGATATTCTACGATGGATCCTATCCATGTCATAAATCAGGTAATCGAGAAATCTGCGGAGTACAATCAACCTCTCTACATGGCTTTCATTGATTATGAAAAGGCATTTGATTCAGTAGAGATACCAGCAGTCATAGAGGCATTGCGGAATCAAGGAGTACAGGAGGCATACGTGAATATCTTAGCAAACATCTACAAGGATTCCACAGCTACCTTGGTTCTCCACAAGAAAAGTAGAAAGTTACCTATCAAGAAAGGGGTCAGGCAAGGAGACACAATCTCTCCGATGCTATTCACTGCATGCTTAGAAGAAGTATTCAAGCTCTTAGACTGGGAAGGCTTAGGAATGAGGATCAACGGCGAATATCTCAGCAACTTTCGGTTTTCAGTTGACATTGTCCTATTCAGCAACAATGGAGACGAATTACAACAAATGATTGCGGACATTAAACGAGAAATTGTAAGAATTGGGTTGAAGATGAATATGCAGAAGACAAAGATAATGTTCAATAGCCTGGCAAGGGAACCAGAATTCAGGATCGCCAGTCAGCCTCTAGAGTCTGTAAAGGAGTACGTTTATCTAGGTCAATTACTCACAGGGGATCCTGATAACGAGAAAGAAATTTACAGAAGAATAAAATTGGGTTGGAGTGCATACGGCAGACATTACCAAATCCTGACTGGGAGCTTACCACTGTCGTTGAAAAGAAAAGTGTACAATCATTGCATTCTACCTGTGCTAATATATGGGGCAGAAACTTGGAGGTTAACGAAGAAGCTCGAGAACAAGTTAAGGACCGCCCAAAGAGCGATGGAACGAAAAATCTTAGGACTAACGTTAAGAGACAGGAAGAGAGCAGTGTGGATCAGAGAACAAACGGGGATAGCCGATATTCTAGTTGACATTAAGCGGAAGAAATGGAGCTGGGCAGGCCATGTAATACGTTGGATGGATAACCGGTGGACCATTATGGTAACAGAATGGATACGAAGAGAAGGGAAGCGCAGTCGAGGTCGGCAGAAAACCAGATGGGATGATGAAGTTAGGAAATTTGCAGGCGCAAGTTGGAATACGCTAGCGCAAGACAGGGGTAATTGGAGATCGCAGGCAGAGGCCTTCGTCCTGCAGTGGACGTAAAATATAGGCTGATGATGATGATGATGATTGCTCAATAGGACAAGGTCATCTGCAAACCAAAGGTTACTGAGATATTCGCCGTCGATCCTCATTCTTAAGCATTCCCTGTCGAAGAGCTCGAATGCAGTGAATAGCATTGCAGAGATTGTGTCTCCTTGCCTGACCCCTTTCTTGATAGGTAACTTTCTACTTTTCTTGTGGAGAACCAAGGTAGCTGTGGAATTCTTGTAGATATTTGCCAAGATATTCACGTATGCCTCCTGTACTTCTTGATTACTCAATGCCTCTATGACTCATGGTATCTCTGCTGAATCATTCCTTTTTATAATCTATGAAAGCCATATTGAGACGCGGATTGTACTCCGCAGAGTTCTCTATGGCCTGCTTGATGACTTGGATATGATCCATGGTAGAATATCCTTTCCTGAAGCCTGCCTGTTCTGTTGGTTGGCTGAAGTCAAGTGCTGCCCTGATTCTATTACAAATTGTCTTGGTGAATATATTATACAGTACTGAAAGCACGCTAATGGGTGTATAATTCCTCATTTTCTTAACGTCTTCTTTTTTATAGATTGGTAAAATGTTGGTGTTCTTCGAGCTGTCTGGTACACATGAAGGTGTGAGGCATTGCGTATAAAGGCCGCCAGCTTTTCAAGCACGATGTCTCCTCCATTTTTGATTAAATCAACTGTTATTCCACCTTCTCCAGCAGCTTTTCCCCTCGTCATCTCTTGTAAGGCCCTTCTAACTTTATCGCTAGTTATCGAAGGAGCCTCTGTATTCTGTTCATCACTACTTAGAATGAAAATAGCTTCGCTGCACTGGCAACTACACAGGTCAGCATAGAATTCTTCCGCGGCTTTTACTATGTCATCGAAATTGCTGATGACATTACCCTGCTTATCTTTAAGTGCATACATTTTGCTTTGTCCTATGCCAAGTTTTCTTCTCACTGATTTCACAAAGCGTCCGTATTTTACTGCTTCCTCAATCTTTTCTACGTTATAATTTGGGATATGCCTTACTTCGTGTTGATCAGTTTTGATAGTTCAGCGAATTATGTCTGGTCTCTCAAGTTTGACATTTGCATGTTTTGTCGTTTCTTTATTAGGTCATTTGTTACTTGGGAGAGCTTACTTACTGGTTGCCTTAGTACTCAGTACTTAGTATTCACACACTTAGTACTCACTTAGTACTAAGTTTAAAATTAAGCTAATTAAACACTGGTTCCCGTATTACTGCCTTGCTTCAAACTTTCATTTATTGCGATTGCAATTACATGAACACTCCAGGCGGATGTCTGCCGTCAGCGTCGCCGTCGTCGCCGCAGTCGCCGTGACGTTCCGGATAAAGTCCGAGGATGATAAAATCGTCGCCACGCGCCCTATGCTGTATGTGCGAGTGAAAGCGTGCGACCTGATCTGGCATCGCCGTCTTCTGGCATCGCCGACCTGAGGAGGCGCGCCGTCTTCCAGTCGCGCGCAATACTCCGGATGGAGGGTATAGACGTTTTCACAGGGCGCTTCCGACGGTCTGGCGTGGAGAGTATGTGTCAGTGTTGCCTGTTCGGTCCGGACTGTGAGCTTGCCTTGTGCTTGCATTGCGGAGTTGTAGGTTTCCTTCGATGTTTCCGTTTATTTTTGTCACGAATGACTTACGCTCGTAAATAATGGCATATATACTCATCAAAAGGCTACAGGCAAGCACTGTGCAGTTTCTGGGTGCACAAACAACCAGCGGTAAATAACGATTTTGGGGACAAAGTGTGCCCACAACACACCACTCCGCAAGACCACTGCCGCGATGTGGTATGTTCAGGCTACGCCGGTTTCCTGCACCACCTGAGGACTTGGCATTTCAGTCTACTCTGAACCAATGCACGCATCAGTAAAATAACGCATTTTGGTAAACTAGTTTCGGCACATTTCCCAATAGGTTGCGAGAATTGTCAGCTCTTCGATGCAATATTTTCTCGTATGTAGGGGCAGAGGCTACATTTGTTATTCTTTCAAACACGACTTCATTCCAGTGCCTAATACGGGGGTCACACGGTGCACATTTGATCGTGATCGAGCTCGATATGGATCGAATTTCTTGGTCGCGATTGGCTTCTTTGCTCAATCTGCGTGAGGGAGCCAATCGTGGTCGAACATTGCGATCCAGATCGGCCTCGATCGCTATAAAAAGTGGCCGTGTGACACCGGTATAAGACAAATTGGAGCACTCTGCGAGAGAACTAGTGGGTAAATTCACTTCGCAATGATCTGGAAAAACTGTGTCCTATGGAAGATGTATGCAGACCCTGTGTCCACCAAAACATTGTCTCGCGTTCACACGCACCCCTGCGCGGCCTGCCCATAAAGTTAATAAGTTCAACAGTGTGGTTCTGCATCGAGCACACCCATTCTTTGAGCGTTGTCTATGTGCTTGGGCGGCAAGAGAATGCAAAAACGAACGTGTTAACCTCATCATGCGCGGCCTAGCGCCAGTGCTAGGGCTCGGGAACCGTAATGCGCTAACTGTGCGTGGCGTATAAACGCGCTAAATAGCCCGCGCAAGTAAGAACGTAAAAAAATGGTATTCGCATGGGTACGCGGACAATAGCATCATGCTTGCAAGAATAACAGTAACGAAAACAAAAATTATTCGTACAGTCGACCAAGTGAAATATTTGCGTGCGTGCAGTGACCGCTTCGCTGACCACTAGCGCTTTTCACTCACGGGTCAGTAGTGGTTTACAGTCATATCCATATGTATTTATTCGACAATTGTTAAGACTCGACATTATTTATTATGAACATAGCACAGTGAGACGGTGTAAGTGAAACAAGAGAAAGAGCAGAGATGGCCCTAACACTGCAATATTATTGGCTTATTTTGCTTCAGAGATAGCGCACACGAACAATTCTTGCCGTACGCGATATCTTCGATACAAACTTTCGCGCACGATCTACTTTAAGGTTCACCGTGAGCAAAGCTTGTTCCAAGTCAGACATTCGAAAGAAACGCCATTGCAGGTAAACAAACGTAAAAAAAACAGGTAAACAAATGTATCTTTATAACAGTCCTGTTGGGATTTATAACTATTCCTATTGGGATTGATAGTATGTATAAATAAATAAATACTAAATAATAAAAATAAAAATCAAGCACCGGGCTGTATCAGTTGCGCTGGCATCTGTGATCACTGTCGCGCGTCGGTTCGCTGCAGGTACCGCGCTGCTCGATCGCCACGCTTATGCTTTGACACTTGGTTATAAGCACCCTGCACCGCACCAGATCCAAAAAATTTTTCATGATTGAGCTATTCAGTTGCGTCGGAATTGTATGGAATAACCACCGCATATCTACCAACCACTGACACGCGTCGTCGCGCCGCCGATGCCTGCGTGGTTCTAAGCATTGCCCGACAGCTACGTACGCGCCTGCTTTCGGTAAGTGAGGCAACCCTCAACCGCGAAACGTAATGATCAGATTCAATCGACGATACGGTCACATGTGCCCAGCAATAACAATGAAATATACCGCTGATTAGCACGCCAGGTCTCGACGAAGCAGACGCGGCTTGCCGCCGCTACGACGACGAACCACCACATCCATGGGCGGGGCTTGCTGTTGCCATGGCACACTACACTGAGCGCTCACGCGAGCACGTGAAACATGTAACAAGTCAAGCGGTACAAGACAAGCGAAGCGGAAGAAAACAATGACATAATGCGCGGCGAAGATCACACAACCGAAGTGCGGCCGGCCTGCTCTCGCAAGGCGCACAGTCCAAAACGGCGGCATAACATGTTCTGACGTAGACTTCGCCCGTGTAGGCCAATGGCGCTGCTCAAACGTCGGTTTGTGAAACGGTCTATAGGAAGGGGGGCGGACGCGTTTACTCCGGGTTATGCGGAACGTAACGGCTGCGCTGCCCATCTGGTCGGCTGGCGCGCTTAGTGATAGCTTACATCCTATCGATGTCCACTAATTTGCTATCGCAATTGATTCTTCGCCATTAGGACAAAATTGCGAGTTTTTTTACAAGAAGCAGTTTGTTACAGTTAAGGATGTTGACGCCCTTTATGTCAAGTATTTCGGGTATGCCTCATGGTTCCGTCTTCGGCCCTCTTTTTTTAATGTATAGTAACTACTTGCCTAATGTAGTTCAATCATCTATTAGACTGTATTGTGACGACTACGTAGTTTATCGCGTAAAAAATGAACTTCTTACTGTGCCAACTTGTCCGAAATGTCGGGCTAGACACCTACATAAGGTCTGACGCCCCTTTTCTCCGCACTAATTTGTATGCTCATTAATTCACCCCGATGACATCCAAAGAGTGGAGTCTCTTCCCCACAGACATCGTAACGTTTCTCAAGCGCTTAAATATACCGTTGAAGCAAGTATGTACTAGTCGCTTATGACATGCACTTATTTTTTACAGCGAAGCTGTTAAGGGCGCACTCCTCGATGATCGCGTCCGGCATAGAAAAAAAATGGCTGTGGCTTAATTCAGTTATGCCTCGATCTGCGTACCGAGAGGTACGGTTATGCCAAAGTCTTTTGCAAACGTCACATGCAAATCCAAACGAATTGTCGTAAAGTCCATTTGAAACATGCGCGTCGCACTTGAACTTGAAGCCAGCCAAATCACATGGTCCGTCACACGGCGAGCTTCCACGCCCTCCAACTGCGTTGTATCGGCGGCTAGGCACGGCCGAGCTGCATCAATCTCTCTTCGAGCTGCATCACTCTGCCGTCTCTGTTCGATACGCCGAGCACGTTCTTCTTCTGTCCCTGCAGCTCTTGCCTCCTCCTGGTTTCATTCCGTCGTTGATCCGCGGCGCTGAAATGAGATGCCGAACTAGACGACGAACCATCCTCATCTGGATGCACTCGCCTGGCCGATCCGTACTTACGACGCTTCTCGAGGCTTGCGGATCGTTCTTCCTCCGTCTCCTCGCTCGCTGCCTCCTCTTGGATTCATTCCGACGACGACGCCTGGCTTCTTTCAGTCTCTCCGACTCACTTCCATATCTGCCCATGAATTCCAGCGAGCCGCCCCTTCTAGATATACGATGCAATGCCGGCTCCTCTTCTGACGTCATGCCAGATGGCGCGGCGAGCGGCTAGGCAACGGCTCAGCTCGCGGTGCGGCCACCAACCACAGTGACACGGAGCGCGAATACGGGCAATGTAGCTCTCGTTGGCCGTATGCTGAACTCTCATTGCCGTATGCTGTATGTGCGAGTGAAAGCGCGTGAAGGCGAGAGACGCGCGCTTTCACGGGAAGCGAACGCACGGTGGAGAGCAAACGTGACTTATGTGCAAGTGAAAGCGCGCGAGGGCGAAGGACGCTCGCTTTCATGGGAAGCGAACGCACGGCGGAGAGCAAACGCGACTTCCCTGTGGAAGGGGAGCGGTGGGGAGGAGGGCATCGAGGCACGCTTGACTGTGCATGTGCGTGCCCGCTCTCCCACTGCGGAGCATGCGCGCAGCCCTGCCAGGCCTCTGCCGCCCTGTGCCCGCCGACTCTTTCTTGGCTCTCATTCGCCTCTCCCCTAACAGTGTCGACAACGGCGTTTAGCCCATAGAGAAACATACTACGTAAAGAGCGGACACTCCCAGTAGGGCCTTGCGGCCCAGCTACTGCACTGCTACCAACGCGACCAGCGGCTGGTCAGACCGTCAATTTGTCTTCCGAGATTCAGGACGCCTGGTTTGGCTCTGTTTTGGTTTCGGTTTTGACAGCAGCGCTTTTCACATGATTTACCTAGCTGTTTAAGTGTTCACTACGTTGTCTTTAGTGAAGCTCCGGTGTTGTGTTTTGGCATAAACAGGCGTATAAACTAGCAGATCGCAATCTTTTTACTAAACAAAAACAACCAAGGTTTTCGATGTACCATGCAAAACGGAATTTGCTCATGCGAACAGCATAAAATCATGCAGTTCGAGATTTTGTTGTTGTTTTTGTTCTCCCTTTTTTGCCGTTCTTCTGAATTACGCACAACAGGAAGCAGTAGTGGCACAGTACAAAATGCTTTATTTTTCCTTGTTTACAAGCGTACTACCAAGATCCTATTGGACACAACTAATTTCAGTACATATCCTTAAAATTGCAGGTAAAGAGCAGGCAGAACAACAAGAATGGTTTAGCAATGACAGCAACGCGTTATGTACAGCCCACGCTTACGAACCAGCCTCGGTGGGCGCCGAAGCATATATTGTATGCTACGCACGCAAAAATACACTCCATCAGCATCAATAATCATCTCTTTAACAATGTTGAACGCAAACAACTGCAAATTCTTAGTGCAGACAAAAGGATGCAACTTACCGCAGCAGCGAACCAGCGTGTCGAAAGCGCGGCGAGGTGGGCGTTTCCAGCGGCACATGACCGCAGCAGCCGGCGCAGCATCAACGTTTCTATGGAGACGGGACACCACAGAGGGGACGTCATAGAGAAATATATGACGCGTCGATGCAGCCCGGTGGAGGTATGATAACCTGTCTATCTTTGAAGCGAAGTGGAAATGCTTGTTGCTACGCCATCTGGCTGGTGGTCAGACCCTCAATTGCTCGGCCGCGAAAGGGCCCTTGTGGCCACTCTTTACGTAGTATGTTTCTCTATGTTTAGCCGTTCCGTCACGTAGCCAGCGTTTTGACAGCGGTTGTGTGCGCTTACACAGACAATGCGCACAACTATTGTCGACGGCGGCGGCGTTTTTCCCGCGTTCGCACCGAACTCGCGCGGCGTTGGTGACGTGTTTATCAAGAACGTGCCAACCTTTGCCGTACACCCTATGCCGGTGTACCGTAGCGACCATAAGGCCATGGTCCCTGTGGTCACTAAATAAATGAAACTACCAGATCATATAGTTCAAATAAATAGTTCTAATAGTTCAAATTAGTTCTAATAGTTCAAATCAAATAGTTCTAATAGTTCAAATAAATAGTTCTAATAGTTCAAATAACCAATTACACCATCACAACTCAATAGTCATAATTGGAGATACACAATTCCCACCACAGTACAGCTTCGCTTGTCTTCCATTTCGCCCCAGTGGAAGGGCTGGCCGTTTTTTTTTTTTTCAAGCTGAGCTTGTTATAAGGCTCAGATTTCGGTGGCGCCCATGTACGCAAAAAGATTTGTCGCAGTTTCACCCGAAAGGGGAAACTACAACAATGAATTAATCTACTAATTTGCGAGAGCAAATTAGCAGAGAGCTATACTGAGTAAGGATAATAGTTTTATCAGCTGTGTAAACTAGGACATGCAGCAGCACCAGCAACGCGCAGAACTGTTGTCGACGCCGTCGGCGTTTTGCCCGCGTTCGCGGGCAACACGCCCGTTCCGGTGCCTCTGTGAATGAACATGGCCGCCGGGCTGAGCGGTCGCACGTCACCTCGGCTCCCTACATTTGCCCGTTCTGACCAGTCCACCTCGATATCGCCCCAGGCACTGTGCCGAAGATTCGAGCCCTTATCAGCTGGACCCTGAGGACCCCACTCTCAACCGGTAGGACCATCTCACCTCCTCCTATCGGTTCGAGAAGAACGAAGCGGGCGCTGACCCGCTAAGACTCGCAAGTAGGCCTAGCTCGCACTCGGCGAGCGATGACCTGCTAGCCTCCTTAACCCCATGAATACACCACCTACGACGTCGGGTCTGCAAACCGGACAATCTCCGGCCATGCAGCCCCTTCTAGCCCCCCCGACGCCTCAGCTCGTGGACCTACAGGAGATGGAGGAACTTACCTCGGCCAGTGACGACGACCGAGCGTCCTCCCCGCTGCTCCCGCAGGCTGCCCAACAACAAGGGACACACTCCGACACAAACTGGGAACTGGCGCTCTCCCGGCGCCAGAAGCAAAAAAGTTGTCGCAGTTTCACCTGAAAGGCGAAGCATCAATTGCGATAGCAAATTTGTAGAGATCTATACGGAGTAATGATCGTAGCTTTATCAGCTGTATAAACTTGGACATGCAGCAGCACCGGCAACACGCAGAACTGTTGTGGACGCCGTCGGCGTTTTGCCCGCGTTCGCACGAAACACGTGCGGCGTTGGTGACTGTTGCCGGAGCCTCTGATATAAATAGGCACTTGATTCTGCAGCTAAACGACGCCTCCCTTCCCTCCCCCCCCCCGCGCCCTTTCGCGCGTCGGAATAAGGCGCGTTTGCTCTACATATATGGTGATTGTAAAGGATGAAAGAGACGCCTACTTCTGCAGCCCTTAAGGGAGCACGGTGCCAACCGCGCGTTTGTTCTCCGCCGTGGGTTCACTCCCCGTGAAAGCGCGCGTCCCTCGCGCCCTTTCACTCGCACATACAGCGTTCGGCGGCGCGCGATGACGATTTCATCTCCATTGACGTCATACGGAACCTCACGGCGACGGCGACGGTGACGGCGACGGCAACAGCGACGGCGACGGCGACGCCGACGGCAGAAATCTTCTTTGGAGTGTCCATATAATTGCTATCGTAATAAAACAAAAGCGCCAGGACCGAGCACGAGAACTGGAAGGCCGAGCTGCGGGGCCGGCCGGAATTCAGTCCCCGCCAGGCTCTGCCAGCAACGCCCAGGTAAACAACTCGCCTCCTACCACGCAAACGGCAGCGATGCCCGACGCGTCCGCAGCGAACGCCAAGAGCTCGCCCGGAGAGACGCGCCGGCCGCGTCGCGGGCTACCGCCGCTACCTCGGAACGACTTCAAGATTATTCTGCGCCCCAAAAAGGGCCTAAATATCAAGACACTCACAACTCACCAGGTGTCTCGGGCTGTGGTGGCAGCCTGCAACTGCCACCCCAAGTGCACCGGCAACGACTTTATTGTGCGGATCCGTACAGGGTCGAACATTATTATCGCAAGCACTCCACACATCGAAACAGCTGAGCTCCTTCGTCGAGTGTCCACGCTCGCCTTCGGCGGGAGCAATCATGACTTCAACACCTACGTGGCGGCCCCTGACAACACTCTACGGGGCGTTATACATGGTTTGGACCCTGGAACTTCTCCAGATGAACTAAAAGCTAACCTGCGAGTGCGGACGCAAGGGCGTTACTATCCATAGCGCCCGCATGCTTGGGACATCGAAGACGGCCGTTATAACTTTCGAAGGCTCCCTTGTTCCCCGCTACGTTCTCTACTACGGCGGGGAGGTAGCGTGCCACCCGTACCGTCCAACCCGACAAGCGTGCCAGGTGTGCTACCAGCCTGGTCATCGCTCGGACGTTTGCCCCACTCCGGACGCTGCCGTGTGCCGCCAGTGTGGCATTTTGAACTCCCACTGAGAACGACCCCTTCACTCCTCAGTGCAAGTTCTGTGGGGAGGGATACCTCTCAGGGGCCAAGGAGTGTCCTCAACGTCTCAAAACTCTTCGCCGTAGCAGAACCCCTCAACGCCAGCCGCCAAGCGCGCGCCGCCGGTGGTTCAGTAACGATGACGACTCCTCAAAGACCCCTTCCCGGTCCCGCTCCCGATCACAGTCCTTTCCGCCGCTCCCACCAGCCGGCCTGGACCAGCTTCAACCCTCCCAGCCCGAGCAACGCAGCTCCCGCACCCAGCCGGAACGCCACGCCACCCAGGACCAACGCACCGGTCTGCAAAAGAAGGGCTCCGCTGCACCAGCCGGCCGGCCTGCCGCCCCGCCACCCGACAGGGCCGGCAAGGTAAGCTGGTCGACTGTGGCAAAGACCCCCGTCGCTCCGCGCTCAAACCCCCCACCCACACTTCAATATGAAGCACTGGCCCAAGAGTACCAGCAGCTTAAGAAAGAACTCTCACAACTTAAAGCCGAACACGCCCGTGAAATGGCTGAGCTACGCGCCCTTATCACCCAAGCCGCCACCCCTCCACTACACCCCACACACGAGGCCCCTCCCTGCGCGGATCCTCCTGCATCCCCCCAGGAACTCCCCATTACATATACCGTACTACACGAAATGTTGCGAGAACTCACGAAACAACTCACGCAACAACAACAGAACCAACACCACCAACTTACGCAGAGCTTCTCTGCCCAACTCTCCCAACTGGGTACACGCATCGCGGATGTCGAAACACACCTTGAAGCCCGCTTTGCGGAAATAGGCGGCTCCCTCCGCAAGAAACGAACGCCCACTCCTACCTCCAACCCCCCGATTCAGCTCAACCCGGTCACCCCCGCGCAGACAGCTACCGGCCCCGGAGTTATCCTCAAGGCCCCCCAACTCACCCTACCCCCCACCTCTCGGAACTAACATGGGCAGCACCACCGCATCTCAGCAAAAACGTTTAGAAATCTGGCAATGGAACTGCCGAGGCTACCGTCGTAAGCGGAGTCTCCTTCAACAATACATAAACACCCAGCTTGTACCGCCAGACGTCATCGCCCTACAGGAGCCAGGTGTTGCTCCAACCCTGTCAGGTTACGAGGCCTATGACAGCCCGACCGAGGGCAAAGCGGCCATTCTCGTCAGTAAGGCGCTCACTGTCATTGCCCATGACGTCATCCCAGACACTCATATTGAGCATGTCATTGTAGAGATCGTGCTCCGGTGCCGGAAAAAGACCAGCAAGCACAGCCTTTTCATCCTCAATGCCTTTTCATCCTCAGCAAGCACAGCCTAGTCCCCCCCGGCAACGCCACACAGACTTTTATACCCTCATCCGAGGTGCTTGTACACTGGCCAAGGGTAAGGATCTGATCCTACTCGGGGATTTCAATGCCCAAGACACAAGCTGGGGCTACAGGAATTCTGACCACAAAGGCAAGTAAATTGCCGCTGCCGTCGACACTTACCGGCTCGAGCTCCTGACCGATTCTACCACACCCACCCGCATCGGAAACAGTGTTTGTCGTGATACCTGCCCTGACCTTACCTTCATTGGAGGCAGCTCCACGTACACTTGGGAAAATCTCATGGAAACCCTGGGTAGTGACCACTATATCATTCGCACTCAACTCACTGAGGATGCTCTGCGGCGTCCCACCGGGAAAGCCAAAATCACGGATTGGGATGCATTCCGATGCGATAGCGAGCAAACCCTCGACGCTAACACCAGCCTTACGGACTGGTGCGAAAGGCTTCGCCGCACCAAGATCGCCATACAAAACACATCACCCGCACCACCCAGACCCCCGAGGTAGACGGCCACCTGCTCCACCTATGGGACGCACGTCGTAGTCTACTCCACCGCTGGAAGACTCAAAAACATAATCGAAAACTTAAGGTCAAAATTGCCTTGCTCACCACCCAAGCAGAGGAATACGCCGCCAGCCTAGCCCAACTCAACTGGGCGCAATTCACGGACACCCTTAAGGGCTCTTTGGGGACGGCGCGCACGTGGCGCATTTTGCGGGTTCTCATCGATCCCCACCCGCAGCAAAACTGAAACGAACAAGGCCGTCCATCGCCTCATTCACACATTTGACGGTACTGATGACGACCTTCTCGACCAGCTCCGGAGAAAATGCTTTGGCGATCACAATCCACCCCCTGCCAACACTGTCTCTCAAGGCTCCCCAAACGCCCTCCTGGACCGCCCCATAACGATCGAGGAAGTGTATGCGGCCGTCCGCGCAAGCACACGTAACACTGCTGCCGGGGCTGATCGCATTACATATTCGCTTATCCGTAACCTCAATGACACTGCCCTGCAAGATCTCACGGCGTTCTTGAACACCCACTGGCAGAACGGCACCATCCCCCCGGAGTGGAAGCATGCCGAAGTGATATATATCTCGAAACCAGGCAAGAAGTTGCAAATCGACAACCTGCGTCCAATCTCCCTTACTTCATGTCTGGGCAAGCTTTTCGAACGCGTGATCACCTTCCGCCTTCAGACCTACCTCGAAGATGGCAACCTGCTCCCACACACGATGTTCGGGTTCCGTGCGCATCTGTCCACTCAAGACGTCCTCCTCCAACTAAAAGAGGAAGTCATTGAACCCGTACCCCGCTATTGTGAAAACGTCATCATGGCGCTTGATATCAAGGGAGCATTTGACAACGTTAGCCACCCAGCCATTCTCGAAGGCCTTGCAGTCCTGAACTGCGGCCACTGTGTCTTCAACTACGTCAAAGCATTCCTGACCGATCGCACTGCCACTGTCGGGATGGGGACGATCCGCTCAGACACCCTCGTAGTCCCTAATAAGGGTACGCCGCAGGGTTCGGTCATGTCCCCCCTCCTTTTCAACGGCACATCAACTCCAACACATCGAGGGCGTTCGCTAGGCCATGTATGCGGACGATATTACGGTCTGGGCTACCCAGGGCTCCCTCGGCGAAAAAGAATACAACCTCCAGCAAGCCGCCACTTGTGTCGAGCAATATGCGCATGCCCGCGGGCTGGCCTGCTCCACCGAAAAATCCGAGCTGCTCCGGGTTCGCCACTCCACAACCCAGCCCCGCCAGACTGCCCAGGAAAACCCCATCCGGGTCCTCCTCGCTGGCAAAGTCGTCCCCGAACGCTCCATCATCAGAGTGCTAGGTGCATGGCTGCAAACCAACCGTCGCGCCACACATACCCTCACACTCTTGCGCAACACAACGCTACAAGTGGCCCGTATGATTGCCCGTGTCACCACCCGCCGCCATGGAATGCGGGAAGAAGATACTCTCAAGCTCGTTCGAAGTCTGATAGTGAGTCGAATCGTCTACGGCCTCCCCTACCATCACCTAAATCAGCAAGAACGCGACCAAATTGACGCCATGATGCGTCGGGCCTATCGGGTGGCCTTAAAGCTCCCCCCTGGTGCCCCAACAAGCAAACTCCTTGCCATGGGGGTACATAACACCTTCACGGAGCTATGTGAAGCACAAATGGCCACTCAGCTCCAACGTTTAACGCTCACACCCACAGGCCGCGCCCTCCTGCAGCTCCTCGGACACACTGGTACCCTTCGGGAGGCAGCCCGACTCCACCTAGTCCCAGATCATGTCCGCTCAACACTCACCGTTGCGCCTATCCCCCGCAACATGGACCCCCTACTGCACCAGGGTCGACGGGAAGCACGAGTTGAGGCCTTAATCCTCAGGTACGGTGAGAACAACACCGCTTGCTACACCGACGCAGCACTGTATGACACCACCCGCACTCGAGCAGTAGCGGTCGTCCTCGACCACCACCACAGGGAGCTAGCCAGTGCCTCCCTCCACTGCCAGAACATCACGGAGGCTGAAGAAGTTGCCATCACACTTGCCATCGCTCAGGGCAACAAGCTAGGACGGTTGTTTCACGTTCTCACGGACTCCCAGGCCGCCTGCCGCAATTACCTGAAAGGACGCATTTCTCAACCTGTGTTCAATATCCTCCTAAGAACACATGACGCTGGCGAACAGCTGCACATTCGAACACCTCCGATCAGGCATAAGATCATACGGACACCTGGCCACGCGGGGCTGGAGGGAAACCAGGCGGCGGACAGGGTCGCTCGAGGGTATACAAGCCGAGCACCCGATCACCCTGCCCCTGAGGCACCCGTTCCAGTACCGTGGAACGGGTGCCTCAGGGCAATTCGTCCATTCTAAATTATTATAAGGGTACCCGAAGAAAATACTCTCCCCCCATCGCTCACTCACCAAAGAGGAGAGAGAGAGAGAGAATAAACTTTATTGTACGAAGAATGGTTGGTATGGTTATTCTCGGGTGGAGCCCTCTTGTAGAGCCCCATTGGCCGCGGCGGCTTGCCGGGCCTGGTCCAGGGTCGCCAGTTGGCTTCCCAGTGCCAGCTCGGAAAGTCGTGCCTCCCAAGACCACGTTGTGAGTGTCGGTGATGAGCTCACCAGCCTGGATACTGCCTCGGCTGGGCGTTCCGTACACTGGTATGTAATGTGTGTCAGTGTGGCTGTGTGGTCGTTGCACCAGGGGCATACACTGGTTGTGTATACCTCTGGAAACATTGCGTGCAACCTTGATATGTGCGGGTAAGTGTTGGTTTGAAGGCGGCGCCAGTCCCTGGCTTGTTGGCTGCTTAACTTGGGATGTGGAGGAGCGTACTTTCGTCTGGTCAGGCGTTGGTCCTCCAAAATCTGCCTGCTCGTGATGGGATCTTCATGGTGGTTTGTGAGGGGCCTCGAAGAGTCTTCTGTGGCTCGGCCAGCAACTCCATGAGCTACACAGTCGGCCTCCTCGTTGCCTTCGGGGCCTGTGTGCCCTGGGCACCAGACGATCCCATGGTCCTCAGTCAGCGTGGGGCCCAGGATATCGGTGACGCACCTGGAAAGTGTGCCTCTAATATATAACCGACAGGCGTCCTGTGAATCCGTCAGGATATAGGCGGAGCGACCTCTTCGTTCTGCTTCTTTGATTGCGAGGGCTATGGCTGCTGCCTCTGCGGTGGCGCTTGATCTGGTGCGTATAGATGCGCAGGCCACCACTTTCTTTTGGTTAGCTACTGCCGTTGCGTATGCCGGTTTTCTGGGGCCTTGTGGTGTTGTGGAGTAAAGGCTAGCGTCGGTGAATTAGGTATCAGGATCGTTCCTTCTCTGGAGGAGTTTTCGTGCTCGTGCTTGCCGGCGATTTTGGTTGTATAGCGGATGCATGTTTTTGGGGACCGGTTCCACGATGATGCGAGCCCGTAGGTGCATCGGTACGATGACTGTGTCGTCTCCGCAGTATTGGGGTGTGAGCGGGTATCCCAGTCTTTGCAGTAGTTTTCTGCCCTGGTGTGTGGTGTTGAGTCGTTCTCTTTGTGCAATTAGCGTTGCGGCTGCCAGTTCTTCATATGTGTTATTTATGCCTATCGACATGAGCCTGTCTGTGCTCGTGCAATTCGGAAGTTGGAGTGCAGCTTTGTATGCGATTCCAAAGAGGAGGATACCAGCTGGAGACTTATCCAGGCAGGTACCTACCCCAACCTCCACCTCCTCAGCAAAATCCACCCCACGGCATACCCTTCACGCTGGCCGTGGTGTTCCGAGAAATCCACTCTATTGCACATTACATGGGCGTGTCGTGCAATTACTGCCTTACCCCCATCCAACACCCGAGCGCGGAGCGGTGGGAGTCGCTGTTGGCCAGCGAGGCCTTGGACGATCAGCTTAGCCTGATTGACAGGGCACGCAGGGCGGCGACGTTGAGCGGAGCCCTGGACTGAGGGCCCCCCACCGCGAGACCAAGAGCCTCCGATCTTCGAAGACTCACCGCGAATCTTACCATCGCTCAATAAAAGTTTCTATCCATCCATCCGGTGCCTCTGTTGCCGGTGCCTCTCGGGGCGTCTCGGAGAGAGAGAGAGAGAAACACTTTATTTTCATGTTGGGTGGGGTGGTGAAAAGGCCCTCAGTCCAGAGCCTCGCTTGCGGCATTCTTCAGTGCAGCACCGATAAACGCCGCAAGGTACCGTTGGTCGTCGGTGCTGGTGGCTTCTGTCAGCCACCCGGCATGGGGTTTAAGGGAAAGATTTGTAGGGGCAGGAAGGGAGGTGGGGGCGGTCCACAAGACCAGAGGATATGGGATGTATTCGGGTGTTCGCCACAGTGTCAGCACGGTGGGGGATCCTCAGGTAATAGCCCGCGGAGGAGGTGCATTCGAGCTGGCGTAGGGAGTGTTTCACTCTGGGCCTGACGGATGAGTAGACCCTGATCACGGGTGAGCTCTTTGCTAAGCTTAGGAAACTTTTGCCTTGCATCTTGATAAGGCCGCAGAAGCACAGGAGCCCACCTTGTCGTCTGGGCTGGTTGCGGAATGTCGGGCGCCTGGTTCAGAGTCTCGCAGGCGAGCTGATTAGCTCTTTCATTTCGCGGCATCCCGTCGTGACCAGGTATCCAGATGATTTCTAAAGGCTCCTGTAGGTGCTCTTACATAAGTGTGGAAATGTGCGCCGGGACATCGTTGTGCAACAATTTTCTGCAAGCCGCCATGGAGTCGGTAAATATGATTCGTGGGTAGGCTGACTTGCTAGGGGGCATATGTTTGATCGCGATTGCGATGGCCGTCAGCTCCACTAAGGTCGTATCTGTCTCTGGAAGTACCGCCGTCTGTATGGTTTGGAGGTTATTCACGACTGCTATAGCGGAGCCATGTTCCCCAACGCTAGCATCAGCGTAGAAGTAGATGCCGCCAGTGTATCTTGCCGTATACTTATTGAAGTAGGCAACTCTCTGGCGTCTCCTCTCCTTGTCTCGTTCGGGATTCATGTGGCGAGGCAGTGGAGCTATGGTAAGGAGTTCAAGTTATTTTGGTGGTATTGGGCGCGTGTCCACAGTAGGCGAAGCTCGTGGATGATGACCGATGCTATGGAGGATGTGCCTGCCTTGACTTGTGTGCTGCAAACGGAGTTCTTGGCGACGGCGATGAATACTGATTAGTTCCGCCACCGTGTTATGGGAACCCATGTCAAGGAGGAGCTTAGTGCTGGCACTAAACGGTATGCCGATGGCCAGCTTTGTCGCCTTTCGGATGAGAGCATCAAGCCGATTGATATCTTGTTGGCGGAGATTGGTATAGGGCAGATGGTACCGCAGGCGCGACATAATTAGTGCGTTTCGTAGTTGCAGCATATCAGCCTCCTTCACTCCATTGGTTCGGTTGGAGACCCTACGCATCATGTGCAGCACCTGCTCTCCTTGTCTGAGCAAGTGCTGCACCGTCGCAGCCGGACCTCCATCTTTCTGGATATGGAGACCGAGTATTTTAATGCAGTTGGGTTGAGAAATCGACACACCGTCGTTTACAATTTGTATGGCGGGCGGCTGCCATCTTTTGTGGTAAACCAGTAGCAACTGAGATTTTTCCGGCGCACATCTAAGGCCAATGGTCTGAGCAGCCTCATGTACCCTGTTCATTGCTTGTTGGAGAGTTTCTTGGATGTGTCCTGGCGAGCCCCTCTTGATCCAGATGGTAATGGCATCTGCGTAGATCGCATATTTGATGTCGGGGATGTCTTGCAGCGCTCTATGGATCACGCACATGGCAAGATTAAAGAGTGTGGGCGAGATCACTGAACCCTGCGGGATACCTCTGTGCGGATGGGGATACTGTTGTGAGGTGGTGTCGCCTACTCGTAGCGTGTATGTGCGACTCCGTAGGAAGTCCCTTATATAATTATAAAGCTTTGTCCCGCAGCCAGTAGCTTCGAGCTCTTGCAGTATAGCATCGTGGTCAACATAATCAAAAGCTTTCTTGAGATCGATAGCAAGAATGGCTTTAAGTTGAGCGCTGCTTGTTTCCTTCGTGATTTCTTCGTGGAGCTGCAGCAGGACATCTTGAGTAGATAAGTGATGCCTGTATCCAATCAAATTATAGGGTAGGTGTTGGCGTTTCTCAAGGTGACTAAGAAGTCTGTTAAGCACGATACGCTCCATCAGCTTACCGACGCATGATGTTAGCTATATTGGACGCAGATTCGCTACGGCTTGGGGCTTGCCAGGCTTTGGAATGAAAATGATGCTGGCGGTCTTCCATTCTTCTGGCAAGCGGCCCGTGTCCCATACGTTGTTCATTTGCTGAAGTAAGTATGCATGATCGGCTTCTGTAAGGTTGCGAAGCTGTGTTATCGTAATTTGATCTGGTCCTGGTGCTTTATTCGGCTTTGCTTCTGCCAAGGCACGCTGTAATTCCGCCATTGTGATGGGGCCAATGAGGCCCTCATTTTCTGGCTCTGCGCTTGCGTAGTCTGCATATTGTGGTTGAGCTCGATCCGCAACGTGTGTTGCTCTAAGCTCGTCGAAAAGTTCGTCGGTCTGCTCAAACGTTTCTAGCAGCTTGCGGAGCTTATGGGACGTTTCCGTCTTTGTCTGGGTTGGGTCAATGAGTGATCGGATGAGGTTCCATGTGGAGCTCATATTACGTGTGCCGTTGAGCTTGTTGCACGTATCGTGCCACTGCTCACGAGTGAGGTGTTCAGTGTAGTCGACGATCTCCTCGTTGACCTTATTAATGCGTGAGCGTAGTTTCCGATTGAGCTTATTTCTTTTCCATCTCTTAATGAGGGCATGCCGTGCTTCCCAGAGATGAAGTAGATGTTTATCAGTGCTGGGTTGTTCCCATTTCTCTATGATCTCCTTCGTGTGAGTCTGGATTCGTTGCCGGACCATCTCTACCCAATCTTTCAGGTTCATGTCTTGGAAGTCTTCATGTTGCTTGCGGAACTCATCCCAGTCCGTGAGGCGATGTTTGCGCTGGCGCTTTGGGAATCCTTTGACTTGCAGAAATATCTGTATGAGGGTGTGGTCACTCGTTAACGTATCGTGCGTGTTAACCCATTGCGCTGACAGTCGTCCTTTAATGAAGGCGAGATCGGGCATGGTATCTCTTTCTGCGGAGTTTCCGTGCCGCGTTGGGGAGTCGGTCTCGTTAAGGAGATTTAGCTGGGCCTGTTGCATGTGGTGTTGCAGTAGCGCGGATCCTTTGGAGGAGTTTTTTGTGTATCCCCATGACGTGTGTGGTGCGTTGAAATCGCCTGCTATTAGATGATCGAAATATTTCGTTGGCCGCAGATTCGCAACCTCCTTGAAGAAGTCTACTTTCTGTTTGGGCGGGATATAGATATTCGTGATGAATAGCTGGGGGTGTGCCTTGCTCTTGTCTATCTTAGTTGGGAAGATGCGTACCGTGAGGCTCTGTTCCGTGCTGTGGACAATATTTGCCGCTATATCTTTGCGAATTAGAATGGCCAGTGTCGAATTATGGCTATACGTCGTATAGCCTGTAACGTGAGGTGGTTGGTTAGTTTCTTGGAGAAGGAGAATGTCTGGTCGACGATCTTGAGCGGCAATGTACTGCGTGAGAAGGCCGCGTTTTCTAGCAATCCCTCTACAGTTCCACTGCCACACCACCAGATTTTGCGCCATTGTTCTATTGATGATTCTGCGGAGTGCCCGCTGTAGGGTAAGGAGTGGGTTGCGTTACGCTGGTAGATCGACGTGCTTTGGGTCGATCGCACTCTTCAGGGCGCGGTAATGCGGCCATCGCATCATGTACTTGTTTGGAGACCATTGCCTCAGCCTGGTTGCTTAGTAGCTCGTTGAACAGGGATCGCATTTGGCTCATTATTTGTTGAGTATATGTTTTTAGCGCCGCTTCAACTTGGGCAGCAACCTGTTCAGCTATCTTGGCCTCTAGATTGGTTTGCATTTCTTTCATTTCGTCCTTTAGTTGCTGAAATTGGTCTTCAAGGTTTTGTAAGGCTGTGCTATGGTATCTAGCCTTTTTCATCGCTGGTTGCAGGGACGCTGGCTCTACTTGTGCAAGGGGTTGTGCTGTGTCACTTAATAGTGTGGCTTCAGGTGGGTGTGCTTCAGCTTCCATGTCCATTTCCTCGGTAGGCTCTAGTGATTGTGAAGCTAGTGTTGACGTTCGAATTGATCTGCGAGTTTGAAGTAGGGCGTTCTTATAATCCCTGGCTACTTTCTGAGCTCGTGACTGAATTTTAGATGCATAGGTGAGGGTGAGGGAAGGGAAGGTGCCGGATGACTGACTCACATTTTGCTGGATTGTGGGTTGCTCGTGTTGTTGGCCTCGGGTCTGGCTGTGATCCGGAGACTGGTTGCGTCCTTCGGGCCTGCTGCGGTCCCCGGACTGGACGCGGCTCCCGGACTTGCTGTAGTTCCCAGACTGGCTGGGGACCCCAAACTGGCCGTGGCCCCTGGATCGGCTGCGGCCCCTGGATCGGCTGCGGCCCCTGGATGGACAGCGGCCCCGGGACTGTTGACGGCTTCTGGCTGTCGATATATTGTCGGAGTTGCGTTTTGGGCTTGGGCTTCGGCTTGCGATGGTGACTGTGTTCGTTTGTTTGTCGTCCTCACGTTGTTGTAAACGCTTCAGGTAGGCCGCCTCTCTGACCGGTTTGTCAGCTGCTTGTCGCACTTCACAAGTCGGGTCATCGGCCTTGTGGTCCTTGCCACAATTAGGGCAGCCGGGTTTGCAGTCATGATCATCTACCGGGTCCCCGACCGTTTTTCCACATGTTCTGCACCTTGGTTTTCCACTGTCACGGCAGACGTCTGATCTGTGGCCTATAGCAAAGCATGTTGAACAAAATTGCGCCTTGGGTCGGTGAGGGACGCAGCGTTATACACCTCCGCCGAAGATGACCTGGCGTGGTACATGCGAGCCCTTGAAAGTTATGATTGCAGTGGATGTTTTACCCATCATACGAGCCGCAATAATTTCATTATTGGGGGCTCGGAGTTCTCGCATCAGTTCTTCGGTTGGGGTGTTCAGTTCCACGTTGTGAATTACTCCTCTGCACGAGTTGTGGGGCGATGCGATATAGATGTGGACTGGGTAAGTTTTGCCATTAAGGGTGGTTTCATTAATACGCTGGAGCTTTTCCGTCGCCGAAGGGTCACCACTGCTTATTATAGCCAAGTTCTTTTAATTTTTGATGTCTACTGTAGCGGCGCGAGCCTCTGCAGCGGTCAGGGCCGCTGAGACGCTCAGCGCGTCGTGAAGCGTTCGTGGGCTCCATTGAGGTAGGAAAAGGCCAGTTGGCGGACGCAAAATAAGCGTTGCAACGTGCTGCGTACCTTGGGAACGTTTTGATGCTCGGGTAGTCCATCCATCAGCGTCGGTGACAAATTTTGGAGCCATTGATGCCAGCAGGAGTCCGGGCCTTTGGCTTACTTGACGGAGGGTGTACACTCCCAGCGTTTAGGGCTAGCTGGGCGCCCTGCCAGGTCCGTGACAGAAACACTGAAACTCACAATACGTTGGTCCGATCAGAACAGAAGTTGGCCAGGAGGTTCGGATAACGTACTAGACGAGCTGACCTGTGTCTGAGAGCTCGACCTTGTTGAATAATTTGGCATTCAGGTCTTTCCTCCGGAGCGATGCGAAGGCACGTATGCTTGGACAGAAGCGACGAGAGCGCCCCCTCGGGCGTCTCGGAGGTTTTCGATGAGATCAGACTGGGACACTCGTCGAGCAGCGTCGGAAATCTCACCCACCTCCTCTCCTCGCAACGTGTTTATATAAATACGCATTTGGTGCTGCAGCTAAACTTCCCTTCCCCTCCCTCCTTCCCTCTCGTCTCTCCACGTCCTTTCGAGCGACGGAAGAAGTCGCGTTTGCTCTCTATATATGGTGATTGGAAAGGAGGAAAGGCACGCTTAATTCTGCAGCCCTGAGCCGTGCTCCCTCAAGGGCTGCAGAAGATAGCGCCAACCTTTTCCTTTCCCTCAAGAACCACTTATCATCAGCCCTTGGGAGCACGGCGCAGAACGCGCGTTTGCTCTCTGACGTGCGTTCGCTCTACATGAAAGCGCGCGTCCCTCGCTCCCTTTCACTCGCACATACAGCGTCCGGAGCGCAGCGACGATTTCATCACCGTTGACGTCATACGGAACCGCACGGCGACGACGACGGCGGCAGAAATCCGCTTTGGAGTGTCCGTATAATTGCTATCGCAATAAAACCATCATCATCAGCAATGGCTCGAGCATCGTCTTCTCCCACAGCAGGACGTAGGCGCCCTTATGGTCCCGGTGTGTTCCAAAGGTAGGGCAAACCGTTATTCAAATAGGAAAGGAAAATTTCCTCCCCGCCCTCCCACCGCTCTCCCGACTTCTTCGCCGTTTTTCGCTCTCCCATTGGACGAGGCTCGACACGTGACGAATAACCCGTGCGGCTATCGTTATCGTGGGAAAACGGCGCCATTAGTGAGCGTAGAAACAACGGGACACATGTGCGCTGTGCCTGAGCGTAGGCTTTTTACATTTTTGAGGACGCGCTCAGCCGCAGCACGATGCCGACTTGCTGTGCTTTTGGATGTTCAAATAGCATTGCCAAGTGGGGCAAGCTTTTTGCGGTTCCTCGTGGCAAACGAAACCTCAAACGGCGAGCGATATGGCTCCACCGTATCGGAAGAAGGAAATTTGACTGCCACCGAGGGCGTTCATTGCTGAGGGAGGTTCCGATTGCTGTTCTCATCCAGTTAGTGATGAACGCGGGAAGGTGGGGGCGCTGCGAGCGCGCGACGCCAGCAAACGTGTGTTGTGTCGGCTCCGCCGATTTTAGGCTGGGGCCGCGGCCGAAATCACCCTACCCAGGCAAAACTGGCATCGAACGATCCGGAACATCGAGCCGAACAGCTGGATACGAAAGTCTTCCAGGTGGGCCCATTTTCTCCTAATTTACGGCCGTTTTTCGACCGACCACGTCGGTGCCGTCGTTAGCGACGCCGACGCCCGGCCGGGTGGAATCAGCCCTCCGAGGGCAAAATGGCGGAATCCGCGCTCCAATTGCGCGCGTACGACCCTGAGGCGATGGCGTCGACCACGGTCCCCACCACCGGTGACGCAAATTCGACGGTTTTTTCGAAAATTCGGAGTCAAGCTTTACTTCAAGCGGCCGAACGCCGCTCCCAGGACAAAGCCAAGATGACGGCGTCCAACGCCACCCCGGCCGCCGGCTCATCGGTCGGAAACATGAACGCTCCCGCGACGCGCGCCACGGGACGCAAGGGCAAGGCGTTCACGAAGTGGAAGCCGCGCCCAATGATCAAATCTGCTCCCGAAGACTACGTTATAGTCATCAAGCCCAGAGAACGTGTTTCTCTTCACGAGGCGTTCACGGAAACCGGCTACGGCACCGCCATCTCGGCGTACCTCGGGCCGGAACGGGCCCGCGCCACCTCTGTTCTGCCATCGCGAGACCAAAACATCATCATCGTGCATACCCTGGACATCGAGGCGGCCGACCGGCTCATCGGGGACGTTGCAGTGAATACCGAGAAGGGAGCGGTCCCACTTCACGGTTACTTGAGACAAGACGGCGGCAACACGTGCCACGGAGTGATCGTGGTCCGTAACACGGACACCACGGAAACTCTTCAACACCGAGTGTGCTGGCGTGCCGGCACCATCGTGGAAATCCGAAAATTTGGAACATCCAACAAGGCACGCATCACCTTCGCGGGTAAGGAGAAGCCCCATTACGTTTCTGTGCAAAACTATTACAAAACTATCCCCGCCTGCGGCCAGTCTGCGGCCAATGCATGTCCAAACTTGCAGCCGAACATGTGTGGACTCTGCGGACTCCATGCTCCGCTAGTGGAGGGAGTGCGGGCCCCTCACAACTGTGTTCCCCGTTGTTCTGTGTGCGGTGGTGCCCATGCCACCAACTCTCGCGACTGTGCGGCAAAATTCCGCACACCCAAGACGGCCGCCAAAAAGAGCGGGAAACAGAAAATGACGCCCAAGAACAAAAGCCGCCATCTTGGGCAACCCAGCGACCAGCCGCCACCACACGGCGGCCTGGAGAAACGAGCGGCGGAGACGCACGGCAAAACCGGGGCCTGGGTCAATGCCGTCAAAAACGGACGCCAGGTGAGCAATTCGGGCGGGGCTGCTTCTTACCCCCCTCTTACTCCCCTCCCAAGCGCGCGGAGCGCCGAGCAAGATCAAATAGCAGCACTTAGGGCCCAAAACGAGATGCTGCCAAAAAAAATTTACGAATTAGAATCCAAAATCAACCAGCCTCTTTCTCCTCCCTCCCTCCCCGCGACTGAGGTAATGGAAAGTGAGCTCGTGGAGCCGAAGGCGGCAACAAGCGCGGAGGCCGCATTCGAGGCCCATTTCGAGGCCCGTTTCGGGGCCATAGACGCCCGCTTCGCCACCTTGGAAAACCAAATCTCAATGATGGTTACCGCTATCTCAAGATTGCAAGAAACAATTCCCGCGATGATTGCCCAACAAATTGCGCTCCTCGCGCCCCTCGCGCAGGCCCGGCGGTCCCTACAAGGACGTATCCGGCCGCCCTCTCAAAACTTCTAGACGCACCCCCGAGGTAGGTGATGACGACAGCTGCTCGCTCTCCGGTATGGAGGACTCCGCCCTCCTTGTGAGTGCTGGCTCCGGAGCAGCGTCACTACAACCCAACCTCAGCCTAACTGACCATGGCGAGCAGTCCTAAGATCAGGCGCTCCCCAAAAAACAATTCGGCGACCCCTGTTCACATTGTCCAGTGGAACTGTCGGGGCTTCCGGTCCCGCGCGAAGCGGGCGAATCTCCGACATTTCCTTTCAACTCTCGACTCGCTTCCGGCGGTGGTTGCCCTCGAGGAGCCAGGGAGCGGCGCCACCCTTACAAGCTACATCACCTTCCAGCAGGACCCCTCTTCCTGCGTCTGTGTGCATAAAAATTATACAGCTAATCTAGTCGACTTGAAACTTGAAACTGAATATTCGTATGTGATGGTTACACTTCTTCCGCTCAAGAAACACGATGCACCACTCCACATACTCAACATATACTGTTCCCCCAGACTCAAAAATATAACGTTCGCAGCGCTCTTTAGGCGCGCTCTAAAGGCTGCGGGCAGGGACCCCCTGATGATTGTGGGCGATTTCAACGCCCACAGTACTCTCTGGGGGTACGTGCGTGAGGAGAAGCGTGGACGCAAGCTAGCGGAACTTACGTCCACGCTGGGCCTGACTCTCCACACCGACCCTGCATATCCAACGCGGGTGGGAAACTCCGTGACCCGGGATACGTGTCCGGATCTTACCTTTACCAAAACATTAGACACGCAGAATGGGCCAACACCGAGGAAACCCTCGGGAGTGACCACTGCCTTATCACTACCACCGTAATGACTAAACCATTGGCAAGACCACACGCACAAGCTGGGCTCCCCGACTGGAATAAGTTCCGGCAAAGATACATCAATTCGGCCTCTATCCGCGAACAAGGATACCACGCGTGGGCACAAGAATTGGTTACCCACCTTCGTTCGACGGAAACCCAAATTCAACTCTCGGGGGCAAAGCCGGAGGTAGACAACCACCTTCTGCACCTCTGGGAGGCGCGGCACAGCCTCGTCCGCAGATGGCGCCGCCAAAAACATAATAGAAAGCTCAAAATTCGCATTGCCGAGCTCACCCAGCGAGCGGCAGAGTACGCGGCCCAGCTCGCCGACTCGAACTGGGTCGAGTCGAAAGACATCAAAAATGAAAAGAACTTGGCTATAATAAGCAGTGGTGACCCTTCGGCGACGGAAAAGCTCCAGCGTATTAATGAAACCACCCTTAATGGCAAAACTTACCCAGTCCACATCTATATCGCATCGCCCCACAACTCGTGCAGAGGAGTAATTCACAACGTGGAACTGAACACCCTAACCGAAGAACTGATGCGAGAACTCCGAGCCCCCAATTATGAAATTATCCGCCGTGTTACCGCTGTAACACGGCGGCCAGACAAATGTCTAGCCGGAGCACGTGACGCCTCTTCCGCGCCCTAATTGACCCGACTCAAACACGCGCCGAGACAGAAAAACATCTCCAACGAGCTATTGATAGCTTCGATGGAGATACCTCAAAATTAGCGTACAAACTACGCGACCAGTACCTTTGCACTCAACAGGACCCCCGAGGGCCCGCGTACTCGTATGCAGGTTCAGAGAACGCGGAGCTGGATCAGCCGTTCCAGCTGCATGACCTGAAGGCGGCCCTAGCTAAAATGAAACGAGGAACGGCACCGGGACGGGACAAGATAACCGTGAAACTGCTTGCCAATCTTCCCGACCCCACCTACGATACCCTCCTCGCTTTCATCAACTCGATCTGGCTTGGTGAGGCACCCCTCCCAATCGAATGGAAGACCGCTCTGGTAACTTTCATTCCAAAAGCCGGCAAAGCCATAAACACAGACAACCTCCGCCCCATCTCCCTCACGTCTTGTGCGGGAAAGCTGATGGAGACCATGGTGCGGGACAGGCTGTCTGGGTTTCTGGAAACCCAAAATGCATTCGCAGACACCATGTTTGGTTTCCGCCCGCACCGGTCCGCGCAGGATGTTCTGCTTCAACTCGACCGAGAAATTCTCAACCCTGTCGAATACCCCCTCAACGATTAGGCTATACTCGCCCTAGACTTGAAGGGGGCTTTCGACAATGTCACACGCGAAATTATCCTGCAACATCTCTCCCAGACCAACTGTGGACATAACACATTCCAGTATGTCAAGCAATTTCTCTCGGATCGACAATCTTTCATCCGAATCCAAGACGAAGAACATGGCCCCTATCAACTGGGAACGAGAGGTACCCCACAGGGCGCGGTCCTCTCGCCGTTACTTTTTAATATGGCCATGATAAAGCTTCTGGCTCAGCTGGCGAAGGTCGAAGGCGTCCAGCACGCGCTGTACGCCGACGACATAACCATCTGGGCCAAACACGGATCGGTTGGAGACATTGAGGCCAACCTGCAGCAAGCAGCGGAGATCGTGGACGTCTACGCCCGCCGCTGCGGCCTTCAGTGCTCCCCATTCAAATTCGAATTTGTGCACATTCGCCCGTCGCCTAAGTGCACCACCAAAATGGAGCTATTCCTGGCCAGCGGCCCGATACCCGAACACGATGAGATTCGAGTGCTTGGTCTCTTTATCCACAAACACAAACGAGTTGATACAACAACAGCCAAATTGCGTAAGGTGGGGGACCAGGTGGGCCGGATGGTCCGCCGGGTTTCCAACAAACGCGGGGGGTTACGGTGCAAAGACGCCTTGCGGCTGGCGCATGCATTCGTGACCAGTCGAGTTCTCTACTCGACTCCTTACCTCCACCTGCGCAAGTATGACGAGAACGCCCTCGAGGTGATTCTCAGGAAGATGTACAAGCGTGCCCTTGATCTCCCGATAACCACGTCCAACCACCGCCTCATGGGCCTGGGGATGGTAAACACTTTCGCGGAGCTCCGGGAGGCACACTTGACAAATCAATATACAAGACTTTCAAAGACGCCGTCGGGACGCTGCCTATTAGCCCGACTACACATCCAGCACCCAACACTAACGGAAGTCCGCGTACGCATCCCCGAAGTCTGGAGGTACGCCCTGCACGCGCGGCCTCTTCCGGCCAACATGACACGTGACGACCACAGTGGCAGGCGCCTTGCGCGGGCGGAGGCACTGGCCCGCCACTATGGGAACAAACACGGAATCTTCTACGTGGACGCCTCCGGCCCTCATCATGGGGGGTGGTACACGGCCAGCAGTCGTCCATGAAAACGTCGCGGTGAATGGCCTAACATTCAGAGCTCAAGACATAACACACGCGGAGGAAGTTGCCATCGCGCTAGCTGCCGCAGACCAGGACTCGCGCGTCATCATCACCGACTCGAGAGGGGCCTGCAGAAATATTGAACAGGGGTACATTCCTCTCATTGCGTCTCGCATCCTTCAAAACAGTGAGTACCTCGGGGCCCCCGCGTCTCGAATGATCGTATAGGCTCCTGCTCATATGGGCCTCGAAGGCAACGAAACGGCAGACGCCGCTGCCCGCGCGCTCACTCTCCGGGCAACGCCTTCAGACCCTTCCGAAATGGATCCCGAACCCAATCCGGCCCTAACTTTTCAAGAAATTACTCAACTATACCAATTCGGCCACGCAATTTATCCTAAGCCCTGTAAGGGCCTTACAAAGGCAGAGGAACGTACACTCCTCCGCCTTTACACCAAAACACTGCTGTGCCCGGCAGTTTTAAAGCACTTTGATCCTGCCTGTACAGGAAAATGCCCGCACTGTGCGGAGAAGTCTTCGGACATCTTCCACATGGTGTGGGCATGCCAATCAACCCCGAGCCTCACCCCAAAACCAAACCCCACCCGGGAGGACTGGGAGGCAGCCCTGCTCGGCTGCTCCGACCTGGCGAATCAGAAGGCCCTGGTCGACCGAGCACAAGCCGCGGCGGCCGCCAATGGGCTCCTGTAATGAGGAGCCCACCTAGTGAGTGTGAGAGGTGGCCTCCTCCGGGCCACCTCAAGCTTCCTCCGTGTTAATTAAATAAAGCTTTTTCATCATCATCATCAAGGTGGGGGCGTTCGCGAGTTCACCTTCAGTTCACGACTGAGTAAAAAAAAGTCCCGATTTATGCTCTACGGCGAACAAAAGGGTGCATTTTGGCAATACGAATACCCGCTTGACTTCTCATAAAAGTAGCATAATGGAAGAATCGCCAATTAAAGAGCAAAACGCAGAAAGCGCGCCAACACACGGGAACCAATTAAGGAATATAACTGAGGCTGAAAGAAAAGCGCGCGGATGCATTTTGGAAATAAAAAAAACACGTTGAGGGCATTTAGCACATAAATGTCTACGCCGTGTTGTGTGCGCATAGTTCGGTTTAGCTCTTTGTTTTCGTAAATGCGTCAGGTAAACAGAACACCAATCGATTCCTAGAAACAATCAGCAGTAGTAAAGACTGCTTAGGATTGTGTTTAACTTGTTCTTCTACCTTTCGTTTTCCTCATCTGAGCGACGCAGATTCTACTAATAATTGAAGGTACCACATATCTGACGTAGATATCTTACGTACGAACAGCCTTGTTTCAGCAGTAAGGGCAAAAAGCTGTTTCAGCTTTTTTTCCCTTACCTCCCCCATCACGTTGATGGAAAAAAATAAAGGTTATTATTATTATGATTAAGTGTGCCCAGAACAATCGCGTTTCGAGCAAGCGCTTCAACGCACCGCATGGGATACGAAAGGAAGCGGGCTGTAGCGGCCGCGCGCTTCGCTCACCCATGGCGGGCGAGAGCGAGGGGCGAGGAGGACACGGCGCGGAGAGGAAGAGTTTGCGCTGCCTTTGCAAAAAAGAAAGAAAAAAAAACACCGCATATCCACGAAGTGAATGATGATGAGTGGGCGAAGCACCGGGGGATTATTCGGGTAACGGTGGTGGTGGTGAAAACTTTATCGAATCGTTTGAGCCTTATGCGGTTACACCTTAGGAATGGGTTGGCTCTTGGCTGCGTGCAGTGGCTGGGAGCTGGTGCTTCTCAGCGACGACTAAAGCCCATTCCGTTAGCTGTTTTTGCACAGCCGGATCAGAGCTGGACACCACAGCCTCCCATCGCTCGAGGTCAGCGAGTTGCCAATCGGAAGGTGGTCGGAGCTCAGAGCATAAACATAGAATGTGGTGGAAATCCGCTGTAGGCACACCGCAGAGTGTATCCTCGGGCGAGAAAAGTCCCGGGTGTATTAGTGCTAGATGGGCGGGGAGAGAAAATGCGGGATTGTAGCTGGCGCCACGTCAGCTGCTGCAGTTTGGTGAGATATTTTTGTGGTGGTGGGTACCGGAGTCTTTCCTCTCTGTAATGAAGGGAAATTTCATGATATGAGACCGTGCGCTCGCGAGCGTCTCCCCAGTTGGTGGCCTGCCCTGCTCGGCTGACGAATCCTCGAGCTAGAGAATGGGCGGCCTCGTTTCCGGGGTGACCCGCTTGAGCAGGGACCCATAAAGTTTGGATCGGCCTCATAAGGAGGGGGTGGGGGGGGATCCGAGCTAGAAGTCGTGAAGCCGCGCCCGATATGCGTTCGCGGATGAAGTTGGGGACCGCGGTCTTGGAATCACTAAAGATGTGAGTGGCAGAGGTGGAGGAGATAGCTAGGGCAATGGCTGCCTCCTCGGCCTCCATAGAGGAGGTGGCGACGACCGAGCCAGTGACCTGCAGGATCACGGAGTTGGAGACGACGCTTATGGCGAAGGCTGGGGATGAGGGGTAAGAGGCGGCGTCGACATAGACGGTATCTGTTCGCGTGCCGTAATGCTTGTGAAGAGCCTCCGCACGGGCCGCTCTGCGAGCCGTGTGGTGCTCCGGGTGCATGTTTTTGGGGAGGGGATGTACCGTGAGTAGACGGTGGATGTGGGGTGGAAGAGTGTTCTGCGAGAGGCAGTATCCAGGGGCGTTGAGGCCAATGCGGGTCAAAAGGCGTCGACCAGCAGCGGTGGAAGAGAGCCGCTCGAGTTGGGCCGAGCGGTGAGCTTCATTAAGTTCTGCGAGGGTGTTGTGGACCCCCATGTGGAGGAGCCTTTTGTTTGATTTGTATCGGGGTAGGTTGAGGGCCGCTTTGTAAGCCGATCGAATAAGGGCGTGGACTTTATCTTCTTCTACCCGGGAGAGGAAAAGGTAGGGCAATGAGTACACTACCCTACTGAGATCAAAGGCTTGTACTAGCCGTCTGAGATCATGTTCGCGCATGCCTCGGTGTCGGTTAGCTATGCGGCGGATGAGTCGTACCGTCTGGTGAATGGTGGCCGTGAGTTTGGAAATAGTGGCAGTGTTCTTGCCATTGTTTTGAAGGAGGCTACCAAGGATGCGAACCTTCTCAACCTCGGGAATGGGAGTGCCGTCAATGGTCACTGTCAATGCGGGTGGAGGTCCGATATCCTGTCGTCCCTTGGGGGGGGGGGGGGCGGAGGACGAGGAGTTCAGATCTGGTGGGGGAACAGGCTAAACCAACTTGGGCTGCACAGGCTGTTACTATGTTAGCTCCTGCCTGCAGTGTCTCTACCATAGCGCCAACACTGCCTGTGGTGGTCCACAGTGCGATGTCGTCCGCGTAGAAAGAGTGCGAGAGAGTGGGAATGGAGGCCAGGGCGCGTGCCATGGGAATTAGGGTGATGTTGAAAAGGAGAGGAGAAAGGACTGATCGGGTTGCCTCGGCTGCCTAGGGGGAATGTAAGTGAGGAAAGAGATCCGAAGGTTATCTGAGCTGTGCGGTGGCGAAGAAAGGCCGCAATGTACTGATGTGTGCGTTTGCCGACCTGGAGTGACGAGAGCGCTTCCAGGATGGCCGCATGGTGTACATTGTCAAAGGCTTTGGTTAGGTCAAGAGCTAGGATGGCACGATTGCGTTTAGCGTGTCGGGGGTGTAGGACATCTTCTGAAAGTTGTAGCATTACGTCTTGAGTGGAGAGGTGCGGGCGAAAGCCGATCATGGTGTCGGGGTTGTTGTCGTCCATATGGTTCTGGAGTCTACCAAGGACGACGTGTTCGAAGAGCGTGCCTAAGCATGAGGTGAGGGAGATAGGTCTGAGGTTCTTGATTTCGAGAAGTTTGCCTGGTTTGGGAATGAAAGTGATGCGGGCGTGTGTCCACTGCGCTGGGAGTGTGCCATTACGCCAGCATTGGTTGAAAAGTTCCTTAATTGCTTTGATTGATAGGTCATCTAGGTTGCGGAGTATTTTGTTTGTAATTCCGTCTGCTCCTGGAGCCGATGTAGTTCGAAGACGGTGCATTGCCGCTCGGACCTCGGATGTGGAGATTTCCTCATCCAAGGCCGGGTTTGGAGCACCGGTGTAGGAGGGTAGGGGGATGGGCGTGCTGGTGGTCAGGTTGAGAGCCTGGTGGTTGAGAGCCTGAAGGAGGGCGTCGTCCTCCAAAGGTAGCTGGTGTAGTATGCGGGGAACGTTCTTGCGTTTAATGGCCTTTGTATGACCTGGATCTAAGAGAAAACGCAGGAAGGACCAGGTGTCTTTGAGACCAAGATTGCCGCTCATGCGGCAACACACCTGCCCCCATTGCTGGTGAGCAAGACTGCTGGCATGGGCCTCAATCTCAGCAACGAGGCGGGCTATGCGCCGTTTCAGGATCGGTTGTGTTTTTGAGCTAGCCAGCGCTTTTGAAGGCTGGCATGGGCTTCTCACATGTGAAGGAGTCGGCTATCCGCTGCCGCTACTTCTTTCGGCTCGGGAATGGTGTATGTTGCGTGTTCTACATGTTGCGTTAGCGAGGTTGCCCAAGCGTCGAGATGCGCGATTGTGTCCGGGGCCGTCTGCCGGAGTCGGCGAAACTTATCCCAGTCGACCACGCGGACTGCACGTCGCTTGGGCGGTGCGAGAGAGGAGATACTGAACTCGGTGCAGAGGACGTAGTGATCGCTTCCGAGGGAATGTATGGTGTTGGTCCAGCGACCATCTCTGATGTGTTTCGAGAGTGTGAGGTCGGGGCTGGTGTCGTGTTGGACGCTAGATCCAATGCGGGTGGGGAAGGAAATGTCATTGAGAAGTGAGAAGCCTTTATTTTGGAGAAAAGTCCAAACGGCTGTGCCTTTGCGACAGTTTTTGCGGTAGCCCCAGCTGATGTGGTTTGCGTTGAAGTCACCCACAACCAGAAGGGGACTGCCTGAACTGAGGACAAGGGCTTTGCGCATAGCCTCAATGAGGGGGGCTGGAGGGCTTTTAGGTGGGCTGTAGAGGTTGAGAATGTAGAGGCTGGTGGTCTTGCGTGTGCGGGGGAGGAGTTCGAGTAGGATACCGTCAATGTCGGCTACCTCTAGGGGGTGCTCAACGGCGGGAAAATTACGGTGGATTAAGGTTGCTATTCTAGAATTGGGGTTGGTTGGTGGGTTCGTATACGGTGTAATTTCTGAGTTTGACAGAGACCAGAGTTTCCTGTAAGGCAATGATCGTTGGGATTTCTCCGGGGGGAAGGTTTTGAAGGTGGAGTTGCAGGTTGTCCCGTTTAGCACGGAAACCCCTGCAATATTCCACTGCCATACTCTAATGCTGTGATGCTTCCCAGCCGTGTTGAGCGATTACGGAGGGATCGGAGGGCGTGGGGCGCTGAATGCGACCTCTGGAGAAAATCTCGTTTACCTGGGTTTGTAATTGAGAGTATGAAGCTTCTTGTGCGCATTGGCGCTTTTCAATGGCTTCGAAGCGGGTGGATATATTAGTCATCCAGCAAGCTGTGTCTGAGCGGAGAGAGTGCAGAGCACGTTCGAGCGTCTGTAGTGACGTCGTTACGAGTGCGAGCTGCTCGGCAACCGGCTGAAGCGCCAGTTCATTCTCAGTATTCGATTTCCTTTTGGCAGGAGGACTGCGTGTGGGTGACGTGGCGCGCGAGGGTGAGGCGGATGAGGATCCTGGAACGTCGGAACGTGTCCGGGGCTGCACCACTGGCGGCAACATTACCGGGGAGTGATCTCGCCTTAAAAGGGCCTGTAATTGCTGTTTTAATTGGGAAATTTCGTGGCTTTGGTGAGCTAATTATGCTTGGAGCTCCGCGTTTTCTTTCTCGAGCGAAGAAAGTTGAGGACGCCAGCTCACCTGTCTGTCGATGTTCTGGCCTTTTTGCCCTGGGAGTGGCGGGAACGACACCGAACGGCTTCGATATCGGCCTTGTCGGGAGCTTGTTCTCGAACGGCTTCTGGACCTTGAAGGGGATCGGTGGTGACTTCTTGAGTTTCTGGAACTCTCGGGTGGAGACACAGGGGGTGGACTCGCTGGTGGTGTTGTCCGGGTGGTGAATTTGGCAGTGTTGTTGCTTGAGTTGCCGGAGCGGTCGAAGCAGATCTTGCAGCGCCTGGTCCCCCTGAATTGCACTCCACCGCGAAGTATGCACTTGGGTGTGCAGTCCGGCGTTGGCTTTACTGGATGGGCTATGCCGCAGCGTGGACAAAGACCGGTGCGCTCTTTTGGGCAGACGTCGGCACGATGTCCTGGCTTGCGACAGTTGAAGCAGGCCTCAACTTTAGCCTTGAATGGGTGGCAGGAGTAGACGGTGCCGTAGAAGTTCAGCTGCCGTGGAACTTCAGTGGTGTTGATGAAAGTCACCAAGGTGGACTTGGTGCGATCGAGCTGGCGTGCGTCGGCGATGGTGAAGGTGAGGCTTGGGTTAAGAGCCACTAGGTCTTCCTATATCTCCTCTTGAGACTGGTTGTACACGGCGTTGTACAGGATTCCCTTGATTGCGTCGTCGGGGGCAGCGACATACGCCTTCATCGGGTACTGTTGGTCGTTGAGTTGTAGGCCTTGGAGCTGAACGTATCGCTTCATTCGGGGTTCGGAGGGCGTACTCACAGTCAGATAGTTGTTGTGTGGGTTAATCCGGAGCTTGTCTTGGCTCCTCGCTTGATAGTAGTCAATCTCTGCTCCAGCACAGAGGATCGGGAGGAGAGCACCTCCGTTGATGGGTCGAAGATCGAGGCTCCCGCGCGGTCGGAAAACAATCTTGAAGTCCGTGGCCGGTAGCCGGAGTAGAGGAGTGTGTTTCTTCAACTTCGGCAAAGCAGACTTGCCTTGCGGCGGGGCGGCAGGCTTGCCTGGACCTGCCGGGGATCCGGATAGCGCTGACGTGTCACTCGCCGGCGCTTGCTTCAGCGCGGGGTAGATCTTGTTGCGGGCCCGAATGGCTCGGGACCAGCGTGGGTCATCCTCAAATTCTTGGGGCGAAAGCTCTTCTCCCTCGACGTGGTACGGCATCTTGCGACGCGTACCCGGAGGTGAGACGGGGCGATGAGCAGCCGGCGGCGTTCGTTAGGCCCGGCGGCCTGGACCAGCCCGGCGTCGGAGGAAAATCGACGAAAAATAGGAAAATCTGGACGGAAATGATCTAAACACGGAGCGGACTGGTGCCGGGCACCTTCACAGACCAATTCTGGTAGAATTCAGGCCATTCCCAGTCGATTATCCGCCACGAAGAGTGAAAAATGTTGTCGCAGTTTCACCCGAAAGGCGAAGCACCAATTTCGATAGCAAATTATTAGAGAGCTATACGGAGTAAGGATAGTAGTTTTATCAGCTGTATAAACTTGGACATGCAGCAGCACCAGTAACGCGCAGAACTGTTGTCGACGCCGTCGGCGTTTTGCCCGCGTTCGCATCAAACGCGCGCGGCGTTTTTATATAAATACGTATTTGGTGCCGCAGCTAAACATCGCCTCCCCTCCCTCCCTCCCGTCCCCCCAAAGCCATTCGCGCGACGGAGAAAGTTGCGTTTGCTCTCTATATATAGAAAGGAGGAAAGAGACGCTTAATTCTGCGGGCCTTCAGGGAGCATGGCAAAGGTTGGCGCTAAGGGCTGCAGAAGATAGCGCCAACCTTTCCCTTTCCCTCAAGAACCACTTATCATCATGGCGCAGAACGCGCGTTTGCTCTTCGACGTGCGTTCGCTCCCCGTGAAAGCACGCGTCCCTCGTGCCCTTTCACTCGCACACACAGCGTCCGGAGCGCGGCGACGATTTCATCCCCATTGACGTCATACGGAACCTCACGGCGACGGCGACGACGACGGCGACGCCGACGGCAGAAATCTGCTTTGGAGTGTCCATATAATTGCTATCGCAATGAAATAACGGAGCCTATGTGGAGCGCGTCAGTACCCTCCGGAGCCAAGCGGCGCGATCTTCGGGTAACCGTGAATGCCCCAACGCCGGGAAGCGCACCGAGGCGGCGAGAGCGCGGGAAGCGGTGACAAAACGCCGGAAGCGTTCTCTACCTGAGGTTGGGGGCGCCGATGCTCGGTTCAAGCGCGAGCTTCGTGAGCCCGCAGCTCGGGGTCTGCTTGCCGGCGTTGCCGTGCTGCTGCAGCTTTTCGCGCCCTCAGCTCCGGGTCCGCATGCCGGCGTCGCCGTGCTGCAGCAGCTTTGCTAGCCCTCGACTCCGATTGCAGTTGAGCCGCCACTCTCGCCTTTTGATCCATAGCGGGCGCGCCGTTATCAGAAGCGACCGTTATCGTCTATGGCTGAAGGGAGAAAGAGAGCGCGTGTCGGCAACGAACGCCCTTGTGCGCCGCAGCGCCCCTAGAGGACTCCATGCAAACCAAAGCTACGGACGACGACGACTACGAGGGGGGGACAAGGCTCGCGGCCCTAAGGTGTTTCACCCCTAATACAGGGATCTTATACCCCTGTCAGACGGGCATCCGCAAACTCCTTTTAACTCCGTCGTCTTTATGTTGAGGGAGATGCATGCGATGTCAGACGGTCGCCCTTCCACTAAGGGAGTTTAACGGACCTTTTGGTCAAGGGAGATCGGCGATCTCCCTCAGCGGCTCAAGGGAGTACTCTCGTGCCCATGCTTGTTATTGTAAAGCGGAGAATTTAATTATGGTTTGCATTAAAAATAATGCATGTCGAGTGTTTTTCAAAACAGTTCTGTTGAAATAAATAAACGTTCAAGTACAATTCAGCAACATTTATGCTTGCTGCTAGACTATACTCTCGACCACTCTCGACCTGTAGGCAATAGGCCTAGTGCTAGGCGCGTCTATTCAACAGTTTGTAGCTCTACACGAGACATGGAGCACCCGGCACTGGAACTTTCAGCGAGGCCGCCTGCGCCCCCGAGGGCAACGTGGACTGAAGGTGAAACTTGGAAGTTGATTCGCCTCTGGGAGGATAACCTGCACCTACTCAGAGGAGAAAAGCATAACACAAAAGTGTATGCAGCAATTGTCGACGCTCTTCGCGAAAGCGGCATCATAAAAACGAAAAAGCAAGTGAAAGAAAACTCGACAATCTGACGCAACGATACAGGTAAGTAGCATCTCGTTATATATAAAGTGCACGCTACGAGAGCAATTGTAGTGTCTTCGATGTACTTGCGCATATTGTTGCAAAATGTGCGAGCGGCACATTTGCGCATTTGTACAGGCGTCCTATACATTGCAGGTGCCGAAGTGGGCCGGCATCTTCGACGAGGTTTACAACTTTCGGCGAAACGTACGAGCGGTGGACGTACTACTATACCCGTGTTTGCACAGTAATCAACGGGCAACCGCAAGTAACCAACCGAGTCTCGCATGTGGTTCACGCAGTTTACAGAGTATGCTGGGCCCGCACAAGTTGCCCGCAGCCGCTCAGCCAACACAACAATAAATGTCCAAAGAACAAGCTGGGCGCGCCTCGCTTGCGTTTCTGAGGCAAACGCTTATCAAAAATATATCAACATATTCCTGAGCGCGTGAAATATGAACGCGGGGCGGTCCGTATGCGACGCTGTGGGTAATAATTAATGTTAATTGTGTCATTCTTTTGAAGATGCTTTCTCTGTTATTGCAGGAAGGAACTGCGTGAGCATGGCACGGGCTCGGCAGCAACAACATGGCCCTTCTTTAGGGAGCTGCACCGTTTTTTGGGGTGCTTGCTATCCAACGACAGGTCACTGACCCAGGAAAGTGCCTGCAGCCCAAGTGAAACAGTTGAAGAAGTGAGATTTCCCATTTGCAGTTCAGCGCAGTATTGTGGAGAAAATATTCCCACGAATATTTACTTTTTAATACTGGCATCAATTGTAACATTCAGAGAAGTAAACACACCCACTGGTGGTAACATAGTCCGCACCCCAAGCAGTCAGGCATCACCAATTTTGCTAATGTTATGTTCCATGCAGTGTAAGCAGGTGTGCATAGCCATCTCGCTATTTTAGCATGCTATTATTGAATTAATCACTACTTTACTAGCTTTTACTTTGTGTTAATGCAACAATTAAACCCATTAGGTGCAACAAACTGCAGGTGTGTAAACCTGATTACTATTTCTCTGCAACTGTGAATGTCATTCTGGATATTTCCATGCTTCTGTGGTCATAAATGAACAATTTCACTTTTGGTATGTTTTTCAGATAATTTATTCAATGGAGTTGGTTGGGCGCGCCTGTCAGTGCCAACACATCACTGGTGGAGAGTGGCGATGAAGGAGAGGCAGCAGTGGTGCCAACAGATCCACTGTCGCCAAGGCCTGGTCCGAGCAGCACTGTGCCCGTGAGAAGGACGGGAAAGCGCAAAAGAACCTCTGGAAACGAGAACTTTCAAAATGCTCTGCTGAAGCAGAACGAGTGGCTAATTAGAGCTCTTGAAGCAGCTACAGCTGAAGAGAACGTCCTCCCAGAGAGGCAAATGAACATCCAGGAGAAGCTTGTTGAGCTTATAGATGCTTTTCTGAAAAAATAAAATATTTCCTGGTATTGTCCAACTCTTTACATCTATAGTCAGATACAACTTTAGAAGGCAGCAGGCATTTGCCCCTCAAATGCGGATGCACACGAGCCTCCACCAATAGGCGCGCACTTAATGCGACGGAGAACATGCGTAACATGGCCGCCCTCGCTTCTCACTGGGCCGAGTCGCGTCAGCTCTGTGTGTCTCCCTTCGTCAGAGTGAATTCGAATTGTTTGTGGTGGTCTGTCATGCCGGAAATATTATTGAGAGCTTATGGTGCACAATTTGTGCCACGTGCGTTTGTTCTGAGCCGTGAGCCTGCGAAGAAAGATTGCAGCAAACATCGGTGACGCTGCGTTGCGTCTGGAAACAGGATCCCGCGGCGACATACCGCTGCAAACAAACATCGTGCATGTTTGTTCCATGGTGTTTTGTTTTGCTCCTAAGTGAACTTACGACGAGGAGAGTTCGCTAAAGTCTAGTACCTACTGTGAGCGGCGGGTGTGTTTGTGTACTGTGGCCCTGCGTTCCTCGTCGGACATGGCGAAGTGATGGAGCAAAACCATTATCAGGATAAATGAGAAAAGCGTGTGCGGATGAAACCAACCTGCGAGTTTCTCAACAGAAAAGATTTGTGAAAGCAACCTCCAACGCCAAGATTCGTTGCTGCCAGCTCAGCGTGCAAACGACCGATCGTTGGCAGCAGTGTGATAAGATAGCCGAGCTTCTAGCAGCGTCGTTCGAGTGTTGTGTAGCACCGTCGATTGATTGCTTTCCACCAATGCTAACAATCAGTGACTTCACTATGGGGCGCGTCAAACTCGACAATGGCTGCCTGAATGAGCATTTTGGGCCTCACTAAGCTAATGATGTTTTACGTTTGTTCTCTTATTCGCATTACTTGTGTGATCCAGATAACCAAAATAAACAACGCAACCACATGAATGTGCTTTGGCGTGCAAGCTGCTAACAGTGGCTGTCAGTTTCGTGTTGTCTACTGCTATTTCACCAGCACTGCTATGACATGACTGCGATTTCCAGTGCAGACTGCTAACAGAGCCATAAAGCGTGCTCAGACTTCTGCTATTTCACTATGGGGCGCGTCAAACTCGACGGTGGCTGCCCGAATGAGCATTTTGAGCCCGCCAACGATAATCAGGGTTAACAATAGTGTTTCAATTCAGATATGCCAGCATTTAAATGTGTTTCTATGCCACTTCTTAAATCGAGCACGATGTGTGCAGGACGTTGGTTATCAGAATTGAGCTTCTATTATAAGGAATATGCCATAAATGGAACTGCTTATTCATTTGAGAGGTCACGGAATGGATGGTTGGCTGTTGCGAACCCACCGGCAAAATTTTGGTAGCCCTAATAAGGGCTGTTCTTTCGTTAATAAGAAGCCTTTATGCTTCGTCGAGTGGCTCAATGCCAGACAGCTCGCAGTCGGAGTCGCTTTCTTCAGTGTCATCTTCACCCAGCTGGATGATGATGGGTTGAATGTGCTCACTCCCACATGTGTCAAGTCTAACTTTGCCTCCAAGTCCATCACATGTTGAATGCTCTTCCTCCAGTCTTCCGCCGTTATCTGCTTGATTTTCTCCCTCAAGATGGCGTTGACCGTGGACAGCTTGAAGTCTCTGTTGTCCGCAGCAATGCCAGTTTTGACCTTGGCCCACACAAGCTCAAAGGGATTAAATTCGCAGTGGTACGGCGGGAGCCTCAGTACAATGCAACCGGCCCTTACAGCTGTGTTGTCTACGATGTAGCTCAGAAAGCGTGACTTCTCAGATGCCACCAGCTCAAGCAGCTGCTGCTTTATCATCCTTTCACCGTAGGTGATGTTCTTGCTTGTGAGCCACTCCTGTATCTTTTCCTTCTTCCAGGCCGTCGTTGGCAATTTCTCTTCTCGCCGGCTATGGTAAGGTGCATTGCCTAAAACAATGACGCTACCAGCTGGCAACTTCTGCAGAACGTCATTGAACCAGCCCTCAAAGCGATTGCCGTCCATTTCCTCATGGTAGTCGCCTGTCTCGCCACTCGTCAAGATACACAAATCTTATTTATACCGACAAATACGCGGCTTAGAAGTCAATTTTTTGAGCGGGACTATTTCTTTAGTCGTGGAGGAATTGGCTGCTGCGCTTCGGTCAACTGGGCGGGGCCTCTCCTGTCTTCTACAGTTGTACCCGACTACAGTGGTCTCCATGCAGCTGAAAATAATGCACAAGTGCATCTTGGACATCTCTTCCACATCCAACTTGCATGCCTGTTGTGTGAAGTGGTTGGTGATATACTGTATTCTGCAACTCCGCTTCATTCAGCCACTGCTGAGATACGGAATCATTGAAATGTTCGCATATGTTATTTAGCACACAACATGCTCTTATGACAATAGGCACATTGCTGATGTCGCACTCCATTCGCTTCATCACAAATCTGAAGCGTGCCTTGAGCCTTCCAAAAGCGTTCTCCACAATTCTTCGTGTTTTGGAGAGTTCATAGTTGAAGTTGCTCTCTTCTGGTGTGTGGTTCGAGCCGGGGAACGGTTTCATGAGGTTGGGTGTAAGAGGGAAAGCTTGATCACACAAAATTAATGGGGGCACAAGAGAAGTGCCAACACAAATGGTTGGGCTCTGAAGTGCTGGTTCCTGAATCGCTCTTGCCAAGATGGAGTTGAGAAACACGTGTGCGTCGTGGCACCTGCCTGGGGAGCCAACGTTAGTGTAGCCGAACCGGTATTTGTGGTCCACCAGAGCCAGCAGGATCACACTGTACCTGCAAGTAAATACACGTCGTGGTCAAGACCAAGTTTGCAACACAAACTTCACTGCATCGAGGTATGAAGCTTAAAAGAGTGGTATCTATAATACTCGTACTTCTGCAACATAACAGTAAAAAGCATGTGTGCTGAAGTCATGATAGGAGGATAAAGCGTTTCTAAATTAGTTGCTCGAATGCGACATGAACTTATAGATAAGTGTCTGGGGGGATAATATGAGTGCATATCAACAAACTAGAACAAGACTGGTGAGATTTTTATGCCAATTTTTGTCCAGTATGCGACTCGATTCACAGTTGTAGTAATTAGTTTTTGCTTCTGCGCATTCGGATACCGCTCATTGTAGTTAGTTCACTTACCAGCCTTTGTAATTGTAGTAATCGATGGCGTTTTCCTTTGGTGGCGAGACAGAAAAATGACAGCCATCCAGCTCCAACTAACTGTGGCAAGCCAGTGACCGCACAAAACTCCCGCACATGGTCGGCCATTTGATTTGCTGCAATCATCTTGACCCACTGCTTTTCAAGGGCATCAACAACGGTCTGGCAAAACTCTCGGTAAATAGTGTTCACTGTCGACCGCCCCAAGTCAAACAAATTGGCCACTGTTCTATCCTCGGCAGAGGAACATAGCTTATATAAAGCAACACCGACCCGCTTCTCTAGTGACACCGTTTCTCTCATATTTGTTGTTTGGCGCTGCATCACGGGCCTGCAGACGTCTACCAAGTATTTAAATGTCGTTTTCGACACCCTAAATGACTGCCGGAAGTTCTGCCCGCCCAGGTTCGGCAGCGTCTCCTCGAACCAACGAGCGCATCGTGGGTAAGCCCACACTTGCCTTGTCGCACGTCTCCCGGACAACACAGCAGCATTCAGCATGAGGCTGTTAATAACGAGATGACGCTTGATGGTGCGCACTTTTGCCCTGGCTGCTTCGAGCTCTACATCCATGGAAGCGATCGTCGCCACGGCGAGTGCAATCTCACACCTTTTCTTGACTTTTTCCGCTTCGTCACTCATGATTGCACGGCACAGTGCACAAAATAAAAGAAAAGCTCACGAGATCACAGTGCACGAAATGTTGAGAATTGTTCGGGTAAAACAACGCAGAGCCGTGCAGAGCCTACTCTCCACGCCGCAAAGGAACACAGAGAAGCACAGGATGGCTAGCGTCGCTGTCAGCACTGCTATGTTTAGCGAGCGCACTTTGATTTTTAGCGAGGTGTATGTTTTTCGCATCAAATATAATAAATAGTATTTTTATGGAAGGAGCGTTAATTATAATAGCTACGAGCGTAATTAGAAGTTACATTTTTGTAATTCTACAAACATCAAACGCCGCTGATAGTGCCTGTGGTGCCTTCTTTTGAAAACTTGTTATTGGCCGTGTGACACGGCCCCAACTTCCTTGAGGTCGAACTCCCTAAGGAAGTTTCGCGCTCCCTTATCCTAAAGGAGTTTGTGCGTGCCCGTCTGACAGGGGTATTAGGCGCCCGTCGGCGCAAGCGCGCGATCGCGCTCGTGCCATTGATCCCGCGTTCGTCGGCGTCGTCTTCTACAGCTGGCTCCGTTGCCGTTCATCATTCCAGCGTAGAATTTCACTTATCGTCCGTCGTCGTAATGGGGAGGCCGCGTTTAAGGGGATATCGACCATTGCTTAAGGGGGTATGAGCCATTTATTGTCTTACGTGACCGACAGGCTTAATTTTGAAGAAACGCACGCGGCAATGGCGGGCGGATGCCGCTAACGACGCCGCCGAGCCAACTCGAGACATCGAACTCAAGCGTTTGTGGTTCGACAACAACTTGTCCCTCATCAGTGTGATCCGCTGCGACGAACAGCGCCGCAAGTATGAATGAATGCAGAGATTCTAAGGCAGGATGAATAACAAGGGCACATTACAGTAAACATAAAGTTGATGGCAAATGGGACGGTTTGGTACACAAACGGAAAGGCTTCGCTTGTCGTCCATCTTCACGGAGTGCAAGAGTCGGCAAATTTTTACAGCGAAGCTATAAAGGCCTCAGTTTCCGATGGTTGTGTCCGCGTGTAGAAAAAAAATTCTCATTGGCCATATGCTGTATTTGCGAGTGAAAGCGCGCGAGGGACGCGCGCTTTCACGGTGAGCAAGCGCACGGCGGAGAGCAAATGCGACTTCGGCCTGGCGAAAGGCTGTGGGGGGACGGAGGGAGGCAGGGGAAGCGACGATTAGCTGCGGCACCTAAATGCGTATCTTGGGAGCGGGCGCAAGGGGAACAGGCGACTCAATCACCCACGAGAAAGGAGGAAAGCGGGAAGGCAGCGCGGCAGGGAGGGAGTGCGGCTTTTACTCTGCAAGCAATTAACTGCATACTTGTACTTTGCGCGGCGACGGGCGGTCGCGGGCACCGTATCGTGAAGGTGATCTGCAACACGGCTTCTACCTTTGTATACGCTGTGCTTTCGCTGCGGAGTTTTCGTTGAAGCGATAGATCGCATGAACCTTCGCTCGCCGCTGCTGACGTGCTTGCTCACGCCAGCGCTTTGGCAGCGGTTGTGTGCGGTCACACAAACGACGCGCGGAACTACAGTGTACCTTCTAGTACACTATAGCGGAACTGTTGTTGACGGCGGCGGCGTTTTGCCCGCGTTCGCACCGAAGGGGCGCGGCGTTGGTGGCCTGTTTATAGCCGCGTTTGCATGAACGCGACAACTGGCGCATCGCATCGCATCACGTTAACTTTCTGGCGCATCGAATCCATGTAAACTGGGATAATGCGCTAAGATAGCGCGTCGCATTAATGCGTCAGACAGGCGTGGATTGAGACGAGTAAGTCGACTTTCGGAGTGCATGTAAACGAGATCGCATCGCGCTTTAAGAATTATGGCCACTGCAATTTCCTGTGTGCTCGCCGAGCTGCGGCGTGGCGAGACGCCGGATGCGTCTGCAAGCGCTGGTTGGCCTTCGATGTGCGACACCACCAACTTTGCACCAGGGGTAATGCGATGCATGTAAACGCTGGCGCATCGCATTACTCGTGATGCTCTATAAAATTCGATGCGCTACTGTCGCATTCTGTCGTATTCACGTAAACGCGGCTTATGAAGAGCGTGCCAACCTTTGCCGTACAACCTATGGCGGTGTACCGAAGTGACCATAAGGCCATGATCCCTGTGGTCACTAAATAAATTAAAACCACGAGATGATATATATTTCTCATTCCTTAATAGTCGAAATAACCAATTACGCCATCACATCTTAAAAGTCATAATTGTAAATACATAATTCCCACTATAGTACAGCTTCGCTGGTCTTCCATCTCCACCCCAGTGAAAGGGCTGACAGTTTTTATTGCGATAGCAATTATATGGACACTCAAAAGCAGATTTCTGCCGTCGGCGTCGCCGTCGCCGTGAGGTTCCGTATGACGTCAATGGAGATGAAATCGTCGCCGCGCGCCGAACGCTGTATGTGCGAGTGAAAGGGCGCGAGGGACGCGCGCTTTCACGGGGAGTGAACGCACGGCGGAGAACAAACGAGCGTTCTGCTCTGTGCTCCCTTAAGGGCTGCAGAAGTAGGCGTCTCTTTCCTCCTCTACAATCACCATATATGTAGAGCAAACGTGCCTTCTTCCGACGCACGAAAGGCCGTGGGGGGGAGGGGGAGGGAAGGGAGGCGACGTTTAGCTGCGGCACCAAGTGCCTATTTATATCAGAGGCTCCGGCAACAGTCACCAACGCCGCACGCATTTTGAGCGAACGCGGGCAAAACGCCGACGGCGTCGACAACAGTTCTGCGTGTTGCCGGTGCTGCTGCATGTCCAAGTTTATACAGCTGATAAAGCTGCTATCATTACTCTGTATAGCTCTCTTCAAATTTGCTATCGCAATTGATGCTTCACCTTTCAGGTGAAACTGCGACAACTTTTTCTTTCACAACGCCCTTCTGAAACGCGTTCGGGCATTGAAAGTATTGAAATAAATAAATAAATAACATGGCGATAATGGTATAAGCATGGCTATGTGACGACGACCCCATGACAATGACAGCATAAAAAAGTCGCAGTTTCACCCGAAAGGAGAAGCAACGATTGCGATAGCAAATTAGCAGACAGGTCACGAAGTTGGGATAGTTTTTTTTTTGTAGGCCGTATAAACGTGTAAACATGAGCATAATAACTGAATTAACAACCATGGTGTCACGCACACACAAGCAAACGTGAGCACATCTCACTCGATGACCGCGGAAACTCACTGTCAAAAGTCTGGAGTAAGGAAGCGTGGCACAGCAGCAAGCAAATTGACCTTCGTGCTGTCCCCTTCACAGATGGCTTTCATGAGATATACTCTTTAAGTGAGGACACTCCCGAGACGCGATCGACCAGATAACGTAGCAAAGGCGCGCGCCGATCGCACCCGGTGACGGCAGCGGATACCTATCGGCGGTACGACGCCACTACAACACAGAAATCATTTAATTGGTTTAATCTCCCGTTGGTATAGCAACCGGCGCTTCGCGGGAAATCCGAAATAATTGGGTGACACGCAAAGGCATGCGCGCGTTCCTTGTCCGCGCAAGCGCTCACCTGCGTTCTAACTTAAATTGCGTCGTTCCGCCGACAGCTATGCGCTGATGTCACCAGCCCGATAGACGCGCGACGTTGCTACCAAAGAGGTTTAAAAAAAATTCTGGAGTGCAGCCCCCGCAGTTTCTTACCAGCACAGGTGAAGCCACAGTTTGCCTATACTTCTAATCTGAAAGAGGGCCGTGACAGCTGAAATCTGCTAGCGGCTCACGTCCTTTTGGTCAAGTATCGCAAATGCTAGGCTAATTTGAAAGTGAAAGCTCGAACCTTTGCTTAAAATATTACCTTTGGCGGTGTATTAATATCATGATGTGCCATAAAATTTGAAAATAACTTAAGGCTTTCTTCTGAAACCAGTGACAGAAAGGAAGACGTCCAACGATATCTTCACGGCTAAATTATCTACCCAAAAACAGCTCGGAGTGGGACGAAAGTGCTTTGTATATTCCCCGGATGTCATTCATGAATCCGAGGCTGACATTTATGATTTTGCATGTACACTGTCGTAGTGTTTGTGATGTGTGGCAAAGTTAATGTCAAGCAGACGCAATTTACTGTTTTGTTTGCTCATCTGTTCTGTTTATATGAAGTACGATGTATTGCATGTGTGGTACGTTATATTGCATTGTATACGTTCATACAACAGTTGTACGCGTGCCTACGGGTAAATAAATTTCTTTGTCAGCTATTTTCTAACGTTATTGCTTGCCTATGGTAAGATGGCGGCGGCGCGGCTTCACTTTCGAGATGGCAGTTCCACTCCAGCGTTTTGTTTAAAACCTCCTTGGTTGCTACTTTATCTGGTCGATCGCGTCTATCAAGCAAGCCGGGAAGTGTCCCCCACCTAAACAGTATACGTATATCTAACACCATGGCGGAGCTTTCGGCAGCATGGATGGATGGATGGATGGATGGATGGATGGATGGACGGACGGATGGAGCAGGCGCCGGAGCAGAGCGCCCCCCCCCCCCCCCCCCCCGCCCCCCCAGGAGGCTTGCGCGCGACAGAAGACCGCGCCCTTCCTCCCCGGTTTCCTCCCTTGCGGGCGCGAGATTGTGGGTGGGTGGGTAAACTTTATTGATTCACGAGAGAATCATGTGAGGGGGGTGGGAGGGAGAAAAGGAAGCAGGACGTTGATGGGCCCACGGGCCGCTCTAGATGGCCGGGCACATTTGTGCTTCCGCGACCCCTCTGGCCCAGCCCACTGTCCGAAGCTCTAACTCCGGTTGCGAGCTGCGCAGAGCAGCCTCCCATCGCTCCTGGTGTTCTGACCCTCGCCACGGGGGCTTGGGCTTGTCGGGGCAATTTAGAAAGATCTGGTCAAAGTCGGCTCTGGTGCTAGGACACAAGTAGCAGTGAGGAGAGGTTTAACCGTGGGCAATAATGGACAGAAGGGAAGGGGACGTAACTGTGGCCATTTGAAGTCTGCGCCACGAAGCCTGGTCACTTCTGGGAAGACATTTATGCGGTGGGGGTAGATTAGGCGGGAATTTCTGTAAAACAGGGTGAGGTCATGGTAGCTGAGGAGTCTATCTCTGGCACTGCGAGACGAAGGCGGGTCGCTCTCAGCCCGGTTGACGAGTGCTCGGGCCTGGGTGTGAGCAGCCATGTTGCCTGGGTGTTCGCCGTGTGCAGGGACCCAAAGGAGGGTGATAAGGCGATTAGGAGGGGGAGATGATTTGAGTATTTTAGCAGCCAGGGAGTGGATTTTGCGAGTGGCATAATTACTGATTGCGGTTTTTGAATCTGAGTTTGTGTCGCCATCACCGGCTCACCTTTACAACTTTCACTTGCACATGCAGCATACGGCGCGCAGACATTATCGCCCTTAGACTACTTTATACGGAACGTAACGGCGACGCCGGCAGTCATGGCTGTAAGGCGCCTGGAGTGTCCATATAATTGCTATCGCAATAACAAGACTCGAATGACGAAGTTACAATGTGATGTAACGTCCACGATGGCATCAGGACAAGGATATGACAAGAAATGCATGACGGCATGACGACTGTTTGAGAACGATAGGAGAATTCGGTGATATTGCCATACCTTGCAACATGTGCTACATAATTAGAAAGCCGAAGACGCGCGCTAGTCCACGCGCCGTGCGCCGGCACCTGCTTTGACGGGCGCCAGCGAAGAAGCATACGAAGATCCTCCGATCCACGCGCCGGTGCTTGAGTTTTTGCGTTTGATCAGCTGGCGGTCAGAGACTCGAACTCAACGCTTCAGGTCACCTGTTATCCTGGAACGTGACATTTCTGGTGGAGGTGCTGGGTAACCTCAACCTATGCAACAGACCCCTCCTAGCAGCAAGAACATCAGCGTCATACCGGAGCTTACACCAGTGCACCGTGCCAGCCGGAGAATTCGAGGACTGGCCCCTGAGATTGTACCGTCATCCGGAAGCACAATGGCTACGGTGGAAGGTACGGCGACAGTACCAACTCATTTAATGTTGCAGAACCCGCGAGTGCCACGTTACTTCCACGGCGACGTTTATGAATACGTGGAAGACTGGCTGGACGACTTTGAACGAGTGGCAGATTACAACGAGTGGGACGAGCGAGCAAAATTAAGGAATGCGTATTTCAGCCTCGAGGACGGCGCTCGCACCTGGTTCCAGAACCACGATGAGGCCCTGACATCATGACGTGAGTTACGTCGGCGGCTCTTGGACACCTACTCGAGCCCCAATCGCCGAGAGCGAGCAGAACGGGCCCTCCATTCGCACGCTCAAACCCAATGAAAGGGTTTTCATGTACGTTGAAGACATGACACGTCTCTTCACGCGAGCCGACCCTAGCATGCCGGAAGACAAGAAGCTCCGTCATTTGATGCGGGGTGTCAAAGAACAGCTCTTCGGTGGGCTTGTTCGTAACCCGCCGAGGACGGTTACCGAGTTCCTCACAGACGCCGATGCCATGGAAAAGGTGCTGCAGCAGCGGTAGAACCAATATGACCGGCAAGTAAATGCTGCTTCAACAACCGTTGGTCTGGGAGCTTTCGCGACTGACATTGAATTGCTCCGCGAGCTAATACGAAGTCCGCGACGAGCTGCAACAGCTGCACCGGGCGCAGTAGCCTACGGTCAACTGCATCGCCGACATCGTGCGTGACGTAGTGCAACATGCACTCGGGGTACCTCAACCTCGCCTCGAAAGAACACCCCAGGCGAGTGAATTTCGGCGCACGATATACGCTGACGCGTTGAGGCTCAGTCTCCCTACATCGGCAACATCCCCACCCGCGGCGAGCGATTTCCAGCGTGTGACGTATGGAGACACATTGAGCCGCTCCATCCCTGCATCAGCTCCGCTACGCCCCGTTGCGGTCCACTCGGCACAGCCGGGACCTTACGTTCCTGACAACCGCCCTGTCACACGTAAATCGGACATTTGGCGCACGCCCGACCGACGACCGCTTTGTTATCATTGTGGTGAGGCGGGTCACGTATACCGAGAGTGCCACTACCACCAACTTTGACTGCAGGGTTACGCTGCCAATTCACCTCGACCACGGTTCGGACAGAGGCCACCTGAATTTGAAGCGTTCATCGCCCAGCAGCGTGCGCCTCAGGCACCAAGACGCCAGTCGCGATCGCCATCACCCCGGCGATCCTATCCAAGTCGCGAAGGTACATCGAGGATGACGCAGGGACGGTCTCCGATCCCTCGCCTGGAAAACTGACGTCAGCGACCTTTCGAGACTAAGCCGCTGATGCGCGACGTGCTGAAGACCTATAAGCGATGCTACCTCAACCCGACGGAGATTTGACGACGCCTGCAGCCAGAGATTTGACGACGCCTATACCCCAGCCTGCAGACAAGTTCGCGATGAACACACGCTCGTCGACGGGAGAAATGTCAGTGCACTAGCCGACACTGGTGCTGATTACTCGATTATTAGCGTAAAATTGGCGAGCCTTCTCAAGAAAGTTATTATGCCTTGAATGGGGACGCAAGTTCGTACAGCTGGCGGACACGTTATCGCACCGCTTGGCGTGAGGACCGCTAGGATGCGAATCAGAAATTGCACGTTTCTCGCTAGCTGCATTGTCCTGCGTGAATGTTCCCGTGATTTAATTCTTGGAATAGATTTTCTCCGGGAATATGGTGCCATCATCGACCTCAGGAAGCGTCACATCACTTTCTCTGCGAGGAACGCTACGACACAAGATGATGCCTGCCGCCATAGAGCCGGACTTCGCGTTTGCGACGACAGCGTGACTATACCGCCCCGTTCCAGCGTTACGGTTCAGGTGTTATCTGAAGGGGCTCGCAACGGTAAAGTCCTAGCAGAAGGCAACATTTCCCTTTTGCTGAACCTAGGAATTTGCGCGGCACCAGGCATAGTTTACCTTCGAGATGGCCGGGCTAAAATATTCCTCACAAATTTTACCAATGAGCATCGACACCTTTTTCGCGGCACTGCCATCACCTACACTGAAGCCTTGGAGGACGTCATTGAGTGTTTCGCTACTGAAGAAACCGACGCCAATGAAGCCTCAGTCGCAGGCATTGACATCAATAACGAGCTACTGGAGGAAAAAAAGAAGGCCCTGCGGCAACTATTATCGGAATTCAAGGCGTGCTTTGCGTCTTCGTCAGAACTTAGTCAAACGCCAATCGCGCAACACAGAATAATCACTTACGACGATGTGTGTCCTATGCACCAGCAGCCGTGTCGTGTCTCGCAGAAAGAACGCGAGGCAATCAAAGCAAAAGTAAAGGAAATGATTAACGATAGAGTCATCCAGCCTTAAAGCAGTCGTGGTCTTCACCGGTCGTAATCGTCAAGAAGAATATACGACGTTGGGATGGATAGTGGCGTGTTGGTTAAGGCATGATATGAGTGAAGGCGCGAAACGACGACGGACGAAGGAGAGCATGACGCAGGAGAGCAGCACACACAAACACACACGTGCGTGTTCTCTCTCTCGTCCGTAGTCGTTTTCGCTGCCCTCACTTCAGATCTGGCATCAAGAAGCACTACCAACGCCACCTAGGTGGCGTTCACCGTACTCAGCACAGCGGAGCGTGGCCTCCGCAATTAGCTCTGAAAATGTTTCTGAAGTTGATCGCGGAGGCTGCAATTACGACGCGCTGTACGCGCTGATTTGACTCGGTGACGATTCAGTTACGTGCTTTGTCTTGCGCGTTGTATTAGTGTGTCAGTTACGTGCTTCGTCTTTCGCGTTGTGCTAGCGTGTGCAGCGTAGTGCAGCTTCCATATGCACGACGGTTGCTCATGGTCATCGACGTTGGTAGTCGTGATGGAGGAGACGTGCCACCAGGCGTCAGCGTGGGTGCATCAACGCCTAAGGGCGCTTTAGCCACAAAACACCAATAGACATTATATATCAATGTGCAATAAACATTACACTACTTCTGTGAAGACACGTTTCACTTTCGTGTTCTATACCGATTCCTATATAAGAGGGATCAACCACAATTTTTCAAACATTGCTAAACCGCTTACACGTCTCACAAGAAACGATATGCCGTTCATTTGTAGCGCTGACCAAGAAGCCGCTTTCACCGAGCTCCGAAACCGCTTGGCTTCACCGCCCGTTCTTGGACACTTTGACGAACAGGCCGAGATTGAAATTCATACAGACGCCAGCAACATTGGCCTTGGTGCGGTACTCATACAATGGCAGGAGGGCGTTGAAAGAGTTGTAAAGGCGTTTATTAGGCACCAGCCTTTTGGACTGACCGTTAGTTCAAGGCCCGAGATCTCAGAACGAGCGGCGTTTCTCGAGGAGAGCGCAGGAGGGATCGACCCACTAGACAGGGCTGGAAAGCATGACCCACTATGGCGTTCGTATCCTTCGCTACAATCACCCCCGGGAGCGAAAAGGGAGCCGTCGGGCGACCTAACAGCTGGTCACTATGAGTGGGTCATAGTAGGTCTTAAGGCGCTCGACGTTGACAATGTCGCGTCGACGACGGCGCATGTCCGTAGAAGGTTCAACTGGTTTGATCACGTAGTTGACGGGAGATGCGCGTTCGACGATACGGTAGGGGCCTTAATACTTGGGCACTAGTTTGGATGAGAGACCAGGTGTAGCGGAAGGAACCGAGAGGCACACAAGCGCTCCAGGAAGGAAGGTGTGTGCAGAAGTGGTGTCACCGCGTGTGCTCTTCTGGCGCTCTTGGTCACTGGATGTAAAGACCCGTGCGAGATCGCGGCACTCTTCGGCATGTCTTGCCGTGTCAGAAATGGGCGCGCATTCGGATGCATCCGGCCGGTACGGTAGAATTGTGTCTGATGGTGTGCGATGGGTGCCGACCGGACAGTAGGAAAAACAGTGAAAAGCCAGTGGTGCTCTGAGTAGCAGTGTTATAGGCGTAAGTGACGAAGGGCAGAATGGCGTCCCAATTAGTATGGTCGGAAGCGACGTACATAGCAAGCATGTCCCCGAGGGTACGGTTGAAGCGTTCGGTAAGGCCATTGGTTTGGGGGTGGTATGCTGCAGTTGTGCGATGAACAACGTGGCACTCCTTGAGAATGGCTTCAACGACTTCGGATAGGAAGACACGTCCGCGATCACTAAGCAGTTCCTGGGGTGGCCCATGTCGCAGGATGAATCATCGAAGCAAGAAGGAGGCAACATCGCGCGCTGTAGCTGCCGGTAGGGCGGCAGTTTCGGCGCATCGCGTCAGGTGGTCGACTGCCACAATGGCCCAGCGATTTCCAGCCGACGTCAGTGGAAGGGGCCCATACAAATCGATGCCGACGGGTCCAAACGTCCGGGTAGGGCAAGGTAAAAGTTGCAGACTGGCTGGCGAGAGGCGGGGCGAAGATTTCCGGCGCTGGCAATCGGGACAAGAGCGAACGAACTTGAGAACGTAGCTGTACATCCCGCGCCAGTAATACCGCTGTTAAAAGACGCTGGTAAGTCTTGAAAACGCCGCAGTGCGCACACTGTGGATCAGCGTGGAAAGCTGCGCATACTTCGGAACGCAGACTGCGGGGTACCACTAACAACCACTGGCGTCCGTCGGGGTTATAATTGCGTCGGTGAAGCAGGTTGTCGCGAATGGCAAAGTGACGTGCTTGGCGACGCAACGTGCGAGTGCTTGGTTGGGCCGACGAACCAGAAAGCAAGTCTAGAAGGGAGGCAATCCAATGGTCCTTGCGCTGCTCAGAAGCGATGGTGTTAAGGTCGAGCGAAGAAACAATAATCTCGGATAGGGAAGAGCAGGTATTGTCAGGCAACGGAGAGTGAGAGAGGGCGTCGGCGTCAGAATGCTGGCGGCCGTTGCGGTACAGCACGCGGATATCGTAGTCCTGCAAGCGAAGTGCCCATCGAGCAAGACGGCCAGAAGGGTCCTTCAAGGACGACAGCCAACATAGTGCATGGTGGTCCGTGACGACGTCAAATGGACGGCCATATAAATAAGGTCGGAACTTAGTCAGAGCCCAGATGATGGCTAAGCATTCTTTTTCTGCCACACTGTAATTTGTTTCAGCTTTCGTAAGCGTGCGACTTGCATAGGCGACGACATATTCAGGAAACCCTTGTTTGCGTTGGGCAAGAACAGCGCCGAGGCCAACCCCGCTGGAATCTGTATGCACCTCAGTAGGAGCTGTCGGATCGTAGTGGCGCAAAATTGGCGGGGAGGTATGCAGATGACGCAGCTTTGTGAAGGCCTCGTAGCACTGGGACGACCACGAAGTGAGGGGCCCGTTGCTTGTAAGCAGTTTCGTCAGGGGTGAGATGATGGCGGCGAAATTGCGAATAAAACGTCTGAAGTAAGAACACACACCTATGAAACTGCGCAATTCTTTGACGGATGTTGGCTTAGGGAATTCGCCACGGCCCGAAGCTTGGCTGGATCGGGGAGTATCCCACCATTAATTGGACACGACGTAACCGACGATCGTCAGCTGCCGAGCTGCAAATCGGCACTTCTTGAGGTTTAGTTGTAGGCCTGCGTTTGTTAAGCACGTCAAAACACACCGTATAGGCGTTGAAGGTGCGTTGTGAAGTCCGGCGCAAAAACAACAACGTCGTCACGGTAGCACAAGCATGTGTGCCACTTCAAGCCACGCAGAACGGTGTCCATCATGCGCTCAAATGTTGCGGGCGCATTACAAAGCCCAAAAGGCATTACGTTAAATTCGTATAAGCCGTCGGGTGTTACAAAACCTGTCTTTGGCCGATCGGCGTCGGCCATGGGTACTTGCCAATACCCTGAGCGCAGATCTAAAGATGAAAATAATTCAGCGCCTTGTAGACTGTCAATGGCGTCGTCTATGCGCGGGAGAGGGTACACGTCCTTGTGTGTGATCTTGTTTAGGCGCCGGTAGTCGACACAGAACCGCACAGAACCATCTTTCTTCGTAACAAGGACCACAGGGGATGCCCATGGACTGTTGGAAGGTCGTATCACCTCGCGGCGAAGCATGTCGTCGACTTGTTCGCTGATTACACGACGCTCTGCAGGAGATACACGATACGGGCGTTGCCGCAATGGCGGTTGCGAGCCAGTGTCGATGCGGTGAGTAACAGTTGATGTCCGGCCTAGGGAAGATTGCCCGACATCGAAAGAAGAACTAAATTCTTCCAAGAGGCACACAAGTTGAGATCGCTGGACCAGCGTAAGGTCATCGGCAATCATCGACACATCACTGGACGGTCCCTCACAGGCAGAAATAGCAGTGAGCGCATTAGAACTAGCGCAGTAATTTTCATCGGGCACGTCCATAACTTGCACGTCTTCAATCGCTTTGACATTGCCTAGACATTCCCCGCGGAGCAGCATGACAGTGTATGGGAACGGGTTGCAAACGAAAATGGTGCTGTAGCCCTGCTTGATGTCCACTGTCGCAAAAGGTAGCAGCAGGCCTGTCCGAGTAAGGAAGCGGTCAGATGGAGACAGCAGCGCAACAGCGTCGGAGATTCCGCTGCAGTACATGGCCACGACTGTTGACGCGCGGGGAGGAACGTGGGTGTCATCGTAGACAATTATGCTTGCTCGACAGGGAAGTATTGTCGGTGATCGGCAAGTCTAACAGTGGCGAGAGTTCCATCTCGGCCCGTGCGCAATGGATTGTGGCGCGAGTGGAAATCCCAGCCGAGGATAACGTCATGAGAACACGAGCTGAGAATGATGAATTCTATGGCGTACAGAAGGTCGTCAATAACAACAGGAGCTGTGCAAGCCGCTAAGGGGTGGATATGCTGAACACTGGCTGTGCGGAGGGACAGTCTAGAAAGGGGCGTCGTGACTTTCCGAAGTAGGCGGCAAAGCTTAGCGTCCATAACACATACGGCGGCTCCAGTGTCCACGAGTGCAGATGCGCGAACACCGTCAACAAACACTTCGATCACATTTTAAGGACTGCGTTGAGGACTTTCACGTTTCGACGGCGCCGCAGCCAATACCTCTTGGACTGCGACGATTAGTTTGCCTCGTCCCGAGTGACGGGACGGGGTCGCATCGGCGACACTGAGCGACGGCGTGGAGATGGTGAACGGCGGGTAGTTGGTGTCGGGCGCGAAGTCGGTGACATAGCCGAATGGGATTCGGAAGATGGACGGTTGAACTGGCTTGTCACGGAGGATGCGGCGCTAGGCGGCTGAGCGCGATAGCAATAACGAGCGACGTGACCGGCATAGCCGCACGCAAAGCATATCGGCCGGTTGTCGGAAGTACGCCATCGGTTCGCTGGGGCAGGTCCCATCCATGTAAGAGGTCGCGTTGTACTGGGCGGATGCTGGTATGACGGCATGGCGGGCAGCGGTCGGGGCTAAGCCGCAACGTCGCCATAACGGAGAGGCACACTCGGAGAGAGTGGCTGAGACCTCGCGACGACTTCAGCGTAGCTGAGTGGTGCAGCCGTCGGAACATGTTGGGGTGTTGCGACGACATCGGCGTAGCTGAGTTGAGCGGCCTCAGGATGATGGTGATGCTGGTCTGGCAAGACCTCGGCGATTTCCTGCTCGATCGCGCGACGGAGCGTGGGCATAACATTCGTTGCGGGCTTCCTCCCGAACGAACGCTTTCACTTCTGTCAGCAGTGCTGTCTGGTTGGAGAAGGTGGCCAAACCAGCAATGTGGCCGTCACGCGATGAAGAGCGACGTGTCAAGGAGCGCTGCCTTCGAAGCTCCTCGTAGCTTTGGCAAAGAGTGACGATGTCGGTCACGGACTGAGAATTCTTCGCAAGCAGCATGTTGAACGCATCGTCTTCAATCCCTTTCATGACATTTCTTATTTTGTCGGATTCCGACATCGTCGCGCTGACTCGTCTGCACAAGTCCAGAACATCTTCGATGTAGCTGGTAAATGATTCACCCGGCTGCTGTGCACGTTCTCGCAAACGCGATTCCGCTCGGAGCTTGCGCACCGCAGGGCGACCAAACACCGCCATCAAAGAAGCCTTGAACGAGGACCACGTCGGAAAATCGGTCTCATGGTTGCTGTACCAGAGACTGGCGACACCCGCGAGATAGAAGATAACATTGCTTAGCTTTGCGGGGTCGTCCCATTTGTTGTGACGGCTGACCCTCTCATACGTTGTCAGCCAATCCTCCACGTCGGTTTCATCCGCGCCGCTGAAGATGGCAGGGTCCCTGTGGCGAGGCACACCAGAGCACATGACAGACTGAGGAGGCGCTTGCTGGGATGGGGTAGGTGGCACTTGCTGGGACGCGTCTTCTGGCATGGTTGAGCGAAGGGTACGGGATCGAAGCTCCAGGATTCACGCTGAAGGCAGAAGCACTCTCCACCACTTGTAAAGGCGTTTATTGGGCACTAGCCTTTTGGACTGACCGTTAGTTCAAGGCCCGAGATCTCAGAACGAGCGGCGTTTCTCGAGGAGAGCGCAGGAGGGATCGACCCACTAGACAGGGCTGGAGAGCATGACCCACTATGGCGTTCGTATCCTTCGCTACAGAGTTATCGCTTTCGCAAGTCGCACTCTATCACGCCCGGACTCCAGCTACACCACTACGGAGAAGGAGTGCCTTGCAGTCGTATGTAAAACCCTATATATAAAAAGTAGCGTCACGCTTTGAAGAATGCCGCCGCCTCCTCGCACACCCTGTCCGAGGCCGACGCCGCGTCGGTATTGGCCTAATGGCATCACGTGAACCGTCGAGCCCCCGGGCGCTGGCTGCGTTTGTTTACGATCACGCTCCATCGCCATTTTCGCCCGAGAAGCGTCTACCGACTGGCGAGGAGCACAACGATAGCGGTGAACACAGTCGGCGATCGTCGAATCTGATCAGCGGCGAAAGATAAACAAGTGCACGTGTTTCAAGCGGTGTAGGCGGCGCAACGGTCGAAAAAGGAGCGCGAAAGAGAGGAGAGACGAGGAGGAGGGAAGGCGGAGGAGGAGAGTGTCGCTACTTTTTTTATACAGGGGCTTTAGTCGTATGAGCTCTTGCAAAGTTTCGGCCTTACTTTTACGGCCGGCCATTCAAGGCCGTGACAGATCACCACTTGTTGTGCTGGCTGGCAAACTTGAGGGATCCTTCTGGACGACTGGCACGGTGGAGCCTACGCCTGCATGAATACGATGTGACCATCGCATGCAAGTCCGGGCGCACACATGAAGACGCCGACACGTTGTCGCGCGCGCCTGTCGAATCTCCTGATAAAGACATTGAGGACGACGACGCTTTCCTTGGGGCTGTAAGCGTGACATATTTGTCCCAACTGCAGCGCATAGATGAGGAATTACGACATATTATCGGACATCTGGAAGGCCGCATCGCCACTCTGCCCCGACAAATAAGCTCGCGGACTGTCGTGCTTTCGTTTACGACAGGGCGTACTGTATAAGAACTCTGCAGCCAGCAACAAAACCTACCTTTTAGTCGTGCCAGCAGAGCTTCGTGACAAAATTCTGTTCGCCTGCCACGACGAACCTCCTTCTGGCCACCTAGGCTACACCAGAACCCTTGATAGAGTGCGCAAATTGTACTATTGGCCGAAACTCGCCACTAGCTTTAAACCGTATGTCCAAGCCTGTCGTGAGTGCCAGCGCCGGAAGTCGCCAGCTGTGAAGCCTGTGGGATTACCGAAACCCATTGATCCACCTCGACGACCTTTTGAGCAAGTCGGCATGGACCTCTTGGGCTCGTTTCGTCGGTCATCTTCGGGAAACAATTGGACAATCATCGCCACAGATTATTTAACGCGCTATGCTAAAGCAAAGGCTCTGCCTCGAGGCACTGCTTCCGAGGTTGCGCAATTTTTCGTTAAGGAACATTGTATGCGTCGTGGCGCTCCTTCGTGCGTCATTACCGACCGAGGAGCGGCATTTTAGAGCGCGGCTCATTGAAGACATTTTCCTATTAAGTTACACGACGCATCGAAAGATGACTGCCTATCACCCGCAGACAAATGGCCTGACCGAAAGGCACAACAAACCGATGACTGACATGCTCTCTATGTACGTAGAAGTACAGGCACAAAACGTGGGATGAGGTACTTGTCGTATGTAACGTTTGCGTACAACACCGCGATGCATGCTAGAGACCACACGCTTCACGCCGTTCTACCTTGTTTACGATCGTGAAGTCCAGACCATGCCTGAAACGATGCTTCCATGCGACAGTTTTGATGATCTTGACCAAGACGCCGAGCTATTTGTGCAGCGCGCCGATTAAGCACGCCAACTGGCTCGCACGAGCGTCAAGAAACAGCATTGCTCGACACACGTACAACCTCCGCCTTTGACAAGTTGAGTACCAACCAGGACATCGGGTTCTGGTCTGGACTCCTGTCCACTGCAAAGGCCTATCCGAGAATCTTCTCAGCCGGTACTTCAGACATTACAAAGTGCTGCGGCGAGTGAGTGACGTCAACTACGAGGTTCTTCCTGACGGCATCCAACCAACAACGTCGAAAGACACTACCCGAGATTGTGCACGTTGTGCGGCTGAAACGATACCGTACTCCATAACCACTATAGTTTGTGGACCATGCCATTCCTTTTGTTTTATTTATTTTTGTCGTAGACAATCATTGCCTCAGAGACATTGCCCTGCGTTCAATGACTGCCCGTCAGCCGTGTGTGCATGTGTCTTCCACGCGTGTACTTACGTTCTCCCTGTAGTGTGTGTGCTCCTTTTAGCATCCACTCGATGCTCTTCCGAGGAGGGAGAATAATGCCACACCTTTCAACATGTGGTACATAATTAGAAAGCCGATGACGCGCGCTAGTCCACGCGCCATGCGCCGGAACCTGCTTTGACGGGCTGCCAGTGAAGAAGCAGACGATGATCCTCCGTTACACGCGCCGGTGCTTGAGTTTTTGCGTTTGATCAGCTGTAGTTCAGAGACTCGAACTCAACGCTTGAGGTCACCTGTTCTCCTAGAACATGACAATATGTAAAAAGTACAGCGATCTGGCAACACTGGCCTTGTCGGCCTCCTAATTTGATGTGTGGTGGCCTTGTGTCTGTATTTTGTGCGGCTCGGAGGTTACCTTCATGTGGCTATTCAGGACTCAAATATTAACAGTCGCCTGTACAGTCTAGAGTTTAAGAAAGAGCCAAATTCCCTGCGCCTGCAGAAATCATCGAAGCACCTTTGGATATCCGTACAGACGGCATGCTCAAGAGGCGTACTGCTTTCACACCAGAATTTTTGCCGAGCCTCTCTTCGTGGTGACGTGCGCTTCTATCCTTAGCTAAGTACACTAAACAATTGCTCGCACGCTCCCAAATTTTCCTTTTAAACCTCTAAAACAACCTTGGATTGCACCACGACTCTCCAGAATCGTTGCGCCAGCCTGAAAATGCACATTATGTGCAAAATTGAAGCTCCACTACTAGTGCCATTAGTCGAATCTGATGAAGCTCTATATATGCACGCAACAAATGAGCACTGTGGTTGCTTCGTTGTGGTTTCGCTTTCATCACGTGAAAACGAACGGCATACGTGATATGCAAATTGACGGACCGCAAATCATTTATTCGGTGCGCAATTTGTGCATATAAGAGATCCCTTACCAATCATACACGTTGTCTGTGTAGTACATTTCGCATTGCGGAAACAAATTAACCAGAATAACATACAATTTGTTTCGAAAAACTTTATTATTTTTCGAAATTTCTTTATTTTCGGTTCAGTCTACGGAGAGGAAACAAGTTTCTAAAATATGAAGGCCGTGGACCTATTGTGGCTCCAATTTCGACCCTCGGTGGAAGGTTTCGTACAATGACACGACCCTCCTGTGGTGTTTTGATAGGTGAAATCTTGGTGAAGTAGTTTGTGAATACATCGAATGCACTGATACCTGCAACAGGTGCCATTGCCAAGAGCCATACATTGATATTTCAATACATGGAAGTGACTAGACGTTCAATCAACACTATATAAATGGCGATAAAAGAATACGAGAATAATGTTGCTCCACCTCAACAAAAATGAGTGCGCTTCTTGAGCTAGAAGATCGTTGCTTCGTATAAGGGTACATGAATAGCCCCTCACAAGTAGGAAAACATGGGGCACGAAACAAATAATCTATAAACCTAAGGCAAACTCCACAACGTACGAATACACAGCAAATGACATGTACACGTACAGCTTGATACGACCCGGCATAATGCTAATACTGCGGCAGTCTGACACATTTGTGTCACTACTTAACCTGGAACAAAATCATGGTGTTTACTTGCATAGGTGTAATCCCCCTGAAAAACAGCATTATCAGGCACTATTTACGGACTACAAAGACTGAGTCAATTTCAAGCACACTTAATACATATTAGTATGGTATCGAAAGGAAAAGACAAAATTCTAATTGTCAAAATTATTAGGCGCTTTTTTGCGTGTGTGACTTTGAAGTGCGGAAACGTATTGCATAACTAAAAAACAACAACAAAAATTGGAGGACGCGTAAGTTTCGCCTTTAGGAGTGGAACGCGATAGCGTTAACGGGCCCCGTTCAAGCCCATTTATCGGGCCCCGTTGTAATCTGGCTTTCCCACAGCAAACGAGAACGTGGGAAAGCCGGCTTACAAAGACCAAGCTTATACCGATCCCCTTAAAGTCGGCTTCACTTTTAAACAGAAATGCATTGCTGGGGAGACGTTTTTACAGGTGAAATACAAGTCGTGTTATATTAAAATGTGAAAACTCTAGGGCTTTTTTATTCTTTCATTAAATGTTTGCTACTGTCATCTACGCACGCGCGCTTCCAAAACGCATTAGGCAGGTGAAGTCCCAATTGGACTTGCCGAGGATGCGAGTGCCATCCGGGTATTATTTTCTCAAGTAAACTACCTGAGCGCGCAGCTGTAGGTCTGGTAGAAATGCTGGAAAAGGGCTTTGTGTTTGAGTTTCCTGGTAACAGAATTACGTTTTCTCGTGCATTCAAATTACAATCGGACGCCACCATGTCTGTAGGTTGTGGTTAAGTCGTACTTTACTGTTTTAACAGCGAAGCTGTTTAAGCCAGCCGTAATTTGCGGTGCATATCAAGAATCCGCTAAGAACGAAAAGAGAATAAACTTTCTTGCCGAGGTGGGATTCGAGCCCTCGTACCCCTGTCTCAAAGCGAGCGTCGTAACCACTAGGCTATACAGTCACGCGTGCAGAACATGCATTTATGCTAACCATATGATTGCGTTCGAGCGTCGTCATCCACAGCTGGCGCGTTCCTACTATCGTGCTGTGCGAGGTGCGAAGGTTTTGCGCGCTATGAGAGCGAAAGAGATAGACGCATTCACTGAACGGGTCTCCTGGAACACGGTGTCGGCATTGGAACGCAGTGTCGGTGTTGCACGCTGCGCTATGCAACGCGCCGTGAAGGCCGTATGTCCAAAACGCGCGAAAAGAAATTATCATCATCATGAGTATCTAAGATGAAAAACTCACGCATACTTTGGGAAAATGCAGGGATACGATCGCCCAGCTTCGCTGTTTAAAGCGTTTCGCGCCCGAGTGGAATGTTTTCTAACGGAACAAATTCAACTTTTGTTCACCAAAACCTTACACATTGTGGAGGGCCTGCGCGGTTGGGGTGGTTCGGAATGATTTTTTCCGCTACGGACGCCGACATCGCACGCCGGCGCCGACGCCGACGCCGGATTTTCTGTGACACGGAGCGCTTAACGCTATGCGTTACAAAGATGCCACCGTGAACTACAACTATTGGCCGGAAAAGAGGATGACCTACTGGGCAGCGATTCAAATTACAGCAAAATGTTTTTTTTTTTTCATGATTCCACGGCCGCGTCTTCTCTGTGCGTATTTGTTCACTGGCATAGATAAGTCTACAGTCGGTGCCATGAATGACCCCGCAGGCGTTCATCGTGCCGATCTTGCGAACATTGGGCAAGACGGCACCGCTGGTATGCGGCCACGTAATAATCTGCTCCTCTTCGTTCCGCAGATTCTTGCCTTGTGCACGGACCTGTCAACAGACGGATGGCCACCGGAAGACCAGCTGCCTGTGACACTCCCTGCTGAAACCAGCGAGCGTAGGCTGGAATCCCGCTGCACAGATGAACTTTCACAGATTTGTTGGCCTGTTGAAGTTTCGATTTCCGGTGTTATGAACTACGCACCCAAATCGACAGTGACAGGCCAGGCCTCGAGCTACGCCCCCAGCTTTTTCTCCGGCATTGCACCGCTGGCATGCGGTCACGTAATAATCTGCTCCTCTTCGCTCTGCAGGTTTGTAAAAAACCTTCCTATTCCAAATGCACCCCGAGCTTTCGGTGCCTGGTGGTGTTGCCTTGCCCAAGAGCCTTTTGTGAGGGAGTGGCGGAGTGCTTTGATGCCGCATGTATGCTGGCTCTGCTTCTGAGCGGAGATACTGAAATAAACCCAGGTCCTAATAATCCTGATGTGACAGCGCTGCTTAAAGGTTAAAAAGAATTACTTGAGATGATGGGGGAAAATTGGCTAGAAGCTTAACGGCTACATTGCTCGTACGGATCACAGGTTGGATTCAATCGAATGCAAGCTAAAGCGTCTTGCCGGGAGTGGTGTGCAAATTGAACGTTGTGAGAAAGCGGTGGACCAAATATCGACTAGCATGGTTGAAATGAAAGCGAAGTTAGATAATCTTGAAAACAGAAGTAGGCGTAATAACTTGATCATCTATGGGCTGCGGGAAAGTACCAGCGAGACGACTGAATCACTGCGTAAAGTAGATCTAGAGGATGTTTTAACTTCTAAAATGGGCGTCACGTTAACGAGTGTTCAAAGAATTCACCGCCTTGAAAAGAAGAAGCGAGGCAAGAACAGACCGGTCATTCTACGGCTTTATAACTTCCAAGAATAAGCGGAGCTCCTCAGGGATGCGCACAAATTGAACGATTCTAGCTTATCAATTAGCGATGACTATTCTCGACAGGTGCGTCGAAAAAGGAAGCAGTTATGGCAATATGCAAAAGCAAAAAAAAGAAAGAGGATGGCCACGTTGTGAAACTGTCTTTTGATGAGCTTACCATTGATGGTAAAACTTATACTTGGGATGCGCAGGGCGTAGTAAAAGTACGGGGCTGGTGATGCGCCCAAAAAGAGAAGAAAAAGAAGCCTTGCTGTGCCCGTGATGCTTTTTTGCTGATTATTGCTGATTTTTACAATTCCGGAAAGCTGCTGGAGCATATAATTCATAAACATATAACTGAGTATCTTGAACCGAACGACCTTCTGTCTAACACAACACGGATTTCGTCGTGGTTTCAGCACAATAACGCAACTGGTAGAATTTTCACATGACATTGCTAGCAATTTAGACATTGGTAATCAAATTGATGCGTTATTTATAGATTTTTCCAAGGCTATTGACACCGTTATACACAACAAGCTTCTAAGTAAACTAAACGTAAATTTAAATAATCCTTAATTGATCGACTGGGTAGCTAGCTTTCTCAACTCAGGCCCTCAATTCGTGCCATTTAATTCCAACTCGTCCTCAACAATAAAAGGAACATCTGGTGTTCCGCAAGGCTCCGTTATGGGACTCCTGCTATTTTTTTAAATTTTTATAAATGACCTTCCCAGCAATATTAGGTCCAAAGTCCGTCTCTATGCCGACCACAACGTGCTTTACCAGGTAATAACTTCTTCTAATGATCACACTTCAGGATTCTTTCAGGCAGTTTTGCTCATGGTGGTCGGAATGGCAGATGTGCATGAACTTTCAAAAAACAGTAGTATTGTCATTTACAAACAGCCATTCTCCATCAGAGCATGCGTACGCTTCCAACAACATAACAGTTTCCCGAGCACAGACGTACAAATACCTTGGCGTTAATACCTTCACACACAACTTGCAGTGGTCACATCATATAGATTGCGTAACCTCTAAAGCACTAAATAAATTAGGTAATTTAAAACTAACGTCATCTAAATCTCCAAAATGATATAAATTACTAATGTACAAAACACTCATTCTCCCTATATTAGAGTACGCTTCATGCGTATGGCATCCATAAAAAGTGTGCGACATGAATAAAATTGAATCTGGTCAAAGGAAGGCTGTTGTTTCATTCACCATCGCTATGACCATGATTTTTTCACCCTCATCTGCAATGACCTCTTTGAAGTTACCTCACTTGTGTACCAGACGTGATATTGATTCTTTGAAACTGTTACATTCATTTGTTCACTGGTCTGGCCGACTATCTAATGATAACTACATCGTGCATGCTAGTGCTCTTCCGACTAGACGTGGCCACAACCTTAACCTAACGCCCTTTTTTTGCGCGCACTAACGTATTCAAATACAGTTTTTTTCCGAGAGTTATTGAATGCTGGAATGATTTACCCGGTAGTGTTCGTGAAATGGTGACATCTGGTTTTGTAGAAGCATTGGTGTGATATTACTATTCTACTTCTTTCATTTGTGTATTCTATGTACCCCACTCCTGCTATAGCCCTGCATAGGGCTGCAGTATTTGAAAATACATAAAATAAATAAATAAATAAATAAATAAATAAATAAATAAATAAATAAATAAATAAATAAACTGCCATAGTGTGAATAATAAATTTGTTGATCTGGATGGCCTCATCAAATCAGTAAACCCTGACATAGTCATTGGGTCAGAATTTTGGCTTCATGGAACAGTTTTGAATTCTGAGATGTTCCCGTGTAATTTTCAGGCATATCGTAAAGACCGATCAAAACATGGTGGCGGTGTTTTCATTCTTCTGAAGGTTTCCCTTGTGTCCGAGGAAATCTTTATTGATAACAATGAAACTGAATCTGTTTGGTGTCGCACAGTGCACAGTGTGCGTTCTAGTTTTGTTGTTCGTGCTTTTAGCGTCCTCCGGTTTTTGAGGCAAACGTTATGCGTCAGCTGAGAAAAATTGCCTGCAGTTTTTCTAAATATTGTGTAGTTCTTGCGGGTGACTTCAATTTGCGGGACGCGGAGTGGACTAACGGCACCTCTGTGTTATAAACTAACGCAGCTACATATTGTGAATTGAAAACGTTGACTGACGTGTTTGGCCTTATGCAGTACGTTTAGAAGCCAACGAGAGGTAACAACATTCTGGATTTGTTGTTCTGTAATACCTCTGATTTTATTACCGAAGCAGATGTTATTCCTGGTATTAGCGACCACAACGCTGTCGTCGCTAAGCTATCTAAAGCTACCATTAAAACAGAGACATTCGAGTCCAGGAGAATCTTCTTTTACAATAAAGCCCAACGACGATGCAATATCAACGCTACTAGAAAATCAGTTTCTGTCGTTCGAATGTAGTGCAGACAAAACAAGTGTCGATCAGTTATGGTTAATGTTTAAAGAGCGGATTACTTGTTTCATCCAACGTCATGTTCCGAGCGTCTCAAGCAATAAGTTAGGCAAGAGGAAGAAGCCTTGGTATAATGGGTATCTTATTAAGCTTATCAAAAAACGCAAGAGGGCTTTCTCCCGATACTTCCCAAATAAATATCCTTATAACTTCGACAACCTGAAGGACATAACGGCACTTTATAAAATCAAATCGAGAGAAGCTAGGAAAAAGTATTTTGAGGGCTTGGCTACTGACTTTCCTGATAAAAAGAGGTTCTGGAAGCATATGAAACGATGTGGTAGCAAGAAAGTTGGTCCGCCAAGTCTACGTGATGATGGTTTGACAGTTACTGAGGATAGGGATAAGGCCACACTTTTCAATGAGTTCTTCAGATCGGTCTTTCGCCCTCATGCACAGGTTAGGGTCGAGTGTAGAAGAGAACAGTGCTTGCCCATGGAGCAGGTAGAACTTTCTTTTAATGGCATATATAAACTAATACAAAACGTTGACGAAAATAACGCAACGGAATCAGATGGAATGACTCCAAGGCTTTTGAAACATTGTTCTGAGGCAGTAGCACGTTATCTTTTTGTTATATATAAAAAGTCACTAGATGAGGACAGGCTTCCCGATGACTGGAAGGTTGATAACGTTGTCCCTGTTTTTAAAAGTGGCTCTAAATTAGAACTGTCCAAATACAGGCCTATTTCCCTGACACGGATTTGTTGCAAACTACTTGAGCATGTTCTATGTTCCGCCTTAATGAATCACCTGACTTCTGTTGGATTTTTTATTTCTAGAAAACACGGCTTTCGAAAGTATTTTCATATACAACCCAATTTTTTAAATTCTACCATGATATAGCGTCGGCTTTGTACAACACAGGAGAAATTGTTTGTTTATTTTTAGATTTCCAAAACGTGTTATATATGGCATCACATTGAGTTTAAATGCAAAAGTTGCAGAATTTAAACACTGGCATTGCCGTTTACAGGTGGTTTGAACATAGCTGGCCCTTGCGTCTTTAAACGCCACACATCGATCAATCGTTTGCAGATGGATTACGGATTACTTAACATCAAGAAAACAGATCATGTTCATGTTTGATTTATGTCACTTCATGGGTACCGCAGGGTCCTGTACTGGGTCCACGTCTCGTCCTTGTGTTCATAAATGATATTTCGGATGTAATCAAGAGTAACATTAGGATGTTTGCCGATGATTGTATCTTGTATACTAATTTGATTGCCCAAACGGATTCCACCCACCGCGGTGGCTCAGTCAGCTAAGTCGTTGCGCTGCTGAGCACGAGATCGCGGGCTCGAATTTCGATGGAGACGGAATGCAAAAACGCCCGTGTGCTTGCGTTGTAGTGCACTTTAAAGAACCACAGGTGGTAAAAAATTACCCGGAACTCCCCACCACGGCGTGGCTCATAATGGGACCTGGTTTTGGCACATAATACTCCAGGCAGATGGCCAAACGGACTCCACACAGCTTCAGGAACATCTGAATCACGTAGTGGCATCATTTTTTTTTTCGTTATTTCTGGGGTTTTACGTGCCAAAACCAGTTCTGATTATGAGGCATGCCATAGTGGAGGGCTCCGGATTAATTTTGACCATCTGGGGTTCTTTAACGTGCACTACAACGCAAGCACACGGGCGTTTTTGCATTTCGCCTCCATCGAAATGCGGCCGCCACGGCCGGGATTCGATCCCGCGACCTCATGCTCAGCAGCGCAACGCCTTAGCTGAATGAGCCACCCCGACGGGTTCTCGTAGAGGCATGGTGTAGAAATAATGACGTTCTACTAAACAGCAATAAGTGTGTTCACGTCAGCTTTACTAAAAGGGTCAATAGGTTAACGAATCAGTACGTCTTAAACAATCAAGTAATTAAGAACGAGAACAAATACAAGCATTTGGACGCTATGTTTTCTGAAGAAGAGACTTGGTCTGACAAATCAACAGTGTTGTTAGCAGGGCAAGAAAAGCCTATAGCTTTCTAAAGAAACCTTAAACATGTGACAAAAGAAGCTAAACAGACCGCATACAATGCCTATGTGAAACCTCTACTGGAATATGCCTGTCCTGTGTGGGACCCGTTTCACAAGGTACATATTGATGCACTTGACCGTATTCAGTCTATTGCAGCCCGATTTGTTCTGGGGAAGTATGATCGATATGAAAGTTCTAGAGACATGAAAATAGACCTTAAGAGGCAATCTTTAAAAGAGCGAATACGTAATCTTAAATACGTAATCTTAAATCTTAAACTTAAATTCTTTTATTCAATTTATAAGAAGCGAACATGAATCAATGCTTCAGATCATCTACAACCAGCGCATTATCAGTCCTCCCGTTTGGATCACAAATTTAAAGTTCGGCCATACACGCCCAGGACCGATCTGTTCAAAAATTTCTTGTTCGCCAAAACGATTTCCGAATGGAATTTGTTACAACCAGATTTGGTTGACCACAAGACAGCGGATTTAGTTTATGAATTGTTGTGCCCCCGCAATAACGCAAACGATTACGCTGCGGGTAATGTATGAAATAAATAAAAATAATAAACAAACAACGTGTTCGGCCAGCGTGTAGCCAAAGAAGCACTTAGTGTATCTTCGGAGACGAGCCCGCGGAGTGAGGGTGGCAATTGTCATGTCAGTGGACATTCTGATTTAACAGCGAAGCTGTTAAAGCCAGCCGTAATTTGTGGCGCGTATCAGCAAACTATCACGGAAGAAAATAAACTTCCTTGCCAAGGCGGCATTCGAACCCGCGTACCCCCGGTCCCAAAGCGAGCGTCGTAACCACTAAGCTATACAGACTTCTTTTGTTTCTTTATTGAACTAGCCCATAGCCTCCCCTATAAAAGTATAGAGGAGGCTATGACTAGGCTATACAGCCACGCCTGCAAAACATCCATTTATGCGAACCATAAGATTGCGTTCGAGCATCATCGTCTTCGTTCACAGCTGCAGCACGTTTGTACGCTCGTGCTCTGCGAGGTGAAGAGGTTTTGCGCGCTATGAGAGTGAGAGAGAAACGTATTCACGGAGCCGGCCTATAGGAACGCGGTGTCAGCATTGCGCTATGTAAGCGCAGTGACAGCCGTATGTCCGAGACGCGCAAAAAGAAATTATCATAATTTTCAGTAATAAGACGAAAAGTTCGCGCACACTTCCGGAAAATGCTGGGCTACGATCGCCCAGCCTCGTTGTTTCAAGCGTTGCACGGCCGAGTGCAAGGTTAAGCTTATTTTTACTTAGATTTTATTGCTAACAGTTGGCGGAAAAAACACTCAATTCACTCTCGCATCCAAAAACCTACGTATAAGCTGCAAGATTGCGACACGTGAAACACGAAATATTGCAAACAAAATTTTGTTTTTGTACTGAAAAGAAAGAACCCAACATTACATGAGAACCGCCAAAAAGCCCGCCGCCCACAAAAGAAGAAACTTTCTCAATAGGAAGCGCTAGAAACCACTAAATTTATGTGGGAAAATACCTCAATTGACCAGACAATTGTAGCTTGACCATTGTAGCTACACGACGCGCTTAAGACGTCAAGCGTCTCAAGCGCTGGCTTGCGCTACCTTTTCCGTAAGGCTAAATTCGAACGCCAAGGTAGCCACCGTAGCCAAAGGACGGCATTCCTGTGCTTTGGCGTCAGCCTGCCAAGCACTGTGCGTCTGTGCAGGGGCACGTAAATGAGGGCCAATAATTCTGTGGTCGAACCCGAGAGATGGTGCGATGCAGGTTTTGCCATGAAGGGGCAATCAAAAGAGCACTATCAGCAAACAGGAAGAGACGACGCGACAATGGACTTCAATACCACGATGAATAAAGACTGCGGGTTCTTTGGACGTCTTGTTTAGCTACGCCCGAAGATGACGACAGCAAGTGAAACAAAGTGAGGACGCTAGGTGGGCAGCAACAACAAAGCGGCAACAAATGAGAGATCCGAAGGAACGCCTAAACTCAGGCCATAGTTGCGATCCTTCCGAAGAAACGCAGTTGTCTATCGGTTTTAGCGGCCAACGCACTTACGCGGATCATTCGCGGCATGGTGCCGGACAAGGACCTCGTGGGGCACATGAGATGCCGCCCAGAGAGAAGAGAGGGACGCGCTGATGCGTTCAGCGGCAACTGACGCACTTTGCATCAGTTCCGCGGATGCCCCTTGGCTGCCGCGATCCATTTCCACAAATCCCCCTAAGCTTGGCCGCATCGTCTTCTGCAATCTTAAGGCTCCATTTGGACCCCACTTTCGTCTCGGTGGGACCATTTTTTGCCAATTCCAAGTCCTTTGAAGATTCTCTCAGCGTTCGGGGGCGCTACGCCAAGCAGCTGCGTCGCGCCGACAGGCCTCGCCGGGCTCCTTCAATGGGGATGGCGGCTTCAACCCCGGATCCCGCCTCACTTCAAGTGGGTAACATGGATGTCACCCCGACGTACCAGGATGTCCCTACCGAACATGAGTATATGCAATTATGATCCAACTTTGGCAACGCAAGCAACGCAAGTCCCCTCCCCAGACGCGCAAGGTCAAGGGGGCGCCGGCCGCCTCGCAGCAGGAGGCTATGGGTACGGTGGCTAGAAGGGGGAGGTGGGAGCAACGCTGCCGTCGGAGAGCGCGGCGCGTGTTGCAGTGTTTCATGATGCCGAGTGGTGGCGCGCACGTCGACACTAAGATGCCTCTGCTGTAGTTTGGCTGCTGCCGGAGCTAGCGAGTGCGCTCGGTTTGCATGGTTCTGTTCGGTTATTTTAGCTCCACAGCTCATTTCTTTTTGCATTAACCCTGTGCAGTTGTACCTCCTTGTGGTGACAATAGTTTTACGCGTTGCCATGCCGTAAGAAGCCATGGCAAGTTGCATAAAACGACAGACGCACTGTTTTGCGCCGGGCTGCACAACAGGCTATGTGTCTGCTAGAAAAGCAGAAGAAAAAACAAAACATCCCTTTTCTCGGTGCCTGATCACGATGAGGCACCTAAAGCGTGGCAGCGGCCCGGGCCCCGTGCATATATCATATATGCACGGGGCCCGGGCCGTGCATATGCCCCGTGCATATGCCTGTACTCGGGGGCTTCTTTCACGCTTGGAAAAACACTTTTATGTAGCACGTATTGAGCTACAGAATTGGTGTATCGGTAGTTTTTCAAGTTGCTCTACAATGTTCACATTGACACGTTTCATCTAATTATAATATTTGAGTTGAATAATTAATGAAGACTAATTATGTAATTAGTCGGAATGCAAAAATAATCTCAGTATCTACAAGCGACGGCAAACAACATTGACTTGGTTCTGTATAGCTACGGGGCATTTTCATATTTTAAAATCTTGTTGCATCATAGTTGGGACACCCTGTATAATGGATCATATAATAGTGCAGTATGTCGTCCTTTTGAGTATTCTTCATGTCCCCGCCGTTCTAATTCATCAGCGACTAAAATAAGTTTGTTTACTTAACTCCTATGTGGAGTGATTTCTAAAGCATCATATATTGGTATTAACCAATTTGACGAGCAGGATGCCGTGCGTCGCAGTAATATGACCTAAGGAGCTCTTCAATGCGAGCCTAGAAATCGGTGCAGCTTTTTTTACCCACACCACTAGCATAATCTTCATCGCATTAGCTGACATCATTCCTTTTTCACTCCCGGCAATTCGGTAAAGCACGTAGAACGCGCGCGACCGAGACGAGCGAAAAATATTTGTGCCGGCCGTGACGTGCCTGAATCTAATGCATTTTAACACTTAACCGCTCATCAGAGGATAGCTGCTATTCATTTATTGTCTCCTCTACTAACAAGGCACGATATTCATTAGCTTAACGCTAGTTATGTTAAATATGCGACCACTTATTGCGAACAGAAACGCCCACTTCGAAATCCGCGGCACCAACCGCCGTGCTTCCGCGCCCGGGAAGCGATCTTGCTGTCGACTGCAGCGCCGCCGCTGCTGTCGTGATTGCTTGCAACACTCCGCTGCCGTCGTTGCTCTCACCTCCCCCTTCTAGACGCCGTACTATGGGAACGTCGACGTGCCTTCTCCCAGGAGGTGCTCCCGACTCGTCTCCTCCTCAGGCGCCACGCAAACCTTCTTGGCAGCCGCATTACGCGCTCCTTATAGGGCGTGACGACCTCATCGTTGTGCGCAAACCGCGTGCCTCATTTGATCTCAAGACGGCGCTCCCATCGGAACGTGCTGGTGACGCGGTGCGTGTACTTCTCGGGGACTGCTCGGCTGCCGACCTCCACGTGTGGCCAGTTTGCTGGTGCTGCCTCACCTCGATCCCTATCACTCAACGACTCCTTGGTGATATTATGTTGCTGGCAGGGGACCAGCAGCTCCCGTTTCGGGGCCACGCCAAGGCGTCTGGGGACATCTACCGCGCCATCATCAACATCGACTCGGCTGCATCGTCCTCGAGCATCAAGCCGAATCTGTAGTGGCCGAAAGGTACTATACTTGGGGCACGCAAACTCGTGAACTCGACCATGGCGATTGTGACCTTTGAGGGCCCGAAGGTCACAACCGCTGCCAGGTGGTCTACCGCTGCCTACCGGTCTTCTACCGCTGCCAGGTGGCCTACGTCTGCCTCTAAAAGAAGACGGCTCCTAAATGTTCTTGATTTGGCATCATTGACCACCGGACCACGGCTTGCCCCAATCCCAGGTGCCTACCACGCCTGAGGGCCTTGTTCAACACGACTGCTGACTTGGATTCATCCTGTGCACCGGGCCGCGTGAAACCGGGGCTTTGAGCTGCCCCGGTAAGTATCGTAAGCCCATCAAGCCCTCTAACCAATCCTCCCAAACCCGACCGCGCCACTACCTCGTATTCCACCTCAAGGCCACGCGCCCTTGACTCAATGCAAGTCCGCCTCCCGGTCCAAGGTCCCGCCACCGCCACCGGCTACCCCAGAACACTTCCCGCCACTTGCCACTCCACCCCAGGTGAGAAGCGGGGCGGGGGTTGCCTCCGAGCCTCTCCCCTCCCCTCCCTCCGCTGCCCCCACCGCACTGCAACTTACTCTCCAGCGGCAGAACTCCGAGCTTCAGCGCCAGGTCGCTACTCGGGCCAAGCACGCTCTCAACTCCTTCCCTCCCAACACAAGTCGGCCCTTCCTCTTGCCCAAGTAGCCCTCCCCCCCCCCTCCAAACCCCAGTTCTTCTTCTGCCCCCGGGCCTCCCTCCCAGGAGCACCCGCAAACTCGAGCAGTCGTCGCCGCTGTCTCGCGGGATCCCTGTTTGGCCCGCCCCCCATTTCAGGTCCCTCTGGATGATCTTCCTCCGATCGATCCTACTCTTCCCATTCAAGACCGGCTCAAGGGTCTAAAACTACGCAGTGTGCACTCCGAGCTCTACCCGATCTTCTCATCCAATGGATCCGAGAGACCATCGTGCCCAAAATTACGGCCGAGGTTCTCAAGGCTATCCAGACATGCGCGTGCTCTCAATTCACGTCCAAAAAGTCGCGCTTGCGCGTGGCATGTCCCAACGCTATATACCCCGCGCCACCGCAAACTCTCTGGGACCGCTGCCCCCCCTTTCAACTCTCATGCCCCTCCAGTACCGGACCCGGTGCTGGTCCCAGCACAAGCGATGGAGCACGACCCCTAACTCATCTATTTCACTATGCCCTCCTCGAGCCCCTCGCCTTCGTCACAATTCGAGCTTATGCAGTGGAACTGTTGCGGTTTCGGGAATAGGCAGAAGCGCTCTCACCTGCTCCTCTTCCTTCAATCCTGGGGCTCTCTGCCGGCCGTCCTGGATCTCCAGGAGGCTGGTCTCAATCCTTCTTTTTCGAGCTACTGTTCTTACTCAGGGGCCCTGACGACCAGTATTCTCGGGCACAAATCTTATACACCGGTGCAAGTCGACCTCGATCTCACCCTCCAACACGATTACTCCATGGTTACGGTGTTCGCGTCGCGGCGCCGTGGCCCCCCAATTCATGTTCTTAATGTCTATTGCCCCCCCCCCCTCACCTTCCTCACGTCACCTTCTCGGAACTCTGTTATCGCGCCTTTAACATCGCTGCTCGTTTACCTCTAGACATTGTTGGGGACTTCACCGCCCCAAGTTCGCACTAGGAGTACCACTGTGAGAACGCCCGGGGCCGTAAGCTCAAGGAGCTTATCTCCACGCTCGGCCTCACGTTGCTCACGGACCCGGCTTGCCCCACGCGGGCTGGGGGGGGGGGGAGGGACTCGGTTACTCGTGACAAGTGTCCCCACCTTTCTTTCCCCAAACATATCGGGGACGCTGCTTGGGAGAACCTCGAGGAGTCTCTTGGTAGCGACCACTGCCTGCTGCGAATCGCCTTCTCCGCACGAATATTGCGCAAAGTATGGGGTAGAGCCTGCCTCACGAACTGGCCTGCTTTTCGAACCCAGCCTCTCCTTAACCTGTCCTCCCCGGACGGTTACTTCGCCTGGGCCACCTAGGCCCTCTCGACTCAACGCTCTCACACTCGTGTCATACAGACAACTCAGGCTGCTCCCGCCGTGGACCCGCACCTTATCCACCTTCGGGACGCTCGCCGCGGTCTGTTTCGCCGCTGGTGTCACCACAAACTGAATCACAAGTTCAACGCGCGCATTGCTGCCCTCACAGAGGAAGCGGCTGCTTATGCTGCCCACCTCTGTGATACAAACTGGGTCGACACCTGCATGAAGGCCGCAGGTCAGTTGGGTTCAAGGGAGACGTGGCGCCTCTTTTGAAGCATTCTGGATCCCTCCTCTACGTGAGGGGTAACACAACGGCAACTGCGCCGCACTCTGCACGGGTTCCCTGGCACCTCGGCTCAGCTCGCGGACAAGCTGCCCGACCGGTCGGACGGTGGACCTGGATCGTCCCACCCCTAAGCTTGATGCTCCCTTCACGCTGCCTGACCTTCAGGCTGCGTTGGCCCAAAATGAGACGGGGTACGGCCCCGGTTCGCGATGGCATCACGGTCACCCTGCTGGCTAACCTTCCCGACTCAGCCTATCTCACCCTTGTTCACCTCATGGATTTTGTCTGGGATGGGTGCCCCCCTATCTACGGAATGGTCGACCTCCCTCGTTAGGTTTATCCCCAAACCAGGCAACCCCGTTTACATCGAGGCCCTCCGCCCTATTTCTCTCACCTCTTTCGTAGGGAAACTCATGGAAACGATGGTTAGGAATAGCCTTTCCGGCTACCTGAAGCGGGAGGCGACCTTCGGAAAATTTCGCACGCGTCATGACCAGAATGCCCAAACACGCTCGCGTAGAAGAACTGCACATGTACCGCAACCTCGCTGCACTTGAACAAACTATAAGCACTCGAAACCAGGACATGATCTGAGAAGAGAACGGACATAACAAGGCCAAGAACGGTGGCACTACGACAGGCAACTCTTCCAGTAAACATTCATTCCACCTATCATGCCACTATGGGAAGACGTCTGCGCACGCCCGCACAAGCCGTTATCCTGGGATACTAGTAAGGAAGACCAAAGCTATTAGGGATCTTTATCAACAATGACAGGTGGCAGCGCTCGCGCCGGTGCTGACACCTTATCTAAACTAAAAGCACGATATAACTACGCACTTTCCGCACGAATGTTCACCAGCCTTTGCGGAGCTTGATCCACTGGCTATACAGATGGCGCTTAATAATGGGAGTCATCCTTATCCTCAGGCGAGACAGTGCATGTTTACACCGACTACGGACACGCTGAGGATTCCATACGGCTTAAAAAGAATAGGCATGGCTGCATACTCCTTTAAGTACCTCTATTACAGAAAAGCTCGGGCTTGGGGTTTCAGTGGATTGGGTACTGGCCACGCGGGCAACCAAGAAAACGAGGCTATCTATGCGCTGGTGAGCGAACTTAAGCATTACCTTTGATCTGGTGTATTTCGAGCCGTAGGTGCTGCTTCTCCTCAGTGGAGAGATGCAGATCGTGTGAGAGCTAAAACATCGGCCGTTCGGCGCAAGAGGATACGGGAGACAATCCCAACTAAAGAACACCCGCTACCGAAAGGCTTCACGAGAGGTGCACGAGTGACAACTAACAAAGCCGGCATTGGCATTGTGCATACTGAAGACGCGCTCAATAAGTGGCATGCTTACGTGCCTGTGGTGAAGCGCACATCATGGCAAGCGCAACAGAGACAAGGCTAGTAACATTTTCGTAACATGCTAAGGAACTGAGGACGCCCACCAGTTCGGATAACAAAAGCAACTGTTGAAAGACTTCCCACAGAGAATATGAACCATCACCTCCCAAATTCACGAGCTTTTCGAAGCTTTGGAATATCGTATGGGAACGACTAAAAACCTTTGCCTAAAAATTGAGAATGTGCCTCAATCCTGTGAAAAGTTTGCCTGACTATGCACGCCTAAATTAAAGAAACCCGCAAAGGCTCCATTTATCGGTGATAGAAAGAAACAACGCAGGCAGCATGAGAGGCGGAGTCCGGCGGGATGGTGCAACACCATGCGCGAAGTGCTGCCATAAATTCGAACATTTCGATTTGCCGAGACAATTCATCATCGAGCGACCTAGGGAAAACGAGTACGTAAACGCGGACATCGGGGGTGATGTGCGAGTGCTTGCTCTGACATGTAGTGTACTCCAATAACAATGGAAGCAATTGTGAATCTGTAAAATAAAGCAATTCGTTTCCTTCACCTCCCCAAATTCATCTCACTTACAAGCAACTCTCAGCGATAGAGACTGACGATGGCGGAAGTTCGCTCAGTCATCTCATTGCGACGGCCCGGAGTAGCATAGGCCAAATCCCACTTTTAGGCGCTCCGGAGGCGTAGGCAAGCTCAACTGTGTAACTGTAAATGTGTAATGCCCAACTCCGAACCTCGAACCCCCGCACCAGGATCCTAACAGCGCACACATACAACACCCACATATCGGAGTTTTCAACTGAAATAATAAAAGCCATCTCTGGCCTCTAAAATAATTATGTACCTTGAGCTTCATGACACAAAAAGGCTAGCATAATTGCCAAATGGAAATGCGTGATGAACTATTCATGCAAAATTTACTAAATGGCATTTCATCTAATCTACGGCACATATAGTTTCCGAATTGCAGTTGGTGAGGTTGCAAAGCGTGTCCACTTAGAGCGACGTTTCATAATAATCCAAGTTTTTAGATATTTATTTTCGTACTTTGCATTAATATACAAAGACGTTACCGTTACACTTGTGCTTCAATGCATAAAGCTGCATTCTGTTAAAATGTCGAACCGTGTATTTTGAATACAAGATTTATGGCGCAAGTCTCTGAACTTGTGCGATTTTGGGAATTTGTTCCAAGGGAAAACGTTGGGCAAACTCAACGGATACAATTCGTAAATTCCAACGTGAGACGCCAAGTAACTAGTTAAAACTCAAACTATTCAAGCTTTCGGCAAAAAGGTAGTTATGCATTTCTATGTCTTGTGTAAATATTGTCCACCTCATCGAGTAATACAACTCAAGAACTACAGTTAGGCTATTTACCGCACGCAATTTAAACTGTTCCTTATATTCTAAAAAATCACGACAGAACTCACGAGGACAGTCGATGGTAATGCGACTAGCAAATACATTAAGATTCAGAACTTTATTTCCTAAAATTTGTTGGCGGTCCTTCTGGCGAAAAGCCGTTTCATACAGCTTGAAAATGCCGGAAGGCCCTTTATAGCAGTACATGAATAAAAAACAAATAGATTAGTGTACATTTATAAGATGATTCAAACCTATAAAAATTTAGTGCTATTAACAAAGCTGTGCTAATTGCACAGATATATAAAGTGGCAAGAAAGAAATGCGCATTACCACTGCGTATCACGATGAAACTCGCATAAACGCCTTAAGTATATCCAAAACAGAATGGAGCAGCATCGTAGTAACGTCTAAATAAAATTAGTCATAATCCACCCCCGGCTTCTCGCGCCCAGGCTCAGATGAGAAAAAAGAAGGCATGGTACAGTTTTATGGACAATATTGCTGTCGCATATTGGGGTAGAAGCTCGGGTGAGGTCGTGGTTCTTAACGGCGGTATTGCGTAGAACGCGAACTGAAGGAAAAAAATAAAAAATAAAATAAAAAATAAAATTATGCGACAATGTGAAGTAATAAATGTTAACATAGCAGAACGGCGAGAAGAATATCTAATGAATTATGCGGAAATACGCATATAGCTTCATAAACATGCTGTATAATATATACCACATATAACCGTGAATAAGTGTGTAAATCATACAGGAAATATTTTTGGCGTTCCAAACATCTCGGCAATCTTGAAAACAAGTCTCTTGCTAGTTGGACATAAACGTGAGCCTTACTATACTTTCATGAATTCCCTTAGAGAGTGAGCTGAACTTGTGTATTAGAAATGACTCGCAAGGTTTTCTGTCGTTATAAGTGGTGAATCCTGACTTAAAAAGAATGGCCTTAAAATTTTCGATAGTGTAGCCTAATGTGTTCATGTGTTAGGAGAGGAGGAGCTGCGGTATAGATTTTACATGTGATTTGTGATTATTAAAGGGTAGCCTAAAAGGGGTTTTCGTTTGTCCGATTTATTATGCGCGGCAAATGGTGCATTCGATGATATGTACAACGTTACAAGTGTCGCAATTATAATCCTCCTCGATTCTGGATGGAAATGAGGACGCGGTAATCTTGGCAGCATTAGCGATACTTGTCATGGGGCAGCGATTGCATCGAAGTTTTCCGCAGGGCGCGCTGCCTTAGAATTTAGCTGAGTGCATTTTGGAGGACGTGAAAACATCTCTTGCGTTGGTGGTCGGTTTGTATACCACCAGTGGAGGCTCAGAAACAACTTTTTTTTTACTTGAGTGAATATGCGCGTATTGGTATTCATGACATTGTAATTTTTTAAGAATACACTTCTCCCTTACATAGACAATGTATATATTGAACTCTGGGTGCTTGCAATCGCGCTCTTGATGCAGGATGGACCCTGGCCGTATCGTCGACATTGAATGTTTTGTTGTTGCATTTCGACGTGCACTTGCCCTTCTTTCAATTTAAGTAACACCGGATCCGGAAACCTACTTCATTATAATATATATATATATATATATATATATTGAGACGACGCGTACCAATCGCGCCTTTGCTTAGGAACTGCTCACGATTATGTGGTACCACCTGGTTACGAGAAACTTCCTGCAGTTAACTCTGACATCACCAATGGTGACGTTCTGGTCCCGTTGCATATCCAAAGAAATTGCCCTTGCAGCCAGCCTTGTTCGCTTCGCCCAGGGCGCAGCCACTTTGGCTGTACTGAAAGCAAGCAATGAGCCCATATTGATTCCTAAAGGCGCTGTTGTCACGTGCGTTGCCGACACTCAGCCTGTCTCTGTGCTTGCCTTTAATACTGAAGTCCGACAAACTACTGCAGCCATAGATGCCGCTCCTGCTTCCGTTCTCGCTAGTGCGATCGACACCGATCTGATGCCACAGAGGACGGAGAAGTTCCTGGCATTGTTGTCAAAGCATAAAGCCTCTTTTGACGTGCATTCTCCGCTTCTGGAACAGACTTCTACGACGGCTCATCGCAGGCACACAGATAGAGCTTCTATCGTACGTCGTCTACCATATCGAGTCTCTTCCGCCTAACGTCAGATCATCGACACCCACGTTGCCGACATGGTGAAACAAAGCATCATCCGTCCCTCCTTGAGCTCTTGGTCGTCGCCTGTCGTTTTGGTGCGTCAGAAAGACGTCGGTGTGGTTTTGTGTAGATTACCGTCCTTTGAACAAAATGGCCCGAAAAGATGTATATCCATTGCCCCAAATCGATCATTCGCTAGATTTCTTACAAGGCGCGGAGTATTCCTCCAACCTTTGTGTACGCTCCGGTTATTTGCAGAACCCCATGCACGAAGCCGACAAGCAAAGCACCGCCTTTGCCACACCCGATGGACTTTGAATAAAACGTAATGCCTTTCGGCCTACGTAATCCTCCTGCAATATTTGAGCGAATTAGTGACACTAATACGTGGCCTAAAGTGGAAAACTTGTTTATTCTCCCTGAATGACAGTCATATTTTCATCGGAATTCTATCAGCACTCGCAGCACCTCGACGATGTCCTGACATGTCTCTCAGCTGCTGGCCTTCAAACGAATACAAAAAAGTGACACTTTGCCAGCGAAACCAATAAAGTACTCGGACACCTTGACAGCTAGGAGGCTATTCGACCTGACCCGGATACGATTACCGCTATTTTCCGCTTCTCGAGACCTCAACAGCCCAAAGACTTGCGTAGCTTTGTTGGTCTAGCTTCGTATTTCCGGCGTTTTATACATAACTTTACCACCATAGCGGCGCCACTCCAACAACTCCTTCCTTCTGGAGCTCCCTGCGTAAGGTCGGACGAGTTCCAAATTGCTTTGACAGCCACAAGAATGCACTCACGTCCGAACTAGTGCTTTGCCATTTCGAATGCACCGCACCCGCCCTTCTACATACTTGCGTCAGTGGCCACGGTATCGGTGCTGTTCTTCTGCAACGTCAACGTCAGATAAATTCAGAAGAACGGGTGATCGCATACGCAAGTTGCACGCTGACGGCTGCAGATAAAAATAATACGATTACGGAAGAAGAGTGCCTCGCCGTTGTTTAGTCCATCCAAAAATTTCGGCCTAATCTGCACGGCCGCCACTTTACGGTCGTTACTGATCACCACGTCTTGTGCTGTTTGGCGACGCTTAAGAATTTATCGGGACGTCTTGGTCGTTTACAAGAATACTATTTCGACGTTGGCTACAAGCCTGGAAATAAACACCAGGTTGCCGATGCGCTCTCTCGCAGTCCCCTACCATCATCTTCGAACACTGCTTGCTTAACACTTTCCATGAGCAAATTTCAGGACGTGTCTTCAGCAGTTCCTTGGCTCGCAGCTCTCGACCGACTCGGATCTAACCATCCTCCTAAGTTTGCATCTTGCCAACGTAGTGACTTCTACTGTCATTTCATTATAGAATGTCTCAATGAATCCTCCCATACACCTTACGCTCGGCTCCGTCGGCAGTTGAAGAACTTCAAGATCGAAAATTCGATGCTATACCGGTACGTGTTTAAACCCGAACGACACCGTTGGGTTCCTGTCGTTCCCCAATCGCTTTGGGCCCAGATCCTGGAGACCTTTCACGATGATTGCACGGCTGTTCACTTTGGTTACCATAAACCTATGAACGCATCCGCATTCTCTTCTTCTGGCCTGGACTTTCCACCAGCTTTGCGAAATACGTGGCTTCCTGCTCGCGCTGCAAACACCGCAAACGACTGACTTCAGCTCCGGCTGGACTGCTCCAACCTGTAGCATGTCCTGAAGCTCCTTTCGCAGTCGTTGGTATCGACCTGTATGGACTGCTGCCCATATCAGCTGGCCGTAATCGATGGATAGTCACAGCTGCCGACCACTTGGCACGGTACGCTGAAACAGCTGCACTACTTTCAGAATCCCCAGCGGTGGTTGCGGACTTCTTGGAAGCCATCTTTTTACGTCATGGAGCCGCACGTCTCCTTTTCAGTGACCATGGCAAGACCTTTCTGTCGACACTCCTCGGCAATGTCCTCCGTGCTTACACCATCATCCATAAGAGGACTTTCAGCTACCACCCTCAAGCTAATGGCCTCACAGAGGACTTTCATCACACGCTGTCTGACATGTTATCAATGTACATCAATCCTTAGCACACCGATTGGGATGTCCTTCTGCCATTCGTCACTTTCGCATACAACACCGCCGTGAAGCGCACTACGGGGTACTCACCATTTTTTTCTCGTCTATGGCCGTCAACCGATCGCTCTCCTCGACGCCTCTTTCTTTGGTGCACTCGTCGACATTAGTGTGTGAGCTGTTCGTTTCGCACATTGTCCAGTGTCACCACCGCGTCCACCTTAACACCGACGCCAGTCAACAAGATCGGAAGACTCGCTATGATGCATCCAACCATGTCGTTTCCTTCTCCCCTGGAGACGAAGTGTCACTGTGGACCCCAGATCGTGCTTCTGTATTGTGCGAATAGTTTCAATTCCGTTTCATCGGGCCCTGCGTTGCTCGGGGAGAAACTTCGCCTGTGAACTATCGCGTCACTCCTGTTGTCACGCCTTTTGGCGGCCGCTTCTGTTCCACAGAGATTGTGCATGTGTCGCGCTTACAGACTGTCATACGCCGTTCACTGCCATACCAAGCGGCAAGGTTGGTGACTTCCGCGCGCTAGGGAAGTACTGTGAGCGTTATATTTCCCCTTCATCTTCTTCATCTGTAAATATTCAGCATCATGGTGTCATGAGCTTGAGCGCGTAGCCTGCTGAATAAAGCGTCGAGGTTTAACAGCGGTTTCACAATATATATATATATATATATATATATTGTACTGGAGATTATCGGTACTGGCACGGTAAAGTGTGAAAGAGGAAGTCGACGAACTAGGAGTGCGCGCTCGATCGGTGTCCAGCTGAGACTGCTTCGTCTTCTTGTACTTCAGTCAGACGCCCTGTGGACTTGCAAGAACATCCCGTGACATTTGGTGGAGGTGCTGGGTAACGTTTTCCCCGACCTGGAGCTCCGCAGCCGTATGTTGCCATCTGCGGCCACAATGACCGACGACGCCGGCCCTTCGCCGGCGGAATGCTTGTTTGGCTTCGGGTCCCGGCTACTTCCCCCGGCCAATCCACTAAGTTTTTGTCCAACTACCACGGTCCCTACCGCGTACTGCAGCAAGCATCACCTGTGAACTATGTCATCGAGCCGCTCGCGCCGTCTTCTGATCGCCGTTGCCGAGGGCGCGAAATAGTTCATATAGCACGGCTTAAACCGTGTTACGACCCGCCGATGCTGTCTTTTCCCTAGGTCGCCAGGATGGCTTCTTTCTGTGCGGGGGGTGATTGTACTGGATATTATCGGTACTGGCACGGTAAAGTGTGAAAGAGGAAGTCGACGAACTAGGAGTGCGCGCTCGATCGGTGTCCAGCTGAGACTGCTCCGTCTTCTCGTACTTCAGTCAGACGCCCTGTGGACTTGCAAGAACATCCCGTGACAATATATATATATATATATATATATATATATATATATATATATATACCATGTACATTCAACTGGCTCCACTAAGGTGCGGTTTTCGAGAGTAACGGTGGTCCACAACAAAGAAAGCCAGCTAGCGTTTAAGAATTACCGGAACATGAGCACCCTTGGACCTTTTCCAAAGGCGTAGAGGAACGCTCATCATAACATAAAAGGTCATTTATTTTCGATTTAACTGGTTTACAAGCAAAGATTGGTTGCCAATTTTCAGTATGTATTTTGAGAAACAAAGTTCACTTATATAAGTTCAGCGCTTGTGATGTCTCTTCTGTTTGGTCTTTGTCGAGTTGCCTTGACACATCATGAGTAATTTCACTGGGTTCGCGCCACTGAATCAAAAAGGGCCTGTTGGGCATTTTGAATCAAAAAGGGCCAAAAAGGGCAAATTTCCAGCGCAATGTTTTAGCCCAAAGTATACTCGTATGTTTTATGAAAACGCTTCAGTATTTTAAATGCAACCTTATTTAATATGCATGCCTAGTATCTAAATAAGAGGGAGGGTTCACACTGGAATTTACCTTGCTAATAAAAACATGCCTAGCAAGGGTGCGTGCAAAATTTTTTTTCGGAAACAAACAAAATGGTTGGGTAATTGTTTAAAAAGACTTAGGCTAGGTGCCCTAACTGTGGAAAGTGGTATGCCAAGCCTTCTCGAGCATTCGCTCTGATTGACGCTGCTGTTTTTGACACATATTTTAAATGTTAGTCATCTCTTGGTGCAATATAACAGTATTGCACTAAGTGCCACTAAGCGCAACTAAGTGCACTAAGTGTCACGTGGTGCAGCAGAAACATTTCGTAATATACCTTTAAGTTGCATTTTTTTTTCATTTTGTTCGCAACTATTCCCATGTCAAGTAGTAGCCATAATTGATAACATGCGGTTCTGTCGCATTCGTGTAAACGCTGCTTATAAGGTGTGTCGCTATGCGCACGTCATCTGTCTTTGACGTGTTTGTGCACTTGTGAGCATTGCCGTGCGAGCTGCCACGAGCGAGGAATTGTGCGGTTGTCATACCGTCGCTTCGGGACTGGCTCGGTGACTTCTGGGCTACTGTAATGGCTAATATGCCGCAAAACACGGGTTAGACTCCTTCCACTGTGGAACGCTTTCTTCTATTCATGAGACCTGAAACCAAGGCAGGTTTGAAACGAGGCATGCTGTTTTTGCTGTCGCCTTGTGCTTTTCTCTCGTTCCTCCCAAGTAGATACTGCAAGCTGTCAACCACCCTCGACACGGCGCGCAAGACAGCAATGGAGAATCAGAAGGAAAAGGCAAAGGAAGCTCCTCTAATAATGCGCCACAATCGTTTCAGCTGCCGAATGCACTACATAAGAGGGACCAGAAGACGCGCAGCTGAATTTTCTAGGAATTTGGGCAATAAGGTGAAAACTCTAAAGACACTTTTCTTGATTCTAATTGCAGCGCCTGCGATGGTCACCTAATGATTGAGAAAGCTGACGCAACATCTAGAAATGAGCGCTAAATTGTACTCGAGATCTGTCGCAGTATTGAGAAATGAGCTTGTGTTCCTCAAATAAATTTAGTTTATACTTTAGTTTAAAATTTTTTGTCATTGGCAGTTCTGAAATGCACACAATGCAAATAAATTTTCCATAAGTTTGTTCTATTGAAGTTTCCATTAGAGTTTGTAGAAATAGGGCTTGTGTGTGCACCTTTTTTATCGACATTAGTTTCAGGGCTTCAATTCCTTATTTTGTCATGCACCAAGAAATACAAGCTTCTTTTCCGTGGTATAATTATGAATTGCTTAGTAATAAGTAATTAAGGGAGTCAACATTCATACCTTAGGTTGCTCACAAACGCGTTTAATTTACGAGCGGATTAGATTTATCGGTTATTTTAGTTATGAAACGTTACTTCATATGAGTAGGGCCTACACACAATAAGTAAAGCAGTAACGTGTAGCATGCAACAAGCTTAACGGAACGATGGCGTCTGATGTTTCAACTTCAACACTTAGTTTGCAAATGCACAATCGGTTGGAAGTAAACCAACTTTTTTTTAATGTCAGACTTATGTGTGTAAGTCGCACAAATTGTGTGTTCAACGTCAACATGAATAAGTTGTGAAGAAGCTTAGATACAGTACAAGAAGAAATACTGCAAAATCTTAAGCGCCGATCAATATCTGCGCCGCGGCACAGCTGCAGAACCAGCATCAAGAATGGCCGAGAGTGCGCTCACTGACCTAAACTTGGCATACGAAACTGACACGTATCCATGTTTATCTTTCACCGGTGGCCGCTTTCCATCGGCTAATAAATGTTAAACGTTATGGCTCGGCGCAGCACGCGCCTGTATCGGAAGCTTCTAGAACGTTATCCATGCTTCTTTCCGTTGCCTGTTTTCGCCGACGCTTATGTTATCTGATTGTATGACCGACGCGAATTGTCTAGAACTTTCTGGAAGACACGCGGGCATCAGGGATTAATCTGGAACCTTCAATGACTCAGGTATAAAAGCCGACGCGTTTCGCCGCTGAACAGATTTTCGACGATCGCCGACTGCGTTCGCCGCTATCGTTGTGCTTCAAGTGTAGCTTGCTTTTGTGGGCACAGGTTCGCCCAATAAAGAATCAATTTCGTAATGCTGTTTTACGACTGTTTTCTTCACTGTCACTACTACGTGACAATAGCATAGGGGAATAAGAAAACAGGGCAAAACACTGGACAAGCCGGTCCTGTCGTTACCTTTGCTTCTGTCCTTGTTTTTCTTATGCTGAAAACGGGGCCGCGTGTCGCTTTGCGCTGAGTTATGGCGAAGAAATCTTGATATTGTTTACTTATTGATATAGGAGATATTGATATACAAGCTTATTGACACACGAGAACGAAATGTGCGGCAGAATACCTTTAAGCTTACCTTCTGTGTGCTTAGCAACAGTTTCACTGAACTGAAATCCATCACCTCCATTTACGATAAACGCTGTGGTCACGATGCGGTACATCTTTTCCTTTCTGACTTCTTCGTACTCAGGCACGCTGCAGTTTGCACACAGGATCTTCAACGACACAACCCGATGCCCATTTGGAAAGTGAAAGTTGTAGACGACCCTCACGCCTAAAAATAAGAGAAATTAGCTTTTACTGGGTGCTTGTGTATTAGAATCGCATCAATTATTATTGCTTTCACACAAAAGGACAGTGAATTAGGCGTTTTAGCTGATATACTAGGACAAGAAATAACTATACAACACATGAGTTTTATCGTCGTACAAGAGATGAAGATAATTTTAATTCACAATATATGGGTCATTCCATTCTTCAGTGAGCATTATAGTGGCCAGGCGAAAAAAGAACTTGTAACCGGCGGAGAATTGCTACAGCAAACTTATGGAGACTAGGCAACAGATAACAATTTGTTTCTTCATCAGTGCTACGTTTAGGGGCAGCTCACGAGAAACCAAAGAGTCCAAGTGGCCTCGAGATTTCTTGGTGTATTACAGTGGCTTTCGGAAGCACATATGTGCTAAACCTTCGTCACTGTAGAATTAAATTATCATGTTTTCGTGACTTCATTTAGAATAAAATATTATATACTGCCTTAATTGGGTAACTAATGTTTCTGGCGACGAAGTGTGTTCGTTTTGCTACAGCACGTAGGCGCCTATTATGCATAACGTTTTCATCACGCGCGGTGCAATATTCGCGTTCTCGATCATGTGATATATTATAAAGGACTTTCAAACGTATACAAACAATAACAAATTTATACGTTGCCAGGTTCACACAGGAAAGCATTAGAGAGTAAATATATTTAAAGGGGCCCTGAACCACCCCTCGTGCTTTGTGAAGCGACATAGTCCGCGGGTAGCATACGCTGCAGTGAACATCTCAGCCAAGTTTTGCTATCGTACGCGGTGCGTGCAGCGCGCAAGCGACGCGCGAAGTCTCCTTTCTCTCAAACGCCCTTGTTTCAACAGAGCCATGATTCTCACTCTCTTCTGTGTGCTTTATCGCGCAATAAAGCGCATTCCAATACGCGGCTGCTATTGGTTGCTGCGGTCGGTTACACCACGGCCGCCGCGTGGTGTCGCCACGAGTCCATTGGCTAAGAGCGCTGCAGCTCTCTGAGGACAACCACGTTTGGCTTAAGTTTAGCGCGGCGTAGGCACCAACATCTGAAATTTGAACTGCGCGCCACGGTGACGTTTTGAAGGCGGAACGTTGTGGACCCACCCCACTCCACTGAAGCCTTCGCAGTAAGGCATTGAAGAAGGAAGGGGGAGCACAGCTGAGGCTGTGTTTGATTGCCAATAACTCCGCTTTAGCTGAACGCGTTGAAGTACTTTTTGCGGCAAAGTATTTCTGAAATAGCCTATTTTCACCTCAAATCTGTTTCTCCACTTCGATAAAAAGTGGTTCAGGGCCCCCTTTAATTTTCAAATCTCGGCCTTACTGAATCGTCTAGGATCTACGGAGTGCAATATGCTTACTGAGAAACCTTTCAAGATCTTGTTAATTGACAATGAAATCGAATATAACTGGCTATTTTCACTTCGTATTACATATTTAATTCGTACTGTAATTACTACATTGTTAATTTTTATTGCTTGCTACCAGTGATATTTTATATAAGTTATTCATGCTGTTGAAAGATGTAACATCCGTACAATCTTAATTAGCATCGATTTCGCCCTGGTTATCATGTTGAAAATTTGTGATGTATTTTTATGTTTGTATTGAGTGTATGTAATATAATGACAATATCTCGCACGTCACGAAGCAGCGATTAATTTCAATCTTACTGTTTATTTATCACGTAATCTGTTAGTTGACAATGAGGTCTTTGTTACAATATCTTAAAATGACGTTGTTGTATTTACTTTTGTGCTACATGTAAGCTTTCGCTGTTGCCAAACACTTTCAAAGGAGCAGCTGCCTCTGTGAGGCCTCGATACCTTTTGCTCCTGTCCCCGTTTCTGTAAAGATAGATACGAAATAACTAAAGACTTTCTAGGCGTTCTATATTTGACGTAGAAGATAGTTCGAACTAAAAGCAATGAGGACTCAGCCATACGTATGCTTCTAAGTATCTGCATGTTCGAAGCGTTCGATTAGAGTGATGACAGAAGACAGTCTCAAGTAGGCACAGATGACACTATTTATTGGCAGTGGTTTGGCCGAAAGAAACAACCCATTTTATCTAATCTCAAAGGATCAGTTAACTCCAGGTCTTCAATAAGCGCACAACTTATACTTTCAGGAATGTTTTTAGGCAACTTATGGAAACCGATATACGCAGGTGGAACGCTGTCTCAGTTCATCCTAATGGGAAATATGAACATCTAGTACGCAGTATTTAGGTCCGCAAATGCTGCATCTACACTCAACAGACCAACGAGAAAGTTATTGTGAATGTCCTAGTAGTTACCATAGTGTTGCCATTTTATATGTCCCTTTCGGAATATATATGATTGGTTGGAATAGGCTTCTCCTAAACTTGCCAATTTCGCTGCATGAAACAGGCTATTTACAATAAATATACGAAAAATTACACCATTGATTGGATCTTACCAAAGACTGAGGCAAGCTCTGAGGCGAGCACTGACAAAGTACTGCCGTTCTGGATGCTTCGGCGATGCTTGATGCGAATGCTATAATTTTTTGCGAGTATCTCATCAGCGTTATTTTTAAATCACAACAAGTTTCCCAGATCCAATCTGACGATGAGCGTCGACTGTAGTGCGTTAAGCATTGAAGCAATCTAGCAGCACAACGTTTTGCAACGTCGAAACGCGTTATCTATGAGGTGTGTACTGTAGTGAGACTCTCCTATCGCGCGGCGCTATGAGCAGTCTGTGTCATAGGCGGCGCTGCAAATTCTGCGCGTGCAGTCCGAAATGAATGGCGAGTTGGTACATGCTAACGCTGAGAAACGCGTCATGCGGCAGCTGGGCTCCACTCTCACAATTCTTTCCGAACACGCTACGCCGTCTAGTGGCGCGGCCGAGAAATCCATCCATGCGTTGCCTCCGAGACGAGATGCCGGGCGTGCCGGTGCGTTCAAACACTGAAAATTGTTGTCTCGTTAGCCGCACACCCAGTGGCATAAACTTAATGACCCAGGTTGACGAGGGGCCATTTAAGGGTGGCACATCCTCAGTGTACCCATGGCGCAGCACTCTAGAGCTCTGCCGTGAAGACGCTCCAAAGCGGAGAATGCCCAGCGTACTTATGGCGTAGCTTGGTAAAGTGTCGGTCTGCTATCATTGAGGGACCCGTGTGAAGTGTTTCATTCCGCTGAGCACCGGAAAAATGTACAGCATTTTATTTGTAACTGTAGAGAGACACACAACCAGTGGCACAAAGCTAGTTATCCAAGTTGGCGTCAACGACGCTCATTCAAAAGCAGCACAGACCGAGTGGCCGATACCGAGTGCTCCCAGTCAACGTCAAAGGGATTCATTGAAGGGTGATACATTTCCAGCCGCCCATCCCGTGTGCCTCATGATGGCGTCAGAGATGTTCCTTAAAGAGCGACACATGGGTACAGTCAACAGCAAAAGTTTTCGGGCCATGCGAGCCCGTACAAAACTGCCTCTTCGCGCCATCTAGCGGTCTGACACCTGCCGTCGAAAGCAGTGTTAGGCCGGAAATAAGGCCCCTTGTTTTTAGCCAGCCGCTTGGCGCGTGCTCGCGTGGTCCGTGAACTTTTGCGGTCGACTGTACACCTTGTCATATACATAGTGACTGACGTTGGTTCGACGGTAGGCGGAGAAACCCTCCCTCAGCACAGCATGCCGAAGTACTCTCAATTCGGTCATGATCTACCCAGTTGGCGGGAAAAGAGTTTTAGGTATAGATAAACAGATAGACAGTCGGGCCCCAGAAAGTGTCGGAAGTACCATAAGAATGCCGATCGCAATAATACTTACCTGATACTTGAAGAAATCTTCCATTCAAGTCAGGGTGCCAAGTGAAGTTACTAACACCGTGCTCAAACATTTCCAACAAATGTTGTCCCGTGATATTCAGGAGGACCAGCTCATTGTCGTATGGCATGGCACTCACAAGGTCGCCCAGTACGACGTTTGCTATAAAAAATGTATCGCAATAAAGAATAATTTCAAAAAGTTCGTGATCGTAAATCTGAATGCTATTTTGAACACCGAATATAATGATTTCAAAGTCAGGAAATTTGGTGTCCGTTCATACTTGACTATTTGCCTTGTTTTTTATGCCGAAAGACTTACTTATATGTCTCATTGTGAGGTTTCCGTTTCAAGGCAGTTTCAAAACCGCGTCGTCGACATGAAATGGGCTTCACAGCATAAGAGGCCATAATCCGCACAAAACGGCAATTAAGGGTGGAAGAATGATTAAGCAAGGCAATTGCAACTGAGAGGTGAATGAGATGAATTAAGAGTGAACTGATGATAAATTAAAGGCATTTAGTTGGGTGATACAAGTCAAACGAAAGGTAATGATGAGATAGAGTGATAGTTTGGGGAACGTCACAGCCTGTAACTTTACATAAATTGTGACTTGCAGAAGCTATGTAACGGCCTCTGAGTATTATACCTCAAATAGACAACTGCCTAGTTGTATGGTGGTTATGAATATTTGTATACATGCTGATTTAGATAAAAATGTTATGATGCCTTGTTTTACAGCGGAGCTGTTAAAGTGGAGCTTGGGCCTTTCACAGCGATGTTCGCAGCATAGCCAAGTCGGGAGAGGGTCAAGTGTTTAGCGAGAGGGAAAGCTCTCGATATGGAAGAGACTGTGGTCAGGGAGAGGAGGGATGTCAGTGGGGAGGAGGACCGGCAGCACAGGCGGCAGGGCGGGGTTGAGCGGAAGTGGAGCCAATAAACAGCCGCGCCGAGCTCACTTGGTATGATGCTAGTAATGACGTCAGCGCTCTCTAGTAACAGTCGCGCTCTCACACCGACAGGCCTCTTTCTCGCCCTGGACTTTCTCGATTTAGCGCATTGGCGTAACCAACCACTCCTGACGAAGATACCGCTCGATTGGAACGCCGTAGAGACGCGGTTGAAGTTGATGAAAGCTTAGGAGAAGAATAGCAAGGCGAAGACTTTGCAGATAGCGAGTGTACCACTGAATATAGAGAAGTAGTTGAATATAGTGAGCACAGTGAAATGGCAACTGGTGAAACTGGGGTACTCGTGAAGGCAATCGATAAAAGAATAGTTTCAAGACTTGACATTGCTTTAATTGTCTCTCTTTGCATTAACATGTATATGCGGCTTACATGACATAAAAAGTAGGCGTGAATTTGGCCAAGCAATAGTGATAGTCAAGCAATAGCTACGAGATACCCTAGCAATAGTGATAGCCAAGCAAAACGATAGCCAAGGAATGCTGAACTCCATTAAACCTTGGTTAGCTTTGATCCTGCTTTGCTAAACCACGCTCTTCTTCACCTACCTTTGCATAACTTTGCTGAGACTTCCCCTCAACTTCGCTGGTGACTGGTGTTTGCGATAGCAAAACCACGCCTAATTCTTTTATTGATGTGTATGTTTGTGGTCTTCCGTGCATTAGAAACAAAGTTGCGCATTACCTCAATGGTAGCCTATATTTGTCTACAAGTTCTCCAAGTGGTTGCCCGAAAATAACGCTATACAAAAAAAGAAAGGGAAATCACACGGAATATTTAATACTCCTCCTTTTGTCATGTGATGTTTTGGCGCTGCCTTTGCTATAACGACAGGTGGTTAGCGCCTGGCGCTACCAAGTTTACTACATTGCCAGTGGCATGAGTTTAACGCCCTGTAGCACCGTTTGGCAAGCGTTTGTTGTCTGTTGTGAGGGTGAGAGAGGAGCAATCGGCAGTGACAACTGCGCAGAAGAACTTTCATGGGGCTTTGACTCATCACACAATGTTCTTCGTTACACGCACGGCGTTTGTTTGTGTTCTACTCAAGTGCCACGATGCCACCATCTATCAGCAACGTCACAGTGTTGGTTCTCTGCCATACTCATTAAAAACTGCTCCCATACTTTGCGCAACCACACAAGGGCTATTTATCAAATTATCTGCTCCTCTTTCAGAAGTTGTCTTGCTTTACATCAGCACAATAGACAGTTTTAGTTTAGCGTGGTTACCGGAATAGCGGGCGTACCGGAAAAGCGGTATCGTAATGCGCACGTGCAGAACGCTAGACGACCCGGACCGTTTACCGTGCGCACGCTATTTCTCAAAGTTAACGTTACCGTGTTAGCGTGGTTTACGTAGTTTACGTAAAACATGGCGGCGGTCCCGGTCGCCTGCTTCGAACTGAATTCACTTCGTTCGTAGCAAATGATTGAGTAAACGGCTTTTGCATAGTCTCATGCCGCTTCGACGAGAGAGTGTTATGGATAATCTTGAGGAATTTTCGAGATCGCTTCTCATTTCGAACGCGCCTAAGATTAACGAGAGAAATTTGGATGGATGGATGTATGGATGGAAGGATCGATGGTATGAGCGTCCCCTTTGAAACGGGGTGGTGGGTTGCGCCACTAAGCTCTTATTATTTTGCCTAATGTCCTACCTTTATTTTTGAGAAACACACAAATACGAAGAATTCCAGGCATCAACATTTTTGAACCTTTACTGGGAACTCTGTTTCCGTACGTCTCCGTTGTTTGTGGTCTTCCTACTTTTCTGCCACCAAACCTCCAACCGCCTCTTACTAATTGCTACAGCTGACATGTTTACTTTGACCGTGCTACCCCTGAACCCAAGGACTTCAAGGAGGTCAGAGGGGCCTACACTTGCAGCTGGGTAGATTTCTGATGATGATGATGATGATGATGATGATGATGATGATGTGGCTTTCCCCTTTGTATCGGGGGGGGGGGGGGCGCAAGTTTTGAACCCTAGCTCTCCGATATGAGAGCGCCACCTGTCGGTAAAGTCGGGAGATAGGCGCGACGACTGGCATATGGCCTCTGAGATGGGAACATTTCGGAGGCTATGGTAGACGGCTTGTACTGCTTGTCCGTTTCGCTGCCGATCGGCGGACATGGGAAGTGATGGTCACTGCGACATTAAATGAGAACGGATGAAAAAAAATACACTGGCGCAGGTTTGAACTAATGTTTAAATTTGTATGCGTAAATGCAAGAACTTTCGCTTAGAAATCGCACATATTGCCTATATCTAGCATGCGCAGTTCACAGCTGCTGCTGCAATTAGTGCCAAGATGACTTTATTTAGACGTACCTTTTCTGTGCCGAAATTCCCATTGGCAGCTTCGCGATGCCCCAGAATAAACAGGCAATTAACAGGAGAGTAAGCGCTGCGGACCGCCAGTGCGCAGTAGGGTGCACCATAACTTTAAGCAACGTTAATCTGTGGGTGAGTTAGGCTTAGTCATGGCGCACTGTATAATTTAAGCACGATTTTAATCACCTACACAGGCATCAAGAAACGTAGGTATAGGTACGAGCACAAGCGAAATTGCAAAACTTGATGGGCAGCCTTGGGTGAACCATTCCCAACAATCAATGACTTGAAGTAATAAACAACTCGCATGCTATCTTATTTGGTCAAGAGTAAGCACTGCTATGTTTAGTTAGTGGACGCAGTGAAATAAAAATGTGGGCGAGGTGTTTTTCATGGCAAACATTCACGCGAACGCGCGACTGCCCTTCCAAGCGGTGCCCTTCTACTCAAGGCGGCGCCTCTGGTGGCAGCTTTTGTCCCTATATGAAACTTCAGCGGGAGTTTCATGACCAGAAGAAAGTATTGAAGGACCCTGGTAATACTTACATTTCTGTGTGATTGAGCTCTTCACGCTGCCTCCATTGATGATAGCGGCGTTGATAATAGACCAGGCTCCAGGCACAGGGCTGTTCCTGTTCGCGTAGTAGTCTAGGAAAGCATCGGCCATAAGGTTCGCTGAATTGCATTCTTTGTAACGACAAAGTTTTCCGTCTGCCTCCAAGAGTACTTTTGTGGAGCCCACAGTTTTTTGCACTGCTGCCTGAACTCTTTCTTTGTATGGCTTCAACTTGTCCAGAATTTCCTGATCTAGAAAAAAAAGAAAGCGAGTTACATCGCATTACATTTCCTATCGATATATTGTGCTTGAAATCTCCGCTTTCATAACCTGTTTAATAAAAACAAATCTGTATCTCTGCGGTTTACCGGTGGTTCAAAAAAATTTTTAGGTGGTTACTTTGCATTAGACAGTAATGATGTATTTTTAGTATGACTGAAACACGGTGACTTGCGGTGGATTTGCCAGGATATGATTTCTATGGCAAACAATATGATTGATTCGCCTGCTTTGAGGCCCAAAGTAGCGCATCTGTGCGTTTTATTGCCTCGTCAAATAATTGCGGCGGATAATTTTTCTAGACCACAGTGTTTCTAGGGGTTAAACTATTTTCTTGAAAGCATGATTGTTCCGAACAAACTTGTTCAGCGTAAGGCCTGACTGCATGGGATGCTGCACTTGCAACGTTTAACGTGGCTGCTATCGAAATGCAAATATTGTGTTATATATTCGCAACGAACACAAGACTTATTCTTGTCTGATGGGAGGGTGGCGAGTGCGACAGCACGAAAGTTCGAGCGGCCGTCATATGGCCGCTTCGATTTTTGTTAGATAATGATTCTACTGCATGATAAATTCTGCATGCATCGTAAATGCCGCAGCTCATATTTTAACGAAAAGACTAAGAAAGGCGTCGATTTGCGATGCGATAAGCTGCAATAAGTAAAGCAACATAGCTGAGTTTCTGTCACCCGAGAGACGCGTCGGACCTAATCTGGCAACAGCCCATTGTCGCCTGCGCGTGCTCCGGTGCGTGCAGCACTTTCCACGTTCTGGGTACTTGTGTTTTTTCTCTGGTGCCGCGAGCAGCGCCGGCGCTGATGACTGCCTTCGTTCTCTCCTGCAGGTGCCAGAGAATGCGGCGCGAGAGGAGGCCTGTCTCGAGTGCGGCGAGCGTTTCCTTTCTTCCCCCCCCCCCCCCCCCCCCGGTTCCTTCCTCTCCATCTGTACGTATAGAAAAGCCACCGACCACCAAGAAACCATGGTACGGTAGCCAAAGAAAGCTACTCGCTTTAATAATGCGAGTGTGCCAACACACCTTGTCGGAATACGCAGACATGTGCCGAAACGGTTTAAGCGCATAAAGAGCCTTCCAAGGTTTCTGCGTGTATTTTCAAGGTCATAGCTGAAGAATTACTCTTATTTTTTCAAGCGAGAACATTACTTGCCTCATTGTGCGAAGCCGTCCTCACCAGAAAGCCGTGGCAGAAAAACGGCACACAATAACGTCATCTTATCTAACTAAAGAAAAAGTGGCCATGGTTAGGTTTCGACCACGAGTACTGCTGCTGCTCTGTAGCCGAGGGCGCCAAGCACTGCGTGACCATTCAATTGCGCCACCATTGCAACAGGGGACAGGGATCTTCGAGGCTGTGTACGTGGTTGGGCGATTCACTAGATGGCGCAGGGCAAGCGCATGGCGGTTGGGGCAGCTTGCCTCGTCGCATGCGTCAACGTTCGTTCTCTGCCGAAACACATCGACCACGTGGCGTATGATGTGTACGTCAGCAGAGACGCCATACCTTGTCTCACGGAGACATGGAAGAGGCCGGATGACAAAAGACAGATCAGGGAATACTCGTTCGTGTGCGCCGCTCAGCGACCCGAGAACGTCACCATATACGCCTAGCCAGGACTTCAACTACGACCCGTCCAGCTCGGAGACTGCTTCGGTGCACACGGAGATTTGTGCGCTGTGCAGTTCGTTGAAACGAGACTCGTGGTTGCGTGCCTATACAAGGAGCCACATGTCTCAAACGGACGCGGCAGCGCTCACGTACAGGAACCGGCCTTCGGCTCTACGCTGAGGCACGTCCATGCTCGTCGTGGGAGACTTCGATCCCGACGCACGTTCAACGCGGCAGCACGAAACTCAGCAACGTTTCGCCGCAGCACTTAACTCACCGGCATAATTCAGCGACAAGTAATGCCCTCGTGTTTAGACACCATAAGAACTGGCTTAGATGCTCCGTTTGTTTATTGATGATACATTGCATTCTCTTGCAAATGAAACAGAAATTACTCACACAACGTCAAATAAGGTGTCTTACTTTCTGGGCTCGTTTAGTTTGTTTGTAACCCTGCACGCCCATTCCGAAGAGACAAATCTGATGCCTTATGCGCTACTCTGAAGTCTACCGCACATTGGTGAGCATGACGCACAACCTTCGCAAGCGTTGTATCACTCTGATGTAAGCTGTAAATTTTTATATCGAATAGGTCCAATTTAGGTGGTCTAACTCACGCACTTTACAGAACTGTACTATTAGTGTTCGGTGCAGAGTTGCGTACTTGAAATTTCGTGCTTCAAACTTTTTTGACGCTTACTAATCTTTGGATACGTTTGTGAAAGGCTGCATGCCCACAATCAAAATTTTGCTTGTCGCTTTTACTAGAGATGATCTTTTTTCTTCTAATGTAACACATTTATTTATTCGGTCATGCTGTTCTCTAATAAAAAAATTTTTAAAAACATTTCTGCGTTTTACATGTGTTTTATTAGGGAAATTGTAGTTGGCCCGGAGCTAAAGCTTTTCCAAAGCTGAAGTATCACTAAGCGAAAGCAATAGTTTACATTATGTTTGCTCGAATTACGGTGGACCTAACAGTAAGGGCGAATTCGGCTCCAGACAGGGCATGTGCGAGCCACCATGTGTATAACGGCGTGTATGTTTCATTTGTGTCTCCTCGTTTGCTTGTCCGTAACGCGCTGCGTTACCAATGCCACCATGTTGTTTAAAAGTTACGTGGTTTTACGTACCAAAACCACCACCTGATTATGAGGCACGCCGTATTGGGTGACTCTGGATTAATTGGACCACGGGGGTTTCTTTAACCTGCGCCTAAATATAAGCACACGGGTGTTTTCTGCATTTTGCCCCACCACGCACATCATAAAACTGAAGTACGAAAGGAGCTACCGATGTATACATTTTGTGCTTAATTTGTAATCTTATTTACGAATTCTCGCAATACTTCAATAAAGTGGCATATGAACGAAAAGGGAACTTTTAAGATTCAACGGAATTTATGTTTCGCTGCTTAATGACAGCAATGTCGCTGAAATTGCGTCAATAGGGCACAGAAGTTAGGAAAGTGATGTAAGCTCGTTGGTTACGCTGGGGTATGATGGTACAGTGGTGTTCACTGGATACCTGAGAAAAAATAATTTTGCGCTTTCCACGCAGTAAAACAACTAAATCTTAGTTGTAATTTGCTAAGAGCAGCAGAACCGCTATTTCTCCTCAATGCGGTGCTCTTTTGTTCATTGCAGCTATTGTTTACTTCAACCTTACAACTTTATTCTCGGGATGTAACCGTACACGTTGTTGCCGTAACAGTAGCTCTCCACCTAAACTTCGCTGCGGAAATGAGCAAATTTTAGGTGAAGAATCGTTTTCTTTGCTCTGGTATGATTGATACCAGAGCTCGTTTTTGAGCATTCCTTTCTAATCTATAAGCGAATATATCCAAGCTTATACAGTTACTATCCTTACTACGTATAGCTCTTTAAAAATTTTCTATCGCAATTTATGCTTCGCCTTTCGGGCGAAACTGCGTTTTTTTGTTTCGTCTCATTGCTGCGATTACCTGCACCATTTTACCATAGAGCTCTTTCACTTCATTTTCCCCCTGCCATGGCGATTTGAGATACTCTATAGAAGTTCATTACTGACTAAATGGTATCGATAACCGGTGCGTAGGCCTCCTGCCATCTGCGTGCATTGCTCACTTTTTCCCTCTTTTCCCCTTTCTCTCCTCATTCTTTTAACCTTACTTTATGACATCAAATCTGACGCTCCTCTGGTTGACCTCCCTACTTTTACTCTCCTTGCTTGCTTTCTCCCTCTATCTCTACTTTCCTGTCACTTTACCTCCCCTCTCCTCTCTTCCCAGCGCAGGGTAGCAAACCGGATCTTCCCATCTGGCTAACCTCCCTGCCTTTCCTCTTCCGCGCTCTCTTGTCAATGATCCTTGATTTCATTCTTTTAATAACTTTCACTGCACTTTACATTTGTACAGATTCTCGTAGGAACTTTATGGCTTTGCCTCTGTTTTCTAAATTGTATTCTTCAGGCCCTGACATATTTTTTGACACTTTTATGTTATTTCGGTTGCATTTTTTCACATTACTGATATTTTACTATCGCAGGCTTCCTGTGGGATAACTATATTATAAGGGGGTTTATTTACAAAGCAGCTAGGGTTACGCAGCAGCCTTGGCTCAAGAACGTCGGTCGCTGTCTCGCGCTTTCCGGGCTGCCGGACGTTCTCTGGCAATGGTTTCCCAATACAATATTGATATTTTAGCACCATTTCTCCTCCTTCGTATGGCCGACCCACCGTGGTTCCTTAGTGGCTATGGTGTTGGGCTGCCAAGCACGAGGTCGCGGGATCGAATCCCGGCCACGGCGGCCGCATTGCGAAAACACCCGTGTACTTAGATTAAGGTGCACGTTAAAGATCCCCAGTTGGTCCAAATTTCCGGAGTCCCCCACTACGACATGCCTCATAATCAGAGCGTGGTTTTGGCACATAAAACTACATTAATTAATTAAAACATCAATATAGTTCACTCGCAGGAGGCCTGCGATATCAAAATTTCAGTAATGTGAAAAAAAAAACATCTACGACGACTCCATTAACTCCTCCAAATATCTAGTAAACGCCGAATGAATAGGTGCATTAACGTCTATTTTAATGACAGCATCATTTCTGACGCAAGCGTCTTTAGAAGTGGGTTATCTTCATTTTTCTTGCGCAACCACTTCCTCTAAAGGCACCCGCCAGTCTGCACCTTCTTCGAGCCTGGAAGCGAGAAGTTCTCTACCTATGCATGATATTGCAACTGCAGGGATGTTCGGGTTTCGCCGTGCGCCGATGCGCTTCAATTATTTTTCTTTCAATGTTATTCTGCCGACGCTGACACCTATATTTTTATGTTATTTCGTCGTTGATGTTTTTTTTTTCACATTACTGAAATTTTGATATCGCAGACCTCCTGCGGGTGAACTATATTGATGTTTTAATTAATTTATGTAGTTTTACGTGCCAATACCACGATCTGATTATGAGGCATGTCGTAGTGGGGGACTCCGGAAATTTAGACCACCTGGGGTTCTTTAACGTGCACGTAAATCTAAGTACACGGGTGTTTTCGCATTTCGCCCCCATCGTAATGCGGCCGCCATGGCCGGGATTCGATCCCGCGACCTCGTGCTCAGAAGCCCAACACCATAGCCACTGAGCAACCACGGCGGGTGTATATTGATGTAATAACACGATTCCTTCGTACGGAGCAAAACAAGCTTACGCCCGCAGCCTGTCCAGCGCTCCTATTGACACTTCAACGCAACATGAACGCGAAGACGAGTACACATATGAAAACTGTAGATCACGCAAAATAGAGCTCGTAAGGTCCGCCGTGAGCTCACGCCCATTAAACTTGCATGACGGCATCCTGGTCTGGATAGACGTAATAGAGACCTCTGACATATCAATGTTACGGCACAAGTTGAAGTACCTTTCCGGCATCACTAAAATGGAAACGTCACCGGAAGCTAATACGGAAAAAGTGGCCACATTTTAACTGCGATTTGCAATCTAAGTACACGTCATGCACTTACAATATCTATCTATCTATCTATCTATCTATCTATCTATCTATCTATCTATCTATCTATCTATCTAAGGCCGCCTCTCATCGTTTTCCTCAACGCACACCAACTATGGGTTGCTAGCTAGCTTATTATCTAGTGGGTAGATCATTGGCCTGCTGTGCTGAGAGAACCGCATTCGAAACCAGCTGTTGGGCCAACTCGGCTCAAAGAGCACGGGATACTGTGTATGTGCCGCTCTTCAATGAACTTCTTTCGCACCAAATATTGTCACTTGGTATGCTTAGCTCTTCAATGAGACTCTTTGACAACAACTTGGGTGGCAGGGAATGTGCCACCGGGTATGTATATGCGCCGCTTCTCATCAGTGAATACTGCTGCGTTACTTGAAAGACACCGGACTCAGTGTCAAATTGTGACTCTGCATTGTGTTACGTAGGACGGAACGTTCACACTATGCAACACGAGAACGCCTTCGCGGACTTCATGACAGTGCCCACAGAAACAGTTCTGGTTTGTGTGCGTGTGTGATTTTCTTTTCTTTCCTTCCTTTTTTGTTTATTCTTTCTTTTCACTTATTTTGCTTCTCTCTCTCCTTTCGCATCACTTTACCCCTCCCCCAGTACAGGGTAGCCAACCGGAGATAACCTTTGGTTAACCTCCCTGTCTTTCCTTTACCTTTTACTCTCTCTCTCTCTCTCAGTGAATAAAAAGATATCAATATTTATAAGCTGTTGGGCCGAATCAAACTCGCCTCCCATATAAAATGCCACAATTCTGTCTTATTATTTATTCACACGCAAGCCACGCGCAGACTTCGTGGCAGCCGCGCTAGATGGGATAGCGTGTCTACAGGGCGAGATATGAAGTGACAGAGAGTAAAAGAGCCTTGAAAGAAGCGTTTTAAGTTTTAGCCCGACATGGGAACGAAAGAAGACGTAGCTAGAAGTGTCTTCCTTAAGAAGAGGTAGTAATACCCAGTATCGAAAAAATATTTAACTAGGTTCTATTAGAAGTGACCTCTAAATCTAGAAGACCTCGACAGAGGTCTTCTTATCAGAGAGAATTCGGGGTAGGATTTCTAGCCCATAAGGACATAGCGGGCAACATTGTTGAATTCTACAGCATTAATGAGAGGGTAGCAGTCGCTGTAATAAAACTGAATAGGAGGTATATGTTTCGTCGTTGATCTATGAATGACACGCACGGGCCAGTTCCTACCAGGGAAAAGACGCCTTGGTTTATTCAGTGCTCGTATTTAAAGTTAATAAGGGAAAGAGTGTTAAGAGTGCAGAGGAGAACAGAAGAGTACAGAGTGTGCGCGGCGATAAGGGCCGGCGTCGAGTGAATCGTGACAGGCTTTGATTACCATATCGATACATCTTCCATCCTTTGAATTAGTTTGAACAACAAAACAAAAACTTTTTTCATAACCGTAGTTGAATGAGCCGTGACCAGTCACGGGCGCTGAACGAAGTTCTCGCCGTACGCTAGCCGCTCCGGTCGCCTTCTGTTTCGAGTAGACCTAAGAGCCTGGGCTGGCGTGCTCGTATGGCCTTGTGGCAGCTGAGGGCGGACTGGTTCCTCCCCATCCACGTCGCCTGTTGGTAGTTGACGCTGGTCTGGTTCCTCGTTGTCAGACGTTTCATCGGACGCATCCTCCTCGGAACTACTAAACGGCTCTCTCGTTGCCAACAGATGCTGACGGTTACGTCGTATCACACTGCATGCCCTTTTCTGTCTTTACAACGTAGGACCTGGGCCGCATGCGGCTGATTACTCTTGCTTTGGTTGACCATGTGTCTCCCTGGACGCGGACAACTTGCCCTCTCTGCAACGGTGGAAGACGTGTTCCCATTGGCATATTGTGCTGATGCTTTTTCACCAGCTGGCGTGTTGCATCCTGGAAGTCGGGTATCGGGGTGCGCAGTCGTCTACCTTGAAGCAGCTCGCCTGGTGACTGGCCGTCTTCCAAGGGACTGGATCTGTAATTGAGTAATCCGAGCCAAAAATCATTCTTGCCTTCGTTGGTTTTCTTTAAAATTCTTTTGACGACTTGCACACCTTTTTCGGCTAAGCCGTTCGAGCGTGGAAATCTAGGGCTTGAAATGGTGTGCTTGAAGTCATATCTTCTTGCAAAATTTGAGAATTCCCTACTGGTGAATTGAGGCCCTCCGTCAGTACAAACTTCGATTGGAATGCCATACCTTGCGAACATCGCACTTAATTTATCAATGACTGTGGCAGACGACGTGTCACGCAGCAATTCTACTTCTGGAAAATTTGACAAAGCGTCATATGCGCAGAGATCGGAGCTCCCGGCATACTAAAACATGTCAACGCCGACTCTGTACCACGCGTGCTCTGGTATAGGACGAATCATAAGAGGCTCACTTTGTTGTTTGTAGGAGTTCGTTTTGCAAACTGCGCACGTGCTCACGACGTTTTCAATATCAGCATTCATGCCGGGCCAGAAAACTAAGAGCCGAGCGCGTGCCTTGCACTTGTTAAGCCCCAGGTGTCCGTCATGTATTCTGCGTAGTATCTCTGGACGCATAGTCTTTGGTATCACTACCTTGCATCCTTTAAACAGTATAGCGTTTACCACAGTTAATTCCTTGGAAAAGGCCTTGAGCTGTCCGTCTATCTGCCGGTTACTTCTTATGGATTCGATGACGCACTTTAATGAACTGTCTTTGTTCGTTTCTTCCAACAACCGGGCTTGACTGGCTTCGCTAACGAGTGACGAAACTACGCTTACGGCATGTACTTCCACGTCTTCGTTGTCCTCGTCCGTGCTGTCGACTGGAGCCCGAGACAGCATGTCTGCCAACACCAACTTTTTCCCTGGAATAAAAATTAGGTCAAAATCATATTTAAGCAAGCGAATAAAAAAAAAACGCTGCAGTCGGGGTGGCATTTCCCCTATCGCCTTCCGAGCGATTGCTATTAATGGACGGTGATCGGTTTCGAGAATGATCTTCCGTCCGTACACGAAGTGATGGAACCTTTCGCATCCAAATACTACAGCCATTGCTTCTTTCTCTATCTGCGAGTATCTTTCCTGTGTATCGGTTAGTACCCGCGAAGCGTACGCAACAGGTTTCCACGATTCCCCGTATCGTTGCAGTAAAGCTGACCCTATGCCCTTTTGTGAAGCGTCCGAGGTTATTTTAGTGTCTCGCTTGGGGTCGAACGGTGCCAACACAGGTTGCATGGTTAAGCATTTGCACAGATCATTCCATTCCTTGGCCTGGTTTTCACTCCATTCAAATACTGTGTCCTTCTTTAGCAGCTGGCGCATCAGTTGAGTTTTTTCAGCCAGCGCTGGCAGAAACTTTCCGAAGTAATTGACGACGCCTAGCATTCGCTGTACTCCTAGCCTATCGGTTGGTGCTGGCATGTCAAGCATCGATCTCACAGTATCGGGGTTTGGCTGGATGCCTTCTTCCGAAATCATGTCACCCAAAAACGAAATTTTCGGCACCCCTATTTCGCACTTTTCCGCGTTCAGTGTTAGACCAGAATTGCGTGCTGCTTCCAGGACAGCTTTCAGCCTTTCATCATGTTCTTTCCTTGTGGGCGCCCATATTAGAATATCGTCTACGTAAACGGGCACTCCTGGGATGGCGTCAAATATTTGGCTCATGGTTTTTTGGAAGACTTCGGAGGCTGAGGCGATTCCGAATGGCAGTCTCAAAAACCTATATCGCCCGAAAGGAGTCGAAAATGTACATATTTTAGATGTCTTGTCGTCGAGGGGTATCTGATGGAAGCCTGACTTAGCATCGAGTCGAGAAAAAATTTTCGCTCCCGCGATTTCAGCCTCGATGTCTTCTCGTCGCGGCATCTCGTAGTGCTCGCGCTTCAAGCATTCATTGATTTTCCTGGGGTCCATGCACACTCTTAGTTCGCCATTATGCTTCGTTACAATCACCAGGGGACTCACGCAGTCTGTCGGCTCCTCTGTTTTGGTGATGATGCCTGCCTGGAGCAGTCGGTTCAGTTCCTGTCGTAGTGGCTCTTGCAGGGACAGCGGCACGCGTCGGGCCATCTGGACGACAGGTACAGAGTCTTCCCGTAGCACCATCGTGTATGGACGCTGAAGGCGCCCCGTACCTGTGAAAACTTCGGGAAATTCTCTAAGCACTTGTTCGCGGTTGCATGCTGTTACCGCGCTCACTGATCGCTGGAAAAGCCCCAAGGCCTCACTGGCGTGGAGCCCTAGAATTGCTTGACGTCTCTGCTTCACCACGAAAAAATCGATGTCAGCGGACTTGTCGCCTATAGTGGCCTTTGTTGTCACGATTCCCAAGTGCTTGATAATCCCTCCGTCATACGCTCGTAGTACTGAGCTACTAAGCTTCATTCGCATTCTTGGTTGGAGGCGTTGATACATGCAGTATGGTAGAAGATTGGCTTGAGCACCCGTGTCCACCTTCAGCTAAACCACCTTGTTCGCTACTTGTGCTTGAACTACCCAGTCTTGTAAGTGGTTCACCCTGTTGGCTGAGATGTCGAGAATGTCGAAGTCTTCGCTGCTCTTGACTTCCGCAACTTGCTTGTTGCTGTTGCATTTAACGGCAAAGTGATTTTTACCACCACATCGCCGACAGGTGCGCCCAAATGCCGGGCAGTTCCGAGCCGCGTGTCGTCGCCCACACACCTACTGCGTCACCTCTATTTGACGTTGCCCTTGCCGTGTCGACGCACCTGTCTTGTGTCATGGCGTCGCCGTCTGCTGTGTGAGGTTCGATGCTAGGCATCACTTTCAATGCGTAGACAGATTTGCTCTGTCCCAGAGCTCGTTTCGTGCGGTAGACAACTCAGCTGCCTTGCACACTTGCTCAGCTTTCGTCAACGTCAGCTTGTTGTCGCGCAGCAGCTTCTCGCGTACTTTGCCATTGTTTGTTCCGAACACAATCTGATCCCTTATCATCGACTCAGCCAGGGTGCCGAAATTGCAAGACTGTGCTAGCCTCCTTAGATCTCTGATGAACTGCTCTGCTAGCTCACCTTGGGCTTGTATTCGCTGGCGAAAAACGTAACGTTCATGCACCTCATTTAGCTGTGATGCGCAGTACTCGTCGAACTTTCTTATGACGGTGTCATAGTCCTGTTTGCTTTCGCCCTCACCGAAGTCAAAGTTGTTGAATACTTCCAAACCGTCGTCGCCGACCACGCTTAGGAGGAGAGCTGTCTTCGTGGGTCCTGTATACGTTTTCCCTTGTGGCGTTGCCGCAGATACGAACAGCTCAAACTTCTCTTTGAACAGGCACCAGTTCCTACTGGTGTCACCCCCTAGGCGAAGTTGTCCTGGCGGCTTCAGAAATTCCATGACAGGTCTTGTGTGGCTGGTAGTGGTTGTTCGCGGATGTTCCTTTAGTTAGCAGCGGCTGGCTCGCGTAACCACTTCTGACACCATGTTTCGTCGTTGATCTATGAATGACACGCACGGGCCAGTTCCTACCAGGGAAAAGACGCCTTGATTTATTCAGTGCTCGTATTTAAAGTTAATAAGGGAAAGAGTGTTAAGAGTGCAGAGGAGAACAGAAGAGTACTGAGTGAGCGCGGCGATAAGGGCGAGCGTCGAGTGAATCGTGACAGGCTTTGATTACCATATCGATACAGTATAGAATGAAGGTAGTACAAACAAGAGCACAGTACGGGCCGATTTTTTGAACCCGGGCCCAGCCCGGGCCGGCTTTTACGTTAGGCTGCCCGCCCGAGCCCGACCAAAAGTTTTATGGAGAGACACGGGCCCGGCCCGGGCCCGGAAATAATCCACGTTGCCCGCCCGGCCCGGCCCGCCAGCCCTTTACCTTAGGCCCGAGCCTGGCCTGAGCCCGGCTCGAGACCAAAAAAAGACATGTTTTTCAAGTCGAGACGCGTCACGATAACTTGCTGCACGTTACGTGCACACCATCAGAAAGCCCGAGCCCGGCCCGGGCCCGCGTCAGAAAAACCAAGCCCAGCCCAAGCCCGCGTTAGAAAGCATATGCCATGCCAGGGCTTTCGGGTAAGCCCGAACCCGTGCAGTGCTCTAGTACAAACCTACGCCCCAACCTCCACTCATGATGTTGAAGACATAAAGCAAGAAGAAGTAATGCACGGAAAGGAATAGGCTCCGAATAATGAATGCCTTCTTCAGGAAGCGCAGCAACAGGAAGTGGACCTGGAAAAGCCCTAACGGAGAAACAAAGAATGAAATAGATTTCATATTCTCTGCCGATCCCAGCATAGTGCAGGATGTAGAAGTGTTAGGTAGGGTAAAGTGCAGTGACCGTAGGCTAGTGCGGTCTAGGATTTCTCTTATTTTGAAGACAGAAGCGATAAAATGAGTCAAGAAGAAACAGACCAACCTAGACGCAAAACGAGTAAAAGCAGATCAATCCAGGCCAGTGCTCACCAACAAATATGGGCTTTAGAACAGAAAGATGAACACAGCATCACATATTGATACGCTCCTTCAAAGGGGGGCTGAGGACGTTTATTGAGAGCAGCTGGGCTCTGGAGAAAATGGCGGCGAGAGCTAATTATCGAGCGGGGTGCACGCGCACTTGCTTCTTCTTGTGCTTCTGCTCAAGAAGTGGTGTGGGAAAAGGAAAAAACAACAACAAAAAACAAAAAAAAAGAAAACACGCTCAATGAAGATGCTCGCGCACAGAACACAGTGATAGCTACAGCAGCGTAGCTAAAAACAATTCTGTACCTCTTGAAACAAAGACGTAAGTGCATGAGGTGCAAATGGGAGCGTAAAAATCACGAACGCGCAACGTAGGGCTTCATGCGTACGATGAACGACGTCAGGGCTAGGTGGTTGTCTACGCCGTGTTTGCGCCGCACTGTCTGGAACGACTTCATAGTTCACGTCACTAATGCGGCGCAGCATTTTGTATGGGCCAAAATACCGGCAGAGCAACTTTTCACAAAGGCCACGGCGGCGAACAGGGGTCCACACCAACACTCGGTCTCCGGGACTGTAGCGCACTTGCCGGTGACGGATGTTATGGCGCCGTGCGTCTGCGCGTTGCTGCTCACCGATGTGCAGCCGCGCGAGCTGGCGAGCCTCCTCAGCGCGCTGAGCAAATTCTTCGGCGTCAGTAGTTAGGTGCTCGGCGTCGTGGCACGGAAGCATAGCGTCCAGCATCGTCTGTACTTCGCGGCCGTAGACGAGGCGAAATGGTGTGAAGCGCGTTGTTTCTTGTACGGCGGTATTATATGCGAAGGTGATATAAGGCAGGATACGATCCCATGTTTTGTGCTGGACGTCGATGTACATAGAGGTCATGTCTGTGATGGTCTTGTTTAATCGCCCCGTAAGGCCGTTGGACTGCGGATGGTAAGCGGTCGTTTTCCGATGCCTGGTGTTGCTTAGTTGAAAAATTTCATCCATGAACTGTGCCGCGAACGCCGTTCCACTGTCTGTGATTACAAGGAATGGGGCACCATGACGCAATACAATGTGACACACGAAGAACTGCGCTACCATAGAAGCCGTGGCTCGTGGGAGCGCCTCTGTCTCGGCATAGCGGGTTAAGTAGTCAGTGGCGACAATCGCCCCCTTGTTGCCGTCGGTTTACAGAGGAAAAGGCCCAAGAATGCCCAAGCCGAGAGAGAGAGAGAAAAAAAAGGTAAAGGAAAGACAGGGAGGTTAACCGGAGATTATCTCCGGTTGGCGACTCTGTACCGGGGCAGGGGACTAAGGGATTTGACAGGAAAGAGAGAGAGAAAAAATAAGTGTAAAAAAGGGGGAAAAAGGAAACAAAAGAAAATCACATACACACACAAAACAGAACCGTTTCTGTGGACACTGTCACGCAGTCTGCGAAGGCGTTCTAGTGTTGCAGTGTCAACGTCCCATCCTACGTCACACAGTGTAGAGTCACAATTTGTCACTGAGTCCGGTGTCTTCTAGTAACGCAGCAGTGCCTTCAGGACAGCTCGCGCTGTTGTTTGTGTAGGCCAGTTTCCAAGGATGTTGATTGGCGTTATTGGGCGTTTGTCTAGTTGATCTATTGCGGCTGAGAGAGCTGCTCTCTGCGGGTTAAAACGAGGGCACTCACAAAGGTGTGCGATTGTTTGGTTGCACCGGAAGAGCGTTCTAATCACAGTCGGTCAGATAGGCCGGTGGCTCGCAAGAAGCGCAGAAGCGCCTGCACGGCTTCCTTCTGTGGCGTTAAGTCCAGTCTTTGGTGGAGATTTTTTTTCTTCCGACAGAGGCCGGTTGTCCAATTGGTTGAACGCGTTGGTACGATAATGTCTCTGCGCACTGTACTGCGGGCTGTCGCACAAAATATGTACAATCGATTCTTCACTGCCGCAGTGGTCACAGGCTGCGCTGTCGGCCATTCCTATGCGGAACGCATAGGCGTTAGTAAACGCAACGCCCAACCATAATCTGCACAAAAGAGTTGCGTCTCCTCGGCGAAGCCTTGATGGTACTCGAAGGCTTAGGGTTGGGTCCAGAGAGTATAAGCGAGCATGCTTGAAGTGCGATTCATTCCATTGTGACCTTGTGCGTTGGCGAGCAAGCACGCGGAGCTTCCGTGCAGCGTCAGTCCTAGAAAGTGGTATGGGCCGTTGGTGATCTTTATGAGCTGTGCGGGCAGCTGGATCGGCACGGTCGTTTGCGATAATTCCACAGTGACTTGGAAGCCACTGAAAAGTTATTTCTTGCAATATCTCAGTCATATTGTGCATTGCCTCGGCAATCTCAAAGACCAGCTGCTCGTATGTACCGCGGCGTAAAGGAGATAATAGAGACTGCAGAGCCGCCTTTGAGTCGCAGAAAATTGTCCATTTGTGTGTGACTTGATCACTAATGAATTGGAGCGCGGCACAAAGCGCTGCGAGCTCTGCTGCCGTCGATGTTGTTACGTGAGACGTCTTGAATGTAATAGTTGTGCCGATCGTTGGTATCACAACTGCCACGGTAGTGCTGTTCGGCAGGACGGATCCGTCGGTGTATATTTGGGCAGAGTCTTGGTACTTCTCGTACAACAGAAATAAGGCGAGCTCTAGATGCCAGGTATTGTCAGGTTGATATTGGCTCAGTAAGGCACAACGGAGGAATCGAAGGTCTTACGGCAGGAGTGAAGCAAGTTGGTAATGATGCACCATGCGTGGCCATTGTTTGGCACAATGAGGTACGTGGTTTGTCTGCTGGCAGAGATGCCAGGTGGTGGTGGGGAGTCCAGGCAAGATGTCGTATATGTGTCCTTAATGCTTCAACCTCAATGTCAGTTTTGGCGAGGTGGTCAATTGCTATAGTCGGCCACTGTTGATGCACTCCGAGGCAGGCCTAGGCAAATGCGGAGCGCTTGGGCTTGAACACTTTGTATGGTGCGCAGACTCGTTTTGTTCACGTTAGTTAAGGCTGGCAAGCTGTACCGCAGGAAGCCGAGACACAAGACATTGTACAGTTGCAGCATAGCATTTCGGGACATTCCCCATGTCTTAGCAGTGAAGAACTTAAACAGGAGACAGATGCCTGTTAACCGCTTCTTCATGTATGAAACACGAGTACTCTATGACATGTCCCTTCAATTATAACGCCTAGCAACTTGTAAGGTCGAATATATGGTACTCTTTGGCCATTTATCAATACGCTGTAGTTCGCCATGGGCTTGCGTGTAAATGCCACAAGTGCGCATTTCTCACATGATATATCCAGACCTCGTTTCTGTAGGTAAATAGCAGTCTGAGATGCGGCTTTCCGGATCCTCGCTCGCAGTTCTAGGCGTGTTACTGCAGACGTCCAAACGCCGACTTGGTCGAATAGCTTATGGGTTGGTTCGATGGGTTGCAATAACCCGGCGGGCTTCAGGGGTGGTGACTTTCGTCGCTGACATTCACGGCAACCCTTACCATACTGTTTGAACGCTTGCCGAAAACCCGGGCCAGTAATACATCTCGCGCGCTCTAGCAAGCGTTCGTGAAGAGTCGAGGTGGCCACATGTTGGCTCGTCATGGCAAGCGAAAATAATATCGTCCCTAAAGTCTTTGGGAAGTACTAGAAGGTAGGCTCGGTCATTCGGGCGGGCGTTCTTCTTGTACAGCACATTGTCTCGTAGACAGAAGGACGTAAAGATGCAACATAGATGGCGTGGTATGGTTGTTTGACGGGCCTCTAAGTGGTCGATGAGAGGTCGAATTTCAGCGTCGTCACGCTGCCATCTGACCCAGTCCGATGTAGTGAAGGCGCCAAGGAAGCCGTCGTCGTCCTCTGACTGTTGATTGACAGATTCGGCGGTAGCACGCGACAACGTGTCAGCGTCTTCGTGCTCATTGCGGCGAGACTTATGAACTATCGGGACGTCAAATTCCTGTAGCTGCAAGCCCTACCGTGCCAGTCGACCGGAAGGATCATGTATGTTCGCCAACCAACATAGAGCATGGTGGTCTGTCACCACTTTGAAGGGACGGTCCGTAGAGATAAGGGCGAAACTTCGTGATTGCCCAGACGACCGCGAGACACTGTTTTTCTGTAGTAGAGTAGCTCGCCTCGGCACTGGACAGCGAGCGGCTAGCATAAGCTATTACTCTTTCAATGCCGTCTTGATGTTGGACGAGTACTGCGCCAAGGCCGATGTTGCTGGCGTCAGTATGCACATTGGTGTCAGCCTCTTCGTCGAAATGTGCCAGAACGGGTGCTGACTATATGCGTTGTCGCAGTTCAGCGAAGGCCGCCTATTGCTCATTCGTCCAGGCAAATGGCGCGTCATACCTGGTAAGGCGAGTCAGGTGCTCAGCAATCTTCGAGAAGTTGTCAATGAAGCGGCGATAATACGCACACAAGCCCAGGAAGCGTCGGACGGCAGGAGGAGGAAAAGCTGCTACAGCGGCAAGCTTGTCGGGATCGGGTCGAACTCCTTTGGCGCTTACGTCATGTCCGAGAAACTTGAGCTCTTCATAACCGAAGTGGCACTTTGGTGTTTAAGCATGAGATCAGCCGATCGGAGCGCTTCTAGCACATGCCGCAGATGAGGAAGTTGTTGCTCAAATGTTTCAGAAAAGACAACTACGTCGTTAAGATACACCAAGGCAAGTCTGCCACTTCAGTCCAATGAGGACAGTATCCATCATTTTCTGGAACGTTGCTGGGGCTGAACAGAAACCGAAAAGGAGCACTCGAAACTCGTTAAGGCCGTCGGGAGTCACAAAGGCAGTTTTCTCGCGGTCTCGTTTGTCTACCTCGATCTGCCATTATCCACTTTTCAAATCTAGTGACGAAAACTACTGGGCACGCCGCAGTCTATCTAACGAGTCATCGATAAGTGGCTGTGGGTACACGTCCTTTTCGGTTACGTTTTGAGCTTCCGGTAGTCGACGCAAAAGCGTAGCGTTCCGTCTTTCTTTTTGACAAGAAAGACCGGAGACGACCATGAGCTGTTGGAAGGTTCGATCACGCCGTCTTCAAGCATCTCTTGTACTTGCGTACGAATCGCTTCGCGTTGCTTTTCCGACACACGGAAGGGCTGCTGACGTATCGGGCGGTCGTCGTCGCATGTGATGATCCTGCGTCTTGTAACTGAAGTCTGGCGTATCTTAGACGAGCTTGCGAAGCATGCCCTGAATTCAAGCAAGAGCTCGTGCAGTGCTGCCTGTTTGCGTTTAGATAACACTCAATTAATGTCGACGTTGCCCAGTGACTTGTCAGCCATCCTCACTGGTTCAGGGGCGAAACATTCAGCAACGTGTTCTATTTCTTCGGCAAACGCGATCGAAGTACCGCGGAAGAGGTGTCGATGCTCGTTACTAAAGTTGGTGACTAGCAACTTAGATCGGCCATCACGAAACTATAGCACACTCCTGGCCGCACAAACTCCTTGCGTCAGTAGATGCGCTAATTTAGTTTCTGCGACCACGCCACCTTCACGCATTCCACCGCACATCACTTCGACTAGAAACACTGGCTCGTGGAGGAAGCGTACCACTTTCGGCGGAAACAGGAAGCGCGTCGTCACGTTGTTTGTCGTCGTTTGTGCCAATTGCTTGGCTGGCTGAGAAGGTGACCACACCTCCCCGTAATCAATAACAGCACCGTATTCCTGCAGGAAGTCAACTCCGAGAATGACGTCGCGGGAGCAACCGCGTAGGACAAGGCAACTCGCCACGAATGTCGATCCTCGAATCCGAACTCTTGTCGTGCAGGTACCAAGTGGAGTAACGACGTGACCGCCAGCCGTACGGATCTGCGAGCCTTGCCAAGGGGTAATTACTGTGTTAAGAAACGTCACCATCTTCCCTCTTATTATAGAATAGTCCGCTCCGGTATCCACTAAACCGCTAACCGCGTAACCGTCGATCACCACCGGTATGTCGAGCGAAAGCCGGTCATTCCGTTCAGCTGCAGTTGATTTCAGACCGGTACCATTCGTTACTCACATCGATCAGAGGTCTTCAGCTAGTCGACTTACCAGCGGCCTCGCCCCAAAAGGTCACTGTAGTTAGTTTTCCCGGCGGGGACTTGGCGACCGTATGCTCGAATACTGCTGGGGCGATGGTAAACATCGCCTTGGCGACGGCGAGCACGACTGCCACCCGGTAGGCGGTGGGATGCGTTGCTGAGCCAGATAATCTTCAATGTTCCGAGGTCGTTGGCCCACTCGGGAGGGGGGGGGGCGGCGAGTAGGCGGAAAAGCCCCCCAACCCGAGGCGTCGGTATGGGCCCCAGCGGTACAAATGATCTGCTTCACCACAGTGGAAGCACTGAGGACGGCGATCCGGAGTGCGCCAAATGTCTGACTTCCGAGGGGACACGCGTCGATCGTCGGCGTAATGTACCGGTGGCTCCTGCGGAAACACAACCGGAGGAGCGTCATGGGGAAACGGTGGAGGGGGGCGTCCTTCCTCGATGTACGGCACCGGTTTGGCTGGTGGGAGTGCAACCGGATGAGCGGCCTGAACAAACAGCGGCGGGGACGAAGCAGGCTGTCTCAAGACTTCAGCGTAGGTCGCACGGTGGTGTACAGAAGGTGCAGGCGCGGTGTTAGCAATAGGAAAGTTGGACCGGAGAGCTTGGTGCACTTCATCTTTTATAACACTCGTAATGGCCCACTCGGGAGGGCCATTACCAAGTCACTGTTGCTTGTGGCGAGCCAGAAACCTTCAGTATTTCTTCGCGCACAACGGTGCGGATGAGTTCTCGAAAGTTGTAATTGTTGTTTCCGATGGCCGTCAAAATGTCTGTAGTCGCGTTCACTTGCCGCTCATAAAAGCTCGAGCGATGCTCAAGCATACGCTTTCGCGGTAACGCTTTCGTTGGAAAGCTGTACTCGGGCCTGGATTGCTCGTTTGGCTCGTTCGCGTTGATCAGGACTAACGTAGGTGTCTAGTAGCTTACGGCGGAACTCGCGCCAGGACGTCAGTTAATCCTCGCGGTTTGGAAACCATGTACGCACGCCGTCTTCCAGGCAAAAGTAGACATTCCTATGTTTAGTCGCGTCGTCCCATTCCCTGTATTCGGCCACGCGCTCGAAGTCGATCATCGAGTCTTCGACGTCTTTGAAGACGTCGCCATGTAACTACTTCGGCACCAGTGGGTTCCGAAGTGTGTACCAGTTCGTCATTGCACTTTCCATACCGGTTGGGGTTGTCTGAAGCGCTGCGATGTCTTCAGGAGGCAGTCCCCGGATCAAGTGGCTGGTCCGATGGACGGGAGTATCGACTAACAGAGGGCTAGTGCTTCCGCTCCCAGGAGGAGTCTGCGGCATGAGTGAGAAGTACCCAGCGCCTCCACCACTTTGCCACGCGCCTTCAGAGGGGGGCTGAGGATGTTTATTGAGAGCAGCTGGGCTCTAGAGAAAACCGCGGCGAGAGCTGACTATCGAGCGGGGTGGTTACTTGCTTGCTTGCTTGCCTTTGAGAGTGTCAGCACGCGCACTTCTTTCTTCTGGTGCCTCTGCGCTTGCCCTGTTCCCACTACTACAGGTGACAATATTTTCTGCCTAATCGCTTGCAGACGTGCTCAGTTGCAATAGATTTAGTCTTGCTGCACACTAGGCTTGGAACGTAGCTGTTCTGTACTTGTAATAGCTTGTAGCAAAGGAGTATTATCGCTAGTAACTCGCTTACTCCGGTGAACCGTCACAAAACATTCAGCTTCCACCATTCGTGTGCTGTCGGTGTAGTCGTTGTCAACCATGCGTTCGTGGAGTGAGTCAAGCGTGCGCCCATCCACATATTCTTAATACGTTGGCGATAGAGTGTGCGTAAGCTTACGTCCAAGTTGGTGTCGACGTGTGCGGATAGCGTGCGTGAAACTTACTATACCAGGAAGTGGCGCTACTCCCTTTGTCATTGCTTACCAAGCGATACTCACTATTGACGGCATGCCTGGGTTTGAAGTCTTTTCTTTGGAGGTTAGCGATCCACGAGGAAAGTCGTACATCGAGGAGGGCCAGCAACAGAGGCTGTCCGTATGTAGTAACGGTCCGTGAACTTGGTCAAACATACTCATTCGATTCGTTAATATGCCAGCTACTATTTTTGCCACCAACTATTGCACACATCTGCAATCCACCGCTCCACACTTTGCAGCATGATTAAGCACAGTGCGTGATCGAAAACCCAGTTGCATTTCCAACAGCTGATCGCACAGAAACAGGGCAGAAGCGGTAATGGTTTCGTATTCGTGCGCTTTCGCTGAGGCAACGTATGGCGCGCCGTCGAAAGCGCCATCTCGTTTCTCTAGAACAAACTGCTCCACGAGAAGTGTCAATAAGAAAGAAAAACCTATCCAAGCATCTATCGAGATAGATAGATTTCATTCATAAGTAACGAAAAAGACCCGCAGATCCCACGCCCAGTGGGAATCGATGTTATGCGAAGCAGTGTGCGGGGAGCCTACCAAGGTAACGAAACGACCATGACAACACCAAGACATAGGCGGCTGTTTCATGAACTGCCTGACATGCATGCCATGAGTCCTCAGGACTCCCTTTACCTACGCCTAAGATACCTTAAGGCGGAGCCATGCTCATGACTATGACTTCGACCATCAACCTTTAGGCTTTTCCTTCACTTAGTACCACATCCGAACCCATTCAATTGTGTTTTGAATGTTTATCTTTTTTCGCTCAGTCATGGTCATCACTATGTCTTCAACCACCATCCTTAAGTGTTCCCTTCACATAGTACCCACGTGCGAACCCATTTCAGTGGTTTTTGAGTAATAATCTATTTTGCGGAGTCATTGTAATTTTTGCTGTGCCGTGCTCATGACTATGACTTCGACCATCAACCTTAAGCCTTTTCATTCACTTAGTACCACATCCAAACCTATTCCATTTTTTGAGGGTTAATCTTTTTTTTGCTGAATCATTCTCATTTTTGCTGAGTCATGCTCCTGACTATGACTTCTACCACTAACCTCTAGTGTTTCCTTCACTTAGTACCAGTAGGCACGGCAGACCGGGAATGAGCATGTGGTCTCATGGGCCATTCTTCTGCCTTGTGCAGGTGCTTGTTTTTGAACTTGCCGGACCGACGAAGCAAGACGAAAGCTTCACTGGAGTGATCGATCCATCAGATTCTTCAAAACATTACCACGTGACCCCAATCTACAGCAGCGTCACGAACGTCGCAGTGCTCGGTGCCTCACCTTCCTAGCGTCATATCTTCGCTGACACGTGGCGTTCCAACAGCGCCATCTTCCCTTCACGTGAATTCACCGCATCGGGCTATAAAGCAAGAGCTTCAGGCATTCCACTTCAGTGGGCACGGCAGACCGGGAATGAGCTTGTGGTCTAATGGGCCATTCTTCTGCCTTGCGCAGGTTAGTACTTACTACAGCTCCTTAAAGAGCGATTGTCGTTGTCTTTTGGTTTTGCCGTGCCCACAGCAGTGTGTCTTAATGGCATATGATGTGTACTGTATGTGCTTGCTTCTCTTGTGCGGAGACGTTGCGTTAAATCCCGGCCCGGACACAGATGACTCTAGTACTCGCCAATTGATGGAAAAAGTACTTTTGGGTCAGAATAAGTTAGCCGAGGATGTAGCGGCGCTGAGCAATCAACAAACAAACATGGAAAAACGTCTTGTAGATTGGGATGCTCGTTTCTCAGAAATAGAAAAGCAAGCTGCACGCGTGGACAGTCTTGAACGCACGGTAAAATACTTGGAGGCCAAGATTACTGATTTGGAGCACAGGAGTAGACGTTCAAATTTTGTGGTATTTGGCGTATCAGAGGATAAAGACGAGACAGGCAGTGCTGCGCCGCAAAGTTTTAACTGACATTTTCTCCACTAGGCTTGGAATCGCATGCCAGTCAGTTAGCCGAATTCATCGCCTTGGTAGGCCTGGTAAATCCCGACCAGTCATCTTGTACTTTCAAGCTTACGAAGAAAAACAGCAAATTATTAAGAATGCTTACAAATTGAAAGCTACCGGTATATCTGTACAAAATGACTACTCGCCAAACACACTCAGGAAGCGTAAACTTCTGTGAGAGAGTGCTTCAGAAGAAAGACAACAAAAAAGGAAAGTCGCTTTAATCAACGAGTAACTTCGTATAGATGGCAACCTTTTCATTTGGAATGACACGGAAAACACTAGAGTAAAAATTGGAAAGTACAACAATTCTAAGAAAGACTGACTTCAAACCCTCGGTAATAAAGAACTACGAATAATAAATATCAATTCCCGTAGCATTCTCAACAAATCTGATCAACTCGAGGCTGTTATCATGGGCTATAGTCCGCACATAGTTATTCTAACCGAAACCTGGCTACACAACGGAATCAATGATGAAGACGTGTTACCGCCTTGTTATCATGTTTTTCGTCGCGATAGATTAACCAGAGGAGGCGGGGTGGCTGTACTGCTTAGAAAAAATATATCAGCCACTCTTTTGCGTCAGGCTGACGATATAGAAACTATTAGCATAAAGGTTTCTTGCTGAGGACAATCTTTCCTGTTGTTTGCAGTATATCGAGCGCCCGGCACACCATCCCAATTTCTGAGTGATTTGTGTGCGCATATCACGTCATTCGTACACAAAACAATTGTTTTAATAGGAGACTAATTTTCCAGGAGTTAATTGGGAACGTATTTCTTCCAGTGCAGAACTTGCTCCCCATATCAGCTATATGCGTGACATAATCCTATGCCACAATTTACAACAAGTTGTAAATTTACCCACGCGTGTGCATGGTTCCTCGTCATCAGTACTTGATCTTGTGTTTGCCAGTAGAACAATCGAAACTTTTTCAGTGTTGGTAGACCACGGCATATCTGACCATGAAATGGTGTGCTTTTCATGTAGTTTGGAAAAATGCAATCCGAGTAAAACGAAAAGTGTTTTAGTGAAGGACTTTTCGCGTGCCCAGGACGAAACTATTTTAGATTATCTAGATGTTCACCTTAGCAGCTTTCAAGGAAGAAACGTTACAGAACTTTGGGACTGGTTCAAGGAACTTTGCACATACTGTATTCAAAATTTCGTACCAAGCAAAACAAAGAAAACGGCGAAAGTTAATCCTTGGGTGACGCGAGAAGTCATTCACTTGAAAAGAAAAATAAAACGCTGGAGACGAAAGAACGCCCCTAGAACAAAAATCCAAAACGCGCAAGCTACGTTGAGCTCGTCTATTGGGCATGCGAAACGGCGGTACTTTAATCATATCTTACCCAATTTTATTCGCACAGCGGCACAAAAATTTTGGGCATTCCTCAGTAAATAAACAAACAAACCAGTGGAGCAAATAGTTGATGGTGGCATTCTTATGGTCGAAAAGCAAAGTATTGCGGAGCATTTCAACGCATACTTCCACAGTGTCTTTACCAATACAAATGACCCTGCGCTTCCTTCTTCTTGATTGTCCGGTGCGAACCCGGAGCTTGTATCTGTACCTGGCGTAGTTTCCATGCTCCTTAACTTGAAAACCAAATCTACCCCTGGTCCCGACAACATACCGAACGTTTTTCTGCGTCGATACGCAGAAATGATGTCCCTGTTTCTTGTTATTATTTTTCGTGCATCATTATCCACAGCAACCTTTCCTACTGACTGGCGAACTGCACGTGTAGTGCCAGTACCGAAGAAGGGTGACCTAACACTGATAAGTAACTATCGCCCAATATCGCTAACGTCATCGTGCTGTACGATGCTAGAACGCATCATAGCTAACTTCATTACTAAATTCCTAAATGATAACAACGTTCTTTCACCTTCGCAGCATGGTTTTCGAAAGGGTTTTTCCACGGTCACCCAATTAACATCGGTTATCCATTCTTTTGCGAATATTTTAGACAAATCCGGCCAGGTAGATGTAATATTTTTAGACTTCAGGAAAGCATTTAACCTTGTTGCGCACTCAAAATTGATTGAAAAACTTCGATTAATTAACCTTCCTTGTTTCATTATCAATTGGGTTTCGGCGTACCTAAGGAACAGACAACAGTTTGTAAGCATTGACACTTACAATTCCCGTGAACTGCCAGTTACCTCAGGTGTCCCTCAGGGTAGCGTTCTAGGGCCTTTATTGTTTTTAACATATATTAATGATATTACCAGCGTAATCACTGAATTCCGTTCAAATAAAATTATTCGCTCATGATTGTGTGCTGTTTCGTGAAGTAACCAGCCGCGGTGATCAGATAACCCTGAACAATAACCTTCAAAATCTTCTTTGTTGGTGCAGTCGCTGGAATATGGAACTAAATGCTAACAAGTCAGTATACATGAAAATAACTAAAAAATTAAATAGCCTATCTTTTCCTTATGCCCTAGGATCTGTACCGCTAACCGAGGTGAGGGAATATAAATATCTTGGCGTCACAATAACAAATAGTCTAAACTGGAATACTCACATTACTAACGTATGTGACTCAGCCTTTCGTAAACTTTGTCTGCTACGTCATAAATTAAAGTTAGCTCCCGTTGAAACTAAACTTTTAGCCTACACATCACTAATAAGACCAAAACTTGAGTATGCATGCATAGTATGGGACCCTTACACCAAAACTAACATTGATGCACTAGAAAGAATTCAGCGTAATGCAATCAGATTTATTTTCTCAAAGTACCGCATGACTGATTCCCCGACAGCACTAATTAAAGAACATGGTATCCAAACACTGGAAATGAGAAGAAAAATCCAGCGGTTAAAATTTCTTTTTCTTAAAAATAACCTCCTTTCCCTCACCCCAGAGCCTTATGTAACGCCAATGGTTGCACACCGAACACGGCATCGCCACGCTGACTCTAACTCCCTATAATGACAGAACTAACCGTCTTTAAATATTCTTTTTTTCCCACGCACTATTACGGATTGGAACAATTTACCTCAGTCACTACTAACCAGTATTGATTCCCTTGACAATCTTAATTATTGACATGTTCCTCGCTTGTGAACTGATTGCTGAAGTTGGTCTTTGCGTTATTGTTCTTTTACTTCGCTTAAATTGTATTGATTCATTTCTAAACATGTTGTTTATTTGTTTTGGAAATTTCTTCATTACACGAGCAAGTGTTCTTTTCCGTGCTTTGTACTCGCAGCTGATGGATTGGAATGGTATTCTGCGCACTCTTAATTTACGTCTGGTATTGCTTTTATCTTTTTATCATTGTATGCCACTCCTGCTTGGGCCACGCCAAGGCCTGCAGTATTGTATAAATAAATAAATAAATAAATACCCACGTCGGAACCCATTTTAGTGCTTTTTGAGTGTTAATCTTTTTTTTCGCTTAGTCATTGTCACTTTTGCTAAGTCATGCTCCTGACTATGGCTTCAACCATAATCCTTTAGTGTTTCCTTGACTTTGTGCCCAGATCCGAACCCATTCCAGTGGTTTATGAGTGTGAAATTTTGTTCGCTGGGTCACTGTCATTTTAGGTGGCTGTTTCATGACCTATATGACACGCAGGTCGTGACAGCGATGTCATGACCTATCATTTCTGTTCATCATACACTTTTGTCATACTATGCCAATTTTGGTAAATACCAAGTTAACTAAACGACCATGAGAGAACCAAGACGTAGGCAGCTAGATAGATAGATAAATAGTTAGATAGATAGATAGATAGATAGATAGATAGATAGACAGATATACAGATAGATAGAAACTGTCAAAGTGGAATGTTTGCCAATAAATACTTCGCATTTAAAACACAGAGGTCTGCCTGAGCTAGTGTGCTCTAGTGTGCTACTCTGTACTGGGGAAGACGGAAGGGGAGTGTAAGTATAGTGATGGATGATAAGAGAGAGAGAGGCAGAAGAAAGGGGAAAGGCAGGGAGGTTAACCAGATGGGAAGATCCGGTTTGCTACCCTATGCTAGGGAGAGAGGGAAGTGGTGAGTGCTTATGTACATTAGACGATGGCCCTACTGGAGCCGCTCGTCTAGTTTCGTGCCATGTCGAAACGTCAAGAGCGCTTGAGTCGTCCGCATTGAAGTTGCAGTGTCAGGCCATGGGTCGAGAATATCGTCCTGAGACAATGGTTGTCTGCCAACGCTGATCTATCGAGATATTCTAAATTTCTAAATATCAAGGGGAAGCGGAATGCAGTAATACTGAAACATTGAGCACCTTGGGGTCAAATTAAATATGAGGTGTTGCGTGGAATTTGGAAAGTGTAAGCGGCTGACAGTCGGGTGATGAACGGTTATTGCGGTTGAAACGAAGTAGATATAGGATAGAATGGGAACGTAACAGGTCACGTGACTTTAAGGAAATGGCCGGTGACGTCAGAGTGACTCAGGCATGCTACATCTTCCCTTTCTTAGGGAAGCAAATAATTACAATGGTCTTTCCGGTTGCGAGTAGCGGCAGGGCTCCCGGCGTAGCCTTGTGCTTCTGCGTAGCTCTTGAGCATGCTGGGCGTCATCTAATCGCTTGGACCTGGCAAGAGGACTCTCATCGGGATGTGTAGGCGCGTCTCATAGATGCTTGCGAGTGCGTCCACTACCCTGGCCCTCTTCAGTCCTGACCACCACTGAGCGTGGCGTCTCAGCTGGCCCCAGAGAGACCGCTGGTGTACAGGTCTTTGCGTGGGTATCGTATGCAGTCACTCTCTGGTCAGGTGACAAGGGCGGCAGGTTCCTGGAGTGGCGATTGTAGTAGATCTTTTGCCTTGGCGGATTTCCTGGAGACGGTTATGGACGGCTCGGATGGGCACAATCTTCGGCACCAGGTGCCTTGCGGGTACGGGAAGCAAGGTCCTCGTTTTCCTATCCATCAGTCTCTGCACAGGGGCCTTCAAAACAGCATCTGCCATTCAAACAGCATTACGCCATTCAAGCAGAGCCAAGTGGAAGTCAGGCGTTCTAAGAGAGCACTTCTCTAGTAGTTTTTTTGCTTCTTGCACAGCCCTCTCCGTCTTACCATTGAGCTTGAATGATATGGGCTTGACGTTACGTGGGTAATGCCGAGCCCATATAATATATCTTTGAATTCTGTGCTGTTGAATGGTGGCCCGTTATCGCTGCACGCTTAAAGCGGTAATCCATGAACCGAAAAATGTTCGGCCCACCGAGACTACAATTTGTGAGCAGTGGTATGGCGAAATTCCTCTATTTCAAAAAAGGAGGAATAGAACTCGACAATAATGGCAAACTGTCGGCTCCCGTAAACGTAAATAGCTCTATTCCCACAGCTTCCCAGGGCATGTTTGGAACCCCATGGTTCAAAAGCGGCATCTTTGCGTTTTGTGGCTGATGCTTTTGGTACATTTTGCTGTTTCGGCAAAATTGCTCTATGTCGCTTGCCATGCAGGGCGAGAACATGACCCTTCGTGCCCGTGCCTTCATCTTATCGGCTCCGGGATCAGTGACGTGCAAAAGAGCCAATATTTCTTCTGTCATCGAACTTGGTACGACCACCTTGTTGCTGCGAAATAGAAGACCGTCTTGTGCGTGTATCTCCTCCTGATAAGACCAGTAGGGGCGGATAACTTCTGCAACCTCGTGCTTGTTGTCAGGCCAACTGGTCAGCGCATATTCCCGCAGCTTGGACAGAACGGTATCGTTGTTTGTTGCTGCGAGAATACTTTTTAGACGAGGTTCCGACGCTGAAAAAAATTCTAGCACATTGACTTGAAACTGCTCAATTTCCTCGCGCATGCTCCCTTTGCTAGGACAATGCGACAAAGCATCCGCAAGAAAAAGTTATTTCCCTGGCTTGTACACTAGCTTGATCGGATAGCGCTGCAACGTCAGCCTCATGCACTGCAAGCGAAGGGGGCACTAATGCAGCGGCTTGTTAAGTATCGGTACCAAAGCCTGCTGTCAGTTTCTACAATCACTTCTGCCTGACCAAAAACGTAGTCATGAAACTTCGTGCAACCATACACTATCGCCAGCATTTTCTTCTCGATTTGTTCACAGTGTTTGTTGCACCTCTGTGAGTGATCGGGACGAAAAAGCGACAGGGTGGCTGTCTTGCATTAGAACTGCGCCGTCTCCTAATTGACTTGCGTCGACCGAGAGAATGAAAGGCTTTTCAGGGTTGAAGAAATCCAAAACGGGTGATTTGGTCAAGGATTGACGCAAGGTGTCATAACTCTTTCCTTGCGCCTCCGTCGAAACCCATGCAATATCCTGACGCAACAGTGTTCTAAGCAGCGCGGTTACCACTGACATGTTGGGAATGAATCGTTGCACGAAATTCATCGTACCAAGAAATACTTGCAGTTCTTTCTCGTTCGTCGGTTCAGGCATTCCATGTATGTCTTGTACCCTCTCCGAATCTAGATGTAGGCCTACTGTAGTGAGGATGTGTCCCAGATACCCGACCTCCGGCTGCAGAAACGCGCTCTGCTTCGGGTTACATCGAAGGTTGTACTGTTGACAACGGGAGAACACAAATTTTAAGCTGTGGTCATGTTCGTCTTTAGTTCAGCCCTATACTAATACGTCATTCATCACAACCGCCACACAGGGCAAGCCTTCCAAAACACGGTGTATTGCTGCTTGGAAAATTTCTGGGGCCTAAGCTATTCCAAACGGCATGCGAAGGAACCGATAGTTACAACACGGAGTGCTCATTGTGCAAAGTTTGGAGCTCTACTCGCTAAGTAGAATTTGCCAAAATCCTCAAGCTGCATCAAGCGTGGAAAAGAATTGCGCTCCGGGCAGCCTAGGAGTGACATCCTCTAACGTTGGCATGGGATAGTTCTCAAGGAGTACGGCTTGAATGAGCGATGGTGGATCCAGGCCAATTCGAACTTTGTCGACTTTAACAGCGGTAACCACGTGGCTAGATCATTCAGTAGGCACAGTTACCTTTTTTATGACGCCTTGATCCTCCATACGCTTAAGTTCCGCTCTAGTCTTGTCCTCCAGGGCCACGGTGACTCTCCGAGCCGGTACGATGACACCCACGGTGCCGGGATTGAGTTTTCTTTCGTACTTGTAGCCCTTGGGCTCACCCAGTATTGTGAAGCCCTCTGCAAAAGGTTGTTCTGGCGTGTAAAGTTGATCGACCTCGATGTGCTGTACCCGGCAGATAAATCCAAGGCGTTCGGCCGCTCAACCACTCAGAGTCAGTGATACACTTTTCTCTATGATGTAAAATGTTTCGGGGACCATCCTCTCATTGAAAGCTGAAGGCACACTTTTGCTTGGGCGGTTGACTTGTGGCCGAAAAATGCTGTTAGGGCAACCCGGCAAGCCGGCTGTGGTAGATCCGGTAGCTTTGCGACGTCCCTCCTTGAAATGACGCAGCAATTCGCCACTGTGTCTAATTTACATTTCATTGGTTGGCCTTCAACGTCCACCGTCGTGCTCCAGTGGTTTGTGTTGACCGTCCTCAGCGTTAATGTTTGCAGAAAAAAATCGTCGTCGTCTGCGCATAGTTCCCATAGTTATTTCTTCTTGTGGGGAAAGCTTCGCGAAGGCGGTGCCGAATTGCAACCTCGGGCAAAGTGGTTAAACGCTCCGCACTTATTGCTTGTTCTTCCGGTGGCGGGTCATCTTTCGCCGTGGTGTGTGCGATAGCCGTAGCTGCCGCTGGCATCGCCTTGTTTTGCGATTGCATTAACTGCCGTGTCCTGCACTGTCTCCGCGGCTTCACTGAAGTTCACGAAACTGCTCTTTCCCTTGCTCTTGCGTGCGACAAATATCGATAGTCTGCTTGTACGAAGGGTTTTCCGCAATCAATTTCTACTGCAGCCTCTTGTCTCGAATCCCCAGAATAATGCGACTGGACACCATCCGGTCTCCCATTACCCCAAATTCGCTGTTTGTGGCTAACATTCGTAGCTACGTCAGCCACTCATTGAAAGGTTAGCCTTCTTTTTGGTTTCTGGACGCAAATAGAAATTAATGATAGGTCAAGTTCGTTTCCGGCTTCTAGAACTCTTCAAGCTTAGCAATTAAGACGTCTACGTTATTTTTGTCCTCTTCTGCCACCTTCCTTGCCTCTTCGCCAATAATCACTAGCAACGTGGCTGCTTGCACTTCTTTTGCTTGTTTTCTCAACTGGGTAGCAGTGGAAAATAGCGTGAACTTACTCTTCAAAGTTTTCAATCCAAGCCAGGCGTTGTCCAGTGTGTCCTGGGACTTGGCGGCGGCAAAATCGTTGACGGCAAAAGGGCTGGCGGCGTGGCCATTTCGGCTAGGCACCACTGCCACCATGTAATCGGGACGGCAGTCTGGTGATGAACAACGTTTATTGCGGTTCAAACGAAGTAGATATTGGAAAGAATGGTGACATAACAGGGCTCGTGATTTTAGCGAAATGACCGGTGACGTCAGACTGACTGAGCCATGCTACAGAAAGGCAGTAATGATACCAGCGCTAACCTTCGTAAATGCCATGTCGGAGTTGGAGGTCAACTCCGGGCAATGTGGGCAGGGTACAAGCACAAATGAGGCTATGCATGATGACATGGGTTACTCTTTTGAAGTCAGGGAAGCACAGAGAAAAATTAATTTTCGAAGAAGACACAATGCCATGCACAAAAGTAAATGAGCGAGTGAAATACACAAATATCTGTAGATCAATAGCATCAACACGGAATGAATAAAGGGGCCGAACAAGTTAGCAACCAAGTATTGTTTAATTGAATGTATAAATAGATCCAGCATGCATAAAAAAGAAAGTGAGAGAAACAGAGACAGTAAATTGGATGGCAAGGATGGAAACGAAAGAAAAAAAAAGCATTGATATTTACAATAATGTCAAAAAGTACATTACAAGGGAAATTTTTTTTCGATAACACAACGATCAGTGCCTTCATATTTGATGCTTCAGCTGGTTGCCTGAGGACAAAAAAGGCCTCTACAGTTTTAGCCTTTTATTACTACTACTACTACTACTACTACTACTACTACTACTACTACTACTATACTACTACTACTACTACTACTACTACTACTACTACTACTACTAATACTACTACTACTCCTCCTCCTCCTACAAAAAAGGAGCAAATATGCGCAACAGGATGAGGCATGCGTGCGCTGCCACGAAAATCCGGGGATACTCAGCTCGCCCAAGCTGAATGCGAAGGTATACACGCAGCGAGACCCGCAGGTGACGTCCACATTCAAGAGCAGAAATACCAAGTAGATGAAAGCAGTAACCAGTCCGCAGTCTGGATAAGCAACAGCCGTTTATCGTATTGAGGGAAGAAAGCAGGGAAGAGTTTGATAGGACTGAATTTCTTCAGAGGCATAGGGTACTGTATAAGGTAGATTGAGACGTTTTGAGGAATAGAGAAAAAGATTAAGGGGATATAGGCAAAATGCTATATTGATAGCCGTGAACATATTATACCCGTTTAACCCAAGAAGGCAAGGTGACCATTTTGCTGCTCTATTTCAAAGGGAAAGCCGATGAATCTTCATCATTATGGTAATCATTACCACGCGTGAGAGAGGAGCACGGATTCACGCATGCATTATCAATGAAACATTCCGGTGGTTGCAATAGGTTTGTCGCAATATTGCCTCAATTCTAATCTCAATATCGCCAGCATATTACTAAAGCTTGCATCTCTATCAGTAACTTAAACAATCATCTGGAGATTGGTCTGCAGGAATCTTTTCTTAACTAACATGTTTTGGACCGAGTGAATGAAATTACTTTTCTCTCAGTTCCCTAAATTCTAATCCTGAATGTCTCATGCAGGTGTTTAATCCTATCATGGACAGTGTCGTCGTTAACTCCCTAGCAAACATTTATGAGGTGATGCTTTTTCGTTCAGAAACTCCCATTGCCGTAAGGCTCACATAAGCCCTCATCCTCAGCAGTTGAACGGCATTCGCGGCCTAGCCTAAACAAGTGATTCTATATTACGGCTGCACAAGCCAGCGCAGGAAATAGCCTACCATGTTCAGGCTAACGGACAAGGAAACAATATTGCCACATGCTATATCGTCACCGCGGGTATGTGCCCGGCCATGGAAACGACGCTCAAGTAGCGCGCGGGTAGAAAAACAGAGACGACAACGACGTTGCGTTTGCTGCTCATATAATGTACTTGTATACGTGCTGTACGCCGGCTTCCACGTCTCCTGCGAGGTCGTGACACTGGTGGAGGTGCGGGGTAGGATTGCCTCATGCTTAGCACCCCTTCGTGGAGCCATCCATCAAACGCGGAATCGCCTTCGCTCGTCGAATCTCCTGTTCACCGGTACAGCCGCGGCCTGCTAGGCCTGACGCCCGAGTTCAACCTCTTGCAGGATCCTGCCGGACCGCGTCTAAGTACTACCGCCATGGCCACTGCAACTCCATCGCAGGTGACGCTACAGCATCCTATGGTCCCAGAAAGTTTCCATGGTGACGCCATTGAAGATGTCCAAGGTTGGCTGGACCAGTTCGAGCGTGTCGCCAGTCATAATGAATGGAGCTCCCGGCAAAAGCTGTCTTATGTCTATTTTGCTCTTCGAGACAGTGCGCGGACATGGTTTGTGAACCGGGAGAGGAGCCTGACCACATGCGATGCCTTCCGCACCCAGCTGCTAGACACATTCACTAGCAGCGACAGAAAAGACAATGCGCAGCGCCTTCTCGAATCTCGTGTTCAGAAGCCAAATGAGAGCGTTGCCATGTTTGCAGAAGATATGGCCCGCCTTTTCCACAGAGCAGATCCTGAGATGGCCGAAGAAAACAAGTTGCGCTATCTCTTGCGGGGAGTGAAGGAGCAGCTGTTTGCCGGACTCGTGAGGAATCCACCGACGACAGTGGCCGAATTTACCAAGGAGGCTACTGCTATCGAACAGGCACTACAGCAGCGGTACCGCCAATACGATCGCGCGAACTCGCCAACAAATGCTTCACTGCTACCTGAGGGCAGCGGTACATCTCTGCGTGAAGTTATCCGAGAGATTGTGCGAGAGGAGATCCGGCAGCTCGGAATTGCTCCCGTGGCACCAGTGGTGGCTTCTGTCGCTGATGTCGTCCGGGAGGAAGTTCGACAGGCCTTTTCGTCGCCCGAGTGGCAAGCGGCGCCGCGACGATGCACATACGCGGAAGCTCTTTGTCGTCCACCTCCCGCCACTTCGATGCTGCTGACACCGTCAACCACTCCGACGCAGCCACCGCCGCCATCCCCGACGCCCTATCTTCGACAGTCACAGCCGCCACCTGCAATGCCGTATCGCCGACAGCCGATCGCTGCGCCGCGGTCTTACGGAGAATTCCCTGCCGGCTATCCGCTACGAAAAACCGATTTGTGGCGCACCGCTGACCGCCGGCCGCTATGCTTTCATTGCGGTGAAGCAGGACATGTTTATCGAGCTTGCCACTACCGCGCAGCTGGGTTTCCCAGATTTCCCACCAACTATAGTTACCCTCGGTTTGACGCTCCGCGTACATGCGACGACAATCCTTCCAACTTTCGACCGGAAGGTTCAACGACGCCTCGATCGCGTTCCCCATCACCGGCTCGTTACACCCAACCAACCCGTCGCGATTTTCCTGACGCCTCTAGGGGTAGGTCTCCTAGCCCGCGCTGGGGAAACTAGAGGCAGCGACCTCCGGGGGTGAGGTTGCAAACCGTCCAGCTTCCCAAGAACCCCCATCACCGACGATCGACACCTCTACGACTCCGACCACACCACATGTAACAGACGCCGTCAGCGCCGATCTTGTCGTTAGCACCGACGGCCACCAAGTGGCCGCTCTCGTTGACACTGGTTCGCATTTTTCCATAATGAGTCTAAAGCTGTCCGACAGTCTAAGAAAAGTGAAGACGCCCTGGACCGGGCCCAACATCAGAACTGCCGGGGGCCAGTTGATGACGCCGATTGGAAAATGCACAGCCAGAATCATAATCGCCGGTTCAGCCTTCGTTGCCACCCTGGTCATTCTCTTTGAGTGCTGTAAAGAACTTATTTTGGGAATGTATTTCTTGAGGGAGTACGGTGCAGTTATTAATGTCCGCGACCGCATGGTGACATTTGCTACGAGCTCCGAAGACGTCGACCCCGCGGATGACCAGTGACTGCTTTTACGTATCGCCGACGACGACGTCACGCTTCCGCCGCGAAGTTGTTCCCTCGTGCCTGTCATCTGCGATAACTTGCACACCGGGCCTGGCATCGCTGAACACATCAACGCACTAGTACTGAGTCAGGGCGTTTCCGTCGCCAGGGCCGTAATTAATGTACTCGACGGACATGCTGAACTCCTGCTGACGAATTTTAGCAGGGAACGTCGACAGATTGTTAAAGGCACTGCTGTTGCTTACTTCGACGAAATTGCCCCAATACAAGACTGCCTCTCAGTGCAGCACGCGGAGTCCACCGCGCCTATGCCTGCACCTGTGGTTGATGTCAGTCGAACTTTATCGCCCATCGAACGCAACAGCCTTCTTGAGCTCATCAATGAGTTTAACAGCTGCTTCTCATCAACCTCAAGAGTTAGCCAGACGCCGCTCACCAAGCACCGTATTATCACTGAAGACGACGCAAGACTCATCCAGCAGAATCCTTATCGTGTAGCACCGAAAGAGCGAGAGGCAATCCAAAAACAAGTGAAGACGATGCTTGAGGACGGAGTTATTCGGCCATCTAAGAGTCCGTGGGCATCGCCTGTCGTATTGGTGAAAAAGAAGGACGGTAGTCTGCGCTTCTGCGTCGACTATCGAAAACTCAACCAGATCACAAAGAAAGACGTTTATCCGCTACCGCGTATCGATGATTCACTGGACCGGCTACGAAACGCACGTTACTTTTCGTCGATGGACTTGAAAAGCGGCTACTGGCAAATCAAAGTTGATGAGAGAGACCGTGAAAAAACCGCTTTTGTGACACCCGATGGACTTTATGAATTTCAGGCGCTTCCCTTCGGTTTGTGTTCTGCGCCAGCAACGTTTCAATGACTCATGGACACGGTACTCTCAGACCTCAAATGGCAAACCTGCCTAGTGTACCTCGACGACGTGATTGTTTTCTCCGCCACGTTCGACGAACACTCACGGAGACTGAAGACGGTCTTTGAGGCAATACGCTCAGCAGGCCTAACTTTGAAACCGGAAAAGTGCCATTTTGGTTTTGAGGAACTTCAATTCCTCGGTCACGTGGTTAGTCATGAAGGTGTTCGACCTGACCCTGATAAAATCGCTGCCGTCGCTAATTTCCCGACGCCATCTGATAAAAAGGCCGTGCGACGTTTTCTGGGCCTTTGCGCCTACTACCGGCGGTTTATTGCGGACTTTTCGCGCATCGCGTGTACATTAACACATCTCACCCGCGAAGATGTCTCCTTCGTGTGGGGCGAAGAGCAGCAACGGGCATTTGACGAGCTACGGCAGCGGCTGCAGACGCCTCCTGTGCTCGCACACTTTGACGAAGACGCCCCGACGATTCTTCATACCGATGCTAGCAATGTCGGCCTTGGCGCTGTGCTTCTTCAGCGGCAGGACGGCACCGAAAGAGTGCTTGCGCACGCCAGCAGGACCCTATCCAGAACGGAGACTAACTACTCCCCTACAGAAAAAGAGTGCCTCGCGGTAGTCTGGGCCATCCTGAAATTTCGCCCACATCTATACGGTCGCTGTTTCACCGTCGTCAGTGATCACCATGCACTTTGCTGGCTGACTAATTTAAAAGATCCAGCTGGTCGGCTAGCACGCTGGAGCCGTCGGCTCCAGGAGTTCGACTTCACTGTTGTCTACAAATCGGGGAAGCAGCATGCCGACGCCGACTGCCTGTCTCGGTCGCCTGTTGAGACTGCATTGCACGACGATGACGACGCGGCTTTTCTAGGCATGGTAGACGCTGTCGCCGTTTCACGCCTGCAACGCGAGGACGCAGAACTGGTTCCTCTTATTGATTACTTAGAGGGAAAAACAAGCTGCGTGCCGAGGTTATTCGCCAGAGCGCTGCCTTCATTTTGCTTACGTCACGACGTTCTCTACAAAAAGAACTTTTCACCCAGTGGCAGCAGCTACCTACTTGTCGTTCCCGCATCTCTACGGAACGAAGTCCTACACGCCTGTCACAACGAGCTGACCGCTGGTCACTTGGGCTACTCCCGCACATTATCCAAAATTAGGCTAAAGTATTACTGGCCGAGACTTGCGCCGGTCGTGAAACGTTATGTCCAGACATGCCTGGATTGCCTGCTGGACTGCTGGACTGCTGCATTCTGTTCAGATACCGCAAGCGCCGTTCGCACAAGTTGGCATGGACTTTTAGGTCCATTTCCAGTGTCTTCTGCCGGCAATAGATGGATAATCGTCGTCACAGATTATCTTACCCGATACGCCGAAACAGGTGCTCTCCAGCGGGGAACAGCAGCCGAAGCAGCACGATTTTTCATCGAAGCCGTCGTCCTAAGGCATGGCGCTCCCGCAGTGATCATTACCGACAGAGGTTCTGCTTTCACGGCCGCGCTTCTGGATACCGTGTTGCGATTAAGTGGTACAACTCACCGAAAAACAACCGCTTATCACCCCCAAACCAATGGGCTGACAGAACGTTTGAATAAGACTCTGGCAGACATGATGAGTATGTACATCGACGTCGACCACAAGAACTGGGACGATATTTTACCATATGTTACATTTGCGTACAACACGGCTCGCCAGGAGACAACACGCGTGGCACCTTTCAGCCTCGTCTATGGCCGGGAAGTAACAACACTGTTGGACGCGATGCTGCCACACGAGTGTGATGATCACGAGACTGGTGCCGAGGAGTTTACTCAACGCGCCGAGGAAGCAAGGCAGCTTGCACGCTTGCGCATCCAAGAGCAACAGAACTACGATGCCAGACACTACAATCTTCGACACAGACCCGTCACGTACAACGTCGGCGACCAGGTGTGGGTTTGGACTCCTATTCGTCGGCGGGGGCTATCTGAGAAGCTCCTGCGAAGATACTTCGGGCCGTACACAGTTCTACGCCGCATCAGTGACGTGAATTATGAAGTTGTGCCCGACAGTCCATACTGCTCCAAACGCCGGCAGCATCTGCCCGAGGTTGTGCACGTGCTTCGTATGAAGCCATATTTTGCATCATTACCTCACTTTTGTACCATCACTGCACTTTCTTGGTCGCTTGGCGCATCGGGACGATGCTTCTTTCAAAGGAGGGGCAAATGCCACATGCTATATCGTCGCCGCGGGTATGTGCCCGGCCATGGAAACGACGCTCAAGTAGCGCGCGGGTAGAAAAACAGAGACGACAACGACGTTGCGTTTGCTGCTCATATAAAGTGCTTGTATACGTGCTGTACGCCGGCTTCCACGTCTCCTGCGAGGTCATGACAATATGAAACATCATTGCTGACATGCTTACAGAGCCGGACGACTTCGGGCAAAAGACATGGCACGATTTCTTCGCCTATCTGACTTTTGTTTACGATCCCAGCAAATGAAAAAAAAGGCAAATAGAGTCATTCACGCTATCGTACGGTAAAGGCTCTTCGACGACGTTTTATGCCATGCTAGCTGGTGAACATCATTAACAATGCTTGCCTGCCTATCGCGAGTGCGTGGTCTTGTGCGCGCTCAAGGGAGGCAGCATTTACACGACTTTCTGCACATGAAGAAGGAACACAGGACATTCTATTAAGTGCGAAGCACTTTAGGAGGCCGGGCTGTCGGCGTCTAATGTGATGTCATGTCGTGGTCACGTGCAAAAACAAGATCTCAAAACAAGGTCAAAACAAGTGCAGAATTGATTAAAAGCGCTTCAAAATAAACTAACATTCATTTCATTTATTTACTCTCAAGGCCGTACAGGCATTACAGGGAGCAGTGGCAATAGAAAAAGAAATAATGGCTAATGATCACATGATCACAGATAGCTGACTTGAACACATCATGATCTTTGATAGTGATGATGGAGGCGGGAAAGCGATTCCAGCATTGACTTGTTTTCAGGATGAAGGCTTCGAGGTGAGCATTGCTTTTACACTGAGGCATCCGAACCTTCATTCGATGATCAATACGGGATGACAAATGGCTCAGGGGCGAAAAAATTGTCAATTTTAGGTCATTATTAGTGTAGTGTATTTTATGAAACAGGCATAAGCTGGAAATTCCACGTCTAGTAAAAAGGAGAGGTGGGTCAAGCTTTTGCTTCATGAGAGAAACGCTGGCTAAGCGATAGTAGTTAGAGAGCATAAACCTAGCTGAGTGGTATTGAACCGATTCTAAGGACTGAACATGATTCATTATAATTTAAAAGGCAGGAATAATTAAGCATTAAGCGCATTATTAGCAGAAACTGGTGAAAATCACTTCCGAAACGCCAGTCCGGTATTAGCGCAGCGCAAGAGAGGGCGCCAGCACCCCACAAGCGCTCAATTGCTCCTCACTTGTGCAAGAATAGCAGAAGAACAACGGAAGCGAAACACCGGCACAGCACTGCTTCGCACCTCCCTAGGTTTCACGTTAGTGGAGCTGCATTAGCGCTGGATTTGAATTGCACAAGCGCAGCATTTGAATCCAGTGCTTAATGTAGCTCCATAATCATCGTTAGCCTATATTTATGTCCACTGCAGGCCTCTCCCTGTGATGTCCAATTACCCATGTCTTGCGCCAGCTGATTTCAATTTGCGCTTGCAAATTTCCTGACTTCATCACCCCACCTAGTTTTCTGCCGTCCTCGACTGCGCTTCCCTTCTCTTGGTATCCATTCTGTAACTGTAATGAGCCACCGGTTATACATCCTACGCATTACATGGCCTGCCCAGCTCCATTTTTTCCGCTTACTGCCAACAAAAATATCGGTTATCCCCGTCTGTTCTCTAATCCACACCGCTCTCTTCCTGTCTCCTAACGTTAGGCCTAACATTTTTCGTTCCATCGCTCTTTGTGCGGTCCTTAACTTGTTCTCGAGCTTCTTTGTTAACCTCTATGTTTCTGCCCCATATGTTAGCACCGGTAGAAAGCAATGATTGTACACTTTTCTTTTCAACGACAGTGGTAATCTCCCAGTCAGGATTTCGTAATGCCTGCCGTATGCACTGCAACCCAATTTTATTCTTCTGAAGATTTCTTTCTCATGATCAGGGTCCCCAGTGAGTAATTGACCTAGATAAACGTACTCCTTTACTGACTCTAGAGGCTGACTGGCGATCCGGAATTAATTTTCTCATGCCAGGCTATTTAACATCACCTTTGTCTTGTGCATATTAATCTTCAATCCCACTCTTACATTTTCTTGGTTAAGGTCCTCAATCATTTGTTGTAATATCGTCCCCATTGTTACTGAATAGGACAATGTCATCTGCAAACCGAAGGTTGTTGAGATATTGGCCGTTGATCCTCACTCCTAAGCCTTTTCAGTCTATGAGCTTGTACACTTCTTCTAAGCATGCAGTGAATAGCATTGGGGAGATTTTGTCTCCTTGCCTGATCACTTACTTGATAGGCAACTTTCCACTTTTATTGTTTAGAACCAAGGTGGTCGTGCAATCCTAGTAGATATTTGCAATGATATTCACGTATGCCTCCTGTACTCCTTGATAACGCAATACCTCTATGACTGCTGGTATCTCTACTGAATGAAATGCTTTTTCATAATCTATGAAAGCCATATAGAGAGGTTGATTGGACTCTGCAGATTTTTCTATTACCTTATTGATGACATGGAAAAGAATTAAATTTTGGGGTTTTACGGGCCAAAACCACGATCTGATTATGAGGCACGCCGTAGTGGGGGACTCCGGAAATTTCGACCACCTGGAGCTCATTAACGTGCACCTAAATCTAAGTACACGGGTGTTTTCGCATTTCGCCCCCATCGAAATGCGGCCGCCGTGGCCGGGATTCGATCCCGCGACCTCGTACTCAGCAGCCCAACACCATAGCCACTGAGCAACCACGGCGGGTTATGACATGGACATGATTCATCGTAGAACATTCCTTCCTGAAGCGAGCCTGTTCTCTTGGTTGGCTGAAATCAAGTGTAGCTGCGTCTCGCGTTGATGCAACACGCAGCACGAAGGACATTTCGCTCCAATCCTGCTCAAATCTTGCGCTTGTGTAGTTTAAACCAGCGGTGAGTTAACATAAGGGAAACACCGGCGCATCACTGTCTCGCACTTCCCCAGTTTTTTTTTGTGTGTGTGTGTTCGTGTTTCACGCATCACATAGGTGAGTTTACTTAGGTGGGACAATTGGGCAACAACGGTTTATGAACAGAGGCGTTTGAAATTTTTTTCCTGTGGGTTGCCACGGAACTTGTTTTTGTAAGGAATACATTTGTAAAGTGTTTTGGTTCCCTCGTGAATTGTATGTGGCCTAAACATTTCCGCTTTAGCTTCTAATGAAACCACAAACAAGACAAATACGCTCAGATTTCCGTAGATCTCGTATGCAATGTTTGGTTCATCATACAAATGCCTCGTCACAAAGAGAAAAAAACTTATTGGTTAGCATTTTGTGTACAACTACACCATTATTTTCTTTACTCTAAACTAGAGTGCAGCGATCACAGCGCTTTTTGTAAACAGGACGTCACGTTGCACGCCAACTACTTTGAAGAGCCGTACCAGAAATGGTTGTATATATTTAAATATATCTATATCTATATTGCGAAAAAGCTCTAACACAGTATTAATGCTGTAAAACAATCTGTTATCTCACTGAAAACAACAGTGATGTCAATCTTGACAGTCCGAATGTCACAACTCTATGCAGGATGTAAAGTGGTCGATGTTGCACGTCTTATGCCCTTCTTTTCATGATAACGAGCTTTTGAATTTCATCAAAATTTTTGCAAATTATTCGAAGGATAATTTTTTATTTGGTGACCGCAATAATTGCACAATGTGTTCCGAAGGGTGAAAGCTGCAAGGCTTCCGTTGTTTTCCTATTGCACACATGACATTTAACCGAATTGTTTATGTTTAATATTGAGTTTGCATAAGAAGAGCTTCTACATCGGACGGCCCGGTGGCAGCGCGCGGCTGCCCGGGCCGCTGTATCTTGAAAGCCGTGTGCGTCGGGTCACAGTCCACCGTCAGCTATGTTTCGCGGCTTCGTTCGCGTTGATGCTAGACGCAGCACGAAGGACAATTGGCTCGCAGGTGCCGCCGCGCTTCCTCATTCCAGCGTTTCGACAGCGAGTTTCCGCGGCCATCGAGTGAGTTGCGTCCATGTTTGCTTGTGTGCCCGTGACACCATGCTTATTCGTTTAGTTAGTAGGCCTATGTTTACAAGGTTATATGGCCGAGAAATATAATACGGCTACTAATTTGCTATCGCTAAAAATGGTTCGCCTTTAAACTGCGACTTTTTTTGATGGGCCCTTCAGGTGACAATAATGACTTCCATAGTTTTATTTCTTGCCTATGTACTATCGACCAAAAAAGTGTACGAACCACGGTATCTCAGAAAACGCTAAACATCCGAGCAACCTTTAAACGTAGCCAGTAAAACCTACATCACAATGTTGTTCGCATATACCAGTAGAGGCTGCAAATGGAAATACCAGGCTGTGTTTTGAGGCTGCGGAGATATTCAGCTTTTTGTCAGATCCCTTGGTTCGTAAACTCTTTTGGTCGAAAGTTCATTCACTACACGGTGACAATAAAGCACTCGTTGAAAAGCCGCTGAGAGCTATTAGGTATGTTTTTCAAATTTTCGTTGCCAACTGTCGGTTTCAAATTACGTTTGGCTCCGGTAATTTCCGTTCCTCCAACTGCAATTCTAAAACAATATTCTTGCTAAATGATACTTTCGTACATATATCTTAATGTTGCATTCGGCAAAGTAGGCTCATTCAGATATAATACGTTCAGTTATACAACCAACACAACACAAAAATAGACGATTACACGTATGAGGGCCAGGCAAATCCTTACTTATAACTATTTCTTTATCCAGAAGCACATGATTTTAAACAGCGCACTGCTGCTCGTAGGTGCGCAGATAGGCTAGTAAATTGACAACGCGCGAAGGTTTGAAGGACTCTGCTAATAATTCAAACTCAGCTCCTCTCGCTTTAACAGATAAATCAGTAATACACTGTAATCGAGCGTGAGTACCATTATGTTTCTTTTATTCTTTCGTTTGGGTATCGCTGTCTTTTAACGCTCGTTTCATTTTCCAGTATACAGGGTGTCCCAGCTATCACGCAGCACGATTTAAAAAACGAGGAACGGCGTTACGTGAAGCAAACCTAGTGAGTATTGTTTCCAGTACGGTGGAGTAGACGCCAGCAATTTTTTAGTTACTGATATTTTATTAGTTAATTGTAATTTATTATCTAGCTCGAGATCTACTGCACTTATTATCAAAGTGTCAATGATAACATTGTAGAGTAACATAAAAAAACAGCTTTCTGTTCCTCAGTACGTACTACATAAATGTGTTTTTCCGAGTGTCAAAGATGCTCGCCAATACAGGTAAAGTGCCTCGAGCGGCCAGTCTCGCGGCAATTCTGCGTGTATTCGCGGGCTTCTTTCGCGCTCGGAAAAACACATTTCTGTAACACGTATTGAGGAACAGAAAGCTGTATCGGGGGTATTTTATGTTACTCTACAATGTTCTCATTTACACTTTGATAATACGTACAGTAGATATCAAGTTGGATAATGAATTACAATTACCTAAATATATATCAATAACCAAAAAATTACTCTAACATACGCACTATGTTTGCTTCGCGTAACGCCGTTCCTTGTTTTTTAAATCGTGCTGCGGGATAGCTGGGACACCCTGTATAATTTAGGAGCATTCAGACTCGACCGATCTGCGGCGTCCTCCTGTTATGACACACGATTAGAAAAACAGACTAACAATTTGGTACCTGAAATACATGTTTCGCTGAATAAAAGAAAATATGACAAATATCACCTTGAGGTACCCCTTGTGAGAGCAAGATTGGGTTACCCGACCACCGGATTATCTTGCCTTGGTGATCTATTCCCAGCTGGAGAAATCCAAGGTAAGTTCCATATCGGTATGCTTGTACAATAAGACAAGAGCTTCCGTCTGACCGCTTGTGTACGTAAGGGTACGGCCCTTCTGCTTTACCACCGACTGGAGGCACTCCTGTGAACAATATATATTGGTTTCTCAACCATCGGGCACATATGTGCCACAAATTGCTGCTGACCAGATATCGCAGCAAATATCAACAAAAGGCGGTGTAAATCATGAGTCACACATCGTCAGCTACAACTGTTGCAAGAAAAACAACCATAATTGATACATATACAAAAAAAGCTTTATTTACGCGGCTACAACGCCGCTGCTCCGCAATGCTTTCCTTCCCGAAACAAAAATTCCCGTTGCTCAGAAGTCAACGTCACAGAACCAAAAGTGTTGCGCACATTTGCTGAACCACGCTACATGTGCTGAGCAATGCAGGGGCGATGTAAGGGCAGCGCTGTGCAGGTTGGGTGTTTTTGATTAAGTGATGGCACATAAAGGCGAGGTCATCGCAATTACCGCAGCTGTATCAGCAGTTCAAACAAGCAACCCTTTGACACTTTTTTAACTGATGCTGTTCTTTTATTTTTCCCGTAATTTTACTTGTACAGTCTATTTGCATGTCTCGGAAGTTTCTCGAATGTTATCAATTGTTCTTTCCTTTGTCTGTCGTCATCGAGCTTCTTGTAATATTGTCACGTAGTAGTGACGCTGAAGTAAACAGTCGTAAAACTGCGTATCACGAAACTGATTCTTTATTGGACGAACCTGTGCGCACAAAAGGAAGCTACAGTCGAAGCACAATGAAAGCGGCGAACACAGTCGGCGATCGTCGAAAATCTGATCTGCGGCGAAACGCGTCGGTTCTTATACGTGAGTCATCGAAGGTTCGAGATTAATCCCTGGTGCCCGCGTGTCTTCCAGAAAGTTCTAGACAATTCGCGTCGCTCATACAATCACATTACATGAGCGTCGGCGACCACAGACGAAGGATAGAAGCATCGATAACGTTTGAGAAGCTTCCGATGCAAGCGCGACCTGCGCCGAGCGATAACGTATAACATTTGTTAGCCGGTGGAAAGCTGCCACAGGTGAAAGATAAACATGTATAAGTGTCAATACCCACGCCTTAAAAAGCATCGTCCCCGATGCTACAAACACGAAAGCGAAAACAAAACGACGCATAGTAAAGAAAAAAAAGTAAGCAAGTACCTAAGCTCGTCAGCGGGCGTAGAAAGGCTTAAGACACACCACGTGGATGACTTCAGGTCGTGCACGGCGTCCCTGTGATTGCGAATTGCCGTCAGGCACGACCTCATAGTCCAGTGCGCTAATACATCGGATGATCTTATAGGGTCCGAAATAGCGACGTAAGAGTTTCTCGCCAAGTCCTCGTCGGTGTATCGGAGTCTAGAACAAAACACGGTCGCCGGGCTGGTACTCGACGTAGCGTCGTCGAAGATAGTAGTTTCGGCTGTCGGTCCTCGCTGGTTCTTGATGCGCAAGCGGGCGAGCTGTCGACCTTCTTCGGCACGCTGCAAATAGGTGGCAACGTCGAGATTTTCTTCGTCGGTGACGTCCGGTAGCATGGCGTCAAGCGTCGTTGCCGGGTTCTTTCCGTAGACTAGGTTGAACGGCGCCATGTGCGTCGTTTTTTGCACGGCCGTGTTGTATGCGAAGGTTGCGTAGGGAAGGATGGAATCCCACGTCTTGTGTTTGATGTCGACGTACATTGCCAACATGTCGGCGATGGTCTTATTTAGGCGCTCGGTGAGGCTATTCGTCTGCGGGTGGTAGGCGGTGGTCCGGCGATCGGTCTGGCTGTATCGCAGGATGGCCTGAGTTAGTTCTGCCGTAAAGGCCGGTGATAAGGACTTCTGGGGCACCGTGACGCAGGAGGGTGTTCTCAACGAAGAATCGGGCTACCTCGGCGGCACTGCCTTTGGCCAAGGCTTTTGTTTCGGCGTAGCGGGTGAGGTAGTCCGTAGCTACGACAATCCATTTATTCCCGGACGTCGAAGTCGGAAAAGGCCCCAGTAAGTCCATCCCGATCTGCTGGAACGGTCGGCGAGGAGGCTCGATTGGCTGTAGAAGTCCGGCTGGCCTTGTCGGCGGTGTTTTGCGTCGTTGACAGTCTCGGCATGTCCTTCACGTAATGGGCGACGTCAGCAGAGAGGCGAGGCCAGTAGTATTTTTCTTGTATCCTCGCGAGCGTGCGGGAAAAACCGAGGTGTCCAGCCGTTGGGTCGTCATGGAGAGTTTGCAGAACCTCTGGACGCAATACGAGGAGGTAGCTGGCTCGGAGAGGCGAGAAGTTCTTCTTTAGGAGAATGTCGTTTTGCAAGAAAAACGACGCCAATCCTCGCCTGAACACCTTCGGCACAATGACGGTCTTGCCTTCCAGGCAGTCTACAAGGCTCCTTAGTTCCGGGTCAGCTCGCTGTTCGACGAATTCGTCAGCACTGATGGGTCCCAAGAAAGTGTCGTCATCTAGGTCGTCCTGTGGCGGCGGTTCGATGGGGGCGCGAGACAAGCAGTCGGCGTCAGAGTGCTTTCGCCCGGACTTGTAAACGACGGTGATGTCGAATACTTGAAGTCTCAGACTCTATCATGCGAGGCGCCCTCAAGGATCCTTCAAGTTAGCTAGCCAACACAAGGCGTGGTGGTCGCTCACAACATTAAAGGGCCTGCCACAGAGGTAGGGGCGAAACTTTGTGTAGCCCAGATTATGGCGAGGCACTCCTTTTCTATTGTGGACTAATTAGCTTCCGCCTTCGACAGCGACCGGCTAGCGTAACTTACAACCCTTTCTAGTCCGTCAGTCCTCTGCACAAGCACGGCGCCGAGTCCTACGCTGCTTGCGTCGGTGTGGACTTCGGTATCGGCGTTTTTGTCGAAATGCGCAAGTATTGGCGGCGATTGCAGGCGTCGCTTCAGTTCTTCAAATGCTTCGACTTGCTGCGTCTCCCACTTGAACTCGACGTCAGCCTTCGTGAAGTAAGTCAGTGGGTCGGCGATCCGTGAAAAGTCCTTGACGAAGCACCTGTAATAGGCGCACAGTCAAAGAAATCTACGCACTGCCTTTTTTTATTATATGGTATTTAGCGCCTTTAATTGTTGGCGCCTTTAATTGGCGCCGGCTACTCCTTTTCACATAGAGGTATGAAAGAAAAAAAGAATGAACCTGCCTTCTTTTCGGCGGGAAGAGGAAAGTCAGAGATGGCCGCAGTTTTCTGAGGGCCAGGGCGCACTCGAGACTTGATGACGTGGCCCAAAAACAAGAGCTCCTCGTATGCGAAACGGCCCTTTTATGGCTTCAACGTGCGTCCGGAGGTCTTGATTGCTTGAAGCACTGTTTCAAGGCGCCGGAGTAGTTCCTCGAAGCTTGAGGTAAGCACAGTGACGTCGTCCAAGTAGACGAGGCAAGTCTGCCACTTCAAGCCAGTATTCATGTGGCGTCATGCAGCCATCTCAGCGCGCGGGTACCCTAAGATGGTGACTACGATGACGTCAGTGCAACGTATTATCACGCGCAATATGTTTTGCTTTTTCACGGCGATTGTTTTTCACCAGTTTATCATTGTTATCGCTCTGACGTTCGACGCAAGATGCGCTTTTTGTTGCTGTCATGTTCCTTGCTTACGCCCCTTGTCGACTTGCTGGCACCCCAATATGGCGTCCGCGATGACTTCCGTGCAACCTATGCATATAAATGACGTGGATATCTGCGCAATAATTAATGGAAATTCTCCGACAATAATGATGTTTACAAAGTAATCCAGCTATTTGTAATTACTCCCATAAGCATCAGACACTAAAACAAACGTTTAATTCTTACCTGTATAAAGCAGGGTGTTCGTGTGTCCACCGACAATAAGATCGAGGTCAGGACACTCTTTCGCTATTGTTCTGTCAACGTCGTAGCCAACGTGACTAATGAGAAAAAATGTTTTGACACCTTGTTGCTTTAGGCGTTCAATTTCGTCGTTAATTGACTTAACTTCGGGCAGTATCCGGATACGACCTGAAACAAAATGTGTAATCAGCAATCGTCATGCCTTCAAATTGTTTATGGCCCCTGCTATAGCACAAGCTCTAGAACAGCTTGCATTGCGTGCAAAATTCTCAAACGAAGAATTAGCAATACATTATTTCGAATTTTTGCGAATAAAATGCCTTTTTAAATAGGGAAAATGTAAGCGTGGTTTTCGGATATATGGCCATTTGAAAGCAAACAATGTTTTAAGAGGTGTTGGAAATCTGGTGTTCTTCAGTAAATTGGCTGCTAAATTTAGTTTAATTCTGACATAACTGCTACGTCTGCCGTGAGGAAACTACTACTTTTCAGAAGCTCCTCGTCACCCGCAAAACTGACCCGAACTTTGTGGACAAGGATTTCCTACAGGCAAAAAAAAAAGAATGTGTGCTTTTTCCACTTAAGTATCCTTTCTGGGTGCACTTCATAGAGTAAACTTCTATTGCCACAACGCGCGCGAGTTTATACGTCGGCTCCCTGATGATTGTTGTATTATTTTTATCCGTGTTTTCTAGAGAGCCTCTCTTATTATATACTTCCATCGACAGCCCTATTTACGGATTTTTGCCACATTGCCATTTGTGCATGTCGGATTCAGTCTTCACCAAACTACTACTTGTAAAAATTCACCTCACATTAGTTACCATTATCTATATAGTACCGTGATCAAAAGACGATGTTTCATTTTTTAGCGAAAATGCCAGTTAGCGTTAGACGGGCTAGCGTCTGCAGCCTTTCTTATTGCTCTTGCCCGAGAATATGTCACCTGGCAGGAGCTTTGAATACCAAAACTGCACGGTGCGCATAACTCGTCATTGGCTTATTGGTACTGTGTCGCCATAGAATCCCTATAACTCTCGCGAGTAAAGTTCTCTAGATGAGAGTTACGTATTGAAAAATATTCAACCATCGTAAATCCTCAGAGCAACGTACACCTTACATGCCGTCGTAACTCTAATGATTGGCGTACTATTAAAGTATTAAAATCTGAACAGAAAACAAAATGTCTTTCTTGTGATTTGTTTTTTATGAACAGTTCGAACATATTCAATGATAGGTGCGGCGAAACCTTTATATTTATGATCAAATGGCCGCGTGAGTCAAGAAAAAGGAAACCAGCTGAAACTCGATGCCTCCGCAGATGTGTTAGTGTTTTTCACGTTATTATGGTCGTCGTAGGAAGTTGGAATCAGCTTCGCAAGACAAGGGTTATTGGAGGTCGCAGGGAGTGGCCTTCGTCCTGCAGTGGACATAAATATTGGCTGATGATGATAGTCTTCGTTTGAGCCAGCACATGGATGGATGGATGTAAAACTTTAATGAACGTCCTGAGGGGCGCGACTCAGCGCGCAGCGGGCCGCTTCCACGTTGGGACAGTCAGCCCATGCCCGACCGCCGCATCGTGGGCCCTCTGGACAGCCCATAGTTGCGCCCCGGCATCGGGGCTCTTGATAGCGGAGAGCCACTTGTCCTCATTTATTTATTCCGTGCCTCGTAACGAGGGGCAACGCCAGAGCATATGGTCTAAGCTAGCGAAGTCATTGCAGTGCCTGCAAGAACTACTGGCATAATTGTCGGGATAAAGCTTGTGTAATAAAGCCGGGCTGGCATACGAACCTGTTTGCAATAATCTGAGGGTCAGTGCCTGCGCTCTATTTAACTTCTTGTGAGGAAGGGGAAAGTCTCTCCTGCCGAGATAAAAGTACTGCGTAATTTCATTGTATGTTGTCGGTTGATCTCTGTTCTCCACCACTCCTGGCCGGTCGGGGAGTTCTCCATGGTCGCGGAAAGCGAGACCTCGCGCCTTGGAGTGGGCCAGCTCGTTGAGGTTTGTAGGGCCTCCCATGATGGATCCCATGTGAGCGGGGAACCACGTGAGAGTATGGGTGGCAATGCTTTTACCGTCGAGGATGTGACAGGCTTCTTTACACACGGCGTCAACGCTGAAGGCGCGGATGGCTGCCCTGGAGTCGCTGAAGATCTTGGCATGTTTCTCGTCTAGGAGGGCCAAGGCAATGGCCACTTGCTCGGCCGCACATGACGACGTGCTTCGTACCGAAGCTGCGTTAACGGTCGAACCCTTGTGGTTGATGGACACTACTGCGAAATTTTTGCTGTTGCCATATTGGGCCGCGTCAACGAAGTAGCTGCCGCCAGGGAGTTCTGTCGCCCGGCGTAGGAGCGCCACGGCCCTGGCCTTCCTTCTTTCCACGTTGCGCTGGGGATGCATATTGCGTGGAGCGGGGGATATGATGATGTGGTCTTTCTGCTCTTTCGGAAGGCCCTGGTAGGAGTCTTTGACTTTAGCCGCGGGGACGCCCATCTCTGTAAGGAGTCGTCTGCCCGCCATGGTGCCGGAGAGTCTGAGAATCTGTGCCCTCTCTTGTGCTTCTGCAATTTCTTCTAGTGTATTATGAATACCCAACTGCAGAAGTCGGTCGGTGCGTGTGTAGTTTGGTAGTCCGAGCGCGCTCTTGATCCCCCTCCTTATCATGGCATTTAGTTTCTCTCGCTCGGCCCTCTTCCAGACGTGCATGGCCCCTACGTACGTGAAATGGCATAACAAGAAAGCGTGGACTAGCCTTATCAGATTCTCTTCACTCAGGCCTCTCCTTCTGTTAGCTACCCGCTTGATTAGACCGATGACGCTATCCGTCTTCTTTGCTAGTTTGTGAATGGTGATGCTATTTGTGCCCGCCCCTTCGAGTGGCGGGCACATTCCCAAGATTCTAATGGACGCGACTTTGGGAATCAGATCTCCGCACTTGATGTAGAGATTAATGTCGATTTCGGTGGGGGGTTTCCAGTTCTGTGGCTTGCGGCCCTTTCTAGTGGGGCTGTAGAGAAGGAGTTCCGATTTCTTTGGGGAGCACCGGAGTCCCGTGTCCGTTAGAAAGCCACTGAGCCAGCACAGAATAAAATATTTTGTCATATGGCTGATATTAGCGCATTTATATGGCGCTTTATTCATAGTTAAGAAACCTATATCAAACACCTTTACTAAAAGTGAATACGAGCTCTAAGATAGATGGCGCTGTGATATTTATTGCAGCGCTATGAAAGAAACTGTTGTTTAAACAAGAACCGCATCAAAGGAAAACACTTTATGTTGTGTTGGATGTGCGCCAGCATCAGTGGTTATGCCGCTCAGCACGAATTCATGAATGACCAGTTTTCCTGTTGTTATTAGGTAAATGAGTAATAGTTGGATTTGCAGGTATTGCGAGCGAGGAATAACGTTTATAATATGCAATATTACTGACGACTGTCTCACTAGGCACCTTTAAATAACAGCAGACGGTTGGCCTGCAAGTTGTTTTACTATTGCGATATCAATTATATATGTACACTCCAGGAGAATTTTTGCCGTCACTGTGGGCGTCGCGGTGATTTTCCGTGCAAAGCACACATGCTCTAATATCGCGGCAGTGCGCCGCCTGCTGTAGGTGCGAGCGAAAGCTGGCGAGGTACATCCGAGAAGGCTTGATGCTGCGGTGTCTTCTGGCTCTCGCAAGGGGAAAGATGTGCGCGCGCTACGAGGGGGTGCAGGTTAGTGTACATCTCCTCTTCTAAAGGCCCTACCACAGGTAAACAATTTACGATGGATTTTTGGCGTTGGCGCCAGCCGGTGGCATGTGGCGTCGACGCTGAACGAGTTCCATTGACCGCGCTCAGCCAGAAGATACCCTCGGCTTCCTCTTATTTCAAGCGTTGCGCCACGAGTCCGAAGTAGAGCACTGCACGGGCCGAATTTCGCGGCCCGGCCCGGGCCCGTTTTTACATTGGGCGGCCCGCCCGAGCCCGATCAAAACTTTTATGGCGAGACCCGGGCCCGGCCCGGGCCCGCAAATAATCTACGTTACCCGCCCGGCCCGGCCCGCCACCCCTTTACCTTAAGCCCGAGCCCGGCCCGAGCCCGACTCGAACCCGGCCCGAACCCGGCCCGAAACCAAAAAATACATGTTTTTCAGAGTTGAGAAGCCCGAGAATAACTCGCAGAAAGCCCGAGCCCGGCCCGGGCCCGCGTCAAAAAACCCGAGCCCCGCCCGAGCCCGGGTCAAAAAGCACACGCCGTGCCCGAGCCCGTGAAATAACTGCTCTACCCGGCCCGGCCCGGCCCACGGGCCGGGCCGGGCCCGGGCTTTCGGGTAAGCCCGAGCCCGTGCAGTGCTCTAGTCCGAAGCCTCCCTTCTTACAGGCCCCGAATTTAACAGACCGATCTTCAAAATGTTGCGCCAGCAGAACACTGGCTTTTAATTCATGAAATATTCTTGTATTTTGAAACATCACAAAACTTGTCTTTAGCTTGAGAAGAAATATATACAGTATTTTGCTTGATTCCTGTTCTGAAACTCCTAGAACCAGTGACCTATAGCATCACCAGCAGCCGCCGTGCTCACTAGTGGCAGAAACATCACTAGACGGAAACGCTGCCGAACAGAGACGGAAACATGATGATGCACAAGGCTGCACTAATTGCAATGTCCGGAGCTTGTGAAAGTGATCAGCTGCTACGGTAACCACGCGGACGAAGCACTCACGGGCGGTAACGCGAGCAGCTTGGCCGGTGAATGCCTCCGAGCTCGCTCGAATCGCGGAGCTGATAGTTTGCCGCTTGGTTCGACCGCCACTTCCGCCGTCGCTGCGGCCATGCTCAGACATCGGCGCCGAGCGAGCGGGAATCGGCGCGCCATCAGTGGCGGCCGACCGACCACGTCGGCGTCGATGCCGAAACTCAGTCGCAGAGTTCTTCCTCTTTATTGGGCCTGAAGTCTCTATCTACTCTCGACACGCATCGCGGCTACACGGGTGTCATTACACGCCACGTTGGCTCTCTGATTGGCTGGCCAGAGGTCACGTCTTTTGAAATTTATGCCGGGGGCAGTAAGCTTGGAAAACACAATTTTGCGTTTTCATAAAGATGACGAAGGGCGACGTGGGGCTGCAGAGTATGTCGAATAAGACCTTTGTTTTTCTCGTCCTTTGCACCTATATAGTATGTAGCGATGTTGGCGCTTAAAAATGAAATTAAACGGTAGCGTGCAAAAGCCTGCGCAATGCATGCGCTATTTCGCAAATATTTGACAAATATGTGGCGGTCGTCTAAGATAGCCGCCATTGTCACCTTGTTGATTGGCTGGAGGAATATCATGTGAGGAGCGTCATGGGCAGGGACGTTTCGTAAATATGAATTTGACGTTGTGTGGAGTTGCGCGGGGCCCCCGTTGTAGAGATTTCCGCCAATATTTGGGCTGCGACGAGCTGCTCGAATTAATTGTGGTAATGAGCGGCCATATGCAATGACCCTCGAGCTGTGTATCGCTGCATTTCTCCCTTCTTTAGGGGCCACGGGAATGTTCTGATCATAACGCGTGCTCATAGCATTTGCACCGCTCTGTGGTGGCGTTGGTCTTTGTGTTCTCGGCCACCACTTTTATTGCGATAGCAACTATATGGACACTCCAAAGCGGATTTCTGCCATCGGCGTCATCGTCGCCGTCACCGTGAGGTTCCGTATGACATCAACAGCGATGAAATCGTCGACGCGCTCCGGACGCTGTATGTGCGAGTGAAAGGGCGCTCCGGGCGCGCGCTTTCACGGGTAGCGAACGCACGTTGGAGAGCAAACGCGCATTCTGCGTCGTGTCCCTTAAGGGCTGCAGAATTAAGCGTCTGTTTCCTCCCTTTACAATCACCATATATTCAGAGCAAATGCGACTTCTTCCATCGCGCGAAAGGCCGTGAGGGGACGGGAGGGAGGGAGGGAGGGAGGGAGGGGAGGCGACGTTTCGCTGCGGCACCAAATGCGTATTTATACAAAAACGTTGCGAGGCGAGAAGGTGGGTAACATTTCCGACGCAGCTCGACGAGTGTCCTATTCTGATCTCGTCGAAAACCTCCGAGCGGTTTGGTATGTAAAACGTTTGGTTCATTGCCTCTTCTTTCTTATGCCGTTCAGTTTCTTATGGGTAACGTCAAATTTGTGCGTTACGTTACAAAGGGAAATTGGGGCCATCAGCAACATTTTGTACGAGGCGCGCCTACGTCACGCCTCGAAGAAAAAATTGCACTATCTTCCCAAGAGAACCATGGGCCGATGCGGAGCATCGCGGTCGTTATAACGGCGTTAATTACGTTGTTATTACGGTGTTATTACGTGTTAACTTGCGTTGGTCACCATCACTTTCGCGGCGCGCTCGCGGTCGCGTGCAGCATCGGGAGCAGCCTCTCGTTGTTGACGTTTATACGCGGCTTCCCGTTCTCGAACTTCGGGTTCCACCGCTTGCTTCGTACGTTTACGTTGAACTTCACGGTCCCGAACCTCAGGTTCTGCTGCTCGACGTTCACGAACCAACGCGGCTTCCCGTTCTCGAAGGTCGGGTTCCGCCACTCGCTTCGTACGTTTACGTTGAACTTCACGGTCCCGAACCTCAGGTTCTGCTGCTCGACGTTCATGAACCAACGCGGCTTCCCGTTCTCGAAGGTCGGGTTCCGCCGCTCGCTTCGTACGTTTACTTTGAACTTCACGGTCCCGAACCTCAGGTTCTGCTGCTCGACGTTCACGAACCAACGCGGCTTCCCGTTCTCGAAGGTCGGGTTCCGCCGCTCGCTTCGTACGTTTACGTTGAACTTCACGGTCCCGAACCTCAGGTTCTGCTTCTCGACGTTCACGAACCAACGCGGCTTCCCGTTCTCGAAGGTCGGGTTCCGCCGCTCGCTTCGTACGTTTACGTTGAACTTCACGGTCCCGAACCTTAGGTTCTGCTGCTCGACGTTCACGAACCAACGCGGCTTCCCGTTCTCGAAGGTTGGGTTCCGCCGCTCGCTTCGTACGTTTACGTTGAACTTCACGGTCCCGAACCTCAGGTTCTGCCGCTCGACGTTCACGAACCAACGCGGCTTCCCGTTCTCGAAGGTCGGGTTCCGCCGCTCGCTTCGTACGTTTACGTTGAACTTCACGGTCCCGAACCTCAGGTTCTGCTGCTCGACGTTCACGAACCAACGCGGCTTCCCGTTCTCGAAGGTCGGGTTCCGCCGCTCGCTTCGTACGTTTACGTTGAACTTCACGGTCCCGAACCTCTGGTTCTGCTTCTCGACGTTCACGAACCAACGCGGCTTCCCGTTCTCGAAGCTCAGGATCCGCTGCTCGACGTTGACGTTTCGAAGCGGCTTCGCGTTCTCGAAGTGTGGAATCCGCTGCTGGACGCTGACATTTCGAAGCGGCTTCGTGTTGGCGAACTGAATCTGGATCCGCTGCGCGTCCCCGACGTTTACGTTCTGCGTCGCGAGCTCTTCTCTGCTCAGCCTTGTGTTCAGAGGTGCTCGCGGTTCTGTTAATGAACTGGCTGCTGCTCTTTGAAGATGTGCCAGACAGTTCGTTGACAGATTCGTTGGCGTCCATTCAGCGCATCGGACGGCGCAGCGTGACTAAACCGAAGCAGCAACTGAGGCAGCGGCGCATGCACCGGGTTTATATAAGCAACTGGCGCGGAGAGGAGGAGGAGAGAGGCGCGCATGCGCGCGCTATCGCACAGGTGGCGGATGAAGACACGGAGGGAGAAGCGCGTTATCGAACAGATGGCGTGGAGAGGGGGAGAAAGGCGTTATCGCACAGCTGGCGTGGAGAGAATGAGGAGAGGTGCGGACGGACGCCGACGCCGACGCCAACGACGCCGCGGGACAGGCCGCCGCTATAAGATGCTCCGCATCTAAAAGGCGGAGTGCTCAGTCGACAGCCTCTACTGCAGCTGCGGCGGCTGTGCGTGGCCGCGCGCGTTTATCTAGAGGCGATCTGCGGCGCGTTCGAAGCTTAGCCGAGCTGAGACAGCTGATGGCTTGTGGGCGCGGTATTCTCGAGCGCCTAGTTCTCGCTAAGCGCGAGGTAGCACGAAGGAGAATTCGCTCGCCTCTGCTCCCGCTCTTCATCACGCCAGTGGTCTGACAACGATTGTCCGCGGTCATGGAGTCAGATGCGTTCGTGTTTGCCGGAGCGCGCGTGACAACATACTGGGTAATTTAGTTAGTAAACGGATGTTTACTAACGTTTATGCAGCTGATAAAACGACTAGCCTTCCTTCATATAGCTGTTTAATAATTTGCTATCGATGTCGGTGCTTCGCCCTTCGGGCGACACTGTGACTTTCTTTTGCTTAATACAGCTGGTTTCTAATTAACATTACGAGAAAAAAATGGAGCTGGGCAGGCCATGTAATGCGTAGGATGGATAACCGGTGGACCATTAGAGTTACATAATGGATACCAAGAGAACGGAAGCGCAGTCGAGGATGGCAGAAAACTGGGTGGGGCGATGAAGTTAGGTTTGCTGATTTCAACTTGCAGGTGCAAGTTGGAATCAGCAAGCGCAAGACAGGGGTAATTTTTCAGAGCTGACAATTTTTGCAAACTGAAAATAAAAACCAGTCAAAAGACGAAGGACAGAGAAGAGACGTGGCACACACGACGCAAAAAATTGTCAGCTCTGAAAAATAGTTAAAGTTCGCTCATCATTTCACACGGTGCATTGCTTTGTGTTCAGAAGAACTTTAAAGAAAGTGTTTAGCAATGCTTAAAAACAAATCACATGCGTAAAAAAATCACATTGATGGATTTCTATAAGCGCGGTAAAAAAGTTGTCGCAGTTTCACCTGAAAGGTGAAGCATCAATTGCGATAGCAAATCTGAAGACAGCTATACGGAGTAACGATAGCAGCTTTATCAGCTGTATAAACTTGGACATGCAGCAGCACCGGCAACACGCAGAACTGTTGTCGACGCCGTCGGCGTTTTGCCCGCGTTCGCTCAAAATGCTTGCGGCGTTGGTGACTGTTGCCGGAGCCTCTGATATAAATAGGCACTTGGTGCCGCAGCCAAATGTCGCCTCCATTCCCTCCCCCTCCCCCCAACGGCCTTTCGTGCGTCGGAAGAAGGCCCGTTTGCTCTACATATATGGTGATTGTAGAGGAGGAAAGAGACGCCTACTTCTGCAGCCCTTAAGGGAGCACAGAGCAGAACGCGCGTTTGTTCTCCGCCGTGCGTTCACTCCCCGTGAAAGCGCGCGTCACTCGCGCCCTTTCACTCGCACATACAGCGTTCGGCGCGCGGTGACGATTTCATCTCCATTGACGTCATACGGAACCTCACGGCGACGGCGACGGTGACGGCAGAAATCTGCTTTTGAGTGTCCATATAATTGCTATCGCAATAAAAGGGCTGACCCAATGGCGGCTGAACGGAATAGGCTTGAAATGATGCCCTATGTTCATAGGGTCTCCCACAACGTCAAGAAAGTTGCTGCGAGGCAGGGCGTTAACGTTGTTTTTTCTGCTCCCTGCAAACTTTCAGGCCTTTGCTCACGTGTGGCGCGCGGCAGGACTAGACCCCCCGCGTGTCATGACAACGGTTACATTCCTTGTGCTACACGTGTGGTGTATGAGCTTCCGCTGATTTGTGAAAAAGTTTACATCGGTCAGACAGGCCGGTGTATTAATGAGAGGCTGCGAGAACACTACAATTCTTGGAATACCTCTGATGGAGCAAATCTGCCTCGCCATTGTCGGGAATGCGGCTGCGTCCCGCTTTTTTCCAATGTTAAAATCCTTGGTATGGGCAAGGGCAAGACGGAGCGTGAAATTCTCGAAGCTTACCATATCGATTTGCAAGGGGATAATTGCATCAGTTCTACCTCTCTCTCACTGATGCAGAAGGAACTTAGTTTCCTTTCGCACTGGCGTTAGCTACGTGGCGTTTTGCAATCACCTTTGTTTGTGTGTGGGTGTCGGCTTTTGAGCTGCGCATGCTCGCCGGGTTTTCCTGAGAAACGGGGTTTTTCAATAAAGCACAGTTGTTAGACCAGTCGTCGTGTGTGCCACGTCTCTTCTCTGTCCTTCGTCTTTTGACTGGTTTTTAATATTCAGTATGTACCAACTGACCCAGACTGCTACTCTACTGCAATTTTTGCAAATTATCGAGTCTGGAAAAGTGGAACTTTGACTGAAGGTGTCGTAGAAGTTAGTGTCCAGTCCGGCTAGAGCTTTTTTCAATAAAACTATGCAATATTTGCGCTTTGGTCAACTCGGCAACAAATTTTTCAAATGCCAGCATCTCTGAAGACACAAAATCTTATCTTGGGTTGTATAATTCTCTGATCCGACGCCTAAGTTGTTTTAACGATGTCAAGCAACGGTAGATGCTCATGAGTGTGTCTTATTTTGATTGTGTTTGACTAATATCAAGTGCAACTTTATTTTTCCCACCACGGGTTGCTGTAATCCATCAGCTCTTCGACACCGTATGTACAAACAATTACGAGCTAACCTTTCTGTCACGTGGGGTTTTCACTCACACATGAGCACACAATCGATTGAAGACTGACCATAGACCAAAGCTTGACCAGCATTTAGAAGTCGTACATCTTGAACAGGTCCTTTGCGAGGGCACATTTTGAATGCGTACAATATTGTGTAACACTTCACATTACTTTACAGCACTGGTCATGAACTGGACAAAGCGCATCGAGGCTCCAGAGCCAGTGGAACGCCTTGCTTGCACAGAATAGCTGATCAAACGTAATATTTGCGTGTGAGAAGGCTTCTGAATGCTACCTCACCTGACAACCATTGCTTCGTGAGCTAAATAATGCTGCGAGCTAATAATGCGAACCAGGAACATGTTTAAAAAAAATGTCGCAGTTTCGTCCGAAAGGCGCAGCATCGATTGCGATAGCAAATTAGTAGAGAGCTATTCGGAGTACGGATAGTTGTTTTATCGGCTGCATAAACTTGGACACATTCGCTTACTAACTGAATTAACAATCGTGGTGTCAGCGCGCACAAGCAAACATGAATAGATCACACTGAATGACCGCAGACAACGACTGTCAAAACGCTGGCAGCAAGCGCAGCCGCCGCAGCGGGCGAAGGCTCGCGCGGTCTATCGCTTCAACGGAAACTGAGCGGCGAATGCACAGCGCATACAAAGGTCAGAGGCGTGTGGAAATAAGAGACGGTGCGGGCGACTGCTACTGCCGGGCAAAGTGCAGAGGAGTTGTGCAGAGGAGAAGTTGTTGGCAGAGGCGAAGCTGCCCCCCCCCCTCCCTCCTGCGCTGCCTTCCCGCTTTCTCGCTTTCGCGTGGGAGATTGAGTGGCCAGTTTCCCTTGCGCCCGGTTGCAAGATAAGCATTTGGTGAAGCAGCACAGCGTCGTCGCGCCTCCCTCTCTCCCCTACCCCCGCAGCCTTTCGCGCGACGGTCGCGCTTGCTTTCCGCCGTGAGTTCGCTCTCCGTGATAGCGCGCGTCCCCCGCTTGCTTTCACTCGCGCATACGGCGCGCGGCAACGATTTTATCGCCCTTGGTCTTTATACGGAACCTCACGGCGATGGCGACGCCGATGGCAGAAATCCGGTTGAAGTGTCCATATAATTGCTATCGCAGTAAAATGAGTAAAAGCAAGTGCTCCCTGTAGAATAAGATCTTACTTATTTTTACATATGCGAAGCCACTGCATTCCCACATCGCATAGGCATCATTATGAATAGTATTGACGGCAACAAATCCCCATAATACTTTTTTGCGTGAAATGACCTACAAAAGTTAGGAACTACAGGCCAGGTTTATATTTTCCATATTTCAGTTTTTTTTTCTTTACTTTAAGTACTTATATTAAAATTAGCAAATTATTAGAATAGTAAGCTGTTCGGCTAGTTGGTTTGATGTGATATTGGAAATGATAGCGCAGAAGTGTTGCGGCAAAAGGAGACCAGGACAGGAAAGACGCTCACTTGCAAGTAGGTTTATTTTCAGAAACAGACCACCAGGAACGTTAGTGTGCATGCACTGGCATCGACTATGGTGAACAAAATTTAAAATTTGAAAAGGTCGCCTATCAAAGGAGCAACCATGACTACATCAATAATGACAACTTGTGTGGGTGGCAGCAACATGGGCTCGTGCAAGTGGTATGATAGAAATGCGTCCAATAAACCATCTGGGAGAGGCGGAGGAGGTGGCGGGTTAGAAATTTCAGGCAAGCGCGAACAACGTTAATTCCTCGTTCATAAGATGCAGTGACGGGGTACTAATACAAAGGTGGGCATGAACGTTAATCTCACCAGCCTCTAGAATTTCCCCTTCGAGTCTGCCTTTGGATCTGCTTGGAATCTTGGTTTTTTCGACAAGGGCTTTAGGCCACATTTCTTGGAGTGCGCAGGAAGGTGCGCTGCGTTGCTCAGGGCAATTAAAGTTGACGGATGCTCTCCTATCCTGTCATTTAGACAGCACCCAGTCTGCCCGCCGTAAACTTCCCCACAGTTGGGTGGTATCTTATATACCACTTCGGCGACACAGGAGACGAAGGGTTTAGCATGATTCTTTCCACAGGCCTTGTTCTTCTTTTGGCATTTTGCGAGGGCGCACAACCGAGAAAGCTTGAGAAGGGCTGTGAAGACGAGGTCAACGCCGTGTTATTGCCCGATCATTTTCAGCGTGTGTAAAATCGTGTGGATATTTGCCATCACGATATAGTTATTAAGGCGAAAGAAAGCCTTGGGTGTGTTTGTTGGCAGTGCCCTAGGCGGTGACCTCGGCGAAACTGCGCCAGGACGAATTGTGGCCGACACCGCAATAAAAGCTCGGATTGACGTCACACTTTGAGGGAGGTTCCTGTAGACAAAGTAAATTAGTAGCTTTGAAAAGAAAATTTAGTTCATTTCTCACTGGGTGGGAATCAAACGCGGGCCTCCTGGATGTCCGACGAGCACGCTTCCGTGAAGCCACGGCTGCTTCTGGCTTACTAAAGCCTTCAACCTAGTGCTTGCGTGATTGCACACATCACGTCGCAGCCATCTCGCTGACTAAACGTGTGGCCTAGTACGTGCACTGACATGCTGCACTTTACGTACTACGTTAAGTGTCCATCTGTGGCGTCACCTTAGTGCTACACGTGTACTTCCTATTTCGGCTCGTTATGCCTTGCAAGATGTCTAGCCCCGATGGTATCACATTACCACTATGTCTTACAAGAGAGAGAGAGAGAGATAAATGAGATGGGAAAGGCAGGGAGGTTAACTGGAAGGTAGGTATCCAGTTTGCTACCCTGCACTGGGGAAGGGGTAAGGGGAGACAGAAAGATAAAGAAAAATGCACACACATAGAAAGAGAGGGCGATCAGAAAAAAAAAACACAAGCACACGCACACACACAAAGCAACTCAGGAGTGTCACAGTCGTTCAAGCAGGTCGCTTGTCCGGAGGAACCTCAGCAGTGCGCTCATCGCCTTCTGGTGTGAAGACCGTGTCAGCCGGCACTCTAAGATCGTCCGCTCAGAAAGCGGCCGGTCGTCGAGGCGCGCCAGCGTCGTCACGAGCGTCTGTCTCTGGGAGCTGTAGCGGGGACAATGACACAAGATATGTTCGATTGTTTCCTCGCGGTCGCAACTATTACAGGTAGCACTGTCAGCCATTCCGATGCGGCAAGCAAACGCATTCGTAAAAGATACTCCAAGCCACAGTCGGCAGAGAGCAGTTGTCTCGATTCGGGAAAGTCCAGATGGAATATGTAGTCGGAGGGATGGATCCAAGCGGTGCAGTCGAGTATACTGGAAACTTGGCGTGTTCCACATGGATCGAGTGGCATCACGCGCGAGTATACGAAGCTTTGCTGCTGCATCGGTTCTTGAAAGTGGAATGGGTTCCTTCACAGCATTTTCGTGAGCCCTCCTAGTAGCTTCATCGGCCTGTTCGTTGCCCATGATGCCGCAGTGGCCTGGGAGCCACTGAAAAGTAATGTCATGTCCTTTTTATACTAGTTGGTGATATATCAGCCTTATTTCAAGCACAAGTTGGTCTTGTGGTCCACGACGCAGAGCGGATAGCAGACACTGCAGGGCTGCCTTCGAATCAGTTATATACTCCATTTTCGTGGTAAATCTTCATGAAGCATATGAAGGGCGCTGCGAAGTGCAGCAAGCTCCGCAGCAGTCGACGTTGTCCGGTGAGAAGTTTTAAACTCATAGGTCACGGCTCTTTCGGGGAAGATCACAGCTCCTGTAGATCCGTCAAGAGTTGTCGACCCAACAGTGTAAATGTGAAGGTGGTCTTTGTATGTCTCGTGCAGCATGAGTAGAGATAGCTGCTTGAGAGCTGGTGACGAGAGTCCTGCTTTCGTTTGAATCCCTGGTACCGAGAGTCGAACTTGTGGGCGAGCCAAACACCAAGGAGGTGATAGCAGCCTCTCAGCAGGCGTATAATCTTGAGGGAGGCAGTCACGGTACGTCAATATCACCTGGCAAAAGGAGGCATTGGGTCGGTCTTTCAGCAGCGTGGCGAGGTGAATCCCTGGTAGTCTGGTAGTCTGGTAGTAAATGCGTGGTAGCCTGGTATGTCTTACAAAGAATCTAAGCCCGGTTGTATAGCTTAATGTGTTACCAAATGTGCAGTCGGCTTGCGCTTTCTTGTGTTACAAGAGTGGAAAACATGCCGTTATTTGGCCTCTGGCGCGGCGTAGCATTGGGTGACGCCTGTAGATCTTTCAAAAGCGTTGATCCCACTGCAACTAGCACACTCGAAGGGAATCCCGAGGCTTTCAGACGAGACACTTTAAGGTCAAAACTATGGTCAACACTGTGTACAGAAGACTTGGTCAGGGATGACTTGAGGCACGACGAAGCCCCATTTCACCAGTTTGGTGTGACAGGAGCCAAAAGGTAGAACAAAGGCGTTCGTGACAGTTAAAATAGAGTGCTAAATCTAAAAACCGGAATGTGCCATTGTCAGGATTTCTGTCAGGCCACTTGAACGTGCCGATGTTGCTGTCACCCACACAAGTTACCATTATTGATGTAGTGATGTTTGCTCCTTTGATGAGCGACCTTTTAAAATTTAAAAATAACTTCACAATACTCGGTGTCAGCGCATACGCAATAACGTTCCCGGTGGTCTGTTTCTGAAAGTAAACTTAGTTGCAAGTGAGCATCTTTCCTGTCCTGGTCTCCTTTTTCCGCAACACTTCAGCGCCCCCCTTTGTGAAATCATAGGAAATTATTACTTTCATACGGGATTCTCGAGTTGCATCTTTGCACTTTCACATAAGAATATAAAAAAGTTGTGTGAGCAATTATTGCTGCTTTACATTCATTTTAAACAGCAGTGATCAGGCTACAATTTCATGTGTCACGGTATACTCTTCACCTATTACGTCTTGATATAAAACGTTCAATTATAAAAAGCAACGAAAATGAGCACATTTCTAGCGATCATGAGAGTTAGGGCCTGTGTTTTTTTTCTAGCTGATTACCGAAACGTAGCTCGGTTCTTTAATTACATCGTTTAAAGCAACTAAAATGCACAACTGTGATATATTACATTACAGCTTACAAGAAACTGTTACCTGGCTTACAACGGTATTATAAAAGAAAAGTGATACTGAAAAACCAAACGTAAATAAATAAAAAATAAAGCCTGTCCGCTTTCGACGCGGTGGCAGTTCAGAGAATTTTGATATTGTTTATTTATTTATTTATTTAGAAAGCCTAAGGGCCCACAGGGACATTACATAGGGGGGGGGGGGGACATAAAGCAGAACACAATTTTCACAAATGAAGGAGCATCGCAGATAGTATATACAGCACTTTGGTGTACAGCAAGTCGTGAAACAATTAACAAGGTAAATATTCTTGCAAAATTCACACTCAACGAAGCAAGAACAAAATAGCGAGAGCGAATAAGTGTTCTGGGAGAGAAAAAATTTACTAAAAGTGCTAGGATTGTAAATGCGTTAGTCATGCTGAATGAAATAAAGAAGACTGTGTTATCGTGGCAATTCTGGAGGGTAACTTATTCCATTCTTTTATTGATAAGGTTAACGGCGAATTCTTGTACTTTTTCCGTCCGGGCGAAGATAGGGTTAACTTTGTAGGTATGATCGATGCGTTGTTAAGTATGAGGTGGCGGTAAAATGTATGACCGGGCAAATGATGTGCTGCTGTGAAACAGTGTGTGAAAAAAGCATAATATGGCGAATTTTCTGCGCATTGAGAGTGGCGGCATTTTGAGTGTTTGCTTCAAAGATGAAACGATTGCTTAGTTCAACATTTTTAAATTAAACACTTTCAATGAAATTTGTTGCACTGGAGAGAAAAAGCTGTATTCTACCGACACTATATTATACGTTTTTAGGCGACTTGCTTTCTTGAGGAACTTCTGAACTTGACAGTATCATTGTTTGTCCCCCCGTATGTAAGCTCTCGCACACACTAAGTTAAAACATGTTTACTAGCTTCGACCAATAGCTATAAGAGTGCTAACTTGAGTCGATTGGCGCAGTAGCTAACATATAATACTAGGTTTGTGTTGCCAGCTTTCTTGCAACACAGACTACATAGGCCAGTGGATATGTGCCCGAACTTGCTGTTGGCTACTTAAGGTATGTTCAGACTGCGGTCGTAACGTTAGCAAAGCGCGCAACTGCCATAAAGACCGCATCGCGAGTTACAAGCGTTAAGATCGTTAAGAATGCTGGTCGTTGACATTGTCAGTTGCATGCGTTACGCATCTTAAGACCAGCCAATCAAAACGTGAGCTGGCCAGTTACGCCTCAGTAGATTTCAACATGGCCCCTGTAAACAGACTACGCACGCAACTACGCACACTACTCGAGTTAAAGGGAAATTGAGACATCCACCCAAATGTAGCAACTCCTACAATGGAAACCGAACCGGGTTCCTCGCAAGAAAAACCTCGCAGTTTGAAGAAAAATTCGTCCTGGTCCGGGACTCGAACCCGGGACCACCGCCTTTCCGGGGCAGCCGCTCTAGCATCCGAGCTAACCAGGCGGCTAGCAGATGGCAGGGCGAAGTCGAATTTGTGGACAACTCGAAGCAAAGGCAAGTGTATGACGTAATATTTCAGCGGAGATCCGCTAGGTGGAGGTAAGTAATTCGCCCTGCCATCTGCTAGCCGCCTGGTTAGCTCGGATGGTAGAGCGGCTGCCCCGGAAAGGCGGTGGTCCCGGGTTCGAGTCCCGGACCAGGACGAATTTTTCTTCAACTGCGAGGTTTTTCTATCGAGGAACCTGTTGGGTTTCCATTGTAGCAGTTGCTACATTTGGGTGGAGGTCTCAATTTCCCTTTAATTACTTATCTCCACCTAGCGGATCTCCGCTGAATTATTACGTCATCCACTACTCGAGCTACGCACACAAGGTACTACGCACACAGGCAGCCATGTCCGTTGTGCCGTTGCCCAGATGCCAGTAGTCGCGTCACTGGAAATTTAAAACCGAAACTGCGGCGCTCATTGGCCACGCCGTAACTGTCATATCTGTATGAAACTTAAAAGTAGCGGGCCTTGCAACAATTACGCTCGCGTGTGTGACGACTGTTGCGCTCTTAACGCTTCATACGATTATATTCTCAACAATTTAGTTGTGCTTTTTTCGTTTGCGTTTCCATTTCTTGCGAAATATCTGCACATTACGTACGTAGTCTGAACGTACCTTTACTGACCAAGTAGGCAACAACCGAACAGGAAACTTCGGCACTGCGTATGTGATGTTGGTAGCCTATTGGTCAATTCGCAGAATGTATGTGCCAAGGTGACAGAACAGGTATGTGGGCTGGCATTAGAGCAATAGCGTCCCACTAGCATCGAGGGCGGGTGCTTAAGGGATAGCAAGTGCGTTGCAGTGACAATACATCGTGGCGTGGCAGCTAGATAGCGCAGAGTATCGAGCGAAAAGCGCGAGAGGGAGCACGGCTGAAACAAACGCCTCTCATGACGCTGTTCGTTCCGTGTTTCCTCGTTCCGTCTCCATGAATCACCCAGAAACGCCGATTACAGCTCAGGAATAACGCTGCTGCGCTGAAGCCGCTCACGGCCGCTATGCGGAGAAGCCGGAGGAGCACCGTGCCAGTCGCTTGGGGAAAATTCGGGCCGCGACACTGACGAAGTAATATCACAATCATAATATGTGAAACTTATTGTCAACAATCATACACAGAAGATTGTTAATCGCATTGGCGCCGCCAATCATCTTCATTGGATGAATGAACCGCGAATTTTTGTTTTCATGGAAACACTGGTCTTGTATTGTTTCGTGCACTGGATGACAAGCTAAACAGTTTCTGTGTTTCAATGTATTTATATGGGAGCTCTTGAGGTAATATTTCCTCCTAAATTAATGCATCCTCAGCAAATAAAAAAACTAAGTGTGGTGCTTGAGTATATCGTACCTGGTCTGGCGATTGTGAGCGTTTCCGTAGTAACCACACCCAGCAAAGCCACCTGAAGTCCTGCAATGGTGTACACAATGGACTTTGGCAGTGTAATATTTCTGAATAGAGGTTCATCAGAATAGTCCAGGTTTGTTCCCAGTACAGTTACATGCGCTTGTTTCATTTTCCAAAGAAATGGCGCCAGTCCTTCTGGTCCATCGTCGAATTCGTGGTTGCCGAGACACTGAAATTTTTTTTTAAATATAAGAACTGGCAAACAATTCCAAATATTCAAGGCTAATAAATGTTGCACACAGACAAGTATCAAGTGTATAAGTACAAAATTGATCATTTGTCCTTTCAAAGTAACAAAATTCCGTTTATCATAGTAATCTCATTCAGAGATTACCACCCAATTCATGTTTAATGGCAAAATTCGGAAACGTGATAATGAAAGAATTACAGGTACAGAGCAAACGCAACTAATTTTTGTAAGAGAAAGCTTCGCTGTTGAATAAAGCTGGTTCTGCTCAGGAAATCAAACATCGAACCACAGCCTCAGTAGCCTCGAGCAACTGCTGGGTATAGAACCAATTTTTGCTCACAAGAAACTTTCTTCACCTTGCACTTTTCCGCAGAACTGACTTCTTCAGAATTGATCCGTTAAGCAGCTTGCACAATGGAAGCCCTGCGGCTGTAAGTTGTTCTTTTGAAGGCAGGGTTTTCTTTGAATGCTTCAGATCGATTCGCGGTTTGTGGAATGTGTGAATCTGTCCACTTTCGCCTGGTGTAGATCGACAATTTCAGGCCTTCTAGTGCAAATAGCACAATGAAGAAGCGTGTAAATGCAGCTGTGAAGAGAAAGGACGCACCTAATTAGCGTAGAACTATGTACGCAGCAGTAATGATGCGTAATTATCACAAAAAGATAGAAATGAAACGCACTTGTTCAAACTGCGGGCATGTTAAACTGGAACCGTAAATGGGGCTTTGATCATGAAAAGATATGGGAGAATCCCGGAGATCGTGCAGTCTAGTAATCTGGGCCGATCCCGAAGGGAGTGCAACCTGAACAACACCAACACAGGCTACACCAGCGTGCCCAAAAAGACCTTGTCTTTACTCAATGCCAGCCGCTGTTGAATCAACCTTTTTCTGAACAAATTGCAATGACGTAGAAAGCCCATGCACCATCACGGCCTCTGCAGTCTTCAGAAAGAAGGCTGATGCCTCAGCGCTGCAACTCGCACCTGCACTTGGTTATGACTTATCCACTGCTCTGCACTCGGCCCTACGTGACCAGGCTTCCTGCTCACGGTCTATACACACCGTTACACTAAGAATTCCCGTGTCGGAAAGCTTAACTCTTCCTCAAGCCTGCTCACGGTCTATACACACCGTTACACTAAGAATTCCTGTGTCGGAAAGCTTAACTCTTCCTCGTAATGTGTATATTCTCGAAAAGTGACAAGCCGCAATATTTATTTGGTGATCACGGAAGTCTCAATTCTATAATAACTGTGTAAAAAAACTGCTTTATTTGACACATCTGCGGATATGCCACCACGTGACATTGACACTATGCGAATTTAGCGGATGTCTTCAAAGTGGCCCACATTTACCGATAACTCTGGCAAAAATACGTGTGCTGGAATACAAATTCACAACACATTACGTTTCCAAGAAGCCTCAATCCAGCTGTAGAAAAATTTATGTAATTTAAATGCCAGCGGATTTCATTTCATCCGGGCTCATTCATAGCTGCGCACTGAAGGAGCGCGCACACGTTCTTGCCGCGCTCCCCGAGTCCGCCAACTTTGCACAGGTATGGCCGTTTCTTCTGCTAACATGTCAAGACGACTTCAAAGGACAAGTGCGATTCGTGCTTGCAGCCGTTCTTCGGTCGACAACAATTTCTACGTCGCTGTGGGCTTTGTGGCCATCGGTCCACTGCAAGTGCTTGAACATTGTTAACGAAGAGTACGAGCTGTACTCTACATGCTCACGGGATCGAGCACATACAAGTGCTAGCAGTGTACTAGACGCAGCCGGCGTGACACCATAGGGCTCTAAAAGCCGGCAGTAAATGCCTCGCAGGACCAGGACGTCACCACCTGTGATGGAGCCTGCGCACAACTTCGTGTCGTCGTGCAGGCCCTGTGCGACAAAATCGCGTCACATACAAGTGTGTTTTTTATCTGAAGAAGGACAACGACAACCTTTGCTTGCACCTGGCCCTGAACACAGAGCTATTGGGCAAATGCGCGCAGCAGCAAGGTAACGGAAACGAGTGGCGTCTTTTAGCGCCTTCTTTGGTCACACGTCGCAAGTCAACCGGTCCTCTCCACCGGCTTCGGGTCGGTGCGTGAACAGCCCAGCATCAAATCGGCACTGGCTCCTGTGAGTGGGCCATCGCGGCAAGCAAATGCGCCTCCAGGTCTACAACCAACTCTTTTCCGGCCCAGGACGAGGGTGAAGCCGTCGCTGGGGCACGTACTTCAAGCACGCTGGTTTCTGTGCCGGGAAGGCGTTCGCTTTTCCTGTCGAGCTTGGCCGCTTCGACAAACTTGTGAGGAAATCTGTGCTACGCTGGAAAAAGTTGCTGATAGCAGCTATGTCGACTGCCAAAAGGTCAAATTGAAGCACGAGATCTACGCTTGCTTTCGGGTCACAGTGAACGAGAACGTCTTCCAAAAAATCAACTCGCAAAACATTTGGCCGAAGGGTTGCCTGTTCAGGCCTTTCTACGGCAGGCATGATGCATACAAGGACGCCAGCGACAAAATAACGTAACTTCTTTTCTAACGTCAATAATGAAGTGCTCCGTTTTTTACCAAAATGTTCGTGGTCTACGCACGAAATCCTCCTGTTTCTATGAGAACGTGCTATCCTGCTCATACCATGCTATATGCTTAACTGAAACTTGGCTTTGCAACGACTTACTGTTTAAGAATTATTTTCCACTGGAAGAAGAAAGTTCATGGATGTGACATGTATAATGCGCGCGTTAAATACGGCGGTGGTCGGCTAATTGCCGTACGGAACAATCTTATCGTTTCAAGGCGTGCGGACCTTGAGATCATACCAGAAACTGTGTGGGTTGAAATTCCTGTTAAAAGCTGCAAAAATTTGTTGCTCTGCGCAGCCTACTTCCCTGCTAACGTAAGTAACGTGCAGTTTTCTGAGCATATGACTGACTGAGTTGAAGTTATTGATGTAGCAAAATATAATATCCTGATAGCTGGCGATTTCAATGTTCCGTCTATGGTTTGGGAGTCTTCACGTGCGACATCCGCATCTTTATCATCCCCTCGCTGTAATGCGCTGTTCTTCTTTATCGAATTTCTTGGATTTACGCACTTTAACACGGTCGCAAATGCCACTGGAAATTATTTAGATCTCATTCTGGCTAATTCCTGTGTTGCTGAGTTTTCTGTTACAATTAGCGGTTTAGTTCCTGTGTACCATTCGCATGACCCGCTCGAATTAGCAATTTTTCTAGAGGCTATTCATGTGTCGCGCGAACCTGTTCGCGCATTTGGTTTTCCGAATGGTGACTCTCTAGGTCTTTACCAATATTGGAATGATGCCGACTGGTCTGAAGTGTACCATGTCACAGATGTCAACAAAGCGGTTAGCATGCTTACTGATAATGTAAAATGTGCGTTCGAAGTCTGCAAAGAGTGTTTCCCTAAGCGCTATTTTAGGTAGTTTTCTTAAAAATTGCGCGGTTTACTTCGTAAAAAGCTAAGGTACCACCATAGCAAGTTCAAGAAAACAGAATCATCGGGGGGGGGGGGGGGGGGGCACGAAAAATTTAGTGTCTTGCGAAGCGAGGTGAAAAGCACAATGCGAAAAGACAGTGATGCATACATTAAGTTTGTCGACGTGCGCGTCAAATGCGATCCCAACCTTGTCTGGACCTATGTAAAAGATTACAGTTCTGAGAGGGCCACAATTATTGCCATCAATCAGCCTTCTCGTGTCATTCGTCGAAACTCCGACAATATCGTCAATGCATTCGCTGAACATTTGTCCTCCGTTTTCTTGAATACAGCAACACGATATCGCGGCGGCCGTAAGTAAGTTGAAACGAAAGCATTCTCTTGATTACGACCGACTTCCAAGTTTTGTTATCCAAGGCTGTTCTTCTATTTGTGTTCATTTGTTTATGCTCACTTGTAATCTTGCTTTACGGACGAGTGAGTTTCCTTGTTGGAAGAATGCAATAGTTGTTGCAATTCATAAAACTGGCAGCATGAGCGACTATAATATTGCCGTCCCGTGTCCCTCTTGTCTCCGTTTGCAAAAGTGTTTGAAATAGCTATGTTTACACATCTGACGTTTTTCTTTAAGCATAACATGCCAAACACGCCCGTAGCCAGGGGGGAGGCCGAGGCCTTAGGGGCCCGCTCCCTCCCCAAAACAAACTTTGATCTTGACCGAAAATAATTACTGCAAAATAGGTGCTTTTCTCCCATACTCAAGGCCTTCAGCAAGTGCCCCCCCTCCCCCCCCCCCCGACAAAAATTCCTGGCTACGGTCCTGATGACAACATGGCTTTGTTCAAAGCAGGTCTGTGGAAACAAACCTTGTATATTTTCTTGATGTTGCGGGACCCACTGTTGATAATCGGGGACAGTTAGACACAGTATACTTCGACCTGTCACAAGTATGTGATGTTGTTGCTCATGACCTTCTTATCCATGGACTATGGAGTTACGGCGTTAGTACCATCCTGTGCACGCTAATTAAAGACTACCTGTCTACTCGGTTAATTATCTTCGCGTCGGTTCTAAGTCATATTTCCCTTATGAATCAACTTCCGATTTTCCGCAAGGGTCTATCTTAGGCCCATTATTTTTCAGTATCTTCGTTAATAATCTTGAAGAATGTTTGGTCATTCGCGTCACCTTTTGTACGCTGATGACATTAAGCTTTACCGTGAAATAGAATCAGCGCACGATTGTGAATTATTACAGGAAGATGTGAATTCTGTCGCGGAGTGGTATGCTTCTTACTTCTTACGTATTAACCCATTTAAGACACTTGTTACCTTTACTCGCAAACTGACCACTTTGTCATACGAGTACTCACTTGATAACATTCCTTTAAAACGAGTAAGTTGTACGCGCGACTTGGGAATATTTGTTGAGTGCCGGCTGACTTTCGAACGAAATGTTTCAAGCATTATTAATGTATCCTACCGAAAGTTAGGTCTCATATAAAAAATGTCTGCACCAAGTTAGAGTTTAGTTCTTTATGTTTGGAACTGTAGTAATTTGACCAATGTGGCTAAATTTGAATGTGTGTTCAGCGACGTTTCATTCGTATCCTGTACGATTGATTTCTGGGACGCCGTGTAATTTATGCCTATGAGCATGTACTGCGCATGTATAATATTGTTACGAAGGTATGGGTTTATTTACAGGTGATGATAGATGAGAACACATGAAGGGAGCAGCCGAAGGCGAGAACCAGTCCGGTACGATCAACCACCCAGTTCAAGCGCGGCGCTCCACGCCACCTCTTTGTCTTCTTCTAACCTCCGCGCATTGCCGCTACATTTTCCCTGGGGGCAGACGAAGCTCGCCGAGCGAGTTAAATAGGTCGGGGATAATACTGCTTGAGGCGAGCCACATGAACAATTTGTGTCGCGCGCGAACGCCGGTTATTTGGAGTAACTTGGGCGACAACATAGCTTACATTATTTAGACGAGCGAGAATGACGAACGGTCCAGAGTAGGTGGCGAGAAACTTGTGGTAGAGCCCTTTTTTGCGAACTGGTGTCCATAGCTAAACATAGTCACCAGGCGAAAAGCTCACTGGAATATGCCGGGCACCGTAGAAGCTCTTGCTGTGGCCCTGTGAGGACAATGTCCTCAGACGTGCGAGTCGCCGTGCTTCTTCTGCACGACACAAAGTCTGAGCGATGGACAGGTTTTCATGATGCTGGAAGGGTAGGAGTGTGTCCATAAAGCTCCATGGATTGCGTACGTAAAGCAAAAAGAACGGCGCATATCCAGTAACTTCATGCTTGGCAGTGTTGTACGCGTACGTAACGAAAGGCAAGACGGCGTCCCAGTTTTTGTGGTCAGCGTCGACATACATGGACAGCATGTTGGTAAGGGTGCGATTCGTGCGCTCAGCGAGACCATTAGTTTGCGGGTGGTAAGGAGAGGAACGCCGATAAGAAGAACCACAAAGCCGCAGAAGTCCTTCAACAACGTCGGCAGTAAATTGCCGTCCACGATCACTGATAACAAGCCGTGGAGCGCCGTGACGTAAGATGACGCGGTGCAGCAGGAAGGAAGATACATCATCTGCTGTGGCACATGTAAGTGCCGCTGTATCCGTATAACGGGTTAAGTAATCCACGCACACTATAATCCACCGGTGGCCAGATGATGTCTTCGGGAGTGGTCCGAGCAAGTCAGTGCCAACTTTTTCAAACGGCGACGTCGGTGGCGTGACAGGTTGCAAATAACCTGCAGGGCCAGTCGTAGTTTGCTTGTGGCGCTGACAAACAGCACAGCTGGCGACGTACTGTTTCGTTGTTTTCCAGAGTTTCGGTCAGTAAAACCTCTGGCGGAGCCGGTGTAGTGTGCGTGCGAAGCCAAGGTGGCCGGACGTAATGTCATCGTGCATCGAACGAAGAACCGCAGGGCGCAGGTTTTCTGGCACTACTAAGAGCAATGGAGGGCCGTCAGCGGAGTAATTCTTCTTGTACAGCAAACCGTTAGAAATAGTAAATGGCTGCCCTGGTGAATCATGCGCAGATTCTAATAAATGTTTCAAGGCAGGGTCACGATGTTGCTCGCTCTTGAAGCGACTGAGGTCTGGGAAGTCGGACGAAATAGAAACTAAATAGTCGTCGAAGTCGTCGTCCTCAGCGTTTGTGTACGGTGACGGGAGGCGCGAGAGGCAGTCGGCATCCGTGTGGCATCGTCCGCTCTTGTAGGTAATTGAAAAGCTGTACTCTTGAAGGCGCAACGCCCAACGGGCTAATCGGCCGGACGGGTCGTGGAGCCCAGCAAGCCAGCACAGTGAATGGTGGTCAGTCACTATGGTGAACTCGCGGCCGTAAAAATACGGCCGGAACTTCTGAATGGTGAATACAACTGCTAGGCACTCCAGTTCGGTGACGGTGTAGTTCTTCTCCACTTTGGTAAGTGTCCGACTAGCATAAGCGACGACATGCTGCCGACCGTTGCAGATCTGAACGAGCACAGCACCAACACCAACACCACTAGCATCAGCATGCAGTTCAGTGAAGGCAGCGGGATCGAAGTGCATCAGGACAGGTCCGGAAGTCAGTAAAAATTGCAGTTGCTGAAATGCAGTCTCACAGGAATCCGTCCACACGTATGGCGTGTCCTTGTGAAGAAGAGACGTCAGAGGAGAAGCAAGCTGTGCGAAATTCTTGATAAATCGGCGGAAATACTAGCAAAGGCCCAAGAAACTTCGGAGGTCTTTTACCGTTTTTGGGTGCTGAAAGTTACGAACCACGGCAACCTTTTGTGGATCTGGTCGTATTCCCTGGTTGTCGACCAGAAAGCCCAGTACAAGAGCATCACGCTCGCCGAAGTGACACTTTTTGGAATTCAAAATAAGGCCAGCTCGCCGTATGCAGTCAAGCACGACCGATAAGCGGTGATTATGCTCTTGAAACGTCGTGCCATAAATTATCACGTCATCTAGATAGCACATACAAATTTCCCATTTGAGTCCGCGGAGCACTGTATCCATAAACCTCTCGAATGTCGCCGGAGCGTTGCACAAGCCGAAAGGCATAACGTTGAACTCAAAGAGGCCGTCGGTTGTTACGAAGGCTGTCTTCTCCTTGTCCAAGGGGTGCATGGGAATTTGCCAGTATCCTGACCGCAAGTCAACGGAAGAAAAATATGACGCGGAGTGCAGACAGTCGACGGCGTCAACTATACGTGGCAGTGGGTACACCTCTTTTTTTGTGACGGCGTTGAGTCGGGGGTAGTCCACGCAAAACCGCCACGAGTTGTCCTTCTTCTTGACGAGAATCACCGGAGCTGCCCACGGACAGCATGATTCTTGTATGACTCCTTTCCGCGAAATATCTTGCACCTGCTCGGCGATGATTTTCCTCTCTGAAGGCGAAACGCGGTAAGGCTTCTGACGAATTGGCAACGCTTGCCCGGTATTGGCAACGCTTGTCCGCGCATTGCCGCTACAATATTACAGCCCTAGAAATAAGGCGAAAATATCGTGATTCCTTATTCTCGTATAAACTAATTCATAACCACTTTCCCTGTCCGCGGTTACTATCGGCTGTAACGTTCAGCGTGACTAGCCCAAAGTTCCCTAATTCCAGCATTTCCTACGTGAACTCCTTTTGCACTTCTAACGCTAGAACACGTCTTTCACTCAACAAAATACCTTATGTTATTACCTTAATATTTTCAGCTCTTGTATTTGCTCGGGCCGCTCTTTAATGAAACATTTGAACCCCAACTTATACCACTGGGTATATGTCACTGGTATGTTTCGCTCGTCAGTAAATATATCAATACCCACCCTGTACCTTCGTGCCCCTGCCATCCAATTACTGCGACCGCCTCGAAATCCAGCGGTTCAACCGCAGGATTTACCCCCCCCCCCCCTCACAATAAGCTCAGCATTGAAAAGGCAGTACCTGTCAGCGTTATTCAGAATAACACATTCCCATACCGACACAGATCCAGCAAAATGTACCCACAAACATATCACAAGATCTGCCCCTGGTGCGGCGACACACGTCTTACACTCTTTCAAATCTCGTGCAGGTGCGAGTGCTAACCTTAACACTTAAACACGCCTAGCACGTCATTTGAGCGGTGGCAGGTACATCTGACCGGCGATACCCTTGCGGGACAAGAAGCTCTCGTCCAGTAAGTACGTTGAGCAGCCATGGCCAGTGGAGTCCTGGAATGAGGACACCACCCACTCGAACTCAACAGCAATGAGCTCGATGGTCCAAATAAATGTTTCCCCCTCCCTCTCTCGGTCTGCGACGAGGATGTTATATTTAGTCGTTTGTACGAGGCGCCATCACTTGAGCGAAGAGGCTGAAGTACGAACTGGGGTCGCGCTGTGAATCCAACCGGTAAGCGCTCCAACTGCTGCTGTAAATATAACCTGTAAATAGCTCCTCGTTTCATTGACTCGTCCTTCGCGTAACATTGTGGTGGAGGTGGAACGTTCCCCGTCCTCGTTACGAAGGTCCGAAGCGGCCGCACCGTTGTCCCATCAGCCGTTGCTTCCGATGGAGACACTCCGTTTCCACTTACACATGCGGCGCCTACCACAGCGTACGTTACGGTTCCCAGTCTCCGTGATCCTGGCACATTCTCCGCCCAACATGGCGATGACGTCAACGCCTGGCTCTGCATGTATGAGCGTGTTAGCCAAAGCCACCACTGGGAGCCTGCCATCATGCTTGCCAATGTTATCTTTTATCCGGAAGGGACACCACGTGTCTGGTTTCACTTGACGCCGAGCTCTCCAGCTGAAACATTTCAGAGAGGCTTTCCGACCTATTTTACAACCCGTCAGGTCGCCAACAGGCTGCGCGAAAATATCTTGCCAGCCGTGTCCAGTTGTCGACCTAATCGTATGTCTCCTACATTCAGGAAGTGCTCGTGCTTTGCCGAAAAGTCGACGAGCAAATTACCGAGGTTGACAAGGTGGGCCATATACTAAAAGGAATAGCGGACGACGTAGCGCTGAGTGTTGGCGTATGGACGAGGAGCAGGGAGTGAGCTCCAGTATGGTGGCATCCAGGGGTGCCGCAGTGGCGGGATACATGACCAACTCGGTGGCAGCGGAAGAATATCGGTTTTACGTCTGGGGTTCGCCATTCAGCAGGATTGCGGGGTCTGGGAGCGAAATACTGGTCATTGCAGGTGGAGGCCACGGGAATTGGGCTCGAATCAGGTCTGGAGACAGAACAGGTGGTAGCGATGATAAGGTTAGCAATTTCTTTAATAACGGAAATCGTTGGGGGCGCTTGACCAAAGGCACCGTCAAGTGGTCGTGGGTAAAGTGGGGCCGGATTCGCCGCTTCACGCTCTCGCCGAACGATACGCATGTCGTTCATTTGAAATGGCTGTGTGGCGGCAAGATCGGAGCAAGAGGACATGGCAGGTTTGTTTGGGAGCCGGGAAAACTGGCACGACGTGGCGGCTTAGGCTACCTCGAAGCGGCGGCATTATTTGACGATGGCTTCCACAGTAGAAACGTCGTAACAGGGCTGCGGTCGAACATCGAGTGGTTTGATGCTCTTATTTTGCTCATTACTCCCTTACTCAGTGTTATATTTGTATCTGAAGAGTGTTTTGAAGTAACAGCACTCAATTGTCTGTTTCCTTCCCAGGGCCAGGGGCTTCCCCGTGGTTTGCTTGTATTCCGCCACACGAGTTTTGTGTACATTTTCTTACGCAATGAACTCAACTCAGTACCTGTGACTATTGTGCCGACCAATGAAGGCATTATTTGGATGAAGAATCCAAAAGTAATAGAAGCGGAACTTCGGTGCACTACGACCCATTTCCCCCCAAAAATCGCATAGGTTGGGCAGTTCTGCCGAAGATGCGTTCTCATCTTTTCTTCATACCAGGCCTGCGTGTGAAACCTCCTAAAATGTTCAGTGTTTGCTTTAAACCAGTTCAGTTCATTTTATGCACCTTGTTTGGCTTGCGTGAAAGGCCTTGTCCAAGGCGTTGATATAAACCGGAATCCTGTAGAGGTAATGGACACGTTTTCAGTGGCAGGCGCAATCTCGTTATTTTGATGTCGACGCATTATAGATAACAATCCCACAGAGTCTGTCATAGTTGCCTTGGCTGGGTCACTTTGAGCATCAGAAATCAAGGCATGGCCCCTGATATACACAAGTTGAGCCTTTGCCACCGTGCTGGCGGTATCGACATCCCACAATACGTTGTAGATCTACTCTCAGTGCCGCAATTGTGATGATGATCAGAACTCAATTAGAAAAAAACGACAAGTGCCGTCTCTTCGGTGAAGATAACTCTGCAGATTATTCTAATTCTGCAAAGGAGCGCCAACTACAAGTTCTCGAAACCATTTACCACAGGCGCTACTCCCGTATGGAAGCAATGGCACACCTGCAGGTAAGAAATCTTACATGCGCTAGTGCGACTGCCTGTCATCCAGCAGCAATTCACTCGACGCTTTCACTGTCCATTGATGAGGTGGTTGAAAGGGCCATGGAAAAGGCTACGGAGCGTCTTGTTTCAAGCCTTTGTGAGTCCCTGGCACGAATAATTTCAAATCAGATGGCGCAGGTTTTTGGAACATCAGCCACTGTAGGTATTCCCTCGAGGAATTCAGTCGTCCTGACCCAGCAAACGAAAATAGGGCGCCCGTTATCACGCCCAAAGAAGTCGAAACTTTAGGACGATCCGTTGAACATGACCAGATGCAGAGACAAGACTTAGGGTAACAGCGCAAGTCTCGGATGACATGGACATGGATCCTCTACTCCTCAAGCGATCCAGAGCCCCTCTGTCAAAGAAAACTACTTCACTGATTCAGACAACGACTAAGATAAAAAGACAGCCTCTCCATGAAGGGCTTTCTAAAATGGAGCATCTTAAATAAGGCAATGTCTCAGTCAAATCTATGTAAAATAAGGATCTGTCAAAACTTTTCAGTGGAGTTGCCGATCAGTTCATTCTGCAGCAACTGAACTATAATATTTATCTTCTCAATTCTCGCCAGAGAATTTAGCATTACATTAAATGTGGCTTGCATTTAATGAATCATTGATATAGATGGTTACCGATGCTTCTACCTGCACGGCCAAGCTAGCGGAGGAGCCTTTTTTTATTTCTGTAAATATTACTCACAAGGCAAACATATTGTTACGAGGCATTGAGTATGAGCCTGCCATTAAAGGGCCGCTGTGCTACGCGAAGAGGAAGAAGACGCGACATGCCGCGTGAGAGGCTGTCATCCATTCTCTGGTAGCAGCAGCTTGTAAATATTGTCTCTCCCGTACACTTGTGAATCCCCGTGACAATTTGCTGGAGGTGCGCTGTATCGGAAGAAGCGCTGTACAACGCAGCTCGGCAGTGGTCGTTGAGTAGGGGTCATCATGAAGATAGACGAGACAACGCCGCCTGCGCCGGCTAGTACGACGCCTGCACCATCCCCGACAACAACGTCAACGATGATCGTTACGCATCCGAAAGACCCGGGAATGTTCTGCTACAGATGAAGTTGACGTCGAAGATTGGATTGCCAATTATGAACGCATCAGTGCGATCAATCGTCGGGAACCGACGATCATGCTGGTGAACGTGCTGTTTACCTCAAAGGAACGGCAAAGGTGTGGTTCGATAACCATGAGGTAGATATTGGAAGTTGGGACACTTTCAGTGCAAAATTTTGTGCTTTGTTTGGGAAGCCCTTGGGTCGAAAGGCAGCCGCAACGAAAGAACTTTCCATCCGCACTCAGACGTCCACTGAACCATACATATCCTAGATTCAGGATGTCTTGATCTTTGCCGTAAAGTGGACATGGATATGACGGAGTCGGACAAGGTTGGTCACGTACTGAAGGGAATCGCAGACGATGCGTTCAACCTATTACTGTGCCGACATTGTGCGACCGTCAACTCAATTATTGAAGAATGCCGGCGTTTTTAGCAGGCCAAAAGTCGGCGTATTGCGAGGTCATTCGCTGGGCTACCGAACACCGCCCCGACGTCATCATGCGAAGACGGACGGGCCTCTCGTCTGCAGTCCTAGCCGCCATCGGAAATTACACGAATTGTCCATCGGGAAATCGAAGCAATTGCTCCTGCTCTTCCCAACAACGGCCGCGGCGATTTTCACGTGCCGGCCGTTTCCCTGGTCCAGCCCATTGTCCTGGAGGAACTCGGCAACTGCACCATTTCTCAGTCTTGGACAACTGTCTTTCGCCCTAGGTTGCCGCCTCGCCCGAGATCACCGCCCCAGGAACAACGGTTTTATCCGCGCTCTCGTAATCCGGCTGAATGGCGGACGGCAGATGATCGGTCGACTTCCTTCTACTGCCGCCGTATCGTTCACGTCACGCGCCATTGCAACAACTGTTGGGTGTCGCCGCTAACCCGGGATGACACTGCTAGCCGCACCGATAACTACCGCCATTCTCAGCCCGCTCAGCCATACCAGCCACAGCTACCACCGCTTCCAGCCTTTTGAGCCGTACAACGTCGATGCCACCCCTACGCCGCACAGCCGTTCCCCGTCGCCACCAGGTCATCAGTCCCGTTCGTCGCCAGCGCGTCGGCCGTCGTTACCTTCGCCTCTAGGACGACGTCCGACTTCGCCGCTCAACCTTCAAATGGAAACTAAGGGATGCAGCTTTTAGAGGTGACGCTGCAACTTCGACTTCCACCTCAAATCCTCTCCTGGTATTGCCGACATGACGAAACTTGATCGATGTTGACGTTAACAGCTTAACTGTTCCCGCACTCGTCGATACTGGGGCACAAATATCCGTGATGAGTAATCACCTTCGTCGCCGCCTCAAGAAAGTACTTACTCCCACCGCTACTGGTATTATTTGTGTTGCTGATGGAATAAGTCCCGCAGTCATCGGAATGTGCACAGCTCGCATCACCATCGCCGGTCACCATATATCTGTTTTGTTTACTGTTCTCGAGCAATGGGCAACGACGTCATTCTCGGACTCGATTTCTTGTCGGCCCATGCCGCTTTCATTGAGCGTGCAACCGGCGTCCTTTGAGCATCCTCAACTTGCTCATGTTCCTGCTTTACCGTCACATCGCTGATGCTCTGTCGATTATGTTCGGTTGTCACCGCACTCCGCCACGTGTCTTGCCTTGACGACGGCATCACCAATCCCAGACGGCGACTACATAGTGTCTCCACGAATTGAAGTGTTGTTGTCCAGAAATACTACTGTACCGCACACCCTTATGACTGTTGTCGACAAGTACATCCCGCTCCCGCTTCTCAACTTCAGCAACTCGATCCAAGCTCTTCCGCAAGGCATCTCAGTGGCCAACGTGTCTGCGCTTGATGAAGGCGACGTCGCGGCACTAGACCCCGACACTTGTTCGTCCTTTCCCGCAACCGGCCCGGCAAGGCCACTCCCAGACGAAATTACCACGATGATTGCCCCTGATCTTCCGACTTGTCAAGTCGCGGAACTCCACCACCTCCTAACGGCCTATAGGAATGTCTTCGACTTCGATGACCGCCCTCTCGGTTAAACGTCTCTCGTAAGTCATCGAATACGTACCGGAGATGCTATTCCTATCCGACGATGACCATGTCGTGTGTCCCATTCCGAACGCCAGGTCATACACCGAGAAGTCGACAAGATGGTCTCCAAATGCGTCATAGAGGCTTCCTCAACTCCGTGGGCGTCACCTATCGTCTTGGTCAAAAAGAAGGATGGCAGCTGGAGATTTTGCTTCGACTATCGTGCCTTAAACAAAATAACGCACGAAGGCGTATATCCGCTGCCACGGATCGATGACGCCCTGGACTGCCTTCACGGTGCGAAGTACTTCTCATCCATAGACCTGCGCTCGGGTTACTGGCAGATTTCTGTTACTGACTTGTATCGATAAAAAAAACTGCCTTTATCACAGCGGATGGCCTCTACCAGTTCAAAGTTATGCCCTTTAGACTGTGCAACGCCCCCGCAACGTTCGAACGCACGATGGACTCTCTCCTTCTTGGCTACAAATGGTCTATCTGCCTCTGCTACCTAGACGACGTCATTGTGTTTTCCCCAACGTTTGAAAGTCAACTTACTCGTTTTGGCTACCATTCTAGCTGTCTTTCGTCGAGCAGGACTCCAGATAAACTCCAAAAAGTGTAATTTCAGCAGACAACAAATTACTGTGCTTGGTGATCTTGATAATGCTACAGGTGCCCAACCTGACCCTGCCAAGATTAGCGCTGTCAAGAACTTCCCTGTGCCCTCGTCTACTAAAGCTGTTCGGAGTTTTGTTGGATTATGCTCGTACTTCCGCCGCTTTATGCTCAATTTCGCCATCATAGCCCGACCAGTAACCGACCTTATCAAGAAGGACGTGCCCTTCTCGCGGGGCCCCGACCAAGCGACTGCATTCTCGGCGCTGACGAACTTGCTCACTTCACCGCCTATATTGGCTCACTTTGACCCATCCGTGCCTAACTGAGGTTCGCAGAGATGCTAGTGGGCATGGAATCGGCGCCGTCGTCGCTCAGCACCAGCATGGCCACACACGTTACTGCATACGCCAGCCGCCTGCTCTCCACATCTGAACGGAATTATTCGATCACAGAGCGCGAGTGCCTTGCATTGGTTTGGGCTGTCACAAAATTTCGCCCGTATTTGTACGGCCGCGCATTCTCGGTTCTTACCGACCACCACGCTCTTTGATGGCTGTCCTCCCTCAAGGACCCAAGTGGTCACCTTGGTCGCTGGGCTCTGAGACTACGTTTGCAAGAAATAGGAAAAGGAATATAAATATGTTTGATATGATGTTGATACGCAACAGCCGCCACAGTGTGGTTGCACTGAAGAGGAGGACGTGTTTCCGCTTGATATAGCGTTGTCATCTCGGACTCCGTTGGCTTCCGTGTATCAGCTACACGAATATCAGCTACACGTAACATTATTTGTTGGAGCTGCGGGTAACGTAACAATATAACGGTGCGTCTGCATACAAAGCGAAGACGCACTTCAATAGCTCTTGTGATTTTCTTGATGATTCAATCTGTGTATAAATTACCTTTGAGGTAATTTATAAATCGGGCAGGCTACATCACGATGCCGATTGTCTTTCGCGCCATCCGGTGGACCCTGCTAGCCTCGCTGATGCATCATCATGATTCTTGTGTTCTGTCCATCCCTGATTTACGCGAAATCAGCACCGCACAGTGTCGGGATGCAGCCCTAAAGCTCACTATTCACCGACTCTCTTCTGCGCGTTCCGACCCTGCTCTACGCCAGTATAACCTAAGCGATGACGTCCTTTACCGTCGCAACATGAAACCTGATGGACCGGAATTCTTGCTTGTTATTCCCCGACACCTGCGCACCACCATTCTTCAAGATGTGCATGATGGTCCAACTGCGGGGCACCTGGACGTTTCACACACCTACAACCACGTGCGACAGCGGTTCTTTTGGCCTGACTTGTATCGTTCGGTGCGCGGAATCGTTGCTGCCTGCGAGCGCTGTCAGCGCCGCAAACGTTCTGCTCTTCCACAGGCTGGCCTGCTTCAACCTGTGACATTCCACCGAAGCCCTTCTTCCGCATCCGCCTTGACTTGCTCGGATCTTTCCCTGCGTCCATATCCGGCAACAAATGGATTGCCGTCGCAGCTGACTACTCCACCAGATATGCCATCACGCACGCCATGCCCAGTAGCTGCGCTACCGACGTTGCAGACGTTCTGCTCAATGACGTCATTCTTCGATTCGGGGCTCCATGCCAGCTTCTTACGGATCGTGGCCGCTGTTCCCTTGCAAAGGTCATTGACGAAATCCTGCGTAGCTGCTCCACTGAACATCGCCTTACGGCAGCCTACCATCTTCATTCCAACGGTCTTACCGAGCGGTTTAACCGATCTCTCACGGATATGCTGTCCATGTACGTCTCTACTGATCACCGCGATTGGGATGCCACCCTACCCTACGTTACTTTTGCCTACAACTCGTCCCGACATGACACTGCCGGCCTATTCGCCGTACTTTCTCCTGTAAGGCCGCAACCCTGCGTTGCCCTTCGAGACGCTCCTTCCTTCTGATCCATCCGCACCAACCGCATATGCTTAGGACGTCCTCTCTCGGGCAAGAATGGCTCGCCAGGTTGCTCACACTAGGCTATGTGCGTCGCAGGCCTCCCAAAAAGAGCGCTATGATAACCGGCACCGCGAAGTAGAGTATCCTCCTTAATTTCTGGTCCTACTCTGGACGCCGTCTCGACGCCAATGCCTGTGCGAGAAGCTCCTCCCTCGCTACGCAGGACCCTACAAAGTTCTCCGCAAGCTCAGCGACGTTGACTGCCTCATCACTCCGCTCCAACGTCGCCCGTCTACTTCTTTTACGTCTGCTGCTGCTGTTGTCCATGTGTCTCGGCTAAAACCCTACTACACCAGCAGTGCTGACTGATTTTAGAGGCGCCATGACGGTGCTAGCACAGTCCACCGGGGGTGATGTTACGAGGCATTGCGTATGAGCCGGCCATTAAAGGACCGCTGTGCTATGCGAAGATGAAGAATACGGGACATGCCACGTGAGAGGCTGTCACCCATTCTCTGTTAGCAGCAGCCTGTAAATATTGTCTCTCCCGTGTACTTGTAAATCACCGTGACAATATCACATAAGTGTATGTACTCAGACAATAGAATTTTTGAATGATTCTAAGCTTAACGCATCGGCTGCCTTTCTCTTTAGTTAACGTATAGTTCCCTGCGGGGCTGCACGAAACTAGTTGCTCGCACACCACTATAATTTCATGCAGGAAAGATAACCTTATGGTTGGGGACTAATTCCCATCGCACGTGCTAGGGTCTTAAGATTGAACCATGCGGGAAACGCTTCTGGGACTGGATAATGGGTAATAATATTTTGTGTCTAAATAATAGGATTGGCATGTTTGTGAAAGATCAGTATCAAGATCACATCAGCAAGATCAGATCAATAAGAAAATATTCCCGACACGAAACAAGGCCAAGCAACCGCTACGTTCCATTGCGAAACAAAACGTTCTGGTAGCTTTCACACTCGATGCGAGGCAAACCAATCGCTTTTAATTGTCCCTTTGCCGCTATCGCGCGCAATAATGTTCATAAACTCGTTTCAAAAGCTTCATTCCGTGCGTACAAACCACAGCGCCCACAGCGAAAGAAAGCGCTGCGTACCGTCGGAGAAAGGGCCCGCAACGCGAAATCTATTCCAATGCATTCGGGCTATGCAGCAACTTGACGGTACTATCTGGAGCTGGGGGACTGCACGTGTATTATGCTCCTGCTCTGCAGTAACACTTTCACCTCGGAAACCACATCGTTTCGTTCTCTATAGTTAACGGTGTTCTTTCTCGTCAAATATGGCAGGCACTCTGGTAAAAAAATTTTAAATTATGTCGTTTACGTGCAAAAATCATAATCCGATTATAAGGCACGCCGTAGTGGGGGACCCCGGAATAATTTAGACCACCTGGGGTTCTTTAACATGCTCCTAAATATATGTACCCGGGTGTTTTCGCATTTCGCCCCCATCGAAATGCAGCTGCCGTGGCTAGGATTCGGCCCCGAGACGTCGTGCTTAGCAGCCCAACACCATATCCACTAAAGGCTGATTCCTTGGCCACAGCGTTTTCCATCCTGTAAACTGCTGGTTTCATCAGTCGGCAGACCAAAGTCGTTGTCGCGTCGGCGTAGTGTGAATCGGCCTTAAGCAACCACGGCGGGTGACAACACACTTTTTACCACATCTGTCACATCTCTGCCCCAGGAACTACCCAGTGACCGAGGTAGCCACGAAACCGGTTAGACCAACTGACCGACCCCGAAAAGTGTCTGAAGTACCCGAAGAAGCCTAACGCGGTAATAGTTGTTTAAGCTCAACGTTGCTTTGGTCTTGCTGTTGTGCATGCGAGTTCTGACAGATCGCGTTAACGCTGACGGAGGAATGCATACCCTAGCGCATTCAACACAAGACCTCACTGCAGTTTATGATAAACTATAAAATCACGTCAACAAGAAACCTCTGTGTTAGTCTTCTCGCGCAACCACATTCGCGTCTAACAAAACAATTTTGATTCGCTTGTATTGTAGATATTCTAAATTCACTTACCACCACGTTGTACAACATTTTTGACATTGCTGCCGACACAATTTCATGTTTAAGAATAGAGTACCATAACGTTCCTTGGTAAAAGTCTCCGGCATTGAGAAAGAGAGGATTTTGGGCAGCTGCCTTCAGCCGTCGCACCTGAAACATAAAAAGGTCCCTTTAGGGGGTGCTGACAGTAGCTCCTCAGCATCAAATAAAGTTCGTTGTCTGTCTGTCCCAGAGAACATAGATTATACAAGAAATGTGCCGAGTACACCAAGATTAGCAGCAACAGTGAGCGGTCGGTGATTTTCCGAACGCAGCGGTATCTTTGCGGCTATGGAGGTGCTCGAGGTCGTGGGTTGCATTGCGACCACGCCAGCCGCATTTCGACGGGGACGAAATACAAAAACGATCGTCTACTTAGATTAAGGTGCACATTATGGAACCCCAGGGGATAAAAAGTTATTGCGGAGTTCGCTACTACGGCGTGCCTTTTATTGCGGTTGTTACGTTTGGCACATAGAGCCCCATAAATGAAATAAAATATAAAACTTCAGCCCTGATGCGTGTGCCGCATGAGGCAATGACAATGCTGACCTTGTCGGAGGTTATGAACATTGGCGCACAACAACGGCTCAAGCAAACACGCCTTCCTGTGCGTTTCGTGCACTACGCGCACTAGCAGCAGTGGTGCACGCTAACTAACATTTAACACCCACCGGTGACATAACTAACTTTTATAGTTTAATAATGTCTATCTGAAGATTTTTGTACGAGGGCATGACGTACAGGAAAACGGAGCCTGGAAAGGGGTTCGTTCTTTTCCACGCAAAATTTCGGCTGGTTTTGTGATGGAACAGCTAAGGGCACATGAATCTGTGTCAACATATTTTGTACTGGCCTCCAAGCTGTAGGAAATACAATTCAACTGATATAACCAAGGTTGCTTAGCTATTCCAGGAGGGAGAAAATGAATTCTGCGAGAAAGAGGAACATGAATATAAATATTGTTACATACATCGCGAGCATGTCAGTTATTGTCCGGTTCAGGCGTTGAGTAAGACCGTTAGTTTGAGGATGGTAGGCTGTAGTAAGCTTATCTTTAGTAGCACAGGATCGAAGTAAGTGGTCGATGACTTTGGCAAGAAAGTATCGCCCGCGATCGTTGAGAAGTTGACGAGGTGCGCCGTGGTGTAAGATAACGTCGTGAAGCAAGAAGTCAGCGATGTCTGTAGCGCAACTGGTGGGAAGGGCTCTTGTAATGGCATAGCGGGTGGTATAGTCCGTAGCGATGGCAATCCACTTATTTCCGTCGTTTGATATAGGGAATGGTCCGAGAAGATCAACGCCAACGCGAAAAAAAAGGGTTGGTCGGTATATCCAGAGGCTGCAGCAGACCAGCGGGATGTACAGCTGGTCGTTTTCGGCGTTGACACGACTCACACGCGGCGACATAGCGACGGACGGAGCGGTTGAGACGGGGCGAGAAAAATCGTCGCCGAATTCAGTCATAGGTCCGAGAGACGCCAAGGTGTCCAGCAGTGGGAACGTCGTGCAGTTGCTGGAGTACAGTCTGCTGAAGATGAGACGGAATGACGATTAGCAGCTCGGGTCCGTCTGGGTGCATGTTGCGGCGATACAGGGTGTCATTTTGTAGTACGAACATGTGAAGGGATGGGTCAGACGGGTCAGAGAGCAGGCGTTCGATAAGCTGCCGTAACGATTCATCGCGTCGTTGTTCAGCCCCTATGTCTTTCAAGGCGGAAAGCAAGAGAACGCAGATCGGTGCGGCATCCACTAAATCGTTCGGTGCATCGACGGGGTGACGAGACAGGCAGTCGGCGTCCTGATGTAAACGATCCTACTTGTAGACTACAGTGTATGTGTATTCCTGAAGGCGTAGGGCCCAGCGACCGAGGCGTCCGGTGGGATCCTTGAGGGAAGAAAGCCAACAAAGGGCGTGGTGATCGGTTATAACCCTAAATGGTCGACCATATATGTAAGGTCGGAAGTTGCCCACAGCCCAAACGAGGGCGAGACATTCCCGCTCAGTAATCGAATAATTGCGCTCAGACGGGGAGAGGAGGCGGCTGGCGTAGGCGATAACGCGGTTGTGCCCACGTTGGCGTTGGGCTAAAATTGCGCCGATGCCGTATCCACTCGCGTCAGTGCGAATTTCTGTCGGAGCAGAAGCGTCAAAATGGGCGAGAACAGGTGGTGTGGTGAGTAGCGTGATGAGGCGCGAGAAAGAAGTCGCTTGTTCAGAGCCCCAGCAGAAAGGAACGTCTTTCTTGAGGAGGTCAGTCAGGGGACGAGCAACATGCGCGAAATTTTGCACAAACCGGCGGAAGTAAGAGCAAAGACCGAGAAAGCTGCGAACATCTTTGGCAGAGGTCGGTACAGGGAAATTCTGCACTGCACGAACTTTAGCGGGATCGGGGCGAATGCCTGACGAATCGACGAGATGTCTGAGCGTGGTTATTTGGCGGTGACCGAAGTGGCACTTGGACGAGTTGAGCTGCAGGCCAGCGGCGCGAAAAACGGAAAGCACAGATGAAAGTCTTTCAAGATGGGCCGCAAAAGTTGGAGAGAATACGATGACGTCATCCAAGTAACACAAGCAGATGGACCATTTCAATCCACGCAAGGGCATGTCCATCATACGTTCAAAGGTCGCCGGGGCATTGCACAAGCCGAAAGGCATTACTCTAAACTGATAGACGCCGTCAGGTGTAACGAATGCGGTCTTCTCACGGTCCATTTCATCCACGGCAATTTGCCAATATCCGGAGCGAAGGTCTATTGATGAAAAATAAGTGGCATTGTGACGACAGTCCAGAGCATCGTCGATCCGTGGAAGCGGGTAGACATCTTTCTTGGTGATCTGGTTTAGATGACGATAGTCCACGCAGAATCGCCAGCTGTTGTCCTTCTTTTTGACGAGCACAACAGGGGAAGCCTACAGACTGGAAGAGTGTTCAATAATCCCTTTGGCAAGCATTTTGTCAACATCGCTCTGGATAACTTGTCGCTCAGAGGGCGACACCCGGTATGGGCGTCAGCGAACAGGTGCCGCAGCGCCGGTATTTATACGATGCTTCACAACCGAAGTTTGACCCAAAGAGCGATCGTTCAGGTCGAAAACGTCGGCGAAGGACTCGAGGAGGTGATGGAGCTCTGCGGCGGATTGGGGGTCGAGGTCCGGCGCAATCATCTTTGCAATGTCGTCGGCCGGGGCAGATGCAGAAGGCGCAGAACGAGCACTGGTCGAAGATGTCGCAACAGATAGTGCTGAAATATAGCACTCGCGGGACGGTGACAACGTGGCAAGTGACATCCCTCGAGGAAGTACCTGAGGGCACTGGCCGAAATTGAGGATGGGAAGACAGGTCTGATTGGCTGCTACAGAAATGACGGTGTGTGGGAAGGAGACATTGTGGGAAAGCAGGACTGAAGTCGCGGGAGTGAGGACATAGTCTCCGTCTGGAACAGGTGGAGAGGTGAAAACGGTGATGCAGGTTGCTGCTTGGGGAAGAAGACGAATAAAATCCGCAGAACAAAGCTGAGTTGGGGCTTGAGCAGGAAGGTCAATGGAAAGGGGTAGGTCAAGTTGGACAACACCGGCTGAACAGTCAATCAGAGCAGAATGGGTGGTCAAAAAGTCGAGGCCGAGGATCACATCGTGGGGGCAGCGTTCGAGCACACTAAACAAAACGGACGTTTGGCGTCCGGCGACACTGACACGTGCAGCACACATTCCGAGCACAGCCGGAGTTCCACCGTCGGCGACCTGTAGCAGTCGAGTCGGAGCAGGAGTAAGGACTTTCTTCAGGCGCGTTCGAAGGTCAGCACTCATGATGGAAACTTGCACTCCAGTGTCGATGAGTGCCGTAACAGGCAAACCATCCACATCCACGTCCAAAAGGTTCCGATCAGTAGGCAGGGTCAACAGAGGAATTTCAGGCCGGGGTGCTAGAGCAGCGTCACCTCCCGGAGCTGCCCCAGTCAGTTTCCCGTCGGAGAGCGGCGACGGTAAGCAGGGGACGGGGAACGACGCAGCTGGGGTGAACGGGAGCGGCTACTGTGCGGTGATGATGAGCGGTTAGTCGCAGTGACTCGGGCGTTGTCAGGTGCATCTTCGAACTCGGTGGGGGGCGCTGGCGGGTGAGGATTCAGTGGGGAGCGGCGGTAGGCGGGAAAGCTTGGTCGAGAGAGGGCCGGCCAGGAACTTCGGCAATGGCGAGAGATGTGGCCCACACGTCCACAATAGAAGCAGATGGGTCGATCATCATGTGTGCGCCATTCGGCCGGGTTGCGATAGCTCGGGTAAGGACCGCTCTGGTTCCGGTAAACAGGGGCATAGGCAGCAGACGAAGCGAAGTCAGAACGGTTGGCGGAGCAGATGGATTGCAGACCCACATTGGAAAGTTCTTGGCGAACGACCGATTGAATGAGGGACACGAGCGGCCGGGAATCGTCAAAGCACTGCGTCACTTGTGTGGCAGGAGACGCTGCTTCAATTTCTAGCCGGACTATACGTACGACGTTCTCGGAGGGAGTGGGCTCACGCGGAAGACAAAGGTCTTCACACGTCGATGAAGCAGCGGTGTTGGGTAGGCGCGTGAACTGCTGAACTTTTCGCTTCTTTTGCTGGCTTTTCGCTTCTTCAAAGCGGCGACATTCGTTAATGATCTCATTGACGGTTGTGATGTTCTTATACACGAGAAGGTTAAACGCATCGTCCGCTATGCCTTTTAAAACGTGACTGACCTTGTCTGCCTCTGTCATGTTTTTATCCACCTTGCGGCAAAGAGCCAAGACGTCCTGGATGTACGCCACGTAAGATTCAGTGGACGCCTGTGCACGGGTCCCAAGGTCCTTCTGAGCAGCACGTTGGCGGCCGATGGGCTTGCCGAACAAATCACGAAGCTTCTGTTTGCATTGCTCCCAACTGGAAATCTCTTCTTCATGTGTCTCGAACCAGACTCGTGCCGTTTTTTTTGAGGTAGTATATTACGTTGGCCAGCATAAGCGTGTTATCCCACCTGTTGCTGGCGCAGACCCGTTCGTAATTTGCCAACCAGTCATCGATGTCAACGTTGTCAATGCCAGAAAACATGCCAGGGTCGCGGGGCTGGGTTAGGATGACCGTCGGTGGCGTCGACGGGGCCGCGATTGAAGACTCCCCTTCGGATGACATGGCAGCCAGGTTACGTCCGCTGCGGAGCTCCGTCTTGCGCAATTGAGTACCCCGCACCTCCACCAATAATGTTACGGGAAGGAAGAAGCGTACTGGTTTTACAGATGGGTTTTAATGGCTGCGCAGAGAAGCGAAAATCCAGAATCTTCTTTGTCGTCTCCCAGGGCACCAACCATGTCCTCTTCTTTCCACCTTATGCACTGTGACAATATGTGTGATATAATGATGATACGGTAGAGCCTCCACAGTGTGGTTGCACTGAAGAGGAGGAAGACGACGTGTTGCCGCTTGATATAGCGTTGTCATTTCGAACACCGTTGGCTTCCGTGTAAATAAATTGTAAATAGCCTAGAGCATCAGATACACGTAACGTTATTTGGTGGAGGGGCGGGGTAACGTAACAATATAACCGTGCGTCTGCATACAAAGTTAGGACGTAGTTCAATAGCTCTTCTGATTTTCTTGATGATTCAATCTGATGTTCTTGCTTCAGGTCTCCAAATAAATGCGTACCACATTCTAACATTTTTCTTGGTGGTGCTAGATGCTACGTCCAACCCCGAAAACTTTCACACTAAGCCTTCGCCGCAGTCGTCGCATTGCCGGCCATCCGCCATTCCCGCATAGCCCTCCGGCCTGTTCACTGACGCAGAAGCTGTGACCTCAACGCCCGCTGTTAAGAGGCAGACACAGAGGAACCGCACTCCTTTGCAGTGAGAGCCGGGAAAGACGTCGCTGAATGGCTGACCGAATACCAACGAATGGGCAGGCAAAAAAAGAATTCTCACAGAAACTCCTCTGAGACTTGCCTAAGTATGAGTAAGCATTGTGGCGCTTGCTCATCTGCACGCAGCCCAGTGTCATTATCAGTGTTACGACACTTGACCCGATCAGTACAAACGACAGCGCAGTGGCGACACAAACAGGGCGAATGGCTGCGCAACGTGCATTGATAACGCAAACAAAGCACTGCAGGTGGCGGCGCCAGAAACGCTGATGACGTTCCGACCATCATAAGTCGTTATCGCACTTTAGCGCCTTGTCCCTCCGTGTCGAACCATTATTAACCGTGATCAAAGTACTGCGGCCGCAGCACGGACCGATCAAACAAACTCTGGCACGGCCGCGCGGACCGTTTCTTCAAAGCGATCTGCTAGCAGATAGAGAGTGCCGACTGCTGATTGCTCCTCGTGCTGTGTTTTCGCCGCTTCGCGTTGAAGAGAGACGCGCGGGGCCATATACTGAAAGCGATCTGTGAAAGGTGCAGGGTGCGGCATGTTCTGGGACCTTCGTGAGCGCTGGATTGTCGCCGCTTCGTTCGCATTGAAGTGATAGGCAGCACGAACGTTAAGTCGATCGCTGCTGACAGCTCTATCTTGAAAGCGATCGTCTTACTGACTGACGAAAATGATGGACAGTTTTCTCGTTGCGTAAGCATACAAATATTACGAATTTATTTAATGGGACACGCACACCCAGCTTACGAATGTAGTCTTCTGGTTAGCTGACACCGCGGTTATCAGGTACGAGAGCCACGAGGACACCCAAATGACCTTGAATATTTCCGTTGAAGAACCATAAAACTGATTTGGTGATACCAATGTAAGGAACACTCGTGTCGATCTGAGCCTCGCCTAAAGGACTCCCCTTGCCAGAGAGGCTTGCACCACATATATTGAGGAAATTCATATTTTGCGTAAAGGTAAAGTTTACCTAAAGGTAAAGTTAGCTACATGCTCAATGATCGCTGAGGGAGTATTCAAATTTATCTTGGCCAAGATTATTTTGAACTCGGTGTCCAACGTCACACAGCATTGCCGCGCCTTCGAAGATATTAAAGATTACGAAATAACGTGTTAAATTGGTCGCTTGGCCATTAACACCACGGTGTGAAGTACTGACGTGAGCTGTTCGTCAGGCTTGAGATTAACGAGGCGCCAAATTGTTCGCGAGGAGCTGCTTTGACGGGTCGAACAGGCTCTAAGTATACCTAGAGGAGTGTTTTGCGCTTTGTCCGGATCAGAATGCGGCCGCCACGGTCAGGATCGAACCCGCGACATATAGCTCAGCAGCGCAGTACCGTGGCCACCATGGTGGACAAACAATAAATAGGAGCTTTCTTTGCTTCTTGCTTTGGCGTTTTTACTGCTGCTGCTGTCGCTGTCTTGTAGGCTGCGTCGGGAGGTGGTTCAGAGCGTGAGCGCGGCGGAGAGAAAACGTGACGGGAGAAATTTGTTTGCACCTTTCCATCGCGTCGGATGGGCACAATGCCCTCCGGAGCTCCCTGGGCATCACCATAGTACCCTCTTGACAGCTGTAATTATCCGTGACCCCCTGCAAAAGCATTTTGGAAATTGCAGCGCCAACGTTTTTATAAGGCGCAGCAGTCCAGAGGGCAGCTAGATAGTGTGGTAGAGAGGAGGTAGTGAGAGGAGGCAGACAACGGGTAGAACTTAAGCAGTCCCGAAACGAGTAAATGCTAAAGGCCGATTTATGCTCGTACCGCCCATCGCCGCAAGCCGTACCGCACGCTGGCGGTTCAGGGGCGGTGGGCGGTATGGCTGGCAACGTGCAACAGCGCGTTGGCGTGCTGGCGACGAGCAATATTTTGCCCCGTGCCAGGACTTTGTAATTACGTTTGCCTTCTTATTAGTTATTTTTATTAGCTCGAGCGGTTCGGATGCGCGGGCATCCGCACTCCCGTTTGGTGACACGACGTGTGTCGAGAGCTGGGCGCTGTTCGTCGGAGCAAAGGTGTTCGAAGCCAGCAACTATCGCCGATAGTGGCATAGTTTTGTCGATGTGGATTCAAGCTTCTGCGTCATGGCGAAAACGCGACTCTTGCACTGTCACATTCTGTTCTGCCATCACGTGTGTTGCGTTGGTGCGGTGACGCACTTTTGGAACACTGTGCAGTTATCTTACATGCGCCACTATTTTTGTTTCATTTATTGCTACCGCATAATGTTGCAACTGTAGAGAGGCACTCTAGTTTAATTAATTAGAGCGTAGAGCACCGCAGCGGGAGGTTACACAGCGCAGGCAACACAGGCACACGGCTTCGACCAACTCGTCGCCGTCGTCTTTCTCGAAGCAGTGCATACTGCTCTTTCTTGTTCAGTACAATTATCTCCCCGGAGAAAAGGAGCCGTTCCGGCGACCTACGGGCAGGATAGCACAGGGGGGTCGAAATAAGGCTTTAGCCGCTGAACGTGCACGATGTCGCGCCCTCGGCGGCGCTTATCCGAAGGTGGCTCAAGGGGTTCTGTCATGTAGTTCACAGGAGACGTTTGACTGACCACACCGTAGGGACCCTGGTACTTGGAAACAAGTTTCGGTGAAAGTCCAGGCCTGGTGGCGGGAACCCAAAGCCAGACTAGTGAGTCAGGAGCATAGGGTGCAGGAGAGGCAGAAGTGTCCCAACGGTGCTTCTGTCGCTGCTGGTCTTCCGTAGTAAATGTGCGGGCGAGCTGTCGGCACTCTTCCGCGTGTGCAGCAGCTTCGGACAGGGCAGTAGACTCCGTTGTGTCAGGGAGATACGGGAGGATAGTATCCATTGTGCAGGAATGCTCGCGTCCGTAAAGAAGAGAGAACGGGGAAAATCCCGTAGTGGTCTGTGTGGCGGTGTTGTAAGCATACGTCACAAAGGGTAGAACGCGGTCCCAATTGGTCTGGTCAGATGCGACCTACATGGATAACTTGTCGCCAAGAGTATGATTAAAGCGCTCAGTCATCCCATTAGTCTGCGGGTGGTATGCAGTAGTGGTACGGTGAATTACGTAGCATTCCTTGAGTATAGGGCTTCTATAACCTCAGAGAGAAACACACGGCCTCTGTCGCTGAGCAATTCTCGGGATGCTCCATGGCGAAGTATGGTGTTACGCAGAAGGAACCTTGCAACATCACGCGCAGATGCGCTAGGCAGAGACGAAGTTTCCGCGTAACGCGTTAGATGGTCTATTGCCACAATCACCCAGCGGTTGCCGTCTGAAGTACTCAGCAGGGGCCCGTAAAGATCAACTCCGACGCGGTCAAAGGCGCGTCCTCGGCAAGGCAAAGGTTGCCATGAGGCAGGTGAGGAACAAGGGGTATTGGTTGGCAAGCGAGGCAGGAGCGCACATATCGCCGGACGAGTTAGTACATTCCGCGCCAGTAATAACGGAGTCGCAGGCGTGCGTACGTTTTTACTACTCCTGCATGCGCGCATTGCGGGTCATCGTGAAACGCTGCACATATGTCCGAACGTAGATGCCGTGGGACCACGAGTAACCATTTGCGGCCGTCCGAGAGGCAGTTACGGCGGTAAAGGAGTCCATCACGAACAGCGAAGTGGTGTGCTTGCCGACACAGTGTACGGTCAGAAGAAGGCGCTGATGGGTTGGACAGAAAAGCCAGCACAGAGACAATCCATCGATCCTTCTGCTGCTCCGAAAGCATGTCCGTGGCGGTGAGGGAGGACTCGCATATTGGTACCTTCGAATAATTGGGCTGGCCTGATACAGGGGAGCGGGACAGGGCAGCCGCGTCCGTATGTTTACGGCCAGAGCGGTACAGCCCTCGAATGTCGTACTCTTGGAGGCGGAGCGCCCATCGAGCGAGTCGACCTGAAGGGTCTTTTAAGGACGACAGCCAGCAGAGGGTATGATGGTCAGTTATTACGTCGAATGGGCTGCCGTAGAGGTAAGGGCGGAATTTAGTTATGGCCCAAATGATAGCCAAGCATTCTTTTTCTGCAACGGAATAGTTGGCTTCCGCTTTCGTCAGAGCGCCGCTGGCGTAAGCAACAACGTATTCATCGAAGGCAGTTTTTCGTTGCGCAAGAACAGCGCCAATGCCGACACCACTAGCATCCGTGTGAATTTCTGTCGGTGCGCTGGAGTCGAAATGATGGAGAATCGGGGGTGAAGTTAGAAGACGACGCAGCGTCGTGAATGCGGCATCGCAAAGTGGCGACCAGGCCGAGAGGTTGTGGTTAACCGCGAGAAGCTGCGTCAAAGGCACTATTATGGTGGTGAAGTTGCGGATGAAACGGCGAAAGTATGAGCACAATCCGATGAAGCTGCGGAGTTCTATGGTGGTATTTGGTCGTGCGAATTCGGCGACTGCTTGGAGTTTGGTAGGATCTGGAAGCACACCATCTTTCGAAACAACGTGGCCAAGGATGACTAGCTGTCGGGTGGCGAAGCGACGCTTCTTGATGTTGAGCTGCAGTCCAGCATCAGCGAGGCAAGTGAGAACGCGTTCGAGTAGGAGCAGCTGAGAAGAATAGTCCGGGGAAAAGATGACAATGTCATCGAGATAACAAAGGCATGTCTGCCATTTGAGGCCGCGGAGGATGTTATCCATCATTCTTTCAAATGTGGCAGGCGCATTGCACAGGCCAAACGGCATCACGGTAAATTCATATAGGCCGTCAGGCGTAACGAATGCCGTTTTCGGGCGATCTCACTCAGCCACCGGGACTTGCCAGTAACCAGATCGTAAGTCTAAGGACGAAAAGAATTCAGCGCCTTGGAGGCAGTCTAGTGCGTCGTCGATACGGGGGAGAGGATAAACATCTTCCGGGTTATTTTGTTCGGGCGTCGATATTCCACACAAAAACGAATTGTCCCATCTTTCTTTTTCACCAGCACTACTGGAGAGGCCCAAGGACTGTGGGAAGGCTGTATCACGCCGCGTTGAAGCATGTCGCCTACGTGCTCGTCGATGACACGGCGCTCCGTCGCGGACACACGGTATGGACGCTGCCGTAGTGGAACATGGCTACCGGTGTCGATGTGATGAATGACTGTAGCTGTACGCCCTAAATATTGTTGTTGGAGGTCAAAAGAAGTGCGAAATCGGGTAAGGAGGTCGACGATCTGCGTGCGCTGACTCGGAGTGAGCTGCGGATCAATACACCGAGCAAACGTTCTGTCACATGCTGGCTCAGACGCATAGACAGGAAGAGCCATGGCGTCAACTTGAAGAAGAGTCGAGTCATCGGGCACATCGTCGAGAAAGCCCGTCTCAAATTCGTCAGCAGACCCGAGGCACTCGCCATGTCGTAGGCTTTCTGGTGGTGTGCATGTAACGTGCAGCGAGTTATCCTCACGCACCTCGATTCTGAAAAGCATGTCTTTTTCGGACTCGGGCCGGGCTCGGGCCGGGCTCAGGCCTAAGAGAAATGGCTGGCAGGCCGGGCCGGGCGGTAACATAGATTATTTCCGGGCGCGGGCCGGGCCAGGGTTTCACCATAAAGCTTTTGGCCGGGCTCGGGTGGGCAGCCCACCGTAAAAACGGGCCCGGGCCGAGCCCGGGCTGAAAAAATAGGCCCTTGCAGTGCTCTAGGCTCGACTCCCACATAAGCTCGAGGGTTCGACCCCAGCCGAAGGTCGTGGGTTCGAGTACCTGAATTAACTCTATCTTAATTAACATGATGGCGACGGCGACCCTCGCGCTATCACAATTGTTGCGTGAGCGTTTGCATATAGGTAAGACACGACGTCGTGTCGGTGTAGTGGAGGAATTACTACACGGAGTCCTGACCACGTACAGTTCTGCGTCGACGACACGGCTTTTCGGTCAAGGACGTTCAAAGTCGACTGAATGGTGAGACGTACAGGGTGTTTCATTTTAGCTGCACCAAATTGTTATACATTGTCTGTCGCAGATAGCACAATTCTAATCCTTGATCTAAACTACTTCCACAAGAAATCCAAATGCCTAATTGAATACTTAACATGATTACGCTAATACACTTTGTAAATAATTATTTTGCGGCACATGTCTTTATCTACAAACTGTAGCTGGTGAGTTTCCAAAGTGTAACCACTTCGAACGAATTTTCTGGGCTGCGCTGACGGAACGCTAATGGAATTCTGGAACGCAGATGCATTTCGTCGTACACTTTGAAAGTTGATATCTCGAAACTGGTTCAGTAACTGACGTGCACTACAACGCAAAAACGCCCGTGTGCTTGCGTTGTAGTGCACGTTAAAGAACCCCAGGTGGTCAAAATTAATCCGGAGCCCTCCACTACGGCGTGCCTCATAATCACAACTGCTTTTGGCACGTAAAACCCCAGAAAGAAGAACTCACAATTCGTTCCAAGTGGGATACGCCTTGCGAACTCACCGGCTATAATTCATAGATGGAAATATGTGCTGTAATGTAATTCATTAAGAAGCTTTTTAGCATAAGTATGAGAATTATTAAATTAGGCATTTTGATTTCTCGTGCAAGTTGTAGCGAAAGAATTGGTCCGCGACGTGAGACGGAGACGACCATTTATTGGAACATTGAGGCGAAAACTGACCGATTCTGGCCCGTGCACGTGCCCTCGATCTACTTCAGCTCGTCTTCATACGGGTTCGGCACGCTCTTGGTTGCTCCGATCCGATATTTTTCCACATCCTCCCGGGCGGGCAACATCAATAGGATGCTTCGAGGGTGCAGAGTTTTTGCACCGGACGATTCACCATTGAACCATTAGCGGAGAAAGCTCGAACTATGCAGTCTCTTCCTGGCAGTAAATTATTCACTCAGCTTAACTTCCAGTATGTTGCGTGTTGTTGTCATCTAGCACTAGTACTACGTCACCAATCTGTAGCTAGGTTAAGGGGCAGCTTGGTCGGTTATGTGCTGACCGTAGCAGAAGCTCGCCTCCCTCTCCTGCAAAGTTCGTCTCTTATGGCACGTAAAGTCCCTATATAATAAAAGTACCGCCATCCTTTGATCAACGCCGCTTGTCTCTCTCCTGTATATCCGATTGGACGATGATAGCGCGCGTTTTCACTTCGTTATAATTTTTTTTTCCATTTCAGAGACATGTTCAAAGTCTCTGAGGTGATCTGAAACCGGTTGATCTGACTTCGCAGCCGACGTTCTGCCAATCGACGATTGTTGCTTCCGGATAGTAACCCAGGCGGTGCGACCATCAGCGGCACTTTATAACGCCCATCTTGCTTGGAGATTCCCTGCTTAAATGAAGGCAGGTGAAGGTCGCTCTCGAGGTTTCAGTAACAGGCGCCGTCAATCCCGTTGGCCTCGAGACGCCACATCGACAATACGTTGGGGTTCCCTGATACAGAGTTGTCACTCGGTATCAACAGTGCACTTGATGGGGAGTGGTCGTTGGACTCCAGAGGGCCTTGTAGCATCTATCCAAATGCAATGTCTACCGCTGTTACCCTTGTGTTGACGCGATCGATTTTCCCAGTCGAAACATTTCAATAGGCATCAGATTCGATGGGGACACTTATCTCGCCTGGTTGCCATGCATGTATATGGTTGAAAGCTGTCAGCCACGTTGTACTCCCGTTCAACAAGCAGCTGCAAATTGGTTGAGCGGTGGACTCGTCACGGCACGGTTCTCTGGACTCGTTAACGCATCCAAATTTATCGCAGAGTCGTTAAACTGGCTGCGCAATCGCACGCATACACGCTCGGTGCAGAGTCGTCTTTGTTACTTGAATCCTCCGAAGGTGATGAGGGAAAGTTCTTTACCCACGACCGTGCGCCGAAGAAGGCTTGCCACATCTGCACGAATGTATGTACACTGATTGCCCCTGTCCAGCAGTACTCGCACAAAGAGTCGTCGACCTCCGGATTCGGCCCAAACATGGCCTGTCTGCATCAATACAGCCGCAGATCCGACGTGAATATTCTGAACGGTTGTCACGTTTTGCCCGGGTGGCGAGGGTTGTCCACGTAACGCAGGGTAGTCAGTGTGTGGCTGCGGACACTCAGCTGGCCTTGATTGGTCACATAGAACTAACTTTCAGGTGGCGTCGCTTGCAAGTATCACACGGGAGGCTGAGAAATTTCCTACACAATCTGGTTATGTGATCATGTGATTGCGCGTTCCACAGCAGATGCAGCAATTGGCGTACTGCAGCTTTGACCGCTTTTCCTCAGTTGATAGGTTGGTGTTGCAGAGAGCGATGCCATGATCCTCGCTGTTGCAAAGTGGGCATGCGGGTCGAACGTGCAAAGTATACCCTGTTAGTGCGGACGCTGATGGTTTGCTGACACTGAAGTGGATCCTGCTTTTGTTCTAAAGGAGCGTGAATGCGACTGCAGCCGGTCCTCCTCCCGGATTTCCACTTCGATGCGGAGATCTCCTTGGCCAGTCGCGTTCTGTATTCAAGAGTTTCGGCGATACTGGATGCGCGGTCGTCTTCCATAGCTTTCTGCCTGTATACTATGGCGAGGTATTCTGGGAAGCATCGCATCAGGACACGACTCAATACCACCGTGTACTGGTCTAGTGAAACTGCAGGGCCTTCTAATGCACTGACGTTGGAGCTGCACATTGTTGTAAAGCAGGCGGAGCTTCCAGACATCTACAGAGCTTTTTACGGGGCTCAACATGAGGAAATAATTGACGTGCTCATTGGCAAGGAGGCCTCGGCGTCCGAAGCGATCCGTGAGTGTTTTGATTGCTATGTCGTAGTTTTGCTCGGCTAACCGGATACCTTCGATAGCCCGCTTCGCGCTGCCTGTTAAATACGTGAGGAGGTACTTGAACTTTTCAATCCGCAGCAGCTCGTTGTTCTGGTGGATCGTGGCATCAAAATAGTCCCAAAAAGACTGCCAGCCACGCAGATTGCCATTAAATGTTGGTATCTGTAGCTTCGGTAGTAGAAATGAGCGCTGACGCTGCTCTCTCCCCTGGCCCGCTGTGTCACCGGAGCTTGGACGTTCGACGTTGCTCGACCAGGATCCAGCTACTTGAGCCTGCGTTCAGGTGGTCCTCTCACGCTCTTTCAACCAGAACTTGGCGCGCGACACGGCACAGAGAACCTCTTCGTTGTATTCGTGTGCCGTTTCGATTTCCCGCTTGATGTTTTCTTCGTCGGTTGCCACAAGAATGACGTCGTCGAGCCTCGACAGTACTACCTCCTTGTCTGTGCGGTAATCCATGTGCCCGGTAACTTCACAGGCATCGGGATCCGGTTGCTGCAGCGTTCCATTAAGAGCACTGCGGCTCGCTTGACATCAGCTGTGATGACACCGCACTTCTTTAGCATCTGGTCCGAGTTCGCCATGCCTGTGACGTGGTCTCTGAAAGGGTGGATACCGGTTTTCGCGGCACCAACAATGTAGCGAAAAAACTGGTCCGCAGACTTGAGCCGGAGACCACCATTTATTTTCCCATTGAGGCGAAACTCACTGATCGTGGCCCGTGCCCGCGCCCTCTATCCACTTCAGCTTCCTCGTCTCCATACAGGTCCGGCACGCTCCTGGTTGTTCTGATCCGCTATTTTTCCACAGAAGTAATGGCCGCCTCATTGAGTAGTTAGATTCAGGATTAGAATTGTGCTATCTGCCACAGGTAATTTTTAAAAGTTAGGCGCAGCTAAAATGAAACACCCTGTATATGGATTTCGCTTTAAAAAGGTTGCAGCTCGAGCTGATGCGTTGAGCGAACAGGGTTTGAAACCAACCGTCGAAAGAACTGGTTCAGTGCGTATGTCGCACTGTGTATGCGCTGCTCTTTATTGGACCACTTTGACAGCAACTTGGGTCACTGGGTGTGCGCTGTCTTCAGTAAAAAAAGAAAAGAGAAAAAAACACCTAAAATGTTTCAGTGTTGGGCGTAACCTAACCCACGTCATATATATTCAGCCTGCTCTAAATGTATAAAATCAAACGCGCAACACGCGGACTTCGCTCTGCTGCCCCCAGATGTCACAACTTCGCCAAAAAAGAAGTGCGATAGATGAGTTCATCTTGCATACACACCTTATTCATGACGCGTTTCGGCGGCGGTACTATGGTGTGTCGCTACATTGCTTCAATCCTAACCGTATTGGCGTTGACATCCATCGTGAGATTGGTTCTGCCGTAATTTTTTTAGATTGCCTGTATTTCTCAAAACCTAGACTTCACCACATCAGACAAGTAACAGGTTTTTTGGCGCTTTCGCGCACGTTAATACCGATGGCGATATTCTTTTACTTACAGCATTGTGAATCCTAGCGATGCCACCGTAGCACGGTCCGAATTTGCTTTTTCCGTCTTTGCATTCTCCGCCGCTTTTGTCACTTTCAAGAATCCGCGAGTGAATATCGTTGGTGTGAAGTATGGTAACTGTAGTAAGACGGTCTCCATTTGCGTCTATAATGCCGAGGTACATGCATAACACTGAAAGATGTCTGACGGAGAACACGCGCATGATCACAGCGGTGGAGTGAAGCAGAACGTGATATAGAGAGAAAGCAAATGCTTCTTGTACAATTGTTTCCACATATTTCCAGCATGCGAAACAATGGATACGGCGGCCTCGGTTCCGAAACGATCGAATGCGGCAAGTGGCCGAGGATACATTGTTTTAACGTCCCAGGAAGCACGCAGCTCGATAACAGATGTCTACCTTCCAGCTTGATCTAGCCAAGGCCACAGCTAGTAGCCTTCTTTTGTAAGCTTTACTCCAGACCTAGACCTCAACAAGTTAGCTGGTAGCTCAGCTGATGCCCCCTCCTGTTGCAGCTAGTTGCCATCTTGGGAAGCACTGCTGTAGCTGCGGTGTAGACATTCAATGTTCCGTCTTGTTTCAGCTTCGATAGTTTGTTCTACTTACGATGTTTAGGATCCTGGTATGTTGAATTAATACTTTACACATCACTACAAAAGCCCAAGCAAGGCAACAACCACAGTAAAGTTTTCACTTAGACTGTGGTGAGTGTATTTTTTGTTCCAAGTGAATTTTCAACCAGATGAGCTGTTGTCAAGCCCTTGATTTCATGTCACTGTAAAATTGAACAAATAATAAATTGATAATCATTTAAAGCAGTAATATATAAATTGCAACAACAGATTTTTGTCAATAGATAGCACCAGTACTGAAATAGCTATCCCAACGTTGACAAAGAAATGGATTTGTGCTATGCATATTGTTCTCCCACATCTTCCTTTTAAACTGCAAGAAAACAGATTTTGCCTAAGCCCGTGCAAGTGTAAGCATTTGTAGGGATCAAGCAGCATCAGCACTCACCAAGTTTAATGTGTACAAAAATTGGTAAGGAAACATGATTGGAGGTTTTCATACAAAGTCGGACGTCTGCCACTACGCCTGTATGGCTGAAAAATCAACTTTTTGTTGAGACTTTTACCTTTAGGAATTTATTATATGACTTAAACAAGTGTTGAAATTTAGTCTACGTACACACGGAGTGCATATAAAACATTGCAGTCCACTCACTCTGTTCAACCATTATCAATGTTTGAGCACCATGCCGGTAAATTGTTCCACACTTTCAGAGTCAGAAAGGACCACTGTTTTGTGACACTAGTGAATCAGTATTAGCAAATGATATCATGCATGTAGGCTATAGCAGTGCACTTAATAAGCAAGTCTGTCTTAAATACTGCAACAAATGTACGCTGCTCTTTCCCTTGTTCCACAGGCCATGAGAAGGTTGCACAGCATGTGTACTTTATATGCCAGTAGACTTGCACTGATATGAAAATGCATGGATGTATATGCACAAGCCACATATACCATTTCCGCAAGCAAATATAGCAAAGAAATGCCGCTATCAGCTAAGGTAAACTGTGCTCTTAACAGTTGCATGCAATACTAATGGCAGCAGAACTGAGTACAAGTGTGTCGAAAGTGCATATTAAGCAAGATAAAACAGCATGCAGAAAGGCTGTTTCCTGTCTCTAGACAGGCACAATCTTCCATAATGGCTGATAGATGCCTAACAGAGCAGTAAAAAATGCACCTTATTTCATAAATACAAATGTGATTCAGTATGGTGCCATGAAAATGACTAATACAGTGGGCCTTTAGCAAATGGAACTTCTTTACAGAGGACTTGAAAATCTTAATTATCAATGCAACAAAAATGAAATTATCTGATTTAAAATGGTAATGAAAATGTTTATGAAGCGGGTACACGGACCAATTAGCTTTTTTTGAGAGCATCACTAAATGCAGTACACTTGATATTCAAATAAAGCAAACGACACAGAGAAAGAGCAGGCTAAGACTAGGACTGAACTGTAATCTGAAAAGGCAGCAAAGGTGCATTCACAATGCTCTCCTTAATAAATATTTCCAGTAACCAATGTTTTTTAGACCTATTTTGCCTAAATCATGGCTGCAAGAACTATACCATTCTCACAACAGACAAATCTGTTTTGTGGTGCTTTCAAAAGTTACAAATTGTAAATATGAAATTCCCACCGAACTGTGGCTCGCCTACCACTAATAGCTCATTGTGGGCCCTGGAGTAATGTCTGGATTAGGAGGCTTAATTACCACTTATGCTAACCGGAAAGGCTTCATTTTGACCCTGGAATACTTTGTTGTAATCCTCTACTGACAACTGTGACTCCCATGCAGAAAGTTGGTCAATGAGATCACGAGTACGGAACTTCCTTTTTTTTGTGCCACCGATGCAGCAGCTTACACAGGGATTGGCAGGCTCAATGGTTTATAATATTATGGATGAGTTAAAGCAAGACAACAGTCTAAAACAAATTGTGCATCAAAGTCATTACTCTCTTTTACAAACAATCAGTGCACAAATGAGAAATTCATTAGGCGAGTACAAACACAAAACCTTTATGTTCCACTTTTGTGCATTTCTAGATAATTGCAGACCCTACAATTATGACATAGAGCCTGAATTTCTCTAGTGCCACATATAATCATTACATCAAATCCTATGCAGCTAGTTTAAAATATACTCCAAGTGCAGGACTGTTTTAGACGTGAAGCAGGAGACCATTTATATCACCAAAACCATAGTTGGAATTCATGAGGTGTCCAACAACTCAAACACGAATCAGTTGGACAGTGTATTTGTTGACTTCGACCTTGTCACTAACAGCCATCAAATGGAACCTTCCAATTTTGGGCTTCTTTCTTATGTGCAGGAGGACTCTCTCCCCAGTTATCCTGTCGAGTGTTGAACCATCTCTGTTTTTGCAGCTTCGTCATAGTGTGTGTGTATGTATCAGTTGAGTCTGGTGCCATGAGACCGCAACATCGACTTTTGGTGACATGAATGGACTTCTGTTTCACGTCTGAAGGCAAACTGCACTTCACGAATATTTTGAGCTGTCACACTAAAACAGTAAAGCATTATTATTACTATTTCTTCATTATTAAACAAGAAATTGAGGCTCCATAGCTTTACCAAACACGCAGCGCCGTCGCCGAACATTCCGAAGACGCCGACCGCAAGACTTCTGTCCAAGAAACGCAAATCTATCAAACAGAGACAAACTGGCCAAAAAAGGCTGCTACTGGAGTCATGGCACATTCAGAATACGGCGCGTAATATAAACCCCCGCAGGGGCGTCTGCGCAAGCAGGCGTTTGGTGAGTTGCGCCACCACGTACCCGAGCACATGGGCGTTGGACCCTCCCGCTTGTAGCCGTGCGCGGCTTAGCCGTGTCTGGGGAAAGGGGGATCCTGGGGGTTGAGCCGATGCCGGGTGTTTGGACCTTTAAGGCCTCCCGGCGGAGGCAACACACCTCTTCGGCCATGCTTCACATAGACGGCACCTCCGGGCTGACCCACCCGGGGGAAATCGGTAGTTGCCCTTTCCTATCCTCCTCTCCAATCTTCGTCTTTCTCTCCCACTTTCAATCTATCCTGTCTTCTTTTCACTTCCTTTTACTTCCGACTTTCCAGGCAGCGAGGGTTAACCTTGTGTGGTGCAACCAACCTTGGCTGTACATATTTGGTTATAGTAGTGGCGTACAGCTGGCGTTTTGCAGGACCTGTCTTTTCCAGGTCCTGCAGCATCCCCTCGTTGGGCTCCATGGTGGGTGGCTGGCGTCGCTGCCGAAAAATTCTATACCTATGGCTGAACAATTCCCGCTACTCCCTGATCGCCGTCTGAAAAGAGGGCGCACCGAAGATGTGTTCCAGTTTTTTGGACGCCAAACACAGAATCTCCCCCGATTTCATGTTATTCACTCTGAAAATTCAGACACATCAGTACGTACAATTTCACCTTTCCTTGTCTCAAAGTCTTTGACTGGTATTTTTGGAACAGGCTACAAAGCATCCAGGATGGCAAGCGGGGATCTCCTCTTGGAGCTCCGTGATCTCAAACAATAAGAGAAACTGCCCAATCTAGTATCATTTGGAGATGCCCAATTAACAATAACCCCACACCGTACTATGAATACCACCTGTGGTGTTGTCTCAGATGATGACCTGTTGCAGCTGAGTGAGGCTGAACTCCTTGAGGGTTTCAGTGATCAGAATGTTATCAATGTTAAACGGATTAAAATGAGGCGAGATGGCAAAGAACTCCTGACCAAACACCTAATACTTACTTTCAACTCAAGTGTCCTGCCCGAGTCCATCGAGGCCGGGTACATCAAGCTTTGTGTTAGGCCATACGTGCCAAATCCCCTTCGATGTTTCAAATGCCAGCGGTTCGGCCATAGTTCGCAGAACTGCCGAGGCCGCCAAACCTGTGCGAAATGCAGTGCTCACGAACACTCCTCCGAGTCTTGTGAAGGTTCTCTACGTTGTGTTAACTGTGATGGGGAGCACGCCGCATACTCGCGGTCGTGCCCATCTTGGAAAAAAGAAAAGGAAATACTGACAATTAAGGTAAAAGAAAACATAACTTTCAAAGAGGCACGAAGGCGGGTTACCTACCTGTCGAAAACCAGCTTTGCCGATGTGACGCGTCAGGGGGCAGCGTCGCAGCGGCTTCCGGCTGCTGTCCGGCCCATGCGTACTGAGCCGGCGGTGAAGCCATCTGCTCCCTCGGCGAATGCAGCTAGCGCTGCTCCGCCACCCCAGCAGAAGGGGCCATCCACCTCTGGGCTGGTGGCCTCCAAGGTCTTGTCTCTCGAGACGAGGCCTTCACTGCGAACAAAGCGCTCTCAAGAGCGGGTGTCCAGCGCTCCGCAAGAGCCGATGGACACATCTTCCAGCCAGACGGCGCAGCCAGCGCCAAAGGAGCGGCGAGAATCTCTCGACCACTCCAAAAAAGAAAAAGCCCGCATCACAGGGCCCGACAAGGGCTCTGTAAGTTAAGTTAGTGTTTTTACACGAGACAGACAGCACAAACATCGTCTGCAACATGGCCACACAGATACTACAGTGGAACGTCAGAGGACTACTTCGTAACCTGGACGACATCACAGAACTCATACATAAATTTAATCCGAAGGTGCTGTGTGTCCAAGAAACACACTTAAAACCTGCACAGTCCAACTTTCTCAAGCAATATGCCATTTTCCGTAGAGATCGTGACAACGCTTCTGCATTGTCCGGAGGTGTAGCCATAGGTGTAAATAAGTCTGTTGCTTGCCAACAGTTTGCCCTTCACACGCCTCTCGAAGCTGTATCTGTGCGAGCAATTTTACTCAACAAGCTTATAACGATCTGCTCCATTTACATACCACCCAACCATCACCTCAGTAAAGCGGAATTTTACAGCCTCGTCGACCAGCTCCCAGAACCATACATTATCACTGGGGATTTTAATGCTCATCATACCCTTTGGGGAGATTCACGATGCGACGCGAGAGGTCGACTCATTGAAAACTTCCTTGTTAACTCCGGTGCGTGCCTCTTCAATAAGGAGGAACCAACATATTACAATATCCATCATAATTCATATTCATCAATAGACCTGTCAATTGGCTCTGCCTCACTTTTCCCTGACTTACAATGGCATGCAATTAAAAACCCATTCGGAAGTGATCATTTCCCAGTAACCCTAAACTTAGTAACCGAACATGACTCTCTTCCCCATGTCCCTCGCTGGAAACTGGCCTCAGCTGACTGGGAATGCTTTAGGGAATCCACGTACTTATCACGAGATTTTATAAATAATTTTACAATAGATCATGCCGTATCATATTTTACTGCTTTTATCATTGACGCCGCTGAGAAGTTCATCCCTCAAACATGTGGCACTTCATTTAAAAGACGGGTCCCCTGGTGGAATAACGATTGTAGACAGGCACGAAGGAGACAAAATAAAGCTTGGGGCAAACTACGTCAATGTCCTACAGCTGAAAACCTCATAGAATTTAAACATGTTAAATCCCAGGGAAGAAGGACGCGAAGACAGGCTAAGAGGGCAAGTTGGGAAAGGTTTCTCTCAGGTATCAACTCGTATACTCAAGAGGCAAAAGTATGGGACAGGCTAATGAGGCTAAAGGGAAAAGAAATCCATCCGTTGCCGCTAGTGAACGACGAAGCGAACAGCTTGGAAGACCAAGCTGACGCTCTTGGCGAACACTTGGAGCGCGTGTTTAGCTCAAATAATTATTCCGAGGCATTCCTAAAGCACAAACATATCGCAGAACGCAAGGCTATTGACCGCAAGTGCAGACAGAAGGAACCCTATAACATGCCTTTTAACATCGCCGAATTGAGAGCCTCCTTGACTGCATGTCGGAGCTCTGCACCTGGACCCGACAGGATCATGTACGACATGATCAAACACATTCACAGTGATACCCAAATAACGCTACTCGCACTTTTCAATGCTATATGGGCTGCCGGGTACCTACCTACTGCATGGAAAGAATCCCTTGTCATTCCGATTCTGAAACAAGGTAAAGACCCCGAATTAGTAACAAGTTACCGCCCAATAGCCCTCACAAGTTGTATCTGCAAACTCTTTGAAAAAATGATCAATCGTCGCCTTTTACACTTCCTTGAGTCAAACAAAATCCTTGATCCATATCAGTGCGGCTTCAGAGAAGGACGGTCTACAACGGACCATCTCGTGCGCATCGAAGCAAACATTCGTGATGCCTTCATACATAAACAATACTTCCTATCCGTGTTTCTCGATATGGAAAAGGCGTACGATACGACCTGGCGTTACGGAATCCTACGCGATCTGTCGGCAATGGGCATCCGCGGTAATACGTTAATTATTATTGAAAGCTACCTAGACAACCGCACATTCCGGGTTAAAATAGGTAATGCACTGTCGCGTCCATTTATACAGGAAACTGGTGTACCCCAGGGAGGCGTGCTCAGCTGCACACTGTTTATCGTGAAGATGAACACACTTCGTGCCTCATTAACACCGGCTATTTTTTATTCTGTCTACGTGGACGATATACAAATGGGCTTCAAGTCCTGTAACCTGGCCGTGTGCGAGAGACAGGTACAGCAGGGGTTGAACAAAGTGTCTAAGTGGGCAGACGAAAACGGGTTCAAAGTTAACCCCCACAAAAGTTCTTGTGTTCTTTTCACAAGAAAGAGAGGCCTGATCCCAGATCCTTGTGTAGAACTGTGTGGACAACAAATACCTGTGAACAAAGACCACAAGTTTTTAGGCATCATACTTGACTCTAAGCTAACTTTCATTCCGCACATCAAATATCTCAAAACCAAATGCCTAAAAACAATGAACCTAATGAGGATTATATCTCACACAACATGGGGCAGCGACAGGAAGTGTCTATTGAATCTTTATAAGAGTCTGATTCGTTTACGACTAGATTATGGGGCTGTAGTATATCACTCTGCCGCCCCAAGCGCACTAAAGATGCTAGATCCCGTTCACCATCTAGGTATCCGCCTGGCCACCGGTGCTTTCAGAACAAGCCCTATTGAAAGCTTATATGTAGAATGGAATGATGGTCACTCCATCTGCAGAGATCATACACCAGTTTCACATATTCCCTCAAAGTACACTCTAATCACGAACATCCGTGTTTTAAGACCATTAACGATTTGACGTGTGCTTCACTTCTTCATAATCGACCCTCTGTGAGACAGCCTTTTTCACTGCGTGTGAGGGAGCTTAGCGTTGAAATGGATGTCCCACTCCTCGAACATCGCATAATGCCTCCAGCTAAACTGCCACCTCCTTGGGAGTGGCAGCCGATACAGTGCGATATATGTTTTGTAAAAGTTACAAAGTACGCAGCAGACCTCGAAATTCAAATGCATTTCCGTGAACTCCAATCCAAGTATTCGTGTACTGAATTCTACACCGACGCATCAAAGTCGCACGCTCGCGTATCTTACGCGGCAATTGGCCCCTCTTTCTCTGAATCGGACGTATTGAACCTTTATACAAGCATCTTTACTGCAGAAGCCTATGCAGTGCTGTCCGAGGTTAAACACATTAAGAAATTAAAACAACAGACTGCAATAATATTCACGGACTCCTTAAGTGTCGTAAAGGCACTAATGTCTATAAGAATACACAAAAATCCTGTTCTTATCGAGCTTTACACATACCTGTGCAATATTTATTCATCTGGTAGAGATGTGACAATATGCTGGGTTCCTGGCCATAGAGGCATTGAGGGCAATGAACTGGCAGACAAAGTGGCCACATCAATTACATCTCAACCTATTAATCTTTACTAAGGTGTTATTGCGCAACAAAAGGACAAGGACGGCAGAGAAAAGTACACACACCAAGCGCAATTATCTGCCGTCCTTGTCCTTTTGTTGCGCAATAACACCTTAGTAATGGACTACCAACTTGCCCGCAATGCTGCCCTATTAATCTTACCACTGCTATTCCTGCCACAGATCTCAAGCCTTTTTTGCGAACGAAACTGCGAAACCACTGGCAACGCTTGCGGGACGCCGAAACAAATAATAAGCTCCACTTTATTAAAGCACAGTTAGGTTTCTGGCCCTGTGCTACAAAAACACGACGAACTGATGTCCTATTCTGTCGTCTCAGAATAGGACACACATATGGTACTCACAATTTTCTGTTGACTGGTAACGAGCCTCCAACATGTGGTCGATGTGGTGAGAGGCTGACCGTCCTTCATGTTTTCCTGGAGTGTCGGGAAGCCGAAACCGAGGGAAGAAAACATTTTCCTCTTGCATACAGCTATTGTGTCCCGCTCCATCCCTCCATGTTTCTCGGTAAAGAACCACTTTTTACAACTAAAGCAGTCCTCGCATTCTTGAACGATGTTGTCCTACATGTAATAAGCCCAATACATTCGTAGCGCATCCTCTCTCCAGAGGATGCCGCTGTGACAGTAGTTCAGTATAGCACCTGCCTCCAGGCCCTTCTGGTTCAAGGGCTCTTTTAGGCAGTAGTGCTTTTGTCAATTACTACATGTGAAATCACTTGAATACCTTATCACCCTTTTTCAATGCATTCATTTTCATAGTAAACGTCATTGATCATTGTGACAACCTTATTACATGTAGATTTTACGCTCTTTAGAGCGACTATTTTTAGGCCCCTTTACAGCCACCCTCATCCACGCCTCATAATTCACTATTCATGTACCAATGACACGCCATCATCATCGCCTTGGCGCTCTTTGGCCACATCTGGCCCTTGCGCCAATAAACCCCACTAATCATCATCATCGTAATATAAACCGCGTGAAGGGCATCCTACCTTCTGTGTATGTCCATGGCCTTAGAGACGCGACGAAGGGAAGAAGGACCCCCCGCTCTAGGTCACCAACACCAAAAAATCCCCCCCCCCCTTCAACGGCTTCCCCGCTGGTAACGCGCCCCCAGCATTGGTTAACCCAGCCGACCAGCTGCAGCCCACCTCCCCCCCACCCTTTCCCCTCGTCTGCCTAGAACAGGTGCCCTCTCAAGTGTCTCCCCACCTTCCGCTCTCTCCCCTTCCTCCTTTCTTACGATGGACCTTTTAAAGGCTGCACACCGCCACCTCCGAAGAACACCCCCTGAAGAAGGAGCCGAATTGGCTCCGACACGTTGGGATAATAAATTTACTTATTTGGTTGGAGTCACTATCTAAGTCTTTACAGTGAAACTTCACTTGAACGAACTTCTCGGGACCCCAGGAAGAAGTTCGTTAAAGTGAAAGTTCGCTGAACTGACAAAGCTATGTCGCAACTTATCAGAAGCTAAAGAAAACATCAGTTGTTGAAATGAAATTAGAAACCCTTTTATTTGCAATGCTGCTTATTTGAATGTAAATTTCTGCTTATTTAGCATGTTTTGAAGATTGCAGTTATATTTTGCTGCCCTTGTACACTTAGGACTGCAGTTGCCCACACACCTGTTTCCGTGCGAATTCATAACGCGCCCGGAAACGATGGAACCATGCACTGCTTGCATCAAAGCCAGTGACATCTAAATGTGCTGAGAATTCTAGTTGACACTGCCCGAAGTCCAGCCTACGCAAAACATCTAGTTTTTCGTCTAGAGACAGGCGCTTCCGTTTGGCAATCATAACGAGCAGGTGGTTGCAGGGCTAAGGCTGCACCTGTCACTGTGGCTGTGGCTCCGTTTGCTTACGAAAATACGTACGCAGCCAGCCAATTCAGTTCAAAATCGAAGGGACCCGACGGTTCGTCAGGGGGTACGAAGCGCCGTTATCAGCGTAAAAGAATGGTCTCTGCGATGGGCGCCGGTGGCGCGCCGCTGGAGCAACTTATCGCGAAGGCCACGGTAAAGCTATGCTACAGAAAGTGCGATTGTGCTTGTGATCAATATGACGTGGGAGGCATTGAATGGTGTCACAAAATATGTTCATAGAACTGAAATGCGCTCTGCACTACACGTATTTCGGTAAACTGAAAAACGTTAGCATTGGGCGCAATGGCCGCTTCGGCGGGGAAATTAAAAAAAGCTATCGCAGTTTCACCCGAAAGGCGAAGCATCAATTGCGATAGCAAATTTGTAGTGAGCTATACGGAGTAATGATATTAGCTTTATCAGCTGTATAAACTTGGACATGCAGTAAGTAGCACCGGCAACACGCAGAACTGTTGCCGACGCCGTCGGCGTTTTGCCCGCGTTCGCACAAAACGCGTGCGGCGTTGGTGACTGTTGCCGGAGTCTCTCGGGGCGGCTCGGAGGTTTTCGACATCAGAATGGGACACTGGTCGAGCAGCGTCGGAAGTCTTTACCACCTTCTCGCCTCACAACGTTTTTATATAAATGGGCAGTAGTAGTAGTAGTAGTAAGTGGTTTTAGGGGCGAGGCTCCTTAGGGTGTGGGTCTGTCCCTCCTCTGTAGTATGTAGTAGTAGTAGTCGTCGTCGTCGTCGTAGTAGGTATCCACGTCTAATTTTAGAAAAAAAAATTCCGAAAGTTGTGTCCGTAGCGTGGAATCGAACCAAGGACCCCTCGCTTCCGAACGCGCGGCGCTAACCACTACGCCACGAAGCGCACATGGACACACGCACCACGATGACAATAAATACCCAACATTAACGAAAGACTGCGCGTTTCTAACGCGTTTGTGCTAGCGCGTTACGGACCGTGTAAGAAGCTGGTGTAAGACGCTGTGGCCTCTCCGCCTTACCCCCGTATTCATAAAGGCTCCTCGACTTGAACTTTACTTGCCACCAGCCTTGGGCAGCGCGTTCGAAACGCGTTGAAGGTGGTGGCAAGTCAAGTTCAAGTCGAGGAGCGTTTATGAATACGGGGGTTATACTCTCTCAGCAGTCATGTGATGGCGTCGGCAAACGCGGTGCACGTTCCGGCATGTGTAAACGGCTGCGTAAGACGCTGTGGCCTCTCCCCCTTACTAGAGAGTACTGCACGTTTCTAAAGCCCCAACCACAGGCATGCGTCGGCACGCTTTCGCGCGCGCCGACAAGCGAACGCGCCGCTTCGCGTCGGCTGGAGGAAAAGGGCGCGCAACCACAGGATACTAGCTCTGACGCGTGCCAGCGCTCGCTCCTCGGCTGCGGTGCACTGTTGCTTGACCATTTTGTCTTCAACCGTCCAAGTGCGGCCTAAAACAGCCTTCTGTAAACTGAGCTTGAAACAATAAGTCAGTGATCTGTATGCTATTTTAGATATAAAAAAACACGTTTGATTAATAAACGTACGCCTGCCGCAACGGTTTCCTTGAACATAACTGCACAAGCTATCGACATCAGCGATTGCGTTCGCGTTGTCGTCTGCAAGATCACTTTGAAAACACCTGCACGAGCATGGCATGTCACATCAATAGCTCTCGTACGATCTCCCCCTTTCTTTTTTTGTAGTTCGTTGCACAGCCAACTATGTAAGGATTACCTAAGAACTACGTAGGAACTACGCAAAGTATCAGTGAAAAATCTGTATTATAAATATAATTATGCTTGTTGGTGCATGAATGAAACGCGGAAGTGGGTTCTGAGAAAATCAGCAAAAAAAAAAATAATTGAAACACTTGTGGCGCTCACAAAGAGACATTTCGAACAGCCAAAATTTACCAGTTTCGTAGCTTGTCTCCTGATTCTTGTTTGTCTAATCTTTCCCATGGAACCTTTAATTTTTCTAGGTTGTTTTGAAGCATCAACACCACATCGGGAGGCCTTGAAGCACTTATTCGTACTCTTGAAGCACTTATTCAAATGTATGGGCAGCTCATTTGCATAATATGAAAAAATATATGTAAGCAGGTTATTTTTAAAATTTATACACTTCAAGTACCCACAAAAAAAACGGAAAGAAATACCAGTTTGTTTATTGTTTTCAGCCTACAATGATGTTTCGAATGAGAAAGGCATTCAATTTGTTATGTGAGGCATGTAACAATTGCTGTGTCATATATTGCACAACACTGGACATGGCAGCCAACCATTATTAAACCCCAGAAGAAATTAATGGCACAATGCATATGGTCAAGCAAACAGCGTTTTATTACACTTCATGGATGCTTTAAAAAATTGTCACACTATAATAATATTGCACAAAAGCTACTGAACTTAACTAATATAAAAGTACATATTTAAAGATCAATTTCATATTTCAGTAACAATAACCAATCAATCAAATGTTTATTATAGGGCCCTGAAACAGCTAGAGGGCCTCTGACTGGTGCACTTAAAAAGCAATATGTGAGACAAAATGTACAGAGAACACAAATGCGGAAGAAAAAACAATGCGAGATAGAGAAAAATATAAGGGAAAAGAAAACAAGGAAACGTAAACTGCAGTTAATCATACAACATGATTATCTACATATATACAATACATAGGAAATTAACCCTGAAATATGTCAATGCAGGCACAATTCTTATTATGTTTTTTGGAGTCGAGCCATATATAGGACAGTCTTTATTGGAACAAGGCCAGGCAGAGAATGCGGAATGTTACCTGGTATACTGTTGCAGCACGAAAAATTGCGCAGCTTTGCGAAAGTGTAATGCCATGGACCACCTTATACAGGAACGAAAAGGCATGATTTAATAAGTCTTGGATGAGTGACTAACAACTTTATAAATCAAAGGGGTGAGGTTTAAAGGAGTCTAGAGGTGTGAGTTGAGGTACATTTGAGAGTGCTGGACTATGGTCGCCAGAATGGCAAAAGTGGTGCTTGAAGACAGATATAATTTTTTTCTGGATGCATCCAGTGAGGTCAGAATTACATTTGCACGTTGTACCTCTATCTACAGAGACATACTCTAGTAGTGGAAGGCACACAGCAGCATACGATTTCAGAAACAGAACAGGTGAGTGGTCATCATGCAATATACGACATACAATTCCAAGAGCGTGAAGGGCACTTTGTGCATATTTAATGTGTGAACAGAAGCTTAGTGTTTTGTCGAAGTACACACCAAGATCTTTGATTTCATCGACACTGGACAGTGGAGCATCCCGAAGGGCGTATGAAAATTGTACATGGTATGTTTTGCGCGTGTAACTTAATGCCATAGTTTTGGAAGCATTTAATGGTACATACCATTATTGTTTCTGCACCAGCTTGAGAGTGAGAAAATGTCTTTTTGGAGGTCAATGCAGTCGTGAACACTGTTGACAGTCTTAAATATCCTTAATTCGTCTGCATACAAAGCCATGCTGTCCATCTATTAAAATGTTCTTAGCACTAACAGAAAGCAGGGAATGCAATACTGATTCAAACCCTTTTGACTCAATGCAGCAGATAGATATAGGCTCGTAGTTAGTAACTGCACTCGCAGCACCCGATTTTTGCACGGGCAATATCCATGCTACCTACCCAAGTGCTAAAAAATATGCTAGATTTAGGGAACTATGGAAGATGCTTGGGAAAACAGGGACGCTTCTATACGTCTTAAGCAATGTGGGAGGAATACCATCAACACCACAAGAAAGGGAAGGTTTGAGGCACTTCATACACTTGAAAACAAGGTCTTCATTGACTGATAGCATAAACACTGTGCCAGGCTGAGAAGGAAGGTTACGTGAAGCATCCTTTACACAATAGACACAACAGAAATGTTCTGCAAAGGCATCACCAGTGTTCAGACATCATCACCATTTTCTTCAAGAAGACACCTCTTTGGTGCTCTCTTTAGAAGAATGACAGCGCACGAAGCTCCAAAAATATTTTGAATTATGTGTCATGCTGGGTTCAACACCATCAATGTGGTTGTAGGATCATTATAACTGTAATAATAATAATAATAATAATAATAATAATAATAATAATAATAATAATAATAATAATATAATAATAACCTTAGCAGTACCATGGCACTCTAGACAGCTCGCAAGGCTTTTTAAAAAAGTAAGGCTCATGCCTGCACGCTAGAGCGCCTGATAGCCAGCCATCTAGAGCAGGAATTTCCTCTAGATGACGCGCTCGCTCGCTCACACACACACACAAACACGCTTGCTCACTTGCAGAACACATCACACTCACATACAAGCCAATAACTGGGAAGTCGACGGTGCACATGCACAGGAGTGCCGTTTCACTACGGTCGCAAGGAATGGAAGTCCTAATGGAGAGAAAGCTCTGTATAAGAATGGAGTTGCGGCGTTGGACTGTACAGGTGTGATGGTGCTCAGGCTGTCCTGATGGCTCTGTTCAGACGGACAGAACAAGAAATATAAGTGTTGCCAGAGAGCCACACAGCGCCCTGCAGAATAGACAGACAAGTGCAATTTTGCGCTGGTATTGCAGGGTGTGCCACTTAAGGGCTTTGAGGTGATCCTTGTAGGCTGGCATGAGCTTGCGACGATCAAAAAGATGGGAGTAGAGGGTGTGCATTGCCCGGCGCTGAACAAGCTCAATTTTGTCAGCGAGATGAGTTTGGTAAGGGGACTAAACTGATGAGCAGTACTCAAGCTGTGGTGGTACGAGAGAAGTGTAGAGTGCTCTGAAAACCTCAGGTCCCCAGGGAAGGAGAGACAAGTCACAAATCCCAGAATGCGACGAGCCTAGTGACTTGTGCGGAAAAGTCGAGAGAAGGGCTGAATATTACACCCAGGTGGGAAGGGTCCGAACGGTCTTCATGGGGGTGCCACTGAGGAAGTAGGTTGGGTGCACAGAGGTTGTGGTGTGGCTGATATGCATGGCAGCACTTATTTCAGTGCTAACACAAAGTTTGTTATTGTAGGCCCAGTCGTCCACCTTTACAAAATGTATTTATTTCAAGCGCATATGCTGCACTGCGTATTGGCATAATGTTGCAGTGCAAGTGTTAACTAGTGAATTAAACACATTCTGCGAAGATGCATTAGGAACTTGGTTTTGAGTTAATCTTTTTCCCGACTACAGTTTATAGTATCACAGCGAGATGCATTTTAGTGCAAGCTGAAGAGATTTGGGCAGCTTAAGCATACAGACTGCGAAATGCACTGATGACACCTTTACCCCTTCCCTGCAATGCATGCACTCACACCACCTGCTCTTTCCATAAACAAACAAAAAATATATCAAAGCCAATTGCAGTTTCACTGACTCAGTACGTGCTGCTTGTCAAGCAGGCATCGAAGCAATCCTGGTATACGCAGCAGCATGCATAAGGTCCTCCTTATGATGCAGGTCCTCCTATGCATTGCACACGGTGCACATAGTGCAAACAGATTTTTTTTTTCCAAGTGCTCAACTACAAGAACACATGACAGTGTTGTATCACGTTTCCTTCAGTGTGTCAGCGTTCTTGAGCGCTGCACGAGCGATTTATCGCGAGCTACCCCATAAGACACCTGCACTTGAAAGAAGTGAGTGAAGGAGTACTGTGAACTTGTGCTGAACTAGATTTCACACGCCGAATCGAAGAGTGCACTTTCAACTAAACGGATGGCATGGCTGAAGATGTACGCGTATTTCGCATTGTTCGGCTACTAGTGTGTTTCGCTTTCGCAAGTTATCTTTGCCGCTGGAAACAGCGCAGAGCTCGCTTGTTAAACCCGAGTCCCGAGACCACATAATTCACACACGAAACACGCCGCCGTTCACCACCTGAAGTTCCACACGGTTCATTTACACCACACCACACACAGCACGAAGTCAGAGAGAGC